>NW_026947484.1:163575481-164175481 GCF_034190915.1 Cavia porcellus
TTGGGGGGTGAAGCAGGCAGACTGCGTGAATTCAAGGCCAGCAGACAGACCTTGTCTCAAACCTAGCTCCCCCTGAAAAGTGACTTTCAAATTATCCCTTGATGAATTTGTTGGTACTGTTGAAAAATCACTGACAAAAAAAAAAAAAAAAAAGCAGTACCATACTTTATTTCCCACTCAGTTGAGTCCGCTACGTAACCTACCAGGGTGTCAGGTGCTGAGAAGACCCAGAAAGTAGATGAAGATTAAAAAAATCAGTGTGACACCCTGTTTGCAGAGTTTGTGATAAAGTGCTTATCTCAGGTGTCTGTAATGAACTTCTGCTAACTTGGGGCCAAGGAGCAGATCCCGAGGCCGAGGTGAGGTCCGCTCCCGCAATGCTGGCACCTTTCATGCCTCTCCTGATCACCTCTCTGAGGAGGTGAGAAGGGGAGACTGAGCCGATCATGTATGCGCAGGTCTGTGTCAGTTCCAGCAGAGGAGTTCAGCGTTCTGCTCAGGTGGGAGCAGTCCAGTAGAATCACATCAGTGATGCCACCTGGTGCTATGAGACAGCCGCCCACCCATGTCACTGCCCTTCCTGGACCCAGCCCAAGGTATCCAGACAAGGATATTACTGTGGAGACCCACGGGTGGGCATGGAGGAGGGACTGTCGCCCCACCCTTGTGCCACATCTGGTCTCTCAGGAGCTTGACTAAGAGGCCAGTGACACCTATTTTAGGTTTTGTGGCTGGGAGGTCCGGTGACCTGGGAGAGTGGCCAGAGAAAACTTGAAAGGCCCTGTGTGACGAGCCAGGCACTGTCTGGCCCAGCTTGAGGACCACCCTGAGAGGACGAGCATGGGTGATTTCCAGTGTCCAGTGAAGCAGCGCAGTGGGGCTACTGGGCATTTGAGAAGAGGCAGCATGACTGTGACACTGATCCTCCTGTCTACTGACAGCTCTGTGTGCAGTGTCAGTGAACAGCCAGGCAGGGCAGTTCTGGAGCGGGCATCTCTGCTCACCAGAGGCTTCATCTGCTCGGCCATGCGGCATCAGCTCACACGTGGAGCTCTGGTTGTGTGCTTCATGTGGGCACTTGCGTGTCTTTCAGTCCCATCGAACAGTCACTGTGTGGCCTTGGTCGCCCCACTGCACACACCAGGTGTAGCACTGCACTTGCCCAAAGTCAGTGCTATACTGATCTGTCTTTCCGCAAATGCCCATGCTGCCCGGCCAGGTCCTAGCCAGAGGTGAGGACTGTGACTCAGCTGGACAGTGACTCGGAGCTGGGATTCCAGCCACACCAGGCAGCACCATGCTGGAATGGGGCTTCCTGGGGTCCACTCCAAGAGTCTGATGTAAAATGTGAGTGTGGGGGAAGGAACAGAAAGTGGGCTTTGCCAGGCCCGGAAGAATGAGACAGGGTCCCGTCCTGCCATGCAGCTTCCCTTGGTGGCAAAACCACAGGACAGCTCTGCGCTGAGCTCAGGTCCAGGGGCTCTTGGATCTGAACCCTGAGACTGCAGCAACTGGGGTTCTCTGCAGCCCACAACTAGCTGTGCATCTAGGGATTCCCTCCTGTACCCATTTCAAGGCATGGAAAATCGAGGGTGAGCCTCACACAGCAAGTCAGAGCCCCAAGAGATGCAAACCCGCCACCATTCCTTGCTTCCTAGAGTGTCTGCCTGGAGCTACCAGAGCAGCTCAGGAGGTCCTGAGCAGCAGATAGCCAGGAGTGCCCGGAGAGGCACCTGCCAGGAGAGTACCTCGGCCAGCGGCCACCGTCCAGCGCCTTAGTCCTCCACAGGGTGCTGGGCTTCTGGCAAATGTAGTTGGCCTGAGGGCTGGTGCTTCGTGGGGACATGGAATGTGCCTCGACTTCCAGCTGGCTAACATAATGACAGCAGCCCTGGGCCTTTCTGCCTCATGGAGCAGTGGCTTCACCTCCCAAGGGTCTGGATCCTGCACCCCAGCATGGAGCCTGCACCCTGTGCAAGGAAGCAGGGATCCCCAGGGCCCACACACAGGAGGACAGGTGGCTGTTGTGCGGGCTGTGAGACACAAAGGTGAAGGCCACCATCTTTCAGCTCTTCTCTGTGACCACCAGGGCTCTGAGCTCTCTTTAGAGGGCTGTACCTGTCTTCGGACAGGACTGTAGCACATCAAGGTCGGCTGTCAAAGTCAGCCACCCTCCTGTGACTGCCATTCCAGGCCCTGCCAAAGGCATGACGGTACTATGCACAGCTGTGCCTTTGAAAAAGCCATTTACAGAGAGCAGTGTGACAGCCACCCAGGCTTGGGGACACAAGGAAATCATACAAAAACAGTCAATTACGCTCTGGGTGCTGCAGTGAGAGACAAATTTGCTGCTGGTGAATTTCCATAATTTCAGTCTGTGAGAAGGTGGAGCCCTACCATACTCCTACACTGCTTACAAAACCAGGGGCAATAATTCACTTCAAGATGATCGGCTTGCTTTACACTTATGCTTTAAAAAGTTAGTCAAGATAACGGAAAAAACCCCATCAAAATCTCCTTTAGACCTTGTCTATTAAAAACTGGAGACACTGGATTAAAACTGCCTTCTACTTTCCCAAGATAAAACCAGTGTCTAAAGAGGAGTAACTCCTGCTCTACCACCCCCTTAGGGTGGGGGGGACCTTCCTTCTGGGTTTGCTTTCATGAACAACTGATGGAAACAGCGTCCCGAGGGGGGACACAGCAGCGACGCCCACTTTGATCTCTGCCCGGGGAGCCGTGTGCGCCCCGCCTGCCTCCCGAGACGGACGTGATTGACGTGCGCTCTGATGTGTGAGTGGCTTTGAACTTCAGACATCCAATTCCCATCAGACTGCAGTCATTTTTATTCTCCTTCAACAGGATTTACAAGCGGGAGATCAGCAAATGGAGAAGATAAAATAAATTTGCAGAAGCTTTGAATCTGACATCAAAACGGTGTTCAAGTGAGTTCCAATTGGATTTCATTCAGTCTCGATTCATAAATCAGCCGTTTGGTGGAGTCCGGTTTAGAAAGCGGACAGAGACACATGCAGACGCAGATGCTTCGGGTTTCCCTCTTTCCCCGGCCTTTGTTTGAGGGAAGGTGACTTGCTAGGCAGATCGCTCCAAATCCTGGCTTCTCCTAAACATGTGCAGGGAAGCCTGCCCGATCTGTGACACAGAAGTCCCGCCCCAGCCTGGGCTCCCAGGCCGGTGAAACCTGGTATTGTTCAGTGAAACCTGGTATTGTTCACGGATGTGTTTTTAAGGCAAAGATTTAAAAAGCAAATCCCCGCGGATTTTGCGGAAGAGCAAGGCTTAAAGCGATTGCTGGGTTTGAGGATCTAGATTCGAGGCCCATGCAGCCTGGCAGCTCCCAAGCAGGGAGTTTTTTGGGGGGTCTTGTTTGCTTGTTTTTAATCACTGTTGAAATGCACAAGCAAGAAAGGTTAAGAAAACAGAGCCTTTCTTCTGAGGGCAACACCTGGGATTAGGGAACATAAAGGGGAGAGGCTCACAGTGAACTCCCAGCAGGAGCAGGGCCAATTCAGGCTGCTCCCTACTGTACCCCAGGAGTAAGCACCCCAAGAGTAAGGCCAGGCCCTGGCACTGAGGCCACCTGGCTCCTTGATAACACAGGGCCAGGGCCTTTCCCCCACCTCCTTCCAACCAATTCCCACCCTCGGCTCTCCAAGTATTTGAGCAACACCAGTTGAAAAGCATTAAACAGAATCTCTTATCTCCCACTTACCCACCAGTGAGATTGAAGGTAAACAAAGGAAGAGCCAGATAAAAATCCAATATCAGCCCTGGCAAATATTTACACTGTTTGAACATGGAGAAAAGGGGCAAGAGCAGGATGGCTTTTATGAGGTTGGCTTGGTCACACTCAGGGCTGCTGGAGTTTACCTACCCAGCGACCTTCTGAATGGCCAAGCTGAAAAGCTGTCCAACAATGGGCAGCTGCAGCCTAGAAATGTCCTTCCTGCAGCTCTGCAGAGAAGGGTGAGCCACATTCTTTTGCTCTTATCAGTAATCAGGATTAAACCTTTAGGGCTCAGGGTCTGGGCCCCTGGATGCAAGGGCGGAGTGAGATGCCTGGGAAGGCTTTTGGGGTGAAGGGCGTCCCCCTTTCCCAGGCTCCTAGGAAAGCTCAGGAAATTGCCTAGGAGACACACGGGGCTGGAAGTGGACTGAAACCACACAGGACTGGACAGCAGGCACAGGCGGAGGAAACAAGGGAACCTAGGATAGGAAAGGGGAAACCGAGGCAGGGGATGGTGACAGTCCTGCAGCACCTCCTGACCACACACTGTGCAGCCATAGATCGAGGGGCCCTTTCTTCGTTGCATGGAGGACATCAAGGGAGAGATCCTTCTCTGTTTATCTGCAGGGCATCAGTCCCAGCCAGCCTGGGAAGGGCTTGGTGCTTCCTGCTGAAGAAGGAGGGAAGGCATGACCTCCCAGGGCCAGTGCCCACAGTGTGCAAAGTAGACACTAGTGGCCAGGTAAAGAGCAGGCCTCACTGCAGGAGCTGCGCCCCAGGGAGGTCACACGCAGCTGCCTTTTAGCCACACCTTCTTTGGAGACGCTGTGCTATTTTATTTTGGTAGAAACAAACATAGAAACAGCTTCAGGGAAGGCCTCCTGTGCTCAGCCAATGTGAGGGCTGTTTCCTAAAGACGCTATTTCCTAAAGATGGTGTAGCCCACTGGCTTGGTTCTTTGAGAAAATGGGTGTTAAAAAAAGGAAAATCGGGCCAGGGATATAGCTCAGTGGCACAAGTGCCTGCCTGGCAAGTGCAAGGTGCTGAGTTCAATTTCCAGCAAAGAAAAGAAGAGAAAAGAAAATCTCAGAAACAATTCTGCCTAAAATCCAAAAAGCAGTAAGCACTGAGGCAGGTCTCTGGCTCTCAGGATGTTCAGCACTAGTCCCAAAGTTGTCTGTGCGCACACACCCATGCACAAACACACGCACATACACACAAGGAAGTGATATAGATGCCACTAGAGCAAGACTTCCCACAGAGGCAGACACACCTAGCAGGCCACGGAAGTTTCCCATCTAGCTCCTTCAGCACTGTAGGAGGGCTGCGAGCGAAGCATGAGGCCAAACTTTTCCTGGGTTTATAGGCCACTGCATTTCACCTCCCATCCAAGAATCCATCGGTAAGAGAAACTCATTCGGAGTCAGGACACTGGCTGGGATCTGGCACCCCACCTCTGCAAGCCCTGCCAGGACCTGGGGTGCCCTATTGTGGCGGGTTAACTAATGGTCAATTCGTAACACCCAGCTGAACTGAGTCAGTGTGGTGCTGGGCATAGAAGGCCCACCTGAGGGTCACTGCCCACAGATCTTGAGGGGAAGGAGGTGCTATTGATTTTCCTGGGGGAGCTTGTCATGCTGGCTTCCTGATATGAACTCGGCTGTCCTCACTGTCAAAGAGGACCTTGGGTCTCCACGGTCACTGAAGATGGCTGTGGTTCTTTTCGGGGGAGCCCTGGTCCTTACTTTGGGTGTTACTTTCTGGCTCAAGTGCAGATCCCTCAGCCTGCTGGCACAGATTTTGTCGTGGGCTGTAGGTCTTCAGCTGGACTTTTGCAGGACAGTGCCGTGGGATCCAGGTCCTCAGCTGGATTCTTTGGGTCTCTAGCATAAGGACAGATCTCCTGGGCTGTTCTGCATTTTGACTTTTGGATATTAGAATACAATCCCATAAACGATGTGTCCTGTATTAAATCCATTCCCCTGAAAACCCTGACTACAACCTCTCCCCCAGCCAGGACGTGGCAGGCAGGGATGGGAAGCAATGGGCACAGTGCTCCTGTCTGGCCAGCTTAAAGGATGCAGGAAGACATTGTATCAGTGAATTAATGTCCACATACACCATAGCCTAAAATGCTATTTCGTGGAGGCAGAAAACACATGCAAACTCTTTAATACCAATTCAGTAACGTCACTGGGTAGGTGCTCGGCATACGAAGAGTCCCACAGTCTTGGTCCAGTTTTAAATCCCACTCCAGTCCTTCTGGTACCAGTATCTGCCAAGACAGGTCTGGTGGTCTGCTCGCCTGCAGGGCCGATGCTTGTTTTTTTTTTTTTAAGCTTGTCAGCTTACCTGGCCTTGTGGACATGGGCAGGACAGGTCAGGAGCCACAAGGCCAAAAGGACCCTTCTATTTTATTCCTTTTCTATTTACTTATTCAGCTGCACTGCCACCGAGCCATACCATAGCACTAGGCTATAACCCCAGCCCTAGTTTTTATTTTTAGACAGGATCTTCCTAAGTGCTAAGCTATCCATATCAGGTTCCAACCTGAGACTTCCTGCCTCAGCCTTCTAAGTGCTGGGAAGACAGACCTGCACCCTGGGGCCCAGCTCCTGCAGAGCTCCCCTCTCCAGGCCTCCCTCCCACTGCTGTCCCAGTGACTCCCGTGTCCAGAGGCCTCATCAGAAGCTCCATCTCCTCTAAATGACAGGCTGCGATGTCACATCTCTGCCCCTCTGCCTCAGTTTACCCAACTGGCGCCTCAGGGGCTCTGGAAGACAGTCTCCATCTATCATGATGCCCTGCATGTTCACAGCCTTGAATCTGAGCTGGGCAAGTATGTGGGAAATGTCTCACATGGAGGTCTGACAGTGTTGTGTACCGTGATGCCTTGGTGTCATCCACCTCAGTCCCTTCCAGATTACTGTTCAGACAGTGGCAAGTACACGGGTTTCACAGACACGAAATCACGGAAATCCTAACAATTGGTTCACGTGGTGGCATCAATCCATTCCTCCGGGACTGACAAACTTCACGGTGATTTCTTTGTTTGACTCTGCCGTGGTTCTCACCATTTCCCTCTCATCTTTGTTGCTGGCGTCAGAAACCTTCTGGGAGCTGTGAGCACGATGTTTTATACAAATCAAGCCTCGTCACTCCGGGTTCAAGGGGAGACACGACATGTGACTCACTCTCTGCCCATTCAGGCTCCAGGTCCAACTCTGGGTTCCACAATTGAGCAGTTACCACACTGTGCAGACCTTTGTGCCAACTCTGCTGTTCCTGCATTGGAGGGTTCCAGCCGGGAGCCGTTCGACGGGGGCCTCGCTGCCTCATAAAATTCCCTGTGTGTGTCAGAAACTTCTCCGGGCACCTGGTGACCAGATCCCTCAGTCAACAGCGACTGCGGCTTCCTGCCAGAGTTCACGACCTGGGTGAGGACGCAGACAGCAAAGCAGCCGCTGCCAGAGCTGGACATGGAAGTGCTGGACAGCACGGCTCGGCTTCCCCCGGAGGTGGAGGAGCTTGGTGACCCCAGCCTTGGCCTCACTCCTGAGACTGGAACCCTAAAGCAAGGCCAGTGTGCAGCCTAGTGCTCGTTCCGCTGGCCAACAGCCCTGGGCACCTGACGCTGTGAGGTGTGGGACATAAAGCTGGAAGTGGCAGGGACCCCAGAGGGTGAAGGGCCCAAGCTGTGAGGTGCATGGAGCTCCCAGCTCCCAGAGTCAACCTCGGTCACCTGATTCTGCCCTGGACAAAGCCAGAGAGAAGAGCCGACAGCTAATTCCTTTCCTCTCGCTCCACCTGTGTAGGTAACCTGTGTAGGTAAAATCAGACCAGGGCTTCCCATGCTGCACAGTTGGCAAGGAAAATACCCTTAATTTTTTGTCTCAGCTTTTCATTCCATTTCTCAAATCTTAAACTAACCATGCATGTAGGGGTGCATGCTTGTAGTATCAGCCTTCTGGGGACGCTGAAGCAGAGGATCCAAGTTTGAACCCAGCCTGGGCAACTTAGTAACTTACTGAGACCCTGTCTCAAACAAAAAAAAAAAAAAAAAAGAAAGAAAGAAAAGAAAAGAGAAGAAAAGATTCAAAAGGCTTGCGATAGAGCTCAGTGCAAAGGCTCTTTGTTCAATCTGAAGTCTCAAAACACAGCAAAATGTAAGTCCCTCACTCAAGCAACCAGTAGTCTACATGTTTCATTCTGCCACGCTTTGAAAGGCAGGAGAGAATTATCTTTGACTTCACTGAGGGGCCAAAGCCCACAGCAAACAGTCGAGTCACGCAGTCTGGCACTTGAGGGTCCAGACCAGCTTCTCAGCCGGCCTACTTCTTGTTCTGTCTCCCTGGCTCCCGTGTGCTTCTGGCCTTGGTTTTCACCAGCAGACCTTTCTCTCCACCAGCGCTTCCCCTCTCCCCCATGTTGTCCTTCTTCCACACCCTGCTGAACTAGCTCTTCCAAGTTTCCAGTGAAACAAGGAAGGAGTGACTCCACTTCTGCAGGTTGTGATACCCAGCTCCAGGTTCATCTCAGAAAGGGGATAACAGGTTCTCTCCTGGGTTCCAAGATTTACTAATCCGAGTGCTGGGATTACAGATGTGCACCACCATGCCCAGCTAATTGTGTCCTTGATCTACTGTAAATTCCTATTATGCCTCAAGTAGGAATCTAAATATTATGAACTGGTATATTAATCATTAAAATTAAAAACAACTCTCCAGTAACTTATCCCTGGTTCAGATCCTATTAACAATACATACAGATCCCACAAATTCAGAGACTCCCATCCAGTACTCATTTGCTTCTGTTTTGTTGAGACGGGTTATACTCTGTAGTGCCGGCTGGCTTTGAACTCACTATGTTGCCAGCCTTGTCTCAAACTTGCAACGATCCTCCTACCTCAGCCTCTTGAGTGCTGGGATGACAGGTGTGTGCCACCATTCCCAGCCTGTTCATTTACTTTTTAAGGAGAAGCAGAATTGGAGAGCATAAAAGTTCCAGGAGTAAAGACTTATATTCTCCCAGTCTAAATCTGAAGACTAGAAATAAAAATGTAATGTCTCTGATAGGCCTCACAGTCCAGTTCTCTAATCTCTAAGCATTTGATGGTTCATCTGATACATTGACTAGGCTGGGACGTAGTATCCAGCAATGCAGTCAAACACCATTCTAGATGCTTCTGAGATGGCATTTTTGGGATGATGTCACCACCCAGATTATGGATTTAGTGCATGGCAGTTTACATTCTATCACTGGGTGGGCCTTATCTAATCAGTTGAGAACCTTCGTGACACAAACATTGAGGCCTTTAAGCAAAGGGGTGCTCTCAGCACACTGCACCTCTTCTCAGGCATCTGGCCTCTTCTCAGGTGTCTGACCTGTACTACAGATTTTGGGCTCAGTCTGACACCATTATGAAGATACCTCGACCCCGTGATTCTAGCTCTGGAGAATGGGAATGGCACGGAGGACTGGAACAGTGGCCATGCAGGAGAATCACTTAGCAGCCAGTACCTCTGCCCCCTCTTCCTCTGCAGCACCCGCGCCAGCCCCTCAGGAGTGAGCAGAGAGCCCTGTCTCCATCTATTATGCCAACGTGGTCAGTGCTGGCAGAGGATGCACTAAATGCAGGTTCTTCTGAAACGAGGGTGCACGGTGCTTCTTGGGGACTACATGGTCTGAGGGCACCCAGCTGAAAGCTTCCTGGGAAAGGTGGGGATCACAGATTCTCAAGGCTGGGATCCAGGAAGCTTTGCAGGTCTCCCGGAGGCGTGGCACAGGATCAGTGGTCCCGTGTGGTCCCCTGACTTCTCAAAGCCCCAGGAAGTGGCAGAAAACATGCTGTGTGGGCCAGGCCTCAGAGCTGATGCCGATTCCCACCCGGCTCCTGACTCAGGCCTTAAGTGAATGGGGACAACTGCTCTCAACTCCACCCAGTGAAAGAGAACAAAAACCTCACTCCATCTTCCGGGAACCTCCTCCACGTTCATCTTCTCCTCACAAAATAGACATCAAAAATAAGCACGGCCACGGGCAGGGATATCCGCACAGGAAACTGGGGAAGGAAGAGAGGAAGGCTCGGAAATGTGGCTGCGAAACCACAGCTAGTTTGGGGAAATCCGCTCAGCAGCACCTTGGCAGTGTCCCCGCACACAGCAAAGCTTCCCCCAGCAGGAGTGTACACCAGGGCCTGGTGCTTTGTGGCACGAGAGAACAGCCTGGAAGTCTGTCCTCGATGTTTCCTAGGTCCACTCTGTCCACACACAAATCCTTCAGAATCAAGAGTTGCAAAATTGCACGCCATGACCGTCAAGCAGACCGAAATCCAGGAAATGGCTATGTGGACTAAGTGACCAGGCATGTGTAGGACATGTGGCCGACGGAAGAGGCTGGCCCAAGACTGCCCACGGTGCTGCTCCCACGAAGGCAGTCAGCTGAGAAGTGGGAACTTGAACCCAAGACTTTGGCTCTTCTGAGTGTTCAGGGGAACCCAGATATTTGATTTTTGTTTTGTTTTGTTTTTGGTCTCTTTTTTTTGAGGCAGTGTTTCACTATATGGTTCAGGTTGGCCTTGAACTCACTCTGTAGCCCAAGCTGGCCTCGAATTCACAGCAATCCTTCTGCCTCAACTTCCTGAGTACTGGGATTGCAGGTGTGCACCACTGCACCAGGCTCAGACATTTGAGAAATGGAAAACCTCTCAAAATTGAAGTGGCGATGGTTCCTAGCACTCAGGAGGCTGAGGCAGGAGAATCACTGGCCACCCTGGACTGCATAGTGAGATCCTGTTTCAAAACACAATCAAACAAAACAACAATAAAATGGGGCAGTGGCTTTAATAACTTATTAGTCTGGGGGATGTAGCTCAGTGGCACAGCACCTGCCTGGCAAGCGCAAGGTCATAAGTTCAATTCCTAGTACCAAAAAGAGAGAGAGACAGAGAGAGAGAGAGAGAGAGAGAGAGAGAACTTAGAAACCTAAAAACATATTGAACATCTGTACCCTTGTACAGGCCCATCCAGAAAGCCTTGGGGTACACTTATATGTCTGTGAACCCCTAGAGAACAAACACCTGGAGCTCCTGTCTCCTCAGCTTCTAACCTGATCCAACACCAGGTCGCTGATGAATGAGGTACGAGCTCTCTCAAATCTTGTTCTAAGCTGAGTGACTGCAGAGGGCTTTGTCTTAGGTTAGCCTCTGCCTGTCTGTCCCCATCTTAGAGAACGTCAAACTCTCAGCTCTTTTCTCCACTAAACACCAATGAGGCCCTGACCACCGCACAGGGACCCGCACACACTCATTAACTCCTATCCCTGTGGACTCCGAGTCCAGTGGCCGAGAAGCAAAGCATCTCGAGCTCTCCACGGTCAGCACTGTGCCCCTCAGCAGCTGTCCCACAGAATCACCACAGCACAGCTCTTGAAAGCCCCTCTCTTCCGAAATGGGAATTGTAGTTTGCGTTTTACTTTTAGTACATGAACTATTGGCCCCATAAGGAAAATAAAATATGAATTGTAAACAGCAGGAATGAAAGGCTTGGCCTGAAGCAAGAATTAAAAAGGAGCTGCAGGTTAAAAGTATTTACAAAATACTGAGTCTTCGCAGACTTGAAGAGGAAGCGATGAACTGCAAGGCACGGGGACTGTGGCATCTAGCCAGTGCTGTCCCAGGAGGAAGTTTTGTGGGTGCAGACACCTTGAGAGTGGTCACTCCCCAGGTCTAAGAGCGGAGAAGCCTTTCCCCAAGGCTGACTGCAGATAGTACTTTTATGGAAGCTGTATGGACGCCCATGCGCATGGCCGGACACGGCCCACAGGCTTGAAGACTTCAAAGACTTTGCCTTCAGACTGAGACATGTTGGGCTGGTGTGGAGGTGCACACCTGTCACCTCAGGAGGCTGAAGCAGGAGGATTGCTGAGTTTGATGGGGTCTCTACATATGCAGACGCCGTCTCAAAAAACATAAATACTTGTCTCCTACAACAACCCAGTGAGGTAGGTAGTCTTCATCCTCCTCTCACTGACAGGGAAACTGAGGCTCGGGATTTTAGGCTCTTCCCAGAGTCCACCTGGGAGGTGTGACTCAGTAACCACGCTTGCCTTGGGTCAGAAACTCTGCTTTTGATCACTATGTGAAACTCCATTGGCCTAGACTCTTCCTTCCTTAGCACGTAAACGCCCTGAGCCCTGAGCTGTGTGGACTTGCCTCTGGGAAGAGTGGGGACTCGGGCCCAGCGAGCAGAGGCGCAGCGGGGCGGCTGTACGACTGTCAGGCAGGAGGCGTCGGGGGATTCTGAACAGGTGCCCGGGCAGGACAGCACCACGTGGCCGGGGCTGAAGGAGGCAGGGAGTCCCCAACGCCACACTGTGCTTCCTGTTGCCAACAGCCGGAGTCTGAGGCTCCCCCTAGTTCTGGGCTTCAGCGCGGCACGGGGCCCACTCCCAGCTCCTGCCTGCCAGCACGGACTCCGGGTGGCCGCAGGGAGAGCCCATTGCTGTCCTCCGTCAGGCTCACGGGGGAACCCGGCTTCACACAGGAGCGCTTGGCCAGCCTGTCCCATTCACCCTTCTTGCTGGCCACGATGAAGTTCCTGTTGCCATGGCAACATGGTCCCCAAGCTTGCGGAGAGCCTCGGGCTCACACTCATATGGGGTGAGTTCCCCAGCTGAGCCTTCACGCTCTATTCCAAACCGCGCCGCGGCACTTCGGGTTTTATGCTCGCGCGTCTCTAAACGCGCCTGCGCAGTTGTCTGTTGCGGGCCCTCCAGTGGCCAGCTTGGATTAGACATGTGGATCCTAAGTTCACAGACTCACTTTCTGACGTTTTGCTTTGTGGCTCCGGGCACAGAATGCAGGCCGATCAGGAAGGAGCAGCGGGGATGGTGACTGCACTGCAGGGCCAGTGGGAACACGGGGGTCACTCGGGAGCTGAGCTCTTCCCAGGACGCGGTATGAAGAGGAGAAGGGAAAAGGGCATCGGCTAAGCCGCCCCTGAACCCTGACTGACCTTGGCCGGGCAGTGCCGAATTCTGCTCTGCAGGCCAGGACTTCAGGGTCCTCGTCACCATCGTGTTGGACCCGGTGCTCTCTGTTGGGGATGGAATGGGGACCCGGCTCTGGCCGTGATAACCAAAACCTGATCAGACATTGTCCCCTCCCTCCACCGGGATAGCCCTCATCAACCGCCAGGGAATTCTGATTTTCATGCTGTCTTTGCTCCAGGTCCTGAAAATGATTTTTCTTGGGTCTCATCACCCACTTGATTTTTAGGTAAGGGAAAAGAGGTTCACCCAACACACTGAGTTATTGGTCCCCCACCATAGGAAGAGTTGGCTTCTCCAAAGAAGCTAAGTAAAAATTTAAGATTCGCCTTCCCTGGGGAAGTAGGTAACCGTTAAGCTGCCGTTTAGATCTGAGGTTTATAAAACATTTCCACCCTCAAATTCACTGAGTGCTCACAATGGGGCCTGCCTGTCCCCACCCTGGGAGAGCAGCCTGTGCTCAGGGATATCAGTGCTCCAGTCCCCGAGGGGCTGTGAGTGGAGTGGGGGAAACCCCTCATGTCTCTCCCTGAGAGATGAGGGGCAGGGGCTGTGTGGCACTGGGCCCCAGGTGGGTTCGACACAGATGACACTGCTTATCGTCACGGAAGGCCGTATCTTACATGACAGACTAAACACTACATGCTGGCAGTTACAGGGGACGGGTACTCTGCACACGTGTGAGTGCGGTCCCGGATGGCACAGACAGCGAGGGGTGGGGAGCCTTACTCCATCATGGTTGGTGGGATCGTGCAGCAGTCCTGGATCGCGGTGAGTGGTGACGTCAGGTGCGCAGTGTAGGACGCCTCCACGACTTGCTTGTTGCGATTGACCACATCCAGGTACCGGTTGAATTTCTCTCGAATCTTTTTAGCTAACTGTGGAGAAACAGCAAAATCAGAGCCCAGCCCGACATAACAACCCATAATACTTTTCCTAACCAACTAATTAGTTTGTGCCACAAACCACATATATTGAACTTCAAGGAAACCCAAAGCACACCCAAGTCTTCTTCCACAATGGGGGTTAAGACTGAAAAATGCCTGTTTACTAAGTGTGGTGGTGTACACCTGTAGTCCCAGCTCTCTGGGAGGCTGAGGCAGGAAGTTTCCTAGTTTGACACCTTTAAGCCAGACCCTGTTTACAAAAAGAGGCCCTGTTGAAAAAGGGGAGAAGTTAAAAATGTACCTCAATGTGAAAACCTTGGGATCCATCTCAAAAAACCCACCAAAACAAACAGGCCCAATGCCCAATTATTAGCAATAAAAGTCTCTTCTGGTTTCCAACAGATAGCCATGCATCATGAATTCCCCACACCCCCCAAATTCCAACAGAGTGACACCTTCCCATGAAAGCTCTCACTGGAAGGAGAAAGCCCTGCAGCTGTGCTATCAGGTGCCAGTGTGTGCTCCGGGTGAGGAGCACACTAGCTGAAGAGGAGGAGGAATGTTCCTGTCCTGGCTGTGGCCCTGCACTTGCACTGATTTCCAGGGCTGGGCTGGGAGACACATGCAGGAAGCCTGGGAGGACTTCCAGCCCGGGAGTGGGGACCCCCAGTGACAGCACTCTGGGGAGAGCCACAACAGGGTGAACTATGTGGGCAGCTGCAGGGAGCTTCTAACCGTATTCTAAGCATATGGTTAGAAGTGCGCTGCTCTACAGCTGGCCACGGCGTTCAGAAACTAGCACCAGGCCACGTGCCCTGCCATGGGGCCTTCATGCGGGGGCCGTTGGCACTGCCAGGTGCACACACTGCGGTCGAGGAAGGCGCCGGCCAAGTACCACGGCTTAGCTGCAGAGCTCTGGGACGCTCTGCAGTGTCCCTCCTCAGGAACAGAGCACCACCCAAGTGGAGAGGTGACGGTAGCCCCACTGCCGGGGTCTGTGTCGCTCTGTGGTCCCAGCCCACGGGGTGGAGCTAACTGTGTCCCCGGGCCACGCGGCTCACACAGCCTAATCATGTCCAGGCCGAGAACAGAGAGTCGCTCAGCATGCCTTCGCTGGTTACTTTCAAGCTAATTTTAAAATCTTATCTGTCTTCCAGGCAAATTCCAGGGCCTGTTAGAGTCTTAGGGAACTGGGGTTCTTTGGACTTCTTAAAAACTGCACAAATTATGAAGTTTAGAAAAAATCCCAGAAGTCACAGAAGAACATGATGGGACGTTTAATCTGATAATGGGGTGCTGAGGTTCAGCTCATCATCCCAAAGGTGGAGGTGGGTGTCCAGAAGGTTAACAGGTCGACTCACACTCTAGTCCCAGAGCGAGAGCTGGCTAAGACAGAAACGTGTCACTGTGATCCTATGTGCAACAGCTGAATTCCACATCTTACTTAGACCACTGAAGATTTCGTCTGACAAAGCACACTGGCCAGTGGCAGAAGATAATTTCATTTGTCCCCAGCTGGTAGACACTGGTACTGAGCAGGCAGGTGGAGGACAGGATGTCCCTCAACATCTGATACACAGGGCAGCTCTGGGGACCAAGGACTTTGGCCCCCAAAAGTCAATCATGCCACAGCTGAGACACTCTGACTTAGAGGAAAATCAAAGGTGGTTACCCCAATCTACAAGTCAGCCAGTAGGTCTCTAACCGATCCACCTCCGTTCTCTACCCATTCAATATGGTACTTTAACATGGAAAAAAAGTCTAACAAATTCAAAATTCACGAACTTCTTCCATGTTCTTGGTTGTTCCTCCCCAAAAGTAATATAAAAGAGGCTACACAGATACCTACGGTTCTTAAAAATGTAGTCCAGGCACACATCTGTCATCCTAGCACACTGGGAGGCCAAGGGAGGAAGATCAGAGTTTGAGCCCAGCCTGGAAAACTCAGTGATGTACCAAGACTGTGTCTCAAAATAAAACCTGAAACATTAATTTACAGGCCCTTGGGTTCAATTCCCAGTACTGCAATAAACAGAGTGCAAATATGGAGCTGGGACTGCTCACTGGTCACAGTAAATGTGCTGCGGGGGTGTGCACTCCTAGCCTGCTCAGGGGCCTCCTCCTCAAGACTGCCCTGCAATGGGCAGTACGGGATGGGAAGGGGGCAGGCACGGTGGGAAAGCCTGACGCACACTCCCAGTGTCCCGAGTTCCCTACTTACTATGTCCAGTCTAGACTAAGATGTCCCCGGAGGGCCTCGCACCTCTCAGGTGCAGCTTCTGCAAGATAACGGGATGTCGGGGGCTGAAGGTTGACTTGCTGTTAAGAGACAGAGCCTGGGAAGAGGCGGCCACTGGGGGCATGGCCTGGAAGGGTTCTGCCCCTTCCCTGGCCCCCGCTTTCTGCATGGCTTCCTATCCCCCATGCAGTGGGCAGCTCTCCCCTGCCAGCCCCTTCCAAGGTGCAGCCCTGCTATGGGGTCAACTATGGACTGAACCCTCCACCAACTCTGAGCCAAAAGAAACCTCTCCTCCTTTACACTGTGGTGTAGGGTACTTTGTCCAGAGCTGAGAACGTGGCTAAGGCACTCTCTTCTTGCCGTTGGTATCTACAGCACTGCTGGGCATGCTAGGTATACAGAAAATATTCCGCAATTAATAAACGTAAAACAGCAGACTCCTGAGTATCATCAAGCCCATCTTTTGGTCTTAGGACCAACAGCCTCTTGAAAATACAGGCTGTTTATTTCCTTTATTTACTAAGAGTACTGGGGAGCAAATCCTGGGCCCTGCACAGGTGGGGTGCACACTCAACCAATGAGCTGCACCTCAGCCCCAGGATTTATTTTAAAAATATAGCACAATGCAGTCTTCTGGGAACTCCAGCAGGAAGCAGATTTTATCTGTGTCAAAATAAATCCCACTGATTCCACCTGGAAGTGTAAACAGGCTGATCCACGACTAGAGAATAAACACTTTGGAACAGAACAAAGATAAGATCAGAATTTCCAAATTACGTCTTCACTGATTCATGTTAAAATATGTAAGAAACTTGGAATCATTTCTGTCTTTCCCCAACTCACACACAGTCTTAATGCTTAACTCCACTTCAGCATTATCCCAGGGTTTATAATATTAATAGGTCAGTGGCTGTAACATGATCCACTGCCTGCTTCTGTCTCATCCTTTTTTCTTTTCCTTCCTGCCTTCGTAAGTTCCTCTTCTGAGGTAGGTCTCTTTGTGTAGTCCAGGCTGGCCTAGAATTCATGGTGATCCTCCTGCCTCAGTCTCCCCAATGTGGGGATTACAGGTATACACGCTGTGCCCAGACCCACTTCAGGCCATTTTACATCTGTAAATGTTTATGTTTAAAGAAGAATATTTTACAATGCTCAGTAATTTTGTGAAACTTGAACTGCAGTTTCACAAATAAAGACCGGCACACAGTCCTGTGGTCACAGGCTGACATGGCTGTTTCCACTCTTCCGAGGCAGAGGCGACCCTGTAGGTGGAGGCCATCATCAGTCATCACCAGGGACTCCAGGGGGCAGGGGTATAGGAACTGGGACCAGTACTTCACCAGGCCTCCCCTCAGGACACAGGGTCTAGGGTTCCCTTTCTCTGCTGCCTGGTGGCTTTCCAGACTTTGGCTGGCTTGCGGCACAGGAAGGTGTGCAGAAAGTCCAGCACTGGGACAAACTGAGGCCAGGGAGAGTGAGTGTGGTGCTTGGCCCGGGGAATGCAGCTCAGGCTCTGGTGACTGCTGTCCTTGCTGTCACCAGCCAGGATCCAGACACCACAGACAGAGCTAAGCTGGCCTCCAGGGCTGCTGCAAACCCGGGCCCACAGAATCCACGGCTGTGGGTGTCGCTGGTTTTGGGTATTGGTTGCCCTGGGAGGCCCGAGGATGGGCTGAGCCCTGTGCAGGGCAGGCTTGCTAAGGCTGAGCTCCACGGGCTGCTCAGACCTGGGCTCTGCACTGAACCATGGAAGCGACCATGACCGCACCCATGGACAGTCGGCCAGACTCCAGGAGACAGTAACAGCCATGGCACAGGATCAAGCCAGCAAGGACCCTGCCACGCAGGCACCAAGGCAGAGGGATGAGCCTGAGGTCACACAGGGGAAGGACGGTGACATCTGTCACCTGCTGGGCTCCAGGCCTTGAACCTAAACATGTGAGCTAAGACACCAAGTGAACCCCACAGACCAAGACCCCACAAAGAGCTGGGTGGAGTGCTCAGGGACCCCGAATCTCAGGGTAGCAGGGTGGCCCCTGGCCCTTACCACAGAGATGGCAATTAGGTGGCAGAGTCTGGCGCCCTAGACACTAGGATGCTTTGGCCAGGAACCCCACGCTGCCCGAGAATACGTATGCCGTCAGCCCCCAGAGCCCCGAGGGTGGGTGTGCAGCATCCAACTCCTATTACATGGCACTCGGGCGGTACACTCAGCTGCATTTCTCATGGGGAGCTGGTGCCTGGACTTCACACAGTTCAATTCTCCCTTGCACCTTCTCTTTGGCAGGATTAGTTTTTGCTAAACTGGAGATTGAACCCACGGCCTTCACAATGAAAACCATATCCCTGGCCCTTTTTGACTTTCACATTTTAAGACAAGGCCTCACTAAGCTGTTCATATTGAGTCTAAACTTGTGATCCTCCTGCCTCAGCTTCCCAGAGTGCTGGGACTACAGGTGTGTGCCACCACACCCAGCTTCCAGACCAGTTTCAACAAATGCTGTGAGACTCTTAAAATACTGTAACCCGTTACTTTATAGCAAAAATCATATTTTTAAAAAAAATTACTATAATTTCATTTAGAATTCTTCAAAATGCCTATGAAAACCTAGTGTCTGGGAATTTAGAATAACAGAGTTGTCCCATCCACTAAGGAATAGGGCCAAAAGGGAAAGAAGAAATCCTCCTTCAAAAAGAAAGCCCAAAACAGTGATAAAAGCCCACAGAACAATGACTCGCATTAACTGTGGCATCAGTTACGTAAGAAAGGTTTCTACACGCCAGTCTGAAACCGGGAGAGCCAGCAGGATGAAGCAGAGCAGTTTCAGAAATCAGTGGTTTCCTAGAGATTTTCAACTTCATGCACACGGCTGCCATCATGGGGTCGCAGGGGCGATGATCTGAGACACAGGAGGAGCGAGGGTCCCCCCAAACCCAGGACCGGGCGCTGCACAGGGGGCAGCGCCTGCCCAATGTCCCAGCCACACCTAGGGCCGCCAGGGTCTCCCGGAGCTGATGCTTACAGCTGGGGCCCCTCTGGGCGGGTCCTCAGATGGGAGGGGACAAGGGACTTCTCCACAGAGCCACAGATGGCCCAGCCTCTGCCGTGTGACTGAGAATGAGCTTCTCTCCCCAGCTTTCATCCTTCCTCCTATATGCTCTCTGCCTCCACCCGTGCGGGCTCCTGCATGCTGATGAGATCAGGGCACAGACACCGTCGTGTCATCTTTCGGGTCACTTCTGAGGCTGGCCAGCGGTCAGATGATCGGAGATAGCACCTGTCCCCAGGGGAAAGCATTCTACTTTGTCACCATCGCCAGTGACAGTGTTTCATCACAACATCAGTGACTGGCTTGCTGACCCTCCTCTCCCCTAGACACCTCTGGCTGGGGCTCAGTCCCCCGGGCCCCTTTTAAAAACCCTTTTTACCTCAGCTTTACACTTCTGAAGACTGACACGGGGAACGGCGCTTGGCCAGCAAAGAATGCAAAGGAAAACAAGAAAGGCACAGGACACACTTTGTTTAAGTCTGCTCCCTAAGAGAAGGGTGGAGGGTGGGCGGGTGCCGGGGAGAGCATGGCTTAAAATAAAATACAGAACAGTCATGCGGTGACAGGTACAGATGGGACCGCCCCTGGAACCGAGGGTCACAGGAAAATTCCTCTGGAGTGCGGACAGGTTCAACGTGTGACATTCAGAAACCTCGAGGCTTGAGGAGGACTGAGCAGCCACCCTGCCGTCCTGCGCTGCCCCTTACTTCCCAGGACAAACCCTTCCTGTGTTTTCCAGTGTGTTTCAGGGCTTCGCTGCTGACATGCATGTGACAGAGACATAATTTCAAATGTCTGGCATCTCTGTACAACATCACATCGCTGGATTCCGGAACTTTCTGTGTCTCCTGTTGGACACAAGAAACAGTCTACACAAGTCCCTGTCTGCCTGTGGGTAGTCACCCTGCAATCTCTCTTGGCGCTGGCTTCCTCCCGAGTGAAAGTGGCTGGTTCTAAATACCCTGTAATCCTTACATTCTCTTGAATGGCTTCACATTGTCTTAATATGTTTGATGCTATAGTATACAAAGTTATACTCAAATAATTCAAGGAAAGAGACACTATGGTGACTACTATTATGTCAGGTTATCTGGTGGTGAAACACCACTAGATAATGCTTAAATTGTTCGGTTCTGACCTGTGTTGTTCTGTTACTATGTCCTCTTTTATCTCAATCTCCTACTTTTAAAAATTAATTTATTTTTTAAAATTTTTTAATTAAGGGAAAACTAAATTAACTTTTTTGTTTTCCTATTAACCTGATTTGAACCCCAGTATTGCTCTCCCCATCTTGTTCTGTCTGATGATACTCTGTTTTGTTTGATAGTATCAAGTTTGAGGGTATAGGCAACCACTTTGAAGGCAATAATGATGCCCTTTATGGTTTGACTATTATCTTCTTTTGAAGTCCTGTAAGGTCTCCAGTGTGGGTTTTATTGGTCTTGTTCTGTACTGTTTTGTTCAATTCTATTATACCTGCTGATATGGGTAACTCTTTTTAAGATAGCAAGAGGCATAATAGTAATCATTTTTGATCACCTGGTATTCTATTTTTGCATCATATACTATGTCCATCCTTCTGTTCTGACTCTGTTTTGTTTTGTCACATTTGGTTTTATTCTCTTCAAAAAAAAGTGGTAAGAATTATGGGAGTAATAAAACCCAAAAAGTGTAATTGTTATTGTAAAAAAGAGAGGAAAAGAAAGTGGCCTAAAGAATACAATTGCACGTATATTTAAGTGTGTAGGATAGAAAACCATATTACTGAGTTTTTGATGGATCATTGAACAGAACTGGCTGCAATCTCACTGTAGGAATGTCTACTTTGTATGCTTTAATTTTGTAATTTGGACAACTGTTTCTAAGATGACAACATGTAATCTATTAACTAGTGATTTCTTACTGTGTATTTTTTTTCTTGAAATTCTGTACTATTGTAACCTTTTACTGCTTTTTTTTCCCCCTTTCTCTTTAAATAAAAAGAAAAAAAAAGAAAAAGAAAGTGGGATAAGCCACTGGGCTCCAACAACGCATGAAAACACACAGCATGCAGCGATCACTGCACACGCGGTCTGTGGGCCAGAGCACACCGGCGGTGGGGACCGGGGAACCCTGAGGTTCCTCAGTGACACAGCCATGGGGAGAGGGACCGTCTCATGGTTAATTCTGCCTGGCAAAACCTGGAACAAGGACCGGAAGAAGTGGTTTTTCTTAGATAACTGCAAAATGGCACAAGAATTTAGGCTTTGAACACAAATGAGACACTCAGTTAATTACCTCTACACGGAGAGTGATGGTATCTGTTCCCCATGCTGAGAACCAAGCAGGATTTGGTTTGTAAAGGGTTTAACAAAGGGCTGAACATGCAAAAAAGTGCCAAGTATAAATACACATGGGAGGCTGAGGCAGGAGGACCCTGGTCAAGGCCATCTTAAGCAACAGAGAGAGGCCTAACCTCAAAAAATGAAAATTAAAAACAAAACAAAACAAACAAACAAACAAAAACCCAAGAGGTGACCAGTAAGTGGGGTGGCCTCTGTCTCCCCAGAGCGGTTGCTCTTCGCTGTTACTGCAATCAGTGTTACCATGGGGCTCGGGGAACTGGCTCTGTACTCTAAATGGAGAATCTGAAGAGGATTCTCTGCTCTGAGAGAGAATGGCCCAGGAGCAGGACAGGTCTATCAGTGTGGCCCGAGAAGGGCACCGAGATGTGGCAGGTGGACGATGACAGCGGTGCCCGGCACCGGTATCTCCTGGGACCTCTGCTCTCCTGTCCCAAGGATCAGATCGACACTTAACCCCACGTGTGTGCCTCACACAAGCCCCTCCGGAGCTGGCCAGGCCAGCCCTGTCCCTCCTATCACTGAGGAAATCAAGGCTCAGCATCTTACCCACAAACTCAATGGTCAGGTCCACAGCTGAAATTTAATTTGGTTCTTGTCCAGTTCAGTTTGCAACCAGGATTACAGAGAGCCGTGTTCGTGAACCAGGGCACCACTGTACCTAGGTTCTGCTCACACCTCCGGGCTCAGGGTTAGTGCGCCCTTCTCATAGGCTTCTGGGTCTCCTGGGTCACATGGTTTCCTAGGCCTTGAGTCTGCTCCCCTATACCCCATGTCACGCCCTGGGAGGCTCCAGCAAGTCTGTGATATATCCAGACCTCGGCACCAGTGGGTGCTCAGCAGGCGCCAGGCACATCAGTGCCCACGACGGTCCTGTGCCATCCCTACTTCGACCCAAGGGAGTCCCTGGCCAAGGTCACTGCTAATAAAACACAGAACGAGGGTCACGCCCTTGCTCCAGCAGGAAGAAGAGATTCCCACTCCATATCCCGTTGTCTGCCATATCAGAGGCAGTGTCTTGAGATTTAGAAAAGAGTGGAGAACCTGTTACTACTGCTGCTGCTGCCTGGTTCCAGCCTCTAACAGGCCACGGGCCGGCCCACTTCCACCCTTGTGCTGCGTGGAACAGGACCAGTAACTCAAATGCTCCAGCTTTACCATCGCATGGTTTCTCTTCTACAGCAAGCCCAAAGCATAAAGAAATTAAACAGCAAATTAGAGACAGATACCAGGAGGCAGGGGTACGGTAAGACTTCTGCACAGGAAGAGGGGACTCGAGCTGGAGCCAAGGGCATGGAGGGAGGGAGGGGACATGAGTGCACACAGCATCCTCATGAGCTGCAAACAGGGCCTCCTAAAAATAAAACCCCAAAGCTCGGACGACGTTGCCCCAGGAGAGGGATTCCTGGTATAAGAAGGTGCGCGGTGCCACTCTCTCTGCGCCCTCTGCTGCTCAGGACCCAGTGTGCAGGCCTCCCTAAAGCCAGGGCCACCAATGTAGAACTCAGGGACCCCGGAGAACCAGCCTGCCGACTGGGCACCCAGGCACAGTATCATGAGAGCAGCAGGGGACAGACCCAGGTGTCCTGGACCCACAGCTGCACGGACTCTGAACGGGGCTGAGTTGGCCACTCAGGCAGCGACATGGAACAGGCATAGGCACACTGGGGACCACAGAGGATGGACAAGGGGCTGCATCTCCAGCACACTTGGGTCATGGGATGGACACATGCAAGGACCAGCCATTAGGGGAGGGGCAGGGCCACAGGGACGGAGGACATGTCACACACAGTGGTCTTGGGCCTCATGGGATGGCTCCATGGGGTGGCACGGAAGAAGTTCAAGTCTTGGTCCAGAGATCCTGGAAAAGCCCAGGCCTCCCGCAAGCCAGGTGTATCCAACCCCCAAGGTTCAGCAGGCTCCTGCCCTTGAGGACCAACCAGATCTCAACAAAGGAAAGGACAGAGGGTGGGTGTCAGCCTGTGTCCCCCACTTTTCTCCCAGGCTGGAGCCCTAAACCGTGAGGAAGTTGGAGTGTCCTTCCGTCAGACCACAGCCAGCACTCGGAACAGGAAACCAGGGTGGCAGAGCTGAAGGACAAAACAGGCCAGAGCACTGCAGGGAAAGCAGGGTTCTTCTCGGAGCCCCAGGATTGCTCCGATCACCCCACCAGCAGCGGGGAGATGATGCTGGCCAGGAACAAACACCTGGGACTGCTGCCCTTGCCAAAATCTCCTCAGTATCCATTCAATACTGTCTCCGGGAAGGCGACCTGAGACAGTGGCTGGCTCTCCAGAGTTAGAAATGCTCGTGCAGCCTCTGCCTCCTGACGGGGTAACCTGACTGGTCAGTCCAGGTTGCTGTCGCTTGGTGATTTCGGGACAGAAGGTCCTGGGATGGCTCTGATGGCCACAGAACTGAGTTACAGTGAGTCTAAGGCCTTTCCCTGCGTGGCTGAGGAGGCTCTCAGGTGAGCAGGGGACAAGGCGCAAGGCATTGCACCACACCACCTCACGGTGCAGATGTCTTTTGAAACTAAGGAAGAAAAACGGCACAAAAGGAAGCTCTGGGGCTGAGCAGTCTCTTCCGAGTAGGAGAGCACTCTCCCTCCTGGTCCTGCACTGAGCAATGGAGCTGGTGACCACTCAACGGAGGGGAAACCCAGGCCTCAGTTTCTGGGGGCCTAGGCAGTTGTAAAACAGCTCCTGAGATGCGGGGGCCATGTAGCTATTATGCTGATTCCAAGGTAAAAATTGGCACATTAGATGGGTATATGCGTGCATGTGGGAGTGTGTGGGGGGGAGTGTTTGGGGTACCACTGACTGGACCCAGGACCTGCTCCTGGTAGCCATAGTCCTAGCTCTTTTATTATTGTTTTCCTCTGGAATGAGCTCTCCCAAGATAACCGAGTAGAGGAGGCTGGGCTGGGCTTTGCATTCCTCCTGCCTTAGCTTCACAGAGCTCTGGGTCCCAGGCGTGTGCCACCAGGCCCGGCTTCAGGGAAAGAATGTTTAGGCCAAGGATAACACCACTCCCACGCAGCGCTCAGACGAGCTGCCAGCATCGGGTGCTGGCTGGAGACACAAGGCTGCCAAGAAACAGCACCAAAAGCAGCGCCTCCCATGTGGCTCCAAATCAGAGGACAGAGGATGCCGGCCCGCACCTCAGCAATGCAGCAAGTCCTTCTCTGGACCCCCATGTGTTCCCTAGCCAGGTGCACCTAACATCGCGCCTGCTCATAGCTGGATCTGGGAAGGTCTCCTCGCCCCCGAGATGACAAGGCGGACTGCACACTGGGGCGTCCACGCACTGCCCCCTCAGGCTCCCATGGGACCCCTGCTCCCACCTCCTGTGTAGACACGTGACAGGGACACTCCCTGATGACTCTGAGGAAGAACCAGAATGTTTTCTGCAGCACAGGAAAAAAAAAAAAAGACTCCAGGCTGCTTGAGCAAACTCGGCTGAGTGCCCGGAACAGCGATTTCAACAAGATCCCTACCTGTCCGGCCTTCTGAAATTAAAATAAAGTTGTAGCTATTGGTGGCCTTCCAGTTCTATCAGGCCACATGCAACTCCACTGGTTCAGAGCTTCAAAGCCTTTCCCCAGTTCAGGGGCCCCTGAGGTTCACAGCAATTAACTCCCTTAGACCGCTGCTGGAGTGAAGCGGTTCCTCCAACACACCAGCACCGGGGGCCTGTAGGTTGCTTGGTCACCAGGCTTTGGCTCTCTGCTAGGCCTTCTGCCAGAGCAGACCATTGGACGCTATTTTATTTGTTTGAAGGCGCAGTTCTGGGTGGAGGATGGAATCAGGATGGGGGCTGGGGGAAGCCTGCAGAAACCATCAACATTTCCTAAGGCTCTGCCGAGATGGGAAGAGGGGCTCGTTTCCATCTTCAGTGGGATGCTCGTGCCTCATGGTAAGGTCTCTGTGGCTGTCAAAGCCAGGCTTAGGTTCATTCTGCCCCCTCCTGGTTAAATGAAGCTTGGGGCACAAAGGTCAGGCCCAGGTTTCCAAGGGCCTGGCTCTGTGGAGGAAGCCTTCCAGCACCCAGGTTGGGCAGAGCTCCGAAAAAGGGTCAAGGTCAGACTGGTGCAGGGACCCACCTGCCTTCCTGCATCCCCCTCCTCTGCCTCCCCCAGATGTGCCTGCCTGCACCCCACCTTGCATTGCTGCAAAACAGCACTGGTCTCCGCACCTCCTTCCAACAGTGGAAACAGCAGTGTAGGAACCAAGGGAACAGGGTGGTGCACCCCTTGAGGTTCTGACAAAACAATAGCACCAACATCGCACCCCGACCTATGAGCCTTAAATTCCAGGGAGTTGGGGAAGCTGTGATGTCCCTGGGGTGTGGAGCAGGGACAGGGGCGGGGACCCTCCATGATAGGGGGTTGCTTAGTCTGCAGCAGGCCCTGGGTCTAATTCCCAAAACCTCCTCAAAAGGAAGTTGACAGACAGACGTAAAAATGAGTAAGGAGAACAGATGCACACACAGAGTACAGTGTGTGTAAGTAAACTGTGGCTAGGGACTGCTTCTTTGTGTCCAAGGAGTATTTGGTGTTCAACGAATGTGATGTATGTGTGAATGTGATGTACAAGTGTGACGTGCATGTGAGTGTGGTGTGCGTGCAAGTGGGCATGGACAGGATCATCTGGGCTTATCTAGCCAGACACACAGGTTGGCTGATAACAGTGGGGCTCCCTGAGCCCGGATCCCTATGTTTAGTACAGGAATTTCAGCCTTCACGTACCATGCGTGCACTCTGCCTTCCGAATGTTCACACAGGAACACGGCACCCAGGTATGTTTCTCTTAGAACACAAACAAGGTTTCTAAATACTTCAAATTCCACACCTGTGGTTTCTGGAGCAGCAAGACAAATTGCTGTCAGGGCTTTCCCAGCCACGCCATTTCTTCCCCAGGGCACTGGCTGCCCAGGACCCGGCAATGGTCACAGCTCCTCGTGGGGAAGGTCCGGGAACCTCGAGCCACAGCCTC
Source organism: Cavia porcellus (assembly GCF_034190915.1). NCBI lineage: Eukaryota > Metazoa > Chordata > Mammalia > Rodentia > Caviidae > Cavia > Cavia porcellus. The sequence goes on from NW_026947484.1 coordinate 163,601,793, forward strand.
CAAGGAAACTGCGCTAACGAAGGCTTTGCCCAGCACAGTGCCAGGCGCGGGATGGCAAACTGCTTCCGAGGCGTGCAGCGTGCTGGGGACACTTGCGTCTCGAACTTTAATCCGACATCCCAGCCTGACAGCTGCAGGGTTTCCTTCGCCCAATTAGCCAAGAGCTCTTCTTTAGGGGATACTTAAAAATGAAACCCCAATAGCCCCATAGAAATTCCACAATGACAGCAATGATAACCAGCCATCTTAGGGATGTGTTAGTAATGGAGCCATGATGAACAGCTAGGAAAGACAAAAGAATCCTCTCGGACTTCATCTTTTTTTTTTACATCTTGTTTACATTCCTGCAGGACGACCTATTAGTAATGTTTCGGCTCCCCATCCTGGTGATTTATGAGCACACAAAGGCTTGTGGCCAAGGGCAGGGAAGCCCTGCCACCACGGCTTTGAGAGCGTTTAAACTCATCTCTCCCGCATTTACCAGTTGTTTTCATCACAGTACTTAGGATGTTTGGACACATTATTTATCTTACATTAGTTGATGAGCAAGACTCTCAGGAGAGAATAAACCACTTTTCTTTTAAAAACTGGAAACACTGAGGGCTCTGCAGTGGAAGCCGGCGGAGCACCCAGGACTCGATTTCCCAACACCCGGCAGGGCGTGAGTTTTAGACCTGGACCACCCTGGCTCAAACCCGGCCCTACCACCTCAGTCAAGTGTGATTCGAGGAAATTGCTTCATTTTTCTGAGCCTCAGTTTCCTCAACTCTAAGACAGGGAGGAGGAATTGTATTTCTGTCTCGAGGTCATGTTAGAAACTTAATGAGATAACACATATGAGGTCGCATTTATTATAGGAATGCTACCAGGCCAAATACACCATCTTTTCCAGCATACCACCAGCATACAGATGCAGTAATCCTGGCATCCATCTACTGCTTATTAGGGTTTTAGAAAAACATGCCTAAGTTGAACCTGCCTGGAAGCACCGCCATATAAGATGAAATCCAGAGTCCATGTAGACCATCACCTTGCCACCCGTGAAGGTGGGCAAGAAACAGGTCCCACCTGGGGGGCACCTCTGTCCATGGGGACCACCCTCGATGTACCGAGCATATGAACAAAGGCCTTTGTGGGTACATCTTCTGCAATAAAAACTCTTGGCGTTTTCTTATGTCTCTGAACTTCAAGGCACATCTAGAGATGAGATGATAACAGTTTTTCACTACTGAGGTAAACTCAAAGTCAACTTTGTGGGACTGTGGGGGAGGGGGAAGCATCACTGTTCATAAATACTTCCTTTTGTCATAAGTGACAGACCCTTTTAAAAGTTCCATCTTGCACCCCAGTATATGGAAGAAGTGAAGCAAACTGCCAGGAGGAGGAGAGGACACAACATCGGCCATTGTGTTCTGCCACAGAGACTGCAGAGCCCACCCCGGGCCGTGGGGAGCAACACTGGAAACAGTGGGAATCTAAAAACGCTCCAACTTAGCATGGGTTCTCGGATCTCATACTTGTGGGAAGGAAATCACAGATTTTTCCTCATCAGTACCCTCAGCAGCATTGTTTTGGATGATTAATCCAAACAGCAAGCGTTTGCTGAGCATGACAGGGAGGTGTCGCTAACCCTGAGGGTACATCACAGTACAACACGGAGCAAAGCCCTGGCTTGTGGAGCTCATGTTCCACTGGGGAAAGACACGTGATGTAAAATGCAGACCCAGACACCGTCTGGATGATTAAAGGAGATAGAACAGAGGAGATGAGAAGGAAAGAGGGATGCAGGAATGGAATTCACAAATGTGTGGGCGCAGGTCTCACTGCAGAAATGGCCACTTACATGGCTAAGTGGGAAAAGACACGGGTGGAGTTCAGTGAATGACCTCTGTCCAGTAATCGATGCTATCGATGATCCTGCCAGGACGGCAGGAACAGGGGAAACACATGCCCAGGATCACAGATCCCATCCTGGTCACATTCCATGCCTACGGGGCCACGAACCATGCACAGCCACGGCTTCTCCAGGGCAGAGCTGCTGCTGCTATGTGGGGAAAATGAGACAGAGAAGAGGAACAGCTGCTCTCCTTCTTGGCACACCACGACGAGGCTGGAGCAGAACATGCGTGGCCGAAACGTTATAAAAGCCACCACATCTCCTGAGAGGCCGTCTTCCAACCCAGCAGGTCGCTGGCCACCTGGGAAAGGAAGGGCCACAGCCAAAGAAGCCTAACTCCAAGCAGGGAAACAGCGGGGCTGGGCTCCTCCTCCTGGTGGGTTCACTACAAGTCCCCATGTGGGTTTTGGCACCCTGCAAGTTTTTCTTTGCTTCCCTACAGACTGAGGGCCTTTCACTCACTCATTCAACAAACATTTAATGATTGCTTACAATAAACAAAGGCCAGTATAGATCTGGGGAAGGGGAGTGAACTAAACCAGGACCCCATCTGAGCAAACCCCTGGGGGCGACACACGTGGAGCAGAGGCTGGGGGAAGGAGGAGGAGTGGAATCCAGCACCCCGCCTCAGAGTCCTCGGGTCTGGACACGCCTGGGCCCTGTGTGCACCGCACTAGGCAACTGTAAACAAACCAGAGCCCTCAGGCTGCCCCTTACCTGGCAGCGGAACCCCACAAGGCAACCCCACAGCTTTCCAGGTGCTGCAGAGTGGAAAGCTGAGGAGCAAAAGGATTTCTAGTCGCTTCCAACAAGTGCTCGTCAAGTGCTGCCCGCTGCGGGTTCTGAGCACTTCTCCCTCCCCTGCTTTCTGGGCTCTTCCCTGAGCATTTACACAACAGGACAAGAACAAGCGAACTTGTCTGAACCTCAGGTTTTCCAACTCAAATGATTCCTTTAAAGCTACCCAAAAAGGAGCCGTCTGACACACAGGACCGAGAAGTTTTAAGTCTGGGAGACGCTTTCCCTTCCAGCCCCACAGTGCCGAAAGCTGACACTGGCTGGGAAAGACTGTTCACACCTTGGTGCCCCACAGGACCCTCCAGTCTCCTCTGTGAGGGCAAGGGCCACCCGGGGTGGGGGACAGAGAGCAGTACCTTCCCAGAACAAAGGCCCGGGCCTTGAGCTAAGTCTATACCTGCACCGAGCTTGTGGGTGGCATCCCCCGCACTGCTTCTGCTCGGTCTATATGACAAGCTCTGAGTTTACACTTTGGAAAAGAATCATCTGGAGTGGTAACATTTGTTAAGTATCGTTTTCTTAGAAAAGCAGTAAGTGGCTATTATGAGCCAGTGGTTGGCAATTTGGACACCGACCAAGTTACTGGGAGGCAAGTGGGGGGTCTCAAATGGGAGTCACTTGACTCCCATTTGTCCCTGATTTGGTCAATTTTATCTGGACAATTAATCTTATTGGTTGACCACAGCTCTGTCCCATCTCATGTCCATCTGCTTGGCAAGTTCCCAGTTTCCCCCAACTTCAGACCCGCCTCACCTCATGGTTTTACTCTATAAAAATCCCTAGAGCACACAGAATCTTTGGCAATCCACTCAGGACCCCTTCTGTCTTTCTTTCAGACAGAAGCTTTCTTTCTCTCAGTAAATATTTCTGCTTTTAACCTCCACTGTTTCTAAAATTCATTCTTTGATTTTAGAGAACACGAACACATACTGGACATATAATAAGTCAGGAATTTCATTCCCCTATATCAGTAATTTTTAAGAAATATACCTTAAAAAATGCAAGAAATGTGGCTTAAATGCTAAACTATATTTACATAAATTGTTTTTTCAATTCCAAGATTCAGGGCTGGGGAAGCAGCTCAGTGGTAGTGTTTGCCTAGCATCCACAGGCCCTGATTTCGATTCCCAGCAAGACTAAATAAATATCTGACATGTAGGGATGGAGGAACTAAGAAATAAAAGAAGATGGAAAATAAAAATAAAATCTGGTTGACCTTAATCCAACAATACCAACTATAAATTGTTACATACTCCCCACAAACTGAAAAGGCAGATATTTTCAGACTAGAATTTTAAAGAAAGTCTCCCCATATGCATGCTGTCTGTAAGAAATGTTTAGGGGCTTTTGTTTTGCTTTGTTTTTGTTTTTTTGAGACAAGGTTTCACTCTGTGGCCAAACTGGCTCAAACTCATGTCAATCCTCCTGCCTCAAGACTCCTGAGTGCTAGGATTACAGATGTGAGCCACCATGCTTGGCTAAGAAATGTTTTTTTTTTTTTTTTTTTGTCTTTTTGAGGCAGGGTCTCACTATGCAGTTCAGGCTGGCCTTGTGCTCACTCTGTGGCCCAGGAGGGTCTTGAACTCATGTAGCTTCTGCCTCAGCCTCCTCAGTGCTGGGATTACAGGTGTGAGCCACACGTCCGGCCAGAAGCGTGTATTTTTTTGAGATGTTAAAAGTAAATGCTTGTGAGAAGGCTCATTCAGGCAGCAGTGTAGCCAGGCTGGAGTGGCTATAGCACCAGGAGGTAAACACTTCAGGGACTCAGCATGATTACAAGACAATCTCGTCTCTGAAATCCACCAGGAAGACATGACAGTCTTTGATGTTTGTGTGCCCGGCACAGAAGCCTTAAATCATACTGTCGCAGGCAGCTGAGTTTGATAGAAATATTACAGGCAGTCACACAGGGCTGGGCCCTCAAAGGAGCCACTGCAGAAGACCAGAAGCCTTGCGACCTTGGAGGAGACAGATACCTCTGCCAAAGTAGGCCAGGTCTGAAAACAAAAGATAATATAGATATGGGTCACCTTGAGAAGCCAGGAGTCACTATCCCAGCCCCTATGGGAAGAGTCACTGCTCTTCAAGCCCACAGGCTACCTGACTCACTTCCCCATGTGGCCCAGACTTGGTCACTTCTACCTGAACAGCTAATCTTATTGGCTGACCACAATCCTGTCCCACTTCATGCCCGCCTGCCTTGCCAGTTCCCATGTTTTCCACCTTGGACAGTCTCAACTCGTGGTTTTGCTCCATAAAAGTCCCTAGAAAAGACAGAGTCCCTGGAGGCTCACTCGGGACCCCTTCTGTCTCCCTCGAAAGACAGAAGCTTCCTTTCTCTCAGTAAATATATCCTGCTCTTCACCTCTGTTGCTCCTAATATTCATTCTTCAATTTTAGAGAACAGGAACTCGTACCCGGACATAGTAGGTCGGGAGTTTCATTCTCCTATATCAATACCAGGTAAAGTTATGATTTAACTCTGTCCAAAATTATGAACAAAGCTAAAGGGAAAAGCATACAAGGCCACGATTACTGATGAAGACCTCAACATCCTCAGTAAATAACAGAATTAGAAACAGAATTAAAATCCAGCACAAACAAAAATTATTTGAACACCACCAAGATAATCATGTATGGAGCCATAAAACCAAAGCCTCAAGAAATAAAAAAGACTGAAGTAACAACAGAAATAAGTTAGAAATCAGTAGTTAAAGGATTCCAAAGGTTTTGGAATTAATAATCTGCAAGTCGAAAAGATTATAAAGGAAATTAAAGGAAATTCAAATGTATTTAAAAGAGAATGAGATATCCCAACACTTGGGAGGCTGAGGCACGAGGACTGATGTGAGTCTGAGGTCAGCCTACCACACGTTCTAGGAGATACTTGGCATACATTCCTAGTGCAGGTTCTTTCAGCACAGTGAGAATCACAGCTACACATTAAGGCCAGCCTGAACTGCACAGTGAGACCCTGTCTAAAAAAAAAAAAAAGAATGAGAATAAAAATACATCAAACAGGGTAGGCTGTAACTAAATTAGTGATTGCAGAAACGTTAATAGCTTTAAATGCTCCTATTTGCAAGAAGGGGCAGCAGACTTAATGGCCTAAGGCTCCATCTTAAGGAGCCAGAAAAATAGCAAAGCTGAGCTAAAGGAAAATTATGAAGAATGCAAGTTCCTTAAACAGTATTCACGCAGGAGAAAATTAAGGAACCAATTTCACTTTCTGGTGAACGAGTTACCACTAGTAACTTTTCTGTTATTCTCTCTGCCTCATTCTCCAGATTACATGAAGTTTATCCAGTTTAATCTTGCTATACATAACAAGCCAGCATTTCATTTTACTGATTGATTTGATTTGCTCTATTGTTGTTCTCTTGATACTAAAAAGATAAAAATATCATGAACACATAGACGCTAACAAATTTGACAACTGACAAGAAAAGGCCACGTATCTTGGAGAAAAAATGAACTCACTCAAATCAACACATGATAAATGAAAAATTTTTAAAAATAAATAAGCAAAAAACCCTGCCACCATCACAAATGCCAAAACCTCGCCTGTGAAAGTTAGTTAAGTGACCAAAAGCTTCCCTCCAAAGAAAACTCTGGATACAGATGTCTCTCTGGTGAGCTCTATCAAATATCTAAGGAAAGAAGACAGCAATCTTTTTTTTTTGTTTTTTTTTTTTTGTCTTTTTCCTTTTTTTCGGTACCAGGGATCGAACTCACGACTGCCTGCTTACAAGGCAGGCACTTATGCCACTGAGCTAAATCCCCAGCCCCGAAGACACCAATCTTGTGTAACCAGATGGTTCAGAGCAGAGAACTGCTAGGAAAACCCTGGACCACATGCCAGAGTGCAAATGAAATGGTTCCCACACCACGCCTGTCTGTTTCAAAAGAATTCTGAGGTCCTCCAAAGTTTCTGAAATGTTATTTATGAAACTGTACTTGTACTTATTTGAGTTAATCATTAATATGGACAATCCCTAGAGAACTTGAGAAAAAGGTAAAGCAAACCTTTTTAGATATGTTTTATTATGCAGATGCGGTGACAATGCTTTAGCTATATTATACGCATCATTGGTTTCACCTGGCTCCCACACTTTTGTCTAGCGCAAGTCTGGAAATACCTGTCCCGAATTCACAGCTGCACTCCCAACAGACCGCACTGCTGAGCAGTGGAGATCTCGGTACAGGCAGTAGAGGCCCAGAGTTACACGGGCTGAGTTCAGGTGCTCACAGCACGGCATTCCATGAGGAATCTGCGACACTGACCTCTCCTGTGCAGACGTATGGCTGCAGTAACGGCCGCTGCTGTTGCACACTGCTGGTCTGCGGTGATAGGGGTCAAGACACAAGGGGGCGAGAGGAGACTGACACAGGATCTCGAGACAACGTTCTGTTTAATGCCAAGGGCAAGGACGCTTAAGGAATGGTCCACTGTCACACACAGAGGAACGAAGAGGTTGACCAGTATGCCGCACAGTCTGCTGCTGCAGACTGCCGGGATGACCAGGGCCCTCACTCTCCGTGCAAATGTGTCAGAGCATGGCCGAGCCCTGGCGGGTGTTCCTGATACACTGCAAATAGCCTGGGCCTGAGATCCAGGAGGCCTGAGTCCAGCCTCACCGGCAGCATCGGATCCCCTCTTTGGCTGTTGGGAGCCTCACCTGGAAATGAGAAAGGAGGCCTAGAAGCTCTTGGAAGCCAAGGCCAGCTGTGCTTTTCCCTCTTTTCCTTCCTAGTAGGGTGCGGGCAGGAACGGCTGGGGTGCACAGCCTGTGGGGAGCCTGGCTGGGCAGCTGCCAGTTTTGCTTTTCTTCCTGTTTTTTGGGGGGTTTGTTTTTGATGCCAGGGTTCAAACTCATGACCTTGAGCTTGCCAGGCAGGCGCTTTGCCACTGAGCTGAATCTCTGCTTGGCCCCCTCTTCCTGGGTTTCAGTAGCCCTTGTGTGTGTGGGGCAAGCTGACCGCATTCCTCACAGTTGGGGAGGGGAGAGGGGTGCACGGCCACAGCGCATGGGAACTGTTTCTGTGTCCCCTACTCCCTTCCCTCCCTGCATGGTGCGAAAGCACAACAGTCCAAGCTAGCTTTTATTTGTGTTTCAGGGGCAGATTTTGTTGCTTCCTGGGCTTGGTTGAAAATTTCTCTTGATTTGGATTCAGATTCACTTATTGGCCTGCACGTGTGCATGCACGTGCACACACACACACAACTGAATTCCTGCCAGTGCTCTAAACAGGAATGCGTGCATGGGATTTTTATTTTTCTGAGGTTGTTGCCATCAATTTTTTTGGCATCCAAATAACATATGGTAAATCAAAGATTTAAAGCACACTGTTAGGCAGTTTAGACCAAAACTCCCAGAGTTAATTTAAAAGAAAGAACGAGTAAAAGAAAGGAGAAAGTATCCTACGGGGAGTTTCGTGGTGAGATTCAGGAATCAGGAAATGCATTCCTGATTTGTTTCCTTAACCAGAGACGAGGGCCACACATTAGGTTTCCTGCCAAGCTGGGCAGGGTGCTTGAGGAGACTCGGCACCCGGTGAGATCTGGTCAGTAAAAGGGGCCGGGAGCTGTGGGCTGCAGTTTTCGTGCACCCAGACGAGTTATTTAATGATGGATGAGTCATGTCAAGTGTTCTTGACAGCATAAACCATGCACATGCAAAAATAAAGAAAACCACAACAAAACCGAACGCCCAAGCTGCAAGACAGGCTCTGCACTCCGGAAAGATGGTGAGCACCCAGGTTAGCGATCTGTTCTGAACACATGGTAACCCAGTTCTAGCTCATGGAGCACAGCCCACAGGCAAGCTAGGATACCTCCTAGAGCTGAGAGGATGGGGCCCAAGGAGAGGAAGGAGTCAGGGCGTGGGGCAGAGCAAGAGCAGGGAATCGGACAAGTGGCCAGGGCCACACACTGCTTTCTCCCCGAGCAGGTGGCATAAGTCAGAGATTGCACTGTGGGGACAGCACAGGATGCTGAGTTGTATGTGGAGGGGCAGCAGGGTCACTCGGCTGGACATGGAAACCACCCTGCCCACATTGCCAAAAGATTGTGGGATGTCAGCACAGTGACAGACACACAGACCTGGAGAGCTGAATTAAACTGCAGCAGACGCGGAACTTGGCTAAGGATGAGGAACATGAACGTGCAAAGACAGGATAGATGGTCTAACAGACAGTGCCAGAACATCCTAGAACCCTAGGGGGGAAAAAAATGGAACCAAAGCACTGTTGTGAATCTGATGCCAAAATCCACTCCTAGTCTTAAATGCTCGTGGTAATAGTTTTAGAAGTAACATGGCCAAATATCTTTGCACCTCGGTGTAGAAATGAATTTCTTGAGCAGATTTCTGCTACAAGCAGACATCAAAGGGAAAGACTGGTTCGGGGAGCTTACCTACAATTAATACTTCAATTCGGTGAAAACAGCACGAATTAAAAGGGGCCCACATCTGGGCAAGCATATTAATAAAACATGAATTCACAAGACAATTGAACAGGATTGTTCCAGCCACATGTAGCTCTTTTCATTAAAATCCAGTAACATTTAAGATTTAATTACTCTGGACACATTTCAGGCGAGCAGGAGTCACCGAAGGCTACGGCCAGTCTATCAGATGTCACTAAGGTCTCCATCAGCACAGAAAGCTCCGTGGGTTCCCTAATCTAGACAGTGGCGCTAAAATAGGCAATTTGATTAAAATATGGACAGGTGTTAAAAGACATTTCTATAACAATGAAACAACCCTTCGTGGAAATGTATTATAAACAGCAAAAGTCATCCAAGCCCATCAGGAATAAACAGACTTAACTGCTGAGGTCCACTTAGGGCTCACCGACTAAGCCAGGCTGAAAGGGAGCCTAGGCAGGGCAGAGAACACCTGTGGTGTCAGTTACTAAGGCTGAGCCGGAGCTACCTTCAAGCTGGGTATCACCTCGAGGTCCAGGCCAAGAAAAAGGTCAGGGGACTGAATACTGAAGAAGACAGATCTGGAACCTGGGAAGAGCAGCAGGCCTCTGTCTAGTCATGCGAAGCACTGGGGGTCAGGAGTTCTACTGCAGAGATGAGGCTGTGTCCATCCGAGCCAAGCATCACCCAGCTTAGACATACATGGTGACACACACCATCCTACCTGCCCTTAGCATGAGGCAAGTGGAAATAAAGTTCCACAATGAAAGGCAAGCATCGTGGCCCTCACCTGTAATCCCAGCACTGTGGGAGGCTGAGGCAGGAGGATTACAAATTTGAGTCCCACCTAGGGAACTTAGAAAGACCTTGTCTCAAACCAAGAATTGATTTGGGGAATGAATATACACAAAACAAATCGAAACATGAGAAAAGCAAGAGAAAGGTCAGTAAAAAATTAGAATAAGGTTCAGTCTGGGAGACAAAGGGCAACCCCCTCTTCCTTGTGACTGTGTCTGGTGACACTGTCTTTACGGGGTGGTGGCAGGGTGAGATGTCCATCTTCATGCTGCACTTCTGTGTTTTACACGTCTTTGCATTTTGATAAATTTCACTATTTAAAAAAAGGCAGCTTAGTTCCTTCCTAGTGTTTCTTTGGTTTTTTTTTCTTTCTTGACAGTGTTGCTACGTACAGTTTTAAAGTAAACGCTGTCAAATTAAAAATGCAGGTAGCACACATGTGGGTCCACCTGATTTGGAAAACCGGCTCTCTTCGTGGTCCTGAGACCACGAGGCAGGAGGCCCTTGGGGCCCCGGCTTCCTCAGTCCTGAGAGGTCTGTCTCTCTCTATGTACTGGACAAACATCTCTGAGATAAGAATGGAAACGGCTTTGCACCTGGGCTCAACTGGCTGCTTTAAAGCTAGGCATGGCAGGGCACACCTGTAATCCCAGCACTCGGGGGACTAAGACAGGAGGATCATTGTGAGTTTGAGGCCAACCTGGGCTACAAAGTGAGCACAAGGCCACCCTGAACTGCATAGTGAGATCCTGTTTCAAAAAAAAAAAAAAAAAAGGATGCTTTAATTTTAAACAATTAGTATTTAATTTAAGGTGAGTTTGGTACTGCAGGCTTCCGAACTAGTCAAGTAAGGCAATGTCATCAGTGGAAGAAAACAAAACAGCTTTCACATCTGGAAGCAGCTCAAGGAAGACCAAGCATTATATTTGTTACTTCAAGGACATGGGCAAAGCTGATAGCCCTGGATCGGTTTCTTTGAAATGTTATCAAATGGCCTCTGGTTGCCTAAGAAGTTTCCTCAACTATTCTGTGTATAGAAATCTTTTCCCGTCAACACCCCTCCTGATTTAATGACCCCGAAGTGCTGTCTACCTTCCTGTAATCAGAACAAGACAGGAATTATGACACTCAAGTTTGCTGCAGAAACCCACATTGTGCTCACCCAGTTTCAAGGCATTAGTTTAAAAGAAAAACATCAAGCTGAGCAAAACAGCGTGCAGATAACTACTTTAAGTTTAACCTGCAGAAGCCAATAAAAATGTCAGTGTCTATAAACAGGAAATGCTGCACTTCCAGATTAAGCCACAATAATTTATTATAAATAAACAGCCTATAAATAACTTCACTCTCCTGACACTTGCAAAGCCTCTCCATCTTACGTAGTACCACTTAAGTTCAAATTAAGCTCAAGCTGCTCTGCATGTATAAAATACAGCAGGAACTCTGGGGTTTCAGTTACTGTACACTTTCCTGTAACTGTCTGTTGTTTCGTGGACACACTCTGCCACGGTCCGCTTCTTAGCTTGGTTCTGTTCTGGGTTTTGTTTTTTGTTTTGACTTAAGTTTCAAAACTGGCTTCCAATTACCAGTTGATGGTCACATTCTGTAATGAAGTTGGTAGATTAGCTGAAATTAAAACCAACTCCTTTCGGCTACGCTTGTTTTCAACCCAGATCAATTATTTACAGCCATGCTCACTGACACTGTTTGAATTCAGGAGGCCCGAATCTATCTGAAGCCTGCTACACATAAAGTAAACAGAACCTGGCCTCAAAACTTCTTGACTCCACAGAGCACGGAGAGAAGATGAAGCCGGAAGGAGAAAAAGGAGAACGAAGAAAGCAGGAGAGGAAAAGAACAGACGAGCCAACACTCACGGAGGCCCCGTGTGCCATAGGCATCCGCATGCGCGGCTTCCTTTTACCCCAGTGAGCGCAGCACCCCAGAGTCTACTGGGGCAGATGTTATGATCCCCTCATTCAAGACTGGGACAACGGCCAGCTTCGCTTGGGGTGCACACCTGTGAACCCCGCTACTCAGACCAGCTGACGTAGGACTTGCTGGGTGACTTGCTGAGATGCTGTTTTCAAAATAAAAGCAAAAGGGTTGGGAATGTAACTCAGCGGTACAACAATCAGCTACTATTCAGGGTGGCTCAATTATCAGGACCAAGAAGGACAAAGGAAAGGAAGAAGACTGGACACTGCAAGCCCAAAGGGGTAAGCTGTTTACCAGGGTCATAGAGCAAAAAAGAAACAGATTTCAAATAAGCCTGGGCACATATTTTCTACATGAGGTGAAATAATGTTCAATATTTTTAATTTTAGGATGTTTAACGGTGTTCATACCAGCCAGGGCTACAAAGCAAGCTCAAGGCTGGCCTAAACTACAGAGCAAGACCCTGTCTCAAACAAAACCAACAACAATAAAGCCAAATCATGAACAGCAGAAAAACACCCATATAATTAATTATTCTTTCAAGGCTTCTGAGATCTGGAGGTGTAGGAGTGTCACCACGGCGGATCAAATGCCGGCAAAGGTACTGAGAGCACAGAACGCATCCAGCAGCGGCCACGGGAAGGTCGAGGAAGCCAGGTCGGGACGGGGCCTGAGGCCTGGGTCCCGATTCTTACCTGCTGAACCTCGCTTTCTCCGTTGGAGACTTTCTCCGTGTACACAAAGGAGTTGAAAATCCGCTACAACAGAAAGAAAACAGAGGAACGTTAGATTTTCCAAACCAGAGAATCACTTTCTGTACACAAGATAGAATACTTTGCTGTGTGAAAACCACATACAGTCAAGGAGAAAACATTTAGTTAAAACGCAGTGACTTTGCAGAGAGAAACACGAGTATCAGCCAGCGTCACCAGTGCTTACATAAGCTCTACCCAGGCCCTTCTGCAGTGAAGTAAGCCAGATGTTACCCTACACCTCTCATTTTCACAAACACATTCACTATAGATTTCCAGAGCCTGTCCTATTTTCTCCAACTAGTGTCGTCTGACGAAGCTGTGTTTCTCATTTAATCCCAAGCTCCCTGCATGCTGGAATTGTTTATGCACACTAAAATCCAGTGCAGGGAAGCTCGCCGAGGGGTTCTTTCCATGCATCTCACATGGCTCTGCGGCCAAGACCTACCCAGTATCACCCACTGCCTGCAGCCTGGGAGCCAGTGTCCCTCAGGAGCTGGGTGTGAGGGGGCTCCCAAGTGTGGGTGACCTAAATGGGGGGGGGGTCTGTTCTCCGCAGGCGGAGAGTGGCACCCAGCACTCACCTCCTCCCCAGCCATTGCACACGGAGCTCACAACCAAACCTCCTCCTTCCTGAGCAATCCCAAGAGTGACCAAGGGACCCAGGAAAAAGTGAGGCCCCAAGTGATGCATCTATTAGAGATGGGGAGACACAAAGAGCAGCCTCGTCTGTATCTCCAAGCCTTCAGGTGGCCGGCTGAACTCCCTGGGAAGGAGTCAGACATGGAGAGGTGCCCCAAGTTTCCTTTCTCTTCCTATGCTGCTGCCAAATTTTTGGCATCAGGGACCGAGAACCAAACACACCTGCGTGGCACGGGGAGAGACAAGCGCCAAGCCCCTCGACAATCCCGACAGGATGCGGGCGAAGGGCTGAGGCTGGGAAGCAGAGTGGGGAGAGATGCACTAGTGGAAATCAGAGATGCGGCAGCTGGAATGCCGGCTTAGAAAACTGTAGCCCTGAATCCTCCAAGGTGCTGACGGCCCCCTGCCTTCCTCAGAAGGATGCTGCTTTAACCGCAGCACTAATGACAATGCTGCTTGTGTTTGTTGACTGCTCAGAGTGGGGGTGATGCTGTTTTATGCCTGTGGCATTGGCTTTTCTGATTCTTGTGAGAGGCCTTTGCTCACTGGAACAAGGCCGCCGTACTGCCTTGGTTGCTGACTGGAGGAGACTGGAGCAAATTTACCGAACGCCTAAGTCACACACACACACACACACACACACACACACACACACACGGGACCTATTGTGTATATCCTAATCAGTCTTCATGAAAAGATTGCTCATACTCTAGAGATAAAAAACTGAGACCCACAGAAGTGGAAAAAATTGCTCAAAATGACTTGGCAATGCTGGAATTTGAACCCAAGCTGTGGTTTCTATATCTGGTGTTCCTAACTTTATGTCTCCCAAGACTCTGCAACCTGGTTGCTTTACACATAAATAATTTTCCTGTCCAGTCCCTGACACCTGAACCTAACGTGCAATCAACAGCCCCTATGAGAATCTCCAAATTCAAACAAATACAAAACATTTCCATGACACTTCTGAATGTAAAACAGAACACGCTATGTGCTGAATTTATCTGGCGATAAATGCTACCCTGGCCCTGACTAACCCAGAAAATCATCCACTTGCCACATGGGTCAGCTGATGCACCTGAGCACAGGGTTCTACTCCAGCACGTTTGGCTCTGGACGCCGGGATCCTGCATCCGGAAACATCTCATTTCCCAAGGACTGTGAACCCACAGACATGTGTTCTGGCAGCTCTCAAGTTCCCAGTTCTCCAGAGGCCAGGTCAAGGTCATTCCCAGCTGTGACCCCAAACTTGGGCTATATTTTTATATAATTTGCTTTTTAAAACTGCTCAGCACCAAAGAATGATTTTATTCCAAGGGTGGCCTGATCAGGCCATAGTTTGGGCTGTCATGAAGATAATTAGTTCTGCAGACCTCTCTCTATCCCCGGGTGACAGTACTGGGGTGGCTGAGAGCTTTGGCCATCCCTGGTGGGAGGTCTCACTGGACGCCCAGCGTGGTCAGGGACTGCAATCAGCTTTTGTAACGTGGGGCCTGCAAAGCTTGGCTCTCAACATCCAGCACTTTCACAGCTCACAATTCCAGAAAATCACTGTTTGATCCTCCCAACAACCATCTGTGGTAAACAGGGCAGGGATCTGAAACCGCATTTTACAGCTTCAAAATCCCTGAGCCCAAAACTCAGGAAACATATGCCAGGTAAAGACTGAAAACCGAGGCCACAACTGAGGTCCGGAGTTAGAAACTGGCATTGCCTTAGCGGAACTATTACGTTCATTCACACTGCCTTTCTGTTCTGGGAAGCTTAGGGATCCTAATACCTGCATGTAGAGAATATTTTTTAAAATATTGAAAAAGGTTTGGGCCTCTCTATTTTTAAGCAAAGTGCAAAGTCAGGAGCCATTCCAGAGTCAGTGGCACAAGCTTTATTTTTATACTTTCTATTGCTATGTGAAATTATAGCAAGCAAGCAAGAAAGAAATAAATACAATATTAGGGGTTGCTTCGGGGGAAGGTGACGTGAAAGCCAGAAATTTAAAATTATAGAAGCTCGCTGACATTTTGGTAACCTTGAGATAAAGACTTTCTGGGATATTAGAAGACTTGAAAGAGAAAAATGGAAACGTTTTCCTGAAATGTGAAAATGAGGGGCAATCCCCACAGGCGGGGCCCTCCGTCCTATCCGTGAGGGACTGGGGTGACAGGCCACTGGTGGACTGGCCGCTCCTTCATCTGTGGACACATGTTGGAGACTGGCTGCAAGCTCTACGGTGAACGACACAAGGCTGTTCCTGTCCTTGGTGTGCGCCCAACAGAAGCCTGATCCTCTGTCCACCGAAAGACAAGGACAGCGCAGCTCTTAGTGTCACCTCTGCAACAGCCCCAGGCTGGAAAACCCCAATGCCGATAGGCAACCAAATCCTGGTAAACCCAGTGTATGCAGTTGTGGAATATTCAGCGAACAGAATGACCCACACGGAGTCACTTCACCAGCACAGCACTGAGTGACACAGGCCGGGCGCATGAACAGAGTACACCGTCTTGTTGATACCAGGTCCAAAGACCAGTCCCTCCCTGCTGTTAGCAGTCTGGATGGTGCTGACCCTTCAAAGAGGGTGAATGGACAGGCGGTGGAGGGGCAGCTGGATGCTGAAAGCTTGTCTTGTGAGCTGGGTGTCTGTTGTCGGACCTCGAGAATGCATCAGGCCGGGGCATCACGTCCTTTGTAAGTGTGCTACACCGTGCTCGCCTGAGTACACCGCACACCCATACCCATACGCTTACTCTGAATTCACTCTGGAGCAGTCTCTCCAAAAGGCACACCTGTCATCCCAGCACTCAGGAGGCTGAAGCAGGACTGCTGTGAGTTTGAGGCCAGCCTGGGCTACACAGTGAAACACTGTCCCAAAAAAGGACAATCAGGGGGCTGGGGATTTAGCTCAGTGGCATAAGTGCCTGCCTTGCAAGTGTGTGGTCGTGAGTTCGATCCCCGGTACTGATAAAAAAAAAAAAAGACACAGACACACAGACACATACACACAAGGACAATCAAATGTACCTTGCACTCAACTGTTCTCTTCTATTTTTAAAGCTGTGCATTTCAAAACGAAGGAGCAGGAATCTCTTCCCTGGGCTATGATAAAGAGGGGAAGAAAATACTTAGCCCACCTGAGGCTGCAGGGTAACTCTCCCTCAGGGTGTACCCCGGGGGACAGAGGGCTGCAACTTAGCAAGGAGAAAAGCTGTGGCCCAGCCTGGGGCTCCAAATGCCCCTACTGGATCTAACACATCCTCAGCTTTTATTCCCTAAGCAGGGTCTCCCCTCCCCCCAGCAGGGTCTCCCCTGCCCCCTGCGGAGGGTGCTGCAGCCCAGCAGTCAGCGCTGGAGTCTCCTGCCTGCACAGACACCCAGGGGGTTTCTGGAGGAGGGGGTCCGCACCCTATGCCACCCTCACCTCTGCCAGACCTCAAGCCAGTCTAGAGGAGACAGCACCATGAGGAACTACCCACGGTGACAGCTCTGACGGGATTCTGCCTGCCTCTGCACCCCCATCTTTGCTAAGAAAATTTGGGCTGAGTTTTAACTTCAAAGTGTCTCTTGCTGTTCAGGGTCTCCTACACCAGCATGGAGCTCTAGAAGCTGACCAACACTACGTGACAGTGCTGCCATCTTAACAAACCTAGAAGTCACTGGACAGGGGACTGATGGCAACCTCATCGGAGCGTATGGGGCGGGACACGAATGCATGACTTTAGTCCCTGCAACGCACACCCTGTAAATCACCTTTAGCAGCTCAGAGCTCCCCGTGCCCCAGTGGACAGGGTCCGGCTTCCGGCAGTTTGTTAACTTCACACTGTGAAGCACAGGCAAAGCCCGTGAGAAATGACGTTTTCCTAGCAGGCTGCTGATCTGTATTCTGAGATCACGAATCCATTGCTGTAACTTGTGTAATCTCTGAGCCTGCTCATTCTGGATACAGGTGCTCTGAATAGTAAAAGTACTGAAAGGGTGACCACCAACGGGACAATCTCAAGTAACCAAAATCCCCAACAAGGTTGGTTAAATAACTCCTCATAGCCCCAGAAGCATGTTGTCTAGCTCCCACAAGCATGTTTCTATGGTATTTGTTGTTTAAATTTCAAAAACAGTGTTTACACAGGCAAATATTTTAATTGTGTGTGTGTGTGTGTGTGTGTGTGTCCCCGCATGCAGGAGTGCGGGTGAGCTCCACGCGTGTTATCGTGTGTTAGAAGCGCCTGGGAACCCAAGGCCTGCACTGCACAATTGAGAACACTGAAGCTCTGAGAAGTTAATTTCCCCCCAAAGTTGAACATTAATAAATGCACGTGGCCACACCTGGGTTTGAAACTGGCCTTTCTCAAAGCTGTGTGTGGGGTCATCCAGGCAAGGATCACTTCCTGGGGAAAACTTCGGCAGAACCAAGAAACTGACCAAACAGACATGGAGTTCACCTGTGAATAAACTGCAGTTTCCTTCCTTCCTCCTCCGAGCCTGAAACTGAACGCACACTTCCGTCATAACACAAAACAGCAAGCCCTGGGGGATGGGCTTTGAGTCTCCAAAGAACCGGTTTCAGTTTCCTGACATCTTCACCTCCAGGGAGAAGCAAGCCAGGCACGGATGTCTGACCCTTCCCATAAAACCTAGGCCTTGAACACCGCAGGGCCTGGCAAGGGACCAGGCGATTCCAGCTTGGTAGCAAAGGGAAACCACAGCCATGGAAGAGGCCCACGGCGGGGATTTAAATACTCATCAGTGACACAATAGACGACCTTGTACAAGTCAAGGGCACCCCAGGTACACAAGCCCCCCCACCACCACAGGGCTGTACGGGCTTACTAGCTGCCAGGCGCTGGGCACCTACCCTACTAATCCAGGTCTCTCCGAAATGTGAGGAAGGATTCACACACAAAACATTATAAATCACCATGGTGACAACTCTGTGATCCTGCTCTGCCATTGTTAGTCTTCTAAGAACAGTTTTTTTTTTTCCAAATCCATTTTACTTCAAGGAGAAAAAAGTTTAAAAATATATTTTATAGGAAGAATTTTTCAATAAAAAATTCTAGGTATGTTTTATCTTAAAAGAAAATAAAGCAAAAAAGTCACAAAAAAGAAGTCTGTTAATGACAATTATTTTATGATTGCTGAAAAGGAAGGGAAGAAAAAATATGTGCATAAATGTCTAGTAATTCAAGTCCCACACCGTAGATGTTCATGGTGCTGATGATAATCCACGCCCCCCCCCCCCAAACACTTTTGTGGCAAAGTTGATCTATGAGCTAGGATAATAGAGCACATCCGTCATCCCAGACAGGGCTGTCTCAAAAAATAAAAAGGACACAGATGTAGAGAGCCCAGTGTTTGCTACCCAGGGCTGGGAGAGGAAAGAAAAAGAAGAGACTGTCCTGGCCACAATTAAATACATACAGATGAAGAGAAAGTAGTGTCAGCTCAGGAGAAGCCAGCATGGCTCATGGTTTACTTCACTGCCTTCTGGCTGGAGCTCTGGGGTCCCAGCCTTACGGCTGCACTTCCTCTGTGCGCTGGCCCACGCCGGGATTCCTTCCGCAATGACACAGACACAGCGGACAGCTGTGTTAAATAAACAGGTCACCATCCTACCTGGGTCTGGGACCCAGCAGGCTAGCAGAGGCACCTTGCTCCATAAGAACAAGGGTTGCACATCTCTAAGCAAACTCTCTTCCCAGCGCCGTTAGGTTAGGTGCCAGGTGTGTGCACATGTACACACACACACACACACACACGCAGCCTTTAACACCCTTCCAACCAATGTGAACCTCACACAGTTAGGCAGCCTGGGAAAGTCACGAGCTGGTGACAAGTGCCACCTATGCAAAGGGCTGCGTGTTTGAGGACATTGTCCCTCGAAAGGCATCACAGCAGAAAAAAACAGGCGGGTTCAGCACGGAGACTCTAAAGCAGTCATCTTCGCCAGCGAGGCTCTAGTCTTGATCACTTGATTTCCGGTTCTGGGGTTTAAAACCAGGCACTGGGTGGGGACCCACTGGCCCAGAGGACAAAGCAGAACAGGCCGGAAGCTTTCCAAAACGCAGGCAAGGTTCCAGAGGGTTACCAGGCCCTGTGCTGTTGTTGTTTTGGCTTTCAAAGGGGGGGGGGGGGTAGGGGAAAATGAAGCAAATCAGTTCCACATGCTGGAGACCCAGCCAGCGCGACGAAACGACGTGAGGTACACTTAGGACAGTGCTCCCGGCCACGCTCAGAAACCCAACGCCGCCCAGGCGCTTCGCAGGAAGCCGCCAAATTTCCATCCTGACTCGCACTTTCCTGACTCCCGGATCCAGACTCCCTCACCCCAGCCCCAGATTGCCAGGAAGGCAATTTCTGTGCGTTATGGGGAGGGCAGCTGGAGAAGAGGAGGAAAACAGAGGGAAGGGAGAGGAGTGGAGGGAGGGAGGGAGGACTTCAGGGCTGCACACATCCTCTTGGAGGATGGCACTTCGTTTGTACACACCTTCAAAATTCAGTGTTCTGTGGGTCCAAAACCTCACCCGAAGACAAGGGTCCTCGGACCCTGTCTGCATAGGACAAGGGAAACAGGAAACCAAGGGATGATGGACCTTGCAGACTTAGTGACCCCTGTCTAGTGCGCTTCTGAGTCAACAGAGCCCTTTTAGAGAAGGAAGAGGGTAATAAGGCCCGGCCACAGGAGACACGGAGTCCAGAGCCAAGGGTGCTGCTCTGCACAGGCCGAGCTGTGGGGATCAAGATGCAGCCTCCAGCGTGGTCACTGGAAGCCGGGTTTCTCAGGAGGAGCTTTGGGAAATGTAAGGGCAGTGCACGGAGCAGGATGGCTGGGCCAAGCTGGCGGAGGGCCTCCAAGCTAGGGAAGGCATCGGGTTTTACACAGCTGGGTAGGCACGTGGTAATGTTTTCTGCACGGTAAGTGAATACACATGTAGTTTCCATGAACTAAAGAGCTGTTAAAAGGGTCTCACCGGGGAGTGACCGGATGAGGGAGGTGTGCTAAGAGGGCTCGCATCCACACGCTCAGAGCCACACAGCCTCGTCCCTGCACTCTTCCTACCCTTTCTCAGCACAGCGAGGCCGTCACAGGGCCTAGGCGGCATCCAAGAGCCAAGGGCAACTCTCAGAACGGACTCCTCTGTGAGCCTGGTCTCAGAGGACCTGGATCAAGTCCTCCAAGTGCCATTGCGATCGGTTCTAGAGCTCGATGGTACTTGTGTGGTGTAGGATTCCGGATGCCACTGAGAAATAATGGCTTTAAATAACTAAAAGAAAACCAACTGTCAGAGTTTAAAGTGAAGCTGCCACGTTGCATCCTGCCCAAGAGGAAGCCCAGCTTCTGACACTTCAAAACAACTCTTGGAAGCTCCCGTGATGCCTTTGCAGTGAGCTGCTCACTGACACTGCATCCAAAGAGATGTTTTATAAATGTGTTTTAGGCGACTTCTTTCACTGAAAGATGCTTTTGCAGAATAATCGCTAATGGCAGAAACTGTTGTGCATAACTAATAATGTCCAATGATTATCAATCTCCCTGGGCCAAGGCTCATTCCCCTGTGAGTTGAAAGCTCAGTTAGATTCCGCAACGCACGGTGAGCCCAAAATTCCCATCTGCAAGGATGCCACAATTTTCCTGAAATGCCAGCTGCTAGGTTTATTAAAAAGCTACTAATGCGAAGCCTTTCTGTCGTGTGGGTGGCCTTAGAACAATAAACCTGCTGGTGAAATTGGCCTGTTAAAAATATTTATAAACATTTCTCTGACAAGTCCAGCGTGCCAAGTGCTGACGAATGAATATTTTAATATGAAAACTTAAAGCACAGAGACCCATTCTTGAACATAATGAGTTTACACGGGGCAAGCAGGAAGCCTTTGTGGAATGCACGCGACGTTTGGTTGACTACGAAGTTGTCTTCCAAATAGGGCCCCTGGCTCTTGCAGCCAGGGCGTCCGTCACCCCAAGCCGGGTCCCTGTCACTTGTCCTGAGTACCTGAGCACCCTCTCCCTGTGAGGACTGTGTGATTCACAACAGTGACAACTAACATCTTGGCTGAGTGACGGCTCTCGGGCTTCAGATTCTCAGTATAATTTTTATCAATAAACTATAGATAGAAATTCTTTTCAAGGTTTTAGGATGAACAAAAAGGCAAAAGGCATTAAAAACAAAAAACCTGCTCTATTTGTTTGCCATGCCAGTGTGGCCTCAAAGGGTTAAATCTGCACCCAGAGCTGGGAGTCGGCCTCGGCCTGGGTTGAGGCTGACTACCTGGGCACACTAAGAACTCAACCATGACCCGGAAAACCCTGCACAGAACTCAAGTCTCACAGATACAGCTCACCAGGGATTCGAGGCCTGCTCCCAAATCGGCATTTCCGAAGCCTCCCAGGGTGGTGAGATGGTCCCAAAACTACATTTCAGGGACCAGTTTCGAGACTGAAGGCCAAATGCAGGCAGCCCTTTCCCCAGGGGCTTCTCCAGGTTTCCTCCGGGACCCACGTGTGCAGGGAACAGGGCTTTCCCAGCCCAGCACGGTCTGGCCACAAGGCCCTCTGCCCCCCTCCCCAGGTTTGCAGGCAGAGCCGTGTCTGGAAAGCGTTTCTGACCAATTAAGCAGAGTTGGCACAATCACCAGCAGCTAGCCAAGCAGTGTTTAATGAGTCAGTAAAACATCCGGTGTGGCTTGACGGTTTTTTCTTTTGGTTTCTTGAGACAGGGTCTTGCTATGTGGTCCAGACTGACCTGGGACCCACTATGGATCCCAGGCTGGTCGTGAACTTCTGGTGATCCTCTTGCCTCAGCCTGCTGAGTGCTGGGAAGACAGGCAAGCACCTTCACACTCAGCTCTGACGGTTCACGTGACAGGAGGGGAAAGCAAGCACGCGAAGCTACGTGAGAGGTCACAGCAGCTGCAGGCAGGACCCAGTACGCTGGCTTTCTGCCCCCACTATTAAGTTTTTGACCACGGTATTTTTGCAAAATCTGGCTAACCTAGATACTGAATTAAAAACCAAACCACATTTATTTACACTGCAATGCCAGTTGGAACAGGAAGAGAAGGTATATTCTCTGAAACTACTGACCAAGGACGAAACCGGAACATCAAATTATTCTCCCCACCAAGCAAATATTTAAGCTGGCTGGAGTCCCGAAGTGGGGGAGCAGGTGAGGGGTGAGCTTGGGCTCTGGACGCACGGAGTCTGGATACTCCGTCCTGGAGCCTCTGTTGTCCTATCTCTGAGAATGGGTACAGTGGTACCCGTCTTTGGGGAGTGACCACTAACAGGAATATTTCTCCTGGGGCGGGTGAAACGGGTTCTAACCCCAGGTCAGGTTAATCACCGTACAGATGTAAAGCCAACCCTAAGAAGCACACGTCACTGGGTGCCTCGTGGGGTACGTGGTTTCGATGGCACCCACCCACGGTCATCATCCAGAGGGCTTAGTGACCATTTGCTAGGCCTGCCAGGGAGCGCACAGTAGGTGCTTGGGTGGTTGCCTGTTACAGGAGGCGACTCCTTTGGACAACTGAATGCAGGTGTCCTGCGCTCTGGGTGAATCATTTGGGGATGACAGTGCACGCACGGTGTGTACCCTTGTTGTCCCGATTGATGGCTTTGAAATTTTGTTGCAGCTGCTGCTGCTGCTGCTTCTCCTCCACAGCTAGGAGGGCAGTGTCATCCCGGTGGCCCAGGGCAGCGCTTCAAAAGTCCTGCACCAGCAAAGTTCAAATCAACGTTTCTCTTGTGAATCCCCTGCAATGTCAGTAATGGTTCTCCCTCTATTGAACTTCTGTAAAAATCCAAATTTCTGTAGCACATTTTACATTCCAGCTAGAAGAAATTTTTGAGCTAGAGAGAGGAGACAGTGACAAAGGGAAAGGAAAGAGGGAGACAGGAAGGAAGTAAAAGAAGGAAGGAAGGATAGAAGAATAAAGGAAAAAAGGGAGGAAAGAGAAAGATCAACTACTAGTTGGGGAAAAAAAAAAAACAAAAATTTTCAAAACTTCAGGCCCTGACAGCTACTCTCCACTTGTGTCCAACAAGTTCAGGACTGAGGTAAGTTTTAGGCTTCCTATAAGGACAGGAAGAAGAAATGAAGGAAGGAACAAAGTGCTTCGACCAGCAGTCTTTGCCTTCCCATGAACCTGTTTTACAAAAGAGGAAATGAGGACCTGACATGATGCACAACAGTGTAACGTCCTCCAGTTTTCTCTCACATCCAATGCATGTGTGAGGCAGGCTGCTTTTTCCACAATGTTGAGCTTTCCAAAATCAAAGCCAAGGGATGGAATCAAGGCTAGATCCTGTGGTCCCTTTAGCTGCTGGAGAAGGTAGTGAATTTCTTACATCCTAGCTTTTGCCTGTCCCATGTTCTAGAAAGCAATATCCTAGAACATTCCAGAACATTCTGAAATGTTCTGGAGTATTCTGGAAATGCTTGCCAGTTGTGGCCTAGCTCTTTCTGTTACTTTTATGGGGTAGCTGGACATAAGGCTCCAAGGCTCTGTGGGAAATCAGCACTAAGGCAGTCCTGTCCTTAAAGAGCTCAGAGGAGCAGGGAAGAGATAGATTCTGAAAGATTTGCTGCAAGCATGACAAGAGGGACCCAACAGGAACCCCACAGGAGAGAAGACAGCAGCACAGTGGTCACCAGGTGGCCTGGAACACAGTCCTCAAGAACACAAATCTGTACTTTTTATCTGCTCCTCTAATGAAATTTTATACACAATTACAGGTGGAAAAAAATGCAATAGAGAGAAAACATATCCACCATGAAATTCTGCACCTCTGTCTCACTCACAGAACTCAACACGAATCCTGCTCTGCAAATGAATGCTTTAAAAATGAATACTGCAGTGAACTAGAACTAGGGCACAACGGCACTGCACGTCTGCACCCAGCGTGAATCTGCTGAAGAAAAGCATCCGAAACGCAGCAATGCTGACAACCTGTCTAGCATTTATTTCTTCACTCATTAGCAGCTGCAAACCCACAAGGCAAGCTGGTCCGTCCTCAGCTCAGAGAGCCTGGGTGCCGCCACTGCTACCACACAAGGGAGACATAGTCCTGTCCCCGCCACCACCACCCAGGAGTCTCTGAACAGGGCTGGGGTGGGCGAGAGGCAGGATGCTTTTCACAGGGTCCACAGCACGTTAAGGACGGGAGAGGATGCACCATCAGGAATGGTGGCGTGGTGTTACCAGGGGCGGACTCATACTCAGTTCCCTGCAGGAGGATTTCCCCAGTTTCTTTCCTGTAATTCCTACTGGAAGCTGGAGAAAAAGTGTTCATTTTCATGTCTTTGCTCTTCTCCAGGAAAAGGGGAGAACTGAAGACTGACGTACACCTCAGCTCACCTTTTCCATTCATCATTCCGGGAAAGAGCCGGCTGGTTAGCAATGACAACCACCAAAAGCAGAGCCATGTGACGCCTGTGACGCAGAAGGGGGACAGCCAGGTCAAATGGAATTTCTAGTTTCAGTTTTTCTGAGCAATCTCCATATGATTTCCACAGTGGTTGTACCAGTTTACATCCTTGATTACTTTTCTCATTGCTGAGCCGAGACACCAACACCCAGAGTGAAGGAGGGAGGAGAGGTGAGTTTAGCCCAAGGCGGCTGAGGTTTCGGTCCGTAGTCAGCTGGCTCCAAGGCAGGGTGGCATCGCAGAGGAGAAACAGCTGAGGGCGGCAGGAGGGAGCAAAGCAGCAAGGGGTGAGGACAGCACTTTCTGTCCCCTCTGTGTCATCCAGGCTGCTGGAGCGGCAGCACTCACACTTCATCCCAGCATTGCACCAGGCATCCGTCTCAGTGTCACGCACTCTAGGCCCAGCCCCCCTGAAAAGCCCTGCCTGTGATTGCATGAGGCTTTGGGGGGACATAGGACACAGCTGTGACACATCCCCACCAACAATGTAGACGGTTCCCCTCCTCGGCCTCATCAGCACTTGTTACTGTTTTTTTTTTTTTCTTTTTTGATGATTCTTTCTAGAATGTAGATGTAATAAATCAGACATACAAGCTTACATGTTACATAACTTCTCTTAGAAACCCTAAGCATAAATATTTTTAAACAATAAAAATGAAGGGCTAAGGTTAGATCATCGGTAAAGCATCTGCCTGGCAAGCACAAAGTCGTGAGTTCCACCCCCAATACCAAAAAACAAAAAGATTGATATATTTTAGCTGGTTATGGTGGGATACGCCTGCAATCCCAGCACTTGGGAGGCTGAGGTGGGAGGATCATTGTGAGTTTGAGGCCGGCCTGGGCTACAAAGTGAGCTCAAGGTCAACCTGAGCCATATAGTGAAACCTTATCTCAGAAAAAAAACCAAAAATGAAACAAAACAAAAGAATGAAAAATAAAACAAGGAGACAGATCTTCTGCAAATGGGAAAGGAATCCATAGGTGAAAAGGGAGAAGGGAAAGAGGGATAAAAAGAAATAAGAGGTATTAGCTGGGTGCGGTGGTGTATGCCTGTAATCTCAGCCCTTGGGAGGCTGAGGCAGGAGGACTGCTGTGAGTTTGAGAGCAGCCTGGACTACCTACTGAGTTCAAGGTCAGCCTATGCTACACAGCAAGAATGTGTCTCAAAAAAAAAAAAAAAAAAACCCAAAACAAAAGGAAAACATAATCATCTTATGAAACCATCAGGGTCACTCTCGACTATGTCTTTCATGTTATTTTAGTCAGTCAGTCTTTTAACAATGATATAAAAATGACAATGTAGAGGCAAAACCCTACAGCTGTGGAAGCGAGAAGAAGCCTGTGAGGTGACGAGAAACTGCAGAGGTACAGCCCATCCGACCTGGGCCTGCAGGACAGGAACTTGGCTCTGGCCAAGAGCCAAGAGACCTATGCACGGTAAATCTCTCTGTGCCCTACTAGAAGGACCCTCCTGAAATTGACTTCCGGTCATCTTGATTGAAAAGATAACAGAGGGCCAAACAGGGCCGCCAGGTCAAAGGTTACTCTGGGTTTGAATCCCAGCTCCCTAAGTACCCACTTAGTGGCCCATGAACCCAACCTCTGCGCACCTCTCACCACCCCCATCTCCTGTCTCCGAGCCTGCCCTTGGGATTAGAAAGGTCACTAATCTGTCAGTGCACAGTAGCCCGTGAAGTGTCCGATAAATGACAATACTCTTCCCTTCTCCACCACCAAAACAAGGGCGCACACGGATGCCTCTGTGGGTAACGGGACTATCTGAGCTGTCACCTGCAGACCTGCGGGGGAGCGTGGGGAAATGCCCTGAAAGTGCCAGAAACGCTGGAAAGCAGGCAGCGCAGCGACAGGTTCCATCCTGAGCGTGTGCTTTCACCGGTCAGAGGGAAAGAGGGGGAGAAAGATGCGCTATTCTCTCTGATCCCCGGCAAAGCAGGAAACATTAAGGAAAGTTGCCCTGTCCATTTCCGGCACACACGGTACAGACTCAAAGCCATTTCTTAACGCGAGCGATTTAATTTAAAGCATCCTTTGGAGAAAGCACACTGCCTGATCCAGGCCACAGACTCATGACCTCAAATCCCACTTCCCCAGTTCCTCACACACACTCGTCACCAGGCAGAGAGCGGAACATAAGCCACCAAATGGTAGGAAGGCATGATTAAAAAATAGGACTCTTCAAAATATTGGATGTCAGCATTTGTCTTCGCTACTTTTCCCTCCTTGATGGGAAAAACACCCAACACCCAAAGTAAAGGAAGGACAGGTTTATTTAGCTCACAGTTTGTAGAGGTTTCAGTCCATCATCAGCTGGCCAGCGGGAGGGTGTCGTGGCAGAGGAGAAGCAGGTCACTGTGGTGGAAGACAGCAAAAGCATCGAAGAGAAGAGGCAAGACCCTTCTGTCCTTTATATTGCAGCTGGTCTGTTGGGGTTAGGGTGGCGCCAATCCAATCCGTGGGCTGATCAGCAGTCACCCACCCTTAAGACCAGCACCCCTCATCCCAGCTTTGCACTGAGTCAACCACATGCTCAGCCTTCAGCCACCTCTGAAAACTCCCTGTGAAGGCATAAACCTTTGGGAGGACACCCTGATGCAAACTAACAGCATTGTAAAGCAAATTCAAGAGCTTCCCAATTAGCTTCCCGAGGCACTGAAACAATACCACTCATTAGGGTATTTTGAAAGGCAAACCTATGTGATTACAGAAACTGATATCAAAGTTCTTCTTGAACAGTAATATCAAGACTTTGCTGAGATCTCACAGAAATGTTTATAATACTCAATCCCACGCATCTATAAAACTAAGGCACCACTTTAAACAAAGCAATAAATCTAAGAAAATTTCTTCACAACAAAAAAGAGCTCTCTGGACATTTGGTTTTGTTTTTAATTTAAACCAAAACGATTAAATAAATTACAGGAGGTTAGAGTGATTAACCTCCTGGGACAAAGCCAACAATCTATTCACAGTGAATCTCTGCTGTGCTATTATTCGGAAGGACCCTCGTGAAATTAACTTCATTAGGCTGTCCCCACGTTGTTCAGATCCATAATGTCACTGTCATTAAAAATAATTAAGATTCCCTAGGCAGACACACTTGAAATGGTGCTAAAAAAGAATCTCCATTTTTTACACCTCGGCAAGGTTTTCTAAAACTCATTCATATTTAATTTTTAAGGCTGCTTGGCAGGCACATTAAATATTTAGCAGTTTTCAAACCTGAATGCTAAATGTCAGCCTAGCCCTCCAAAAAACACTTCCGATCTCCTTGGCCTTAAGTTCGCTGGACTGCCCTTCAGGGATGGGAGAGGAAGAAAGGTCTTTAAATTTAACTCTTCTTAGGACAGTGGGTGATATCGATCTGCATAATTAGACCAGACTGTGGGTGGAAGAGATTTAATTTTAAATACCAGGCTTATAAAGCCCTGCAGAATTCTGAGTTGGTGCTGCTTTCATGACAAATACAGATCATCTTTCAAGAGTTCCTCCCTGCCTGGAGAAGCCATCCTGGCACACCTAAACACACAGGCAGGCGCAGGAAGCCAGCGCCAAGCACAGCCTGGCATGGACGGGCCTTCCTAATTGGGGAGCCAAGTGGCCAATCGAGTGACCCTCACTAAGAAGCGGGCTTCGTTTTGATCTCAGTGTCACCATGTTATGGGGTTGACAGGTATGGGTCCTGTCAGTTCTTCTCTGGTTTTGAGACAGAGTGTCCCCGTGCAGTCCAGGCTGGGCTCGAACTCATTTTGTAGGCCAGGCTGGCACTGAACTCATGGTGATCATTCTGCCTCAGCCTCCAGGATGCTGCGGTTACAAATGGTCGCCACCACGCTCAGCTGGGTCAGGTCAGTCCCTGTGAATCCTGCCATCCAGAATTGGAAGGAATATTTTCACAGTTTTGTGCACTCCTTCCAAGAGTATGGGTGGTGGCAAAATCTGCCTCGCTTTCAGACAGAGAGAAAGGAAACAGTCTTAAACCTTCATAACAAGAGAAACGGACGTGCAAAGGATAGGAAAATACCCTGAGACCTGGAGAACCATGTGGCATGAGCCTGCCTTGGGTCCAAGTTCACACCCCTCCGACCCTAGGGCTCAGCAGACACCATTTCAAGGTGACTTCCCCGCAGGGCCACCTGAAGCGTGTTCTTGTGCTACTTACAAGAATTCCCAGAGCAAGTTGGCTCCCACCCGGGGGCTCCCACCCTGCAGGAGATGAACTACAGGTTGGCTCTAACAGCTCAAATCAAGAAGAATGTAGTGGTTTCACAGATCTTCTGGCAAGAAAATGTAAACAGCAGCCAGTGTGGTAGAACATGCCTGTAATCCCAGCAGCCTTAGGAGGCTGAGGCAGGAGAATGCAAGCCTGAACCCAGCCTAAGCAACTAAGCAAGACCTTGTCAAAGAGGGTGATGTGGGAGGGATTAGTGCAAAGACCTGGGGTCCAATCCTCAATTACATGAAAAATTTAAAATTATACAGCGTGCTTTGGAAATGGGCACAATGAGCCTTCTGCAAGTCCGCTGGCCTGTACTCTCTGAAGCCGGCCTTGCGGTGCCTGGGTGTCTGTGACTGAAGGAACAGGGAAGCAGCGTCCAGCCTCCGAACACGGAGGTTTGTGCGCCTGTTGCTGGCTATCTTGTGTCATTCCAGAAGAAGTGCGTTCTTTCTGAGATCTGTTTTTTTCCCCCTCTACTTGGTAAAGGACGGGCAGGTTCTGTGGCTCAGGGTAATTTCGGGCAACTCGAGGCTGAGTGAGTCCCTGGTCAGGTTGACAACGAGCTGTTTCTTGCCCTCTAGGCTGGGGGCAAAGGACAGGAGAGACAGGGGGAGCAGCCCCAGACAGACACCCTCAGGGACAGAGCCAGTCCTGGGCCCACACCAAAGAACAGAGCCGGCGCTGGCAGGCTGGCAGGAAGGGCCATTGCTTCACTTTGTTGATGTTGAAACCTTAAACTTAATTGCTTCTTCCCCGGATGCCCTCTGCTCACCCCGTATTCAAGTCTACCAGAAAGTGTCTTGGGGCACGCAGCCCGCTCGGGACTTCAGGGACCCCAAAGGGAGTCTCGGCTGGCAGGGACTCCTCTGGGAGTCCCACGGTGTTCTCTTGAGCTCCTTCTGTTTGCCTCTTTCTCGAGTTGGGGTTTCTGTTTGCTTGTTTGTTTTTAAGGTGCAGTTCTGCATGGGCTTGGGGGGACATGGATCATTCCTCACCAGCCAAAGATGACTGGAAAAGAACAGGAAAGGAATGGCAGTCCAGGGTTTGAATCCCATACATGCCGAGACACATAGGGAGCCCTCTCGAGGCTGGGCTGGAGCTCCTTCCTCAGGGCTCACAGGACCCAGCCAGGGGCAGGGACACTGCTCCACCAAGTGATACCTTGGGCCCTAGGGCAGGTATCATTCAGCCCTGGGAGCCCTAGCTGCAGATTTGGTCCTCTGCAGTTCCTGGACCATCTGTCCATTTGAGAGCAGTGGTAATTTATAAGCAAGCACACACCCGGAACAAAAGCCAAACCATTGCTGTGTGCACACATTCCACACGATCCCTAATCGCAGTAAGGTCGCGTGGGCAGAGCACTGCTCTGGGATGGAGGGCAGCGCTGCGAGGGGGGAGCTTGCGGTGGTCTCTTCCGCCCTTGTCCAAGTGGCACAGGCAGTGGGAGAGCAGCAAGGCGGTGTCACCTGGCAGAGGAAGAGCTCCCCAGCTACAGTGCTGCGTCCGAAGTGGGGACTGGCTAGGTGGAGGTGACCTGTCCACCAGGCAGGACTGAAACGTCAGCTGGCCCGCTCCCGTCTGACCCACATCTGAAAGCAAAGAGCCATGGTTTTGAAGCCTGAAGCCTGAGGGCGCTGCCCAGTCATCCGTGTTCCATGTCCCCTCCTTCAGCCCTGAGGAAGCTGCTTATTTAGAGAATCAGCAGCTCAAACCTGGCCAAGATTGTGCAGCCCAGCCTGTGGGACCCGCATCTTCCAGGGAGCCGAAGAATGTCCGATGGGTGGCTGCACATCTGGGGGAAATTTCAGGCTGACATCTTTTGCCTACATTTTAATCACTGTGCAGAGCTCTGCTTGGCATTTCTGCCACATCAGGCCTGCGGGGATCGAGTTTCATTCCCTCTGCCTCTGACCTTGAGCACTGATTTCTCAATGCCATTCCTGGCAGGAAGCTCTGCTACTGAGTTTTTGTCTACATTTACAGGGGCTTCAGAAAACCTAGAAAGCAGGACACAAAGCAATGTCAAGATATGGTCACATGTGTCATCAGCAAGGAGAAAGGGGAGAAGCTGGATGTGGTGGGGGCCATGCTGTGCTGCAGCAGGCTGAGGCAGGAGGATTATAGGAGGACGGAGCCCAACTTTGAGCCTGAGCCAATTAGTGACCTAGCAAGACTTTGCCTCAAATTAAGAAAACAAAACTCAGATCCTGGAGAGAGAGGGGCAGGGTGAGGAGAGATCACTGAAATGGCCCAAGGGTGGCAGAATAAGGGTGACTGGGTGTGGCCGTGGGAGACACAGATACAGCTCTCCGTTACCGGAAGTGCGAGTCCTGGCTCTTCCAGAGCGCAGGACTGGGTGAGTTACGTGGCCACTCTTGTCATCTCCCGCATCTGAGAAACGAGATGAAGTCTCTCTGCTCATGACAGCGGAGGGGAGGGGACAGAGGACCACACGAAAGCTACCATCCTCTCCTAGCATCAGGAGTGATCTGGTTTACAGTTATTTTTGTAATTTAAAAACATTATGAAAAAATATAGCAAGGAGCCGGGCATGGCACACACCCCGAGTGTCTGGCATCCTGGGAGACTGAGGCAGGAGGATCCCGTGAGTCCGGGAGTGTGAAGTCAGGCTGGGCAACACCAGGAGACCCTGTCTGGAAAGAAAGAGAAAGAAAAGAGGAAAGGAAAGAAGAGAGAGAAAGGAAGCAGAGGAGGAGGAGAGAGGGGGCAGGGTGGGAGGGAAAAAAGGTGAAGGGGAAATCTCTCCCCAGACTGCACCTTTCACCATGCTCTTCACTCAGGGACCGGGCTTTTGGGGAGCACTTGCCAGCACTGTCCTCACAGCCCAGTCATATTGCTGACCCCTCCCACAAGCAAGGACACTTGGATGATGTTCCACAGCCAGCGCTGAGACTGCCACCCTGGCCACGCTGCCCAACGGCAGGGCGGAGCCAGGATCATGGAACTCCACATGGCTCCCTTCCGGGAAAAGTGAGCGCCACCCCTCGATGATGGGTACTCATCTCGAGTCCACACACACACTCCCTGTGGGTTAAGGCTAACTCGACTGCAATGGAAAGTCTCCCAAGTGCTCCAGTGGGATCTAAAAACAAGCCCCCTACAGCTCCTTACTATGCAAAACCTATCAGAGAAGGCCAAACAGGAAATGTCCCCCTGTCCGTTTCCTAGTGTCTCCAGTTAACATACAGTAGCCTAGCCTAGGTCCACACACTGACCTCCCCAACCTGGATTATCCTGGAGAAAACCAAGCTCCCATACAATATCATCTGCAACTACTTCAGAAAAAACCTCTACAACAGACTCTTAAAACCCTGCTGCCCATGCTGATCACAGGATAATTCCAGAACCATGTCAAACCGTGAGTTCTCGGTGGACTGCTCCACAAAGGGCCACCCCCCAAGGTGGTGACCTGCGCCACACCTGGCCCCTGAGGGCCTCGGCTTGGGCTCGAACTCTTCCCACTCTAGGGTCCTCTCTCCTTCCCCAGCCAGGACAGGGATGGCACTCTCACAGAGGACACACCCGAATAAAACCCAGGAAGATTCTCCCTGATTTGTGAACCCAAATCTGAATTTTTAACATGCTCTGGAAACATTTTCTAACAGTGCTCTCCCTCAACAAAAAGAATTCAGCAGGAGGTGTGCTCAATAAATGGCAACAAAGATGATTTCTGGCTTAGCCACAAAGAGATGGCTGAGAATATGAGAAGGTTAAGAATCACTTTTTTTTTTTAAAGACAAGGTCTCACTATGCCGTTCAGGCTGGCCTTGAACTCACTATGTAGCCCAAGTTGGTCTTGAACTCTCAGCAATCCTCCTGCCTCAGCCCCTTGAGAGCTGGGGTTTCAGGTGTGCACCACCATTCCAGCAGAGCAGTGCTGTTTGAGCAGAGGAGTCCAGACCCATCATTTCACAGTCTGTTATAACAGCGAGTCTTTGTAACAGTGGTTTCCATGATGAGGTTCCACAGGCAAAGGTAGGGCCCCTAATTAACCTCATAGTAATTCTGCAACAGCACTGTGACAGTACATGTGAATTAAACTACAACCCATGTGAGGTCAGCAGTGTGTGCAGAAGGGCTTGGGTATGCAGGCCATTTGTGTTCTAAGCACGGTGCCGGAGCCCCAGAGCAACTCTCCCATGGCCCATGCTAGCCATGCTGGACCCTAGCCAGGCAGCTCAGCTAACATCCATGGAGAAACTGTGTGCCTGGGACCCTCACTGCTGACATCAGAGACACACCAAGATTTGAGAACTTGCCACAGTGTTTCAGCAGTCCCTCTACCCTTCTGTACATGAGGGAGGTCTTTCCTTTCTGTAAGCATTTTGTTTAATTTTCCTTAGTACATGTCTGCTTAAGAAGACATAATGGTTACATGCATCATGGGGACTTGGTAACAAGAAAGAAGAGGAGACAGGCCAGGGTTCCCTGGATCCACAGATGTGCGGGAGGCAAAGCTTTTCACACCAGGCAGCGACAGGACAGCTGAGGGAGCGGACACCACACCCAGGGCAGCTCCGCTCGAGGGGCCCAGCCGCTGGCTGCCAGGCACCGCAGAGCCGCACCCCAGGCTCACCTGGGGCAGGAGCAGGGCAAGACCTGGAGGCAGGGGCCAAACCCCTCAGGTCACCTGGCTGCAATTCAAATCTACGCCCCCACCAGAACCAGTTAGAGGGGTTTCCAGCAGGCGGCAGTGACTGAGAGCTGTTTGTGATATTTTCAAAAAGCAAAGGGAAAGATCAAAACACACTCTCTGTGTCGGGTTGGCTAAAACATCAAAATTTTCCTGGTTTGGGCTGGACTGACACCAGTGTAGTATTCTAATCCTGAGTAACTTGAGCCGCTCAGAGTACTTGACTGATAGGCTTTTTGGGTTTTGGGGGTTTCTTTTGCTAGAGGGAAAAATATTAACTCAGACCTATCAGATAGGTGAGAAATTTCTTTAACATATTAGAATAAAGTAGTGAACTGGCTGTTACGGAGTCAGCTGAGCCTTTCATTTAGAGGTAAGGACACTGAGGCCTGGAGCGGAGCAATAACTGCCACCGAGAGCTGCCCAGGTTCATTGCTGAGCTCCAAGACCTCAGGCCTCAGATGGGGCTCCCCATGGCCGGCCGGGCTGGGCCAGGCCAGGCCTTGACCTGCTGGCCCGAAGCCTGGTTATTTATTTAGCAAATGGAATTTTCCCACAATTCCACTGCCATGGGCAGAATGTTTATCCATCAGGCCCTCGGAGCTTCTAGTGTTCTTTACAGATTTCTGAGAAGACTCTTCTAAGTCTTTCTCACCCAGCGGGTAACAAGGTAGTTGCGCGCTTTTTCTTTAATGAAGAGTTCCTGCAAATGAGCAAGGAGCCCCTCGATGGCAAAGTTAATGCAATTAAACTGCTGCTATTTCTAGCATTCTCGAATGAGCCATGGAACGAAGACGGGTGCTTTGAGGGACACAGATGTCCACCGACCTCCTGGGGATGTTGGATCGCAGGGACTGAGTTATAGGCCAGGTCTTTATGTGTCTTTTGTTTTTATTTTTATGAGCCCTTGTTTGCAGTCATGTGCACGTCATGGGGAGCTGGTAACTGTACCTAAAACATCTTCATTCTCTTGGCTTCCCCATTCCCTCCCTTCCTTCCACCTCCTCCGGGTCTCACCGGCAAAAGCTCCCCCTCTCCTCCCCGTGTCCACCACTCTCTGGGGTGAGGCTGAGTTCCAGCCCTGATCCATCGGAGGGGTTCTAGGGGCAAGAGAAAGCCACACATCTGGAGAGCTGGAGAGTCCCTGCCCTCACACATACGAAAGAGGACAAGCCCGTTGCTCCTCCCTCCCCAGCCACAGTCTGAGTGACTTGTGATCCGTGCACCTCCTTTTCCCATCCCACGGGGCAGTCAGGGCACAGGGACAGGGCCAGTGCTAGAGCTGAAGGGACCGGGCAGACGCGACACACAGATCTCTAGGCTCTGCTAATGAAGCTGGGCAGGCCAGGTCCTCTTTCCCACCCTGAGTGACACTGTGTGAATGCTGCTACATTGTGACCAGCTCCCAACTCCTACTGTATTTAAACAACTGGATTTAGGCAGAGGATTTAACTCAACAGCACAAGCACCTGCTTAGCAAGTAAGGGGTCATGAGTTCGATCCCTGGTACAAAAAATAAATAAAAATAAAAAACCAATTTAAGCAAACTTGATTGCCAATGAGAGGATGCAATGAGCCATGGAATCCCATCATGGATGGGAAAAGTCAGGCTGAGTCCCTGGATCTCCCTGCATGTTTGCACACTGTGTGTGCCCGGACAGCTGCATTGCCGTCCCAGAGCGGAGAAACCAAGTCCAAGTGTCTGCTCTCCCTCTTCCCTGACAGGACACGCGGACATTCATAGCACAGGATAGCAGGCCACCGCCTCCCAGTCCTGCCGGGGAAACCTGCAGGAGACTGAGTTGTGTTCAAAGAGGGTGCCACGCTGTGGACCACAGGATCCCCCTCCTCACCTCTGAAGCTCTGATCGTTTCCTGCTTCTCGAGGAACACAGCGGGCACAGCCCCCGGGCTGCCGTGTACAATCAGTGCCACCCGGAGTTGGGCAGCCACCCTGGGGCGGTGACTGCTCACCCAGGACCACCTCCCCTCGGCGTGGCAGGCACAGGCCCCAGCCTCAATCCCCAGCTCCGAGACCAAACAAGTCATCTCTGAAAGGGTTTTGGCCCAGATGGGACACTGTAGCCAGGAAAAACCTCAGCCAAAACCAGGGAGCTCCTGTCATCCCCCCCCCCCCACCAAGAGATTTACCTGTAACTCTATTTCCCATCACCCTTCGAAATCTGCCCCTGGCGCCAAACGTGTGCCAATGAAATACCTGTGCATCTCTAATGGCCCTAGGGCACTGCCCTAAGCTTAGGGCCACATGTCCACTAGAAAGATCACCAGACTTCAGCGGCCGGGGGTGTCAGTCATCTCTCTCCGTGTTCTCAGAATAAAGGCCTCTTTTGTTTTATACTTTACATCTTTTGGAAATAATCGTATCAATCTCCTCTCAGCCTTTTTTGACTAAGAGAGACTGGAGTGTGATAGACACCACCTGCGGCATGGTGAGCCATAATCCATCCACTGCGCTTCTTCAGCACCCACTGAGTCTCGGACACCTAACAAGCGCTTCTGCATCACATCCTGGAAACCTATGTAAAGCAGCTTAGCTGGGAACGGCAGGGCGAAGGTCCCTGAGCAAAACTCGTGGGAACAGAGTACAGTGGTTCATAGCTGGGATTTGGGAATATTTGTATATATGTATATTTAATAGAGAAGTAAAAATATATATATATACACACATAAGTGTATGCAGAGATCTTGAGACTGTACATACCTGGGGCTGGGACCCAAATCTGAACACACAACTCCTCAGGCCTCACCTACACCTGACACACACAGCCTATCACATTTTACACAATTATGTGTGTACCTGTATTTTCGCTTGTGACCTTCACATAAGGTCAGGTGTAGATTTCTCTATTTGTAAGATCATACTGGGTTCAAACTCATCAGGTCTGGGGGGGCTTTGGGTTTTCAGATTTGGGGCAGTACCCCAATTTACGTGATGAAAGTGTGGCCTGAGTCCTTTGGGCAGAGCGGAAACGCGGTTTGTGCTACACTCTTCCCTTACTTCTCTGCGAGACCCCTTCGATGGTCTCGTTTACCAGGGGAAAACAAAACGGCTCCCATATTCCAGCAGAGGAAAAGTCTCCGGAAAGAATTTTCCTCCAAACTGTTTCTGTCTTACAATATCCCCTTGTGGGAAAGAGCTGGGATTCACACTGGAATCCAGACTCCTCCTCCTGCTCCTAATCAACGCTGAGGTGGATGTGCAGTTAATAATCCTATAAAGCAGGGATAATGATGCTTATTGCACAAGATTATTTTAAGGATTAAAGGTGAGCATGCTGGTGAAAATGCCTAACAGCGCCCGGCCCACTGCTGGGCCCCTCTCTGCAACCTGCGAATCTGATAAACCAACAAGCACTTGTTATGTACCAAGTATGCAGCAGGCACTCGGTGGGCATGGTGGTGGCTACAATCACGGTAGGACAACACATTACTGGGAAGACAGGCGCCTGGGCCAGAGAGTGAGGGAGAACGCAGCGGCTGAAGTGAACAGTTCTGGCTAAGGTGAGTATGGACACCCCCAGGTAATAAGTGACCACAGAACCGCCAAGAAAATACGAGAAGAACTGGGACTACATTGCTGAAGAAGGAAACCATGCCACATTTGCAGTAGCTTAGAATTAGTTTGACAGTGTTCAGTCTAGTGTGCACGCTGTTTTTCAAGGGGAAAAAACCTCCTTGAATAAATGCATTTTCTCAGGTATCTGCAGCCTTCCTGGAAGAAGTCTCTTGCTCTCCCTACTCTCCAACTCAGTGGAAATGCAGTAAGTAAAACATCTCAAAACCTCAGGTTTTGGTGGGTGTAGTGATGCATGCCTGTAATTCCAGCACTTAGGCGGCTGAGGCAGGAGGAGCACTGCGGGTTTGAGGTCAGCCTAGGCTACGAATGAGTTCAAGGACAATCTACATTACATAGTGAGATCCTATCTCAAAAGCAAAAACGAACAAAAAACTCAAGTTTTACACTTTCTTTAAATTTAGGAACTAGAGCTAAGCAAATGGAGGAATAAAATCTATGCCTCGCTCAATTTTTACAATTACAACCAACAGAGTTGGAGCCGTGACCCCAGCCACCTTCCCCTAACCACGAAGTAGCTCGCTGGTCTCATTCCTGCACACTGCATACCACCTGCGCCCAGGCTTCCCTCCCCCACTAATTCTAACTCCCCTCCATCCGATGCCGCAGGGGGCCAGCAAGCAGTCCCCCGGGCCCCATCGCGGCAGAACTGGCACAGATTCGGGCAGCACAACTCCAGCTGCTGCGAGCAGGACGGCTTGTTTCATTCAGGCAAGCCCCAGCAGCGCCAAGGCCGTCGTCAGGGTGATTTCAGAAAGGGAAAAATGCTTTGAGACACTTCCAGCTCGGGAGGGTGGAAACCCACTCTCGCCTCTAATTGCATAAGCTTCTATTCCAGAGGTCCTGGGCAAGGGTCAAACCAACCACGACAAGACTTTTACAGGAATTTAAATCCAGATAGGGTTTGGATTATTTCTTATCTGTTTCCATCATAACCAGAAAGTCTGTGAGTTTCATAGCTCTCTAGATCTGCCTTCCCCAGTGTGGCTCAAAGAAATGAATTTTTAGGAGAACCTAGCTGAGTAGAAGTGACTAAATGATTAACATGTTAAATGGTTTGCATTAATGAGAATTCAGGATGGGGGAATGTAAGAAAATAGTATAAAGATTAATCTAGATCCCTAGTTTTTACTTTCATGCCACAACTATATATATATG
Organism: Cavia porcellus; assembly: GCF_034190915.1. Classification (NCBI taxonomy): domain Eukaryota; kingdom Metazoa; phylum Chordata; class Mammalia; order Rodentia; family Caviidae; genus Cavia; species Cavia porcellus. The sequence continues at coordinate 163,640,107 of NW_026947484.1, forward strand.
TAAAAAAAATATATAAAATGCCACAAGTATATATTTAAATATATATAAGTATATATATATAAAAGTCACAAGTATATATAGAAAAAAACCTATAAAATATATATATTACATATTCTATATTTCTGTGTATTTTCCAAAGTCATGCAGCAAAAATCACACAGAACCAACATAAAAATCAAGAGAACTACAGAGCTCAGACACAGAGAAGTGATCTGCACTTTGACTGAGTAAGAAAATACGCTGTGAAACGGCTGTCCTCACTTCCTGTCTTAGGAATGATTAGACATCATTTCACCGTAACTATTAAGGCCGAACATGGACTCCAGGAAATTGGTCCAAACACACCATTTCCTCTCTACCTACCCACACAGGTAGTAGCTGTGCAGACTGCCGCGCCCACAGTCTGACCTCACCAGTGTGGACAAAGCAAGAAAGGACACTGCCACACAGGGACAGGTGGCACTGTAGAAAGCCCTGCCGTCACTGGCAGAGTCGTCCTGCAGGCCGTGCTGCCGTGGCCAACACCAGCCTCTCATGGCCAAGCCACCCCAAGGCCTGCTTTCCCAATTCTAGGAGTGAAGGGAGCAGAAATTCAAGTTCAAAGGCTTTCACGTGGAGCAACAAAAAACAAAGCTCACGCCCAAGCTGGCGCAGGGCCTTTTTGTTAGCTGGCCACATGGACACCCTTTAAAACGCCATCTGGTTATACTGTTATTTTTGGCCTCGTGGGCTTTCACGTCTTTCTTATACATAGCGGCCCCCAGTTATTACCACCAAGTGATAAATCACTTTGAATTTCCAAGGCTACAAAGGCACTGACTGGCACCCACTCTGGGTTTTGCTTTTGTTGAGACCCCGGGGAGCCCTTCAGTTAGGGACCACGGTTTTGTGTAAGCCGGGTCAGCACGGCAGACCTCAGCCTCCCTCGCGGCTAACTTTGGAAGGGGGAACACGGTAGTACACAGAAGGGACCCACGGGAGACACTTGTCACCCAAGTCTGTGAGAGACAGGGAGCCCCCTAAGGAGGAAAGAAGCCCCCAGAAACAACTCCCAGAATCCGGGCTGCCAACAGGCAATTTAACCAGGCCCAAGGAAGGCCTCAACTGACACTGTGTTGCTGACGTCTATAGTGGAGCTGATGTTTTCTATGTCATATTTCATACAAATCTGGATTCAACATCCTCTGGAAACCTGCAAGCTCTGGTACCCCAGGACCAGCACCCAGCTCCACTGGGCTCCACCGATGAGGGACAGCTTCCTGTCTCGGCTCACACCCTTCCTGTGCACCTACCCTGGGCCTTTGGAAACCATTTTGTTCATTTGCATGTTCTGCCTACCAACCCATCAAAAGACAGAAATTAAATGTGGGTCTTCCTGGAAGTCTTTCCCATCCCTATTGCTCCCCTGTCCTTGGCAATGTCCCTGGAACTTTGTGGACTTAGCAAATTGTGCCTCAAATCACCAACGCCCACCCCGCTGTCTCACTGCTTGGAAGCAGGAGCAGATGATTAATAAAATGTCCAGCAGGAGCCTCACACAAATTCTCACCAATCCTGCAGCTCTGCCCCCGCACAGCCTTTCCTCCCAGGGTGGCACTGCCCAGCTGGAAACAGTCTTCGTGTCCCCGCCCCAGACACCTGGCATTTCTGATTGTCATCACTGGGGTGGGCGAGGATACCATTGGCATTTGGCAGGTAGAGGCCAGAGAGGTTGTTAATTACTCTAAAATGCACAGGACAGCCGCCACCCTCAGCAGAGGGCATCAATGCCCAGGATGAGGAACTCTGCCCTGGACGGGCCCTGGAAGGACAGACAGACAGGGAATATCTAAGCTGCTTTGTCCCAGCAAACCATCTTGCAATCAAATCAAGATGTGAGCTCTAGCGGTAGAAATGGAAAATAGAAAAACACATTACGAATGCAATTCTGCACCTCTCTTTGGCAAGAACTTGCATCCGAAGGTTCACAGGCCAGGGATTAACTTTCAGCCAGTGAACAGCCCATCCCTGATAGACGAGATACCATGGGCTGACCAGGAGACAGCCTGGAAGGCGCTTACGTGGTGAAAGGAAAGGACAATCTCAGGTTGAGTCACCACATGCATTACCGAAAACCAGACAGTACTCTGCAGCAGGACCCCTTCCAGGGGTTCCTCCAAACACACAGATGGGATGGCGCTGGCCACATGCCTATAAGAAAGGGACACAAATGACAGAAATCACCGCTTCAAACGGAAATTCCTCTCTGGAAAAAGGAGAGCAAGCAAGGCCCCCTACAGTGTGACCTGCTAAGGTCTCCAGGTCACGCCCTGCAGTTTGGTTCCTCCCTCTGGGGTCTTCTTTGCTGGTTCCCTTTGTCCAGGATCATGGGGTGCTGGCGTGGGAAAGGCTCCTGTACAGCTATGGCATCTGGGCGAGCGCAGAGCCTTCTCTGTGAGGACGCCTCACCCACCGAGGAGAGGATTGTGCAAAGAGGAAAAAACCGGTTAAAGCCAGCAACTGCCAGGTAGCACAAGCAGGCCTGGCGCCCATGCGGCCAGCAACGCTGTCTCCTTCCCCTGTCTGCTTCATGTCCTCGGCGCCTGAGGACGTGTCTTGGGCGTGTCCCCACACACCTGTTATCTCACAGGTGCTGCACCTGCCTAAAGGGACTCGGGCCCCAGCGCCAAGGACCACAGCCATCACCACATCCTGCCAACTTTGGCTCTAAGTCCCGGCTGTCCCCACAGCCATGTGGAACTGCAGAACCTCCACTGGGACAGGATTCCTGAGTACTCGCGCTGGGACACGGACTATGGCCGTTACAGAGGTTCACACGGGCGGCGGCATGACCTGCATGTGTGTCAGCCTTGGACCCACTGTGCCAACCTCTTGGCCTATGTCCAGTTCTAACTTTCAGACACTGTGTGGGCCTTGATGACCACCAGAGAAACAGTACATCAAGACACAGGTGTGAGTGTGTATGTATGAATTTATTTATTTGAGACAAGGTCTCAGTATGCAGTTCAGGCTGGGCTTGAACTCACTCTGTAGCCAGGCTGGCCTCCAATTCAGAGCAATCCTCCAGCTTCAGTCTCCCAAGTGCTGAGATTACAAGATGTGTGTGTGTCACCACATCAGGTAACACAGGTAAATTTAACTGGACAAGTGACTCACTGGATAGACATTCAAATCCAACAGGGGAGAAATGCAGTGAGGTTTGTAGCTGCTGACATCGGAAAAGGATCAGGCCTTCCAAACAACTTTGCTAGAATAGAAGGCCACCACACCACACACTGGTGGCTGTTTCTGGATTGTCCTCGCCATAAATTTAAGGTCACAGACTGTCGTAGTCAGGGTTGCAAGGAGAACAATTACATACAGGACACGTAGCTCATGGTATTATTACTAACCCAAGGAGCCAAATACAAGAAGTGCAGGAAATCTGTCCACGCACTAAAGACCTAGAAAATCCAGCTGAGGGCCTGGGTCCCACAGCAAAGTGCTACGGGAGTCCAGCTGAAGACCTACAGCCCGTGACAATGCCTCCCACCAGTCCAACAGGAGGCCCCCAGCCCACGACAAGGACTCATACAAGTCCGCTTTACAGATCTGCACTGGGAAGCTGTCATTTTCAGTGGAGTCAAATCTTACCTTTTCAGCAGAGTCAAATCTACTCTTTCAGTGCCCCCACCATGGCCGGGGTTACCCCCAGAACCAGGCCAGGGACCCCAGCACCCCACCTGTAGATTTCTCCAAAGGAGAAGCACTCTATGGTGGCGTATGGCGGCCACCAGGCACGAAGACTGCCAAGGGCGGGCGGTGACAGGGCCTCAGTAGGGGGACAGGTCTAAGAGAGGGTGACCAGGGATGACAGCGGGGAGCAGCTCCACCTCGACGCAAAGACAGGAAGGGCATGAACCTCCCTCAACTCCAAGCCCCATTAGTTCCTGTCACCTTTCCGAGATGCTTTGCTCCACGGCCTCTTAGGGTCAGTAAGGAAACTTAGGGAAAAAGAGGTTTTTTTCTTTCTTGCATCTGAACGACAAGAGAAAAAAGAAAGCAGGGAAAGAGGAAGCGAAGTAAAAAGGGAAACTTCAACCGGGCTCAGCGGGACAGACCCACTGTCACCGGACACCAGAGTGGCTCTGTCCCACCTGTCCCAATGCCCAGTTCCCACCAGCTGGGGCACATCTGAGTTGGCAGCAGGCCCTCGTGACCTCCGATGAGACCACCTCTGCAGCACAGTCCGGACTGCCAGGGCCTGTCCCGCAGGGCCCTCTGCTGTGAGGCCAGTGCTCAGGGACAGGGCAGCTGCTGGGCAGAGGTTGCAGGAAGGTCAAGGGCCTGGGACCTTGGGAGCCCGCCAGGCTTTCCTCTCTCCCACCACAGGCCCGGTCTGCACTGGGGTCTGTCCTGACACAAGTCTGCCTCCCTGACAGCCTCATGCAGTTCCGACAGAGACTCTCGGGTCCTGTCCCCATCTCGAGAATGAGGACAAGGCTGTCGCCACGGTACATGACATCCTGGGGGGCACACTGCAGCTCCCCACGCCTGCCTTGCTCCCGCCTTACTCCCAAACACAGCGTTTTTGACATATCAGAAACAAAGCAGCCCGTGAGCCCAAAGCAGTTGGCCGGGCCACGCACACTTGTGTTCATAGCTGCACAACCAACAACAGCTAAAGCCAGGTAGCCTGTGTCCATCCACGGTGAATGGGTAACACGTGTTTCTACACGTGGAGTACTATTGTGCCATACAGAAGGGTAAACTTCAGCCATGGATGAGGAATGCAATCACTGTGTACCACAAATAGGTACTAATAAAAATTCTTTAAAAGGTTTTTAAAGCCATCGACACCTGCTACAGTCACAAGTTGGTCCTAAACTCAAGGACAAAGCAAAGGTGCGTGGGCAGCCCTGGTCCAAAGGATCCCATGAGCTAGTAGGGCAGGCAGAGGTAGAGTCACCGCATTTCTGGCCTGGAGCAGAGGGAAAGGAACCTCGCTGTCTGAGAGTGCAGAGGCCCCTGCAGGTGGGGGTGACTACAGCCTTTGTCCTAGCCCCAGGAGAACATAGTGCACCCGCTGAGCGAGGCGCCAGGGTGTGTCCTCAGGGCCCTCCTCTCCCTTGGCTCGGGTCATGGGAAGGGTCACCTCCATGATCTCCTGTGTGTGACCCTGGCCCGAGGCACATTACTCCGCTCTCCAGGTGGGCAATCAGGATGCCAGGTTTCAGTGCTGAGGCTTCCGTTCTCTAACCGTAACCAGTAACCAAAAGGTGAAGAAAGGGTGAAGCTTTTTACCGGCCTCCAGGGAAGGCTGCAAAGATTACACAAAATAATGCCAGGCCAGGAAAGGCTGCCGCTAATCTCAGTACTTGGAGGCTGAGGCAGGAGGATTCCAGCTCCAGCCAGCTCGGAAAAGTTTAAGAGTTGTCTCAAAAAGAAGAAAAGTGTTTAGCACTCAGCAAAGGCTCAGTAAACGGTGGTGTCACAGTACCACTTACTGCCAGTCTGCAACCCATCAGGTATCCTGACCATTTTTACAGCTGAAATCCAACATGACGCTTTAGCACCCACCTGTCAGTGACAAGACTGAGTGGCATGTGACACCCACACCTACATGCAGAGAATCTGGGACACTGCCCTCCAGGGAGCCCCGACCCCACAGTCTGGTGATCCTGCAGGGTCTCCACTCCCCAAAGTATTTTGCAACCCCCTGGAGGGCGTAGCCAGGAAAGAGCAAGAGCTGGGCGTGGTCACATGGCCAATTGTCCAGGAGGGCCCAAACCAAGAGTGGGTGTGGCCAGAGTGTGTCACGGGCGTGGACAGTGGGGGTGTAATCCGAGGGGCATGGTCCTCTGGGAGTGGGTGTGGCCTCTGCGAATCCTGGGACCCTGCACCAGGCAAGCCCAACCTGAATGCAGCACCAGCCTCTGCCTGGAGAGGTAGGTCAGGGGAGCTCTGACCCTCAGCAGGAGATGTTCCTTGGGTGCACAGAGAGAAATTTGAAAGGCTCAGTCCAAAGTACAGCCTGGAGCACTGTCCCCAGAATGGAAGTGACCACAGTGACATGGCCAGCACCCTGCAGGTCTGCAGTGTGGACACCTGCCTACAGAATGGAAGCACAATCCCCAGGGGGAATGACTCCAACAGATGCAGGGCTGACCGGGCAACTCGGGTACCCCACACGGAGGAGCTTAGACACAGCTGGGGAATCAGAGACTGTGTCCCCCAACGCCTGGACATTAGAACTGGTATGATGCAAACTGGTGTCCCTGATAACACACAGCTTCCCTTTTAACCAAAACAAGAGTTTTCTCCATTTTTAAATTCTGAACTTGTGTAGTACACGCATTTCCGCTGTGCCTAGCAGTTCTTAGGCGCTGTCAGAGACTGGCCTGTGTTTCTACACTATGCAGAGTGACCACACTGCAAGGGCCAGCTGCAACCTCCTCATTCGCAAGAGAAAGGGACACAATCGCAGAGGTTCAGGGGTGGATGGACAGCTGACAAAGCCAGGAGTTAGAACTGGTCTCACCGGGCGTGGCGGTGTACACCTATAGTCCCAGCACTGGGAGGCTGAGGTGGGAGGACTGCCAGGAGTTCAAGGCCAGCCTGGGCTGCGCAGTGGAGAGCTTGTCTCAGAAACCAAACTAAAAACAAAACAAAACAAAAGACAAGTTTCCCCAGCCAAAGATCTTTCCCACAGTATGGTGGGGAGGACACTGAACCTATTTATCTAACAAACCGGGTTTATTCACTTAATTCTCCAGAGGGAAGCCCTTCACTTGCAAAAGAGATAGCTGCAACTTAAATTTACATGTGTAGAGGAGGCCGGTCCACAAGGCGCTCTCCTGACCTCTTCAATTCGCTGCAGCTCAGTTACAGACAGGTCTGGTTCTCCCCACAAAGCTCATACCTCCACCACCACCCACACAGAAACCATTTGAAATCCCGGCCACAGAAGGCATCCTGGGCCTCCCTCATCCTGAGGCATCCCTCAAAGGCAATCATAGCCTGGAAATCATACTTTCCCTGAATCATACTTTCCCTGAACAAAGGTAATTCCTAAAAGGCATTGCTTAGGATCTTGGCTCTGTAAAAAAACTTCATTTTTCTTTTATTCTCCTGTTTTTCGTGTAAACACATTGTATTTTCTCTAAAAGAAGCCAGTGCTTTGACAGATTTTAGATTTCCCCCTCAACCAAAGGCAGTGTGCCATTTCAATGTCCTTGGAGTGTTCTATCTGGGGATTAGACAACTGTCCCCAAACACAGTTGTTCCAGTGTTTTCTCCTTTATTTTCACATTAAAAAACTCCCACTATCAGCCAGCCCAATTAGTTCCTCGCTATCAAAAGCCGGCTCGGGCCTTTCATCTCCAGGCGCACCAGCTCCAAGTGACAGGGTGTCATGGAAACTGTGTCTCGGGTCATTTCCTGTTTCAATTGTTTGGCCACAGGGAAAAAAAAAAGTTCTGCTCTATCAGATGGAAATTCATGAACCCTTGTGGCTGCCTTTTGAAGAGCATGCGACTAAATAAAAAGGTAATTATCCCTTTTGACCAACTTTTCCCAGTGACACCAAGGGGACATGGCGAGAACGGAGCACCCCAAATGGGATGCAAGAGGGAAGTGGGAGAGGGAAGTGGGCGGATGCGGGAGCCACAGGCGTTCCCAGCACCGTCGCCGTTTCCATTACACGGTGATCAGGGCCAAGGTGGTCACTGTCAGAGTCAGTGGCTGACCCGCAGTGAGCTTTATCCCCCTTCCTCCACTTGGGGGCTTTCGACCTCATGGAGTCTATTTCACCCAACTTTGTCCTTAGTTAGACAGAGGTCGCATTTTCCTTTTAACCCAAAATGCTCTTAACATATTAGACTATTGAAACAAAAATTGTAATGCAGTCAGGAAGATTTCTTTACAAAAAATACCCACGTGTGCCCGTGCTCATGCTCCCATGTGTGCACACGTGCACACACACAGGGCAAAGCAGTGCTCCCAGCCCGGAAGTAGTAACAGGCAGGCCTGAGTTTGGGAAGGGAAGTCCTGGCCGCAAGTGGGTAATGAGCCCCTAAGTGCCCCGCACCCACTGTGCGCTCGGGATGGAAAGAGGGCTTCATGGAGGACAACAGAGAACTCTCTGCTTTGGTTCACTACAGAATCACTGTTGGCAAAAATGTGGACAGAATCCAACCCATCAATTTTAGGGCTTGGTACAGGAGGACCACAGCCCCGCTTTGGGAACCCCGCTTCCTGTCCTGATTAGGTGGATGCGCACCTTCCCTGTTCAAAACAAGAAAAAAAGTCTGCATTGCTTCTTATCTTAGCCTTAAAAGAGAAAACTGGGAATACAGCCAAAAAACAAACAAAGCCTATGAGCAAAGTCTTCTGCCACGGACCCAATTTGCTGTTTGCAGAATTTCTACAAAGAAAAATAGTGAAGAAAAGCATCTCTCCGCAATGACACCTGAACTCTGTGGGTTTTATCTACTATTAAGTCTTACTGATCGGTGCCAGCAAAAAGGGACCTAGCTCAAGCCTGCCCACCGCTTCTGTCCTAGTCTCGTGACAGCCACTATCATATGGCCCTAAGAGACTGGCTTTGCTGTATTAAAAGTCAGGTGGAACTGGAAACCGCCCCTATCACCCTCTCATAGCCCTCGAAGGGAGCGGAGTGTGCAACCTCTCTGCCTTGGAGGGCAGAGCCCCTGATTTAGGAGAAGGTCTAGAAGGCAGCATGCCCATGAGGCATTACGTCCACGGTGGTCTGCTCTCTGTGAGCACAAAACACCAGAAGTAAAAGTGACTTGGCCAGAGTGACTTTTTGTTACAAGCATTTCCAGAAATCACTGACACAGCATTTTCTTATTACCAAGAAAGTAGTTACAAAATGGAAGTCACCGCTAAAGGTATCAGAAGTGGAAAGCACCCCTTAGTGCCTGGAGGAAGTGAACCGTGACTAGCGGGAGTCCACGCACACAGCACAGCCGGAGCAGGCCGCCAGGGCAGAGCTCCCCAGAAGGGGCCACCGAGCAGTCGGACCTGCTGGGTGAGGGGGGACCCAGATGGAGAAGCAGCAAGGCAAGGCCCCTTTCCCATTCCAGCCACACTCTCCGTCCTCCTTTTCAGCTCTTTCCCAGAAACCGAGGCAGGAGCTTGACACTTCTTATTTATTAACACCGAGGAGAGAGGAAAGAATCTTAATTTGCAAGAAAACTCGATTATATTTGAATTGTAGCTAACTGTTACTCTGTGCTTGAGAGAATGGTTCTTGTCATGCATCTCTGAGTTTCCACAAGGGGAATTCATGTAGTATCCTTTCTGGGGTCTGCTGGCTTTCTGTGCCCAATCCAGGATATGACTTAGAACGCAGATATGTACAGGGCATCTTCAAGACTGGAGAAAAATGCTGAGCGCTTGGCCAGTGACTTCACCTGGAGGCTGCCCTCGGAACTTCCCAGGCTCCCTTGCAGACAGTGGGGTCATGTGACCAGCAGTGGCCAATGGGCTGTAATCAGAAGTGACCCCTGCCCTCCCCACCCCCAACCCACTAGTTGTGCCTCTCTCATCTTTGGGGGTCAGGCAGCGAAGTCACAATGTAAGACACTGACATCTCAGGACAGAGGAAGGCCTCCCCCAGCCTCAGGAGACATCAGCTACACAGGAAGCACACGATCACTGAGATGCAAAGATTTTCTCCTGGCCACAGCCCTTGCCAGGTCTGGACTTCCCGGCATACCGTGGGTCACAGAACTCAGGGGCTGTGGAGTCAGTCGTGTGGATAAATACACTGAATAAAACACACAACAGCATAGAATACCACCAAAAGACACTTTCCAGTTACACAGGAACAAGTGCTTCCTCATGAATATGGTGATCCCTGAGATCCAACAATCAAGCCAGGACGGTGGGTTCAAAGCAGTAAGAGTTATTCCAAGTCACCCAAGAAGCCTGTGATAAGACCCAAGTATCTGTTTCAGCGCCCAAATCCTAAGTCCTTGCAGGAAAGCTCTCATATGGAAAGAGCTGGTGATTGTCAGTCAGGGTTTGTGACAGAACTAGGTCTCGCATTGGCCTCCTGGACTCCCTGAATCGGAGCCCAGGGAGCAGCTAAAACACCTTTTCAGAAATCACTGCTGTCATTCTTATTTTTTCGGCACTGTGGGACTGAACGTGGGCTGTCGCCCTCCTGAGCTACATCCCCAGGGCTCTGTGTTTTTTGCTTTTGTGACAGGGTCTTGTTAAGTCACTAAACTGCCCAGGCTGGGCTGGAATTTGAGAACCTCCTGCCTCAGCCTCCCAGAGTGCTGGGATTTAAGGCGCAGGTCACCACGCCCAGCTGGCAGGTCATGTCAGGGAAGCTCAGGTGCCTTGGAAGCGTGGCCAGGAAGACTGGGATGCTCAGCCTGTGAGAGGCGCTGATCAGGTCCTGTGATGGTGTCATCATCACCCACTGGCAGAACTGAGCAGCAGCGCACACCAGCAGCTGGCGTGGGCCCTGCTGAGAAGGAACAGGGTCCTGCTCTCAGTGGTCACTGCTGCTTCCGGGAAGCAGCCCTCTGTTCAGAGTGGACAGGCGAGAACACGGCCAGTGTTCCCCAACACGAATCATCAAGGAGCTCCCTGCCACATAGCCTCTCTGGGCCGGCATGATGTCCCCAAACACTCGAGCTCAGGGGCACAGCACACAGAGGAGGGCCAGCTCGGCCCCAACACAAGACACCCAGGGTCAGAGCACCCGGACAGGATCTGACAGGGAACCATCATAGCCCCCCCCCCCCCCCCCCCCGGCGAGTATGACGGCCCTCCAGAAGCTGAGGTTGGGAACCAACCTCACCTCAGGTCTAAAATACCAAAAGGTGGTGCAGGTGGCACTGGCTCAGATGCCAGGGCTGGGGCTTCCTCTGGGCGCCATCACCAACCGTTCTGAAAGGTCACACCTGCTTTTAGCTTCAGACACCTCTCAAGAGAAGAGATCAAAACCAGATGTGGTAATACACACCTGTAATCCTAGCATTTGGGAGGCTGAGGCATGAGGATTGTCATGAATGCAAGACCAGCCTGAACTACATAGTGACATCCTGCCTCAAAAGCCAAGAAACAAATCAAGAAAAAGAGGAAGAGGAAGAGGAGGATGAGGAGGAGGAAGAGGAGGAGAAAGAGATCAGCTTCCCAAGTACCTTGTGGTAGATTAACGAACAGTCAGTGTGAAACACCCAGTGAACTTTGTCAACGTGGTGCTGGGTGAGAACGGCCAGCCTCAGGATCACTGCCAAGAGCATGTCGCCTGGCTTTCCTGATAGGGAGACCGCTGTACTCCATGTCAGCGCAGCTCAGGACCTAGATGTCGCTGAGGCGGCTGTGGTTCACTTTGGGGCCAGCCCTGGTCTTTATACTTTGAGTGTTACTTCCGGGCTCTGGGGCAGATCCCTCAGCCTGCTGGCACAGCTCCTTCACTGCACCCCACTTTCTAGCTTCCACCAATGACGCTGGGGCCTTCCCAGTGCAGAGCCTTGACACAGACTTGTATGGTCACTGTCATGGGCTCTGGCCTTCAGCTGGATGCCTTGGGTCTCTAGAGCATGGACAGATCTACACTCCTCTGCATTTGACTCTCTGGGTGAGCACTGCAAAACAATCCGATACATTTTCTGTCCAAATCTATTCCCTCGTGACTAAAACACACCCTCTCATGCCTGAAACACACCTTCCCATGCAAAAAATAATCAGTGAACTTTGGAGATGGCAGGAAGGCAGTAGCAAAAGGAATGCAAAGTATCGCAATAGAAACACAAACATAAATTTAAAGTGGGTGGACACAGATCTCGGTTTCAAATGATGAGAGAACATAAGGAGAAAGTGCAGGGCTTGGGGACAGAGCCACAGACAGGCCGGGCACTAGTCTGGGGCCGCAGGTGACCTCACGGACCTGCTAGCTGGTGCCTGCCTGCTGCCTGCTCTCTCCCCAGAGCCAACTCGGGCCTCTGCAGGACGGTGGGCTGTGCCCAGTGTTGGGGGACCAGGAGAGTGTCGTGGTGTCCTGGCCATTGGCCAGAGGCCTGTCCGGGGTTGTATCACGCTGGTCCCGGGCTGCCAAGGTCCCTGCTGTATCTTGTCCTCACTCACCAGAGAGGGAGGGGGGCAGGGCGGGTACTGCCTCCTCCTCTGGGAGGCCCTCTCTCCCAGGGACCCCATTCTGAACTGCTGACCCCCAGCACCCCCGAGATCACATCTGGCACCTAGCCCTCAGATGATTCTGTCTGTCCATCAACCTGTCTATTCATATTCCTCCTGGTCAAAGGTCTCTTCCGGCCTCCCTACTCCCCTGGCCAGCCACAGCTGTCTGGAGCTCACTGCAAGTAAAACGAACAGCTCTTCAGCACGATGCATTCCCCCAGCTCACCTGGAGAGCAGATGCAGGCCCCTGCCCCACCTCGTCCACTTGAGGTCCTCCTAAGCTGGCAGAGCGCATGGTAGGTGCAAGAAATGCTGGCCAGATGAATGAATGAATGAATGAATGAATGAATGGATGGATGGAGGTGCAAAGCCCCATCCCTGGCCACAGCCCTGCAGCACGACTCCTGAGGGAGACTGGAAATCCAGACTTCTCTGTCTGTCTTTACTGCAGATAGTGGGCTGACCACTCCTGGACTCCCAGCATTTTTGAAAGAAAAGTACATTTTCCCAAACAAAAGATAAAAGAGGGGGGGGGGCGCCAAATTTTTACTCTGCTTTGAAACATAAGTCTCCAGATCCCTCAGGTTGAAAATGACAGCGAGAGTCCTTTCATCTTGGAAATGCTCTCCTGTGGAAACCTGGCAGACAGAAGCCACTTAAGCAAAGCTGTTTTTCGAGGTAACTTCTAAGGGAACCTGGGTTCTGAGGAAATTGGGCTTCCGTGCGTGACTACCGTGTAGGAAGGTAATGGTCCAAAGCGTCTGATTTCCTGACCCATAAACTGACCCACAGAGACCTCATCTCACATTGGCTCAGCCAGAAGTGACCTAGACTGGCCCCCAGCCCCTGCCTGAGGATCCCAGTGTGCCCTTTCTTTTATGAGAAGTCTCTTTAGGCAGAGCAGGGATTTTACTCTGTGCCAAAGGCAGTGCATTTCTCCACGCTATAATTTTCAAGTATCTCGAACACCCTAAATGTGATGCCTTTGGGTCACAGATCACGGAATGTGAGTCAGCACACATCCCAGGGAGTGAAGGCTCAATGAGTGGCTTGTAGGTGACAGGAGCTAGTGACACCACTGAGGGGCTCCAGGACCAGCCCTGTGTGCCCGGGGGGAGGAGGTGGTTGCTGCTCCAGCAGGCCTAGGATTCCCGCACACTCCAGCACGCTGCCTTCCAGGTACCCCAGGCTGGCGAGATTCAGACTCTGGTAGCCAAAAGCTTCAAAAAGAGCAGTGAGACCACCGCAGTAAGGCGAGAATGCGGCAGTTTCGCTCAGTCCCGCACTGTCCACAGGGTCTGGGGCTCCCCGGCAAACACAGTCGGCACCAGGTATTTCAAAAGCGAGGCCTGCGTGCGGCTCAGAGGAGCCCTGTACACCAAGCCGCCTCGCCACTGCCAGCGTTCACCATGAGCTGTCCAGGACATCAGCCAGGCTGGCAAACAAGTCACTATAGAATGCAAAGGTCTGAAGTGCCTGAAAACTATGCAAATATATTATTATTAGTAAAAACTAAAACGTAGCTTCCAAGGCACCAGCCAATCGAAAAACAGCAGAGTCCAGACAGGTCCCTTGTCTTTAAGAAAGGAATCAGATATCCCAACTTGTGTTCTATTTCCTTGTGAACAACAAACCTAGGGTGGGGAAAATGTACAGAGGCAGGCAGAGCTATAATAAATGTAACCAGTTTCTTTTTTTTTTTTTTCTTTTTTGTCTTTTAGAGCTATAATAAATGGAGAGAAGGGGTGGGAGGCAATAAGTAGATGACCAGGAAGAAGTCTGTGGACCAAAGTCATCACCTGGGGCACGGAGGGTGTCAGGAAGAGGTACCTCAGGCTCCATCTGATCCCAGCACCCTCACTGATTCCCTTCTGCTCACCTGAGGCTTTCCCATCTCCGGGCCAATCAAAAACTGAATCCAAAGTCACCCCTGCCCGGCCGCCACCCTCAGTCTGGCACAGAGGGACACAGTCTTTCGCCTGGTAACTCACTTGGGAGACAGGACGACTGGACAGTGGGGGAGACGCATCCGCACAAACAGCAGCCACTTGCTCTGAGTCAACAGAAATACACTCCCAGGACATTCGGGAGCTTTTCCCCTGCAGGAGAGGATTCCAGGGGGCTGGAACACAGCTCTCTGTCCTCAGGTTTTCTTTCCTTTTTCCTGCCTTCTCTTCCTGATAATGAAGACAGTCACACCTCCCACATGTCCTTGCTTCCAGTGTTCCCAGTTACTTTCCACACCTCCTTTCTCCCTGGGGCACAGTCATACCTGCCTATTTGAGACAGAGGAGTGAACTAAAATAGTAACCCACTGCACCTAGGAAGTGCTTCCTGTCCCTGGGAAGTACTTCTGGTCCACAAAGCTGCACTGGTACTAGCTCCTCTCCCACCCCAGGTCCATATTCCCAGCACAAAAGCAGGCTTAAGTGGAAAGCAGAGGTGACAGGCAGGATGGCTTTAGGTAACAAGCCTTGGTGCTCAAGGAGGAAGTTTGAATCTCACCTCCACCACACTGTGACCTCCAAACTCTGAAGTCAGCAGCTATGCTGAAATCACAACTCCCGCCCTTAGATCGCCTGCACCATAAAAAGTGTCCCCAGACCAGCGCTGCTGCTGTCTCAACGACACGGTATGCAGAGGTTTCACTGGGAGGTAACAGACAGTGAGTGTCTCCTGTGCTTTCATTCTAGACTGGCGCTCACACTTAAAACGAAATGTAAATCCTTCATGTCACAAACTCTGGGATTCTGCTGGGAAACAGAGCTGCCATGTTTTATACGGAAATCCTGACTATGCCAGTGGTTTTGCTGTCCCTACCACAAAGTCACCCATCCACCTATACAAAGGCATAGATTTCATTCAGGTTTTTTGACAGCAGAGGAGGAGGCACATGAGAAAATTGTGTCTTACTAAGAAGCGTCCACAAGGGCTGGGGATTTAGCTCAGCGGCATAAGTGCCTGCCTTGCAAGCAGGCAGTTGTGAGTTCAATCCCCGGTACCGGTAAAAACGAAAAAGACAAAAAAAAAAAAAAAAAAAAGAAGCGTCCACAAGAAACCCCCTGAGTGTTAACCGGGAAGATGAGAAGCCACTATTGTTGCTGGCTTAATGGAGTCCACTCTCAGCTTTCACTGGAGCTCAGGGAGCCCGGTCTCATTGGAAAATGCAAAGTCCCCAGCAGGGTGAGATAGGAGCTCTCCTACTCATCCTCCCACCAGCCAGCCACACCAGGCCAGGGCCCCCTGATCCAGGCAGGGTCCTCCCCGCCAGGCCTTTCAGCACCAGGGACTGCAGCAGCGGTGGAGAAATGCAGAGGTCCCCCACAAAGCGTCCTCTCACCAGGTCCCTCTCGGAAGACCCCTTCTTGTTCAACTCCCCCCCACCAAGATCAGGGCAGCAGCAGCCTGTGATCCACCAGAGAGGAGGAAGGTGTGCGGGAGCGCAAGATACACACACACACACAGACGACGACAGGGGAACAGACCCTCTTAGTCAGGCCCAGGCAAGAGAGGGAGACACAGCATCCAAGGAGGCTGCAGCTCAGGGAGGTTGCCCCTGCTGGCAACTGCACCGCTGCTTCCTACACTCAGGCTCCTACACAGTCCGGTGAGGGCCGGAACACAGGCACCCCTTCCCTTCTGGTTCCCAAGGCAGAATCACTATCGGGGCCATGCTAGACACCTTTCACATGGTCCCTCAAATCTATGGACACAGGAAATACCACAATGATAATAATAATAATAATAATAAATATGCATTTCTTCAGAACATATAAATGAAGAACAGGAAAATATGTATATTTTGTTTGCTTTGGTTTGGTGTGTTTTTTTGTTTTTTGTTTTTTGTCTTTTTTGTTTTTATCGGTTTGGTGTTTTGAGACAGGGTCTTGAGTTCATTTTGTAGCCAAGGCTGGCCTGGAACTCACAGTGATCCTCCTGCCTCAACCTCCTGAGTGCTGCAACCACAGGTGTGTACAACCGTAGCTGGCTTTCTTTTTAAGTTATTAAGACCATTCATGGGCTACTGCTGGCTAATGGATAACTAAGGTGTTCACCTCTTTGTCTTCAGAATTACTTCCTTCTGGACAAAATTGAACATTAACAAATTCTCTCCCAGTAATAAATGGAATGTCCTTGTTTCCCTAGATACATTACAGCAAAAACAGAAACCTTTACTTTCACTCAAAGTATTTTTCAGACTCTGTTTTTTTTGCTTTGTTTTTTGCTTTGTTTTTGAGTCAGAGCCTTGTAGTGCAGCCTGGCCTTGAACTCATGGTGATTCTCCTGCCTCAGCCTCTAAGATGCAGTGATGACAGGTGTGCACCACCACTCCTGGCCCCAGACTCTCTTATAAACATGATTTAATAATTCACAGAGGAGTTTCAGAGCTATCTCACTCCATGTGACAACAGCTCTGTGGAGGAATTCTTTTCACCCTTGTATGAGGGAAGGAAAGAGATCCTGTGAGAATAGACAGCGCTTCCAGACTGCTTCCCAACCACCCATGCATCCATCCATGCATCCGTCCATCCACCCATGTGTCCATCCATCCATCCATCCATGCATACATCCATCCATCCATCCATCTATGCATCCATGCATCCATCCATCCATCCATCCGTGCATCCATCCATCCACTCATTATCCATGCATCTGTCTGCCATCAGTCTGTCCATGCATCCATCCACCCTCTATCCATCCACCATCCATCTGTCCATCCATCCACTCATCCCTCCATTCCCTGAGTGCCCACGGGGCCCCTCCTGCCCAGGCACTGTTGAAGGTGTTAGGGCTCCCGGATGCAATTTGGCTTCCATCCCTATGCGCTCACACAGGTAAGTTGAGTCCAGAGTTCCCTGGAGATGCGAGGACAGACCTGGGTAGAAGGCAAAGCCAGCAGCCAAGAGCAGGACAAGGCCAGTGTCCTCCTTGTCCCCATCTCCTTCCAGAGCCACGCACCAGGTGGCAAAGACAGACCTGCTGCCCACAGCTGGCCCTGGAAATGAAGTGGACAATGCCTTCAGGAGGCCTGGAGCCAGGAGTCACCAGAGCTAGTGCGCCAGGAACCACCCTGAGGTCACAGAGGACGGACTCCAGTGTTTCTGCAACCGTAAAAACTCTCTGTTCCTCCCGCAGCAGAGCCAGGGCGCTCTCAGAGGATGACATCCCCATCTCCAGGGCCTGCCATGCAGCTACACGGCAGTCTCCAGCCTCCTCTCACTGAGGCCAACACTGCTACCTAGATGAGCGAATTGTTTCTTTACCTCTTACTCCAAACTTCTAAAACAAGCTCCTTAACAAAATAAAATTATGGAGAAACTGTCAAAGGATTTTCAGAGTTTAAAACCAACATTATTAAGAGGGAAACTCATGAACAATAAGGAAGTCAAGCAGGATGCACTGGAGGTGATTTGTTTTTGAGACAGGGTCTCACCACAGAGCCCACAGTGGCCTGGAACTACAGCGACCCCCTGTCTCAGCCTCCCGAGTGTACCCCACCCCCACCAAACGCATTTTTATCCACATCCTCTCCTTCACTGCCACCCTCTAAGGTACGGCAGAGTCCCCGTTTGACAGATGGACACTGGAGCTTGGAGTCACTCGGCTGTGGCACAACTGCTTTGCAAATATTCCTACAAGAGAATCTGACACTTAGCCGTACACGCCTGTGATCTCAGCAGTTGGGAGGCTGACGCAGGAGGATTGCCACGAATTCCAAGCCAGCCTGGGCTACACAGAAAGTTCAAGGGCAGCTTGGACTACACAGTGAGACCCTATTGTAAGAGACCAAAAACAAAATGAAAAATAAAAGGACAGTGTGAGACAGGACTGAAATGCATGCTTCTCTAAACAGGATCCTGTGGCTGGCCGGCCAGGATGAGGCTGCTTTCACAGCCTCTGGGAGAAAGCTGCTCCCAGCCTGCAGAGGACAGCGGGGTGTCCAGGTCTCTGCCTCCCGGGGAGGTCACCAGAAGCACCTCCAAAAGCATATCGGCAAGGCCACCAACGTCAGCGGTGTCCTTGGCCCAGGGTGTGGGGAGGCGGAGGGCACCAGTGGCCAGGCAGGAAGGAAGAAAGAACCCAGAGGGACACGCTGGACAGGAGGCAGGGTCCTTCAGGTCCAAAGACATCTGCGCTGAGTGACTGCATCCACTGTTGTCCCCAGCTGTCACCAGCTGACACCTGCGGCAGGGAGGTGCTGGGTGCCTCATGGAATTTCCCTGCTCAAACTGCTTTGCTATGACAACTATTTGCAGGTTTCTCTTGGGTTTGTTTTTCAGGGGCAGGGATGGAACACAGGTGCTTAGCAGGAGTGTCCTAGCCCCCTAGGTCCCAGAGCACTGCACAGCACAGAGGGTGCTTGAGGAAAAAGTGCTCGAGACTTCCAAAGAGGACACCAGGGGCAGCCCAGCCTCTGCCCATGTAATTATTATATTAGTCTCGTAACTGAGAGAATCAACATTTAGAGTCACATTCTAGCTAGACTTGGAAGCTTTTCAAAAATCATTTATTAAAATCCAATAAAGCAGTCTGAGGCAGGAGAATGACTGTCAGTTCAAGATCTAGGCTACAACATAAGCTTCAGACCAGCCTGAACTGCATAGCGAGACCATCCCAAAAAGGAGCAAAAAAACCAATAAACTTTGTATTTATGTTCATTTAAAATCCGTTTACTTCAACAATGAAATAAACAGTGAGGTATCTAAGACACACACTGAAGCAGCGACTCGGGAGCTTTCCTACCAAGAAACTAGAGCTGGAAAAAATTCACGACACACGAATTATAAACCATCTGCTGGCTGGGCACAGCGATGCAAGCCTGCAATTCCAGGGCCATGGAGCCGAGGCAGGAGGATCCCAAGATCGAGCTCAGCTTGAGTAATTTAGTAAAACAGAGAAAATATCTCGAAATGAGGGGAAGAAAAAGTTAAAACATGCTGGGGGTGTAGCTCAGAGGATTAAACAGGTTCAATTTTTAGCACTTAAAAAAAAAAGTGTGATTCTAGCCTGGCATGGTGACACATGCCTGTAATCCCAGTGCTCAGGAGGCTGAGGCAGGAGGACTACTGCAAACTTGGGGGCCAGACTGAGCTCCACAGTGAGTTCAGGCCAATGTGAATCACATTGCAAGACTCTGTCTTCAAAACACGTAATTCTGTCTATAAGATAAAATAGGTTAAGATGGATCCATAATAACATGCTTAGGAAATGTAACTGGGCCACACACAGCACAGGCAATTCCAAACCACAATTACCTCACAAAAAGTTAAAATCGCGTTCTAATCTCTGAGGCACTGGAAGAGCCTTGGAAACTCACTGACCGAACGCGCGGACATCTGCCACCTCTGCAGCCGGTGTCCGGGTGGGCAGGGTCTCAGGAGACAGAGGCAGTGTCAGGTGCGGGGCGGCCACACACCCACACACACAAACACAATGTACCCCGAAGCCCCGCAGGACCCACAGCTCCATTCGGCATGTCCAGCCCTCGGGACACCTGCAGTCACCAACTGAAACCACTGCCAAGGCTTTTCCCTAGCCAAATGCGGGCAGCACATACGCAGGGCAATTTACAGACACGATGGTACATAAAAACCCAAAACCCAGCACCCCAAAATGTGGCTACCAAAGCCATGGCACACTAAGTGGGTCCAGCACCACCAGCGGTCCCTACTTCTCTCACCAGCCCAGGCCACAAACAAGCTCAGAAGCTGCAGTGTGATTTTTATGGAGTACACGTCAACCGTGCACCACCCCAAGCCAAAATAATACTCCATCAGTCCTGGGAAACTGGGCGCTGTTGGTCGCCAGTGCAGACTTTCTGCATCTGGTGTGGGGAGGGACCACGGGCCTCACGTATGCATGGCAAGTGCTCTGCCATTGAGTTACACCCGCAGCCCACTATTTTGTGTTTTAGGGTCTTACTACGTAGTTCAAACTGTCCTTGAACTCAGTGTGCAGCCCTCGCTGGCCTCAAACTTGGGTTGATCCTCCTGCCTTAGCCTCCTGAGTGTTGTGATTACAGCTGTGGACCCCCAAGGCTGCCCATTTTTTTTCCTTGAAGAGAAGGGAACCCGACACGGGTCAGGCAGTAGTCACCATGAGGAAACTCGTTCCCAAGAGTCCAGTGTCCTTGGAATGATGACAAGTCCCTGAACTGTACAGAGGCGGGATCCCACTGGCCCAGAACACACACATACACTCACGACACAGCAATCCCTTTCCAGAGACAGGAACCCACATGCACACAAAAACCTGTCTGCCAGTGTTCGATTTACAATACCGCATCTCAAAGCTTCCTCAGCTGGGGCCTGGAGAGCAGCCTGGAGTCCCCCATGCGTTTGGGCTAGTCTGTACTCAGCGATCAAACAGGATGAACCAAGCCAGGCTCAGCGGTGAATGTCTGAGATTCCACAATTTTGGGAAGCTGAGGCAGGAGTATCCTAACTTGAAGCTCCAGCTGGGCAATTCAGTGAGACCCTGTCTTAAATAACCAAAGGGGCTGGGAGGGGAGCTCAGTGGAAAGACCCCTCTGGTTTTGGTCCCTAGTAACAAGAACAGAAGAATGTGTTTCAAAGGCATTATGCTAAATGCAAAAAGCCAGACTCAAAGCGTGCACCAGGTGTGATGCTTTTTTTTTTTTTTTGTCTTTTTTGAGACAGGGTCTTGCTATGCAGTTCAGGCGGGCTTTGAGCTCACTTTGTAGCCCAGGCTGGCCTTGAACTTGCAACGATCCTCCTGCCTCAGCCTCCCGAATGCTGGAATTGCAGGCATGAGCCACCATGCCCAGCTATGTGATGCTTTTATTAATGACATGGGGAAGGCAGGGCTGGGGCTGGAGGATGCATCAGGACCTCCCGGAATCCTGGGTGAGGGGACACTGCTGGAAATCCTTCGGCTGTGGCAGGTGCAGGCTGCATCTCTCATGATCCCTGCACTGCCACTGTAGCGTGGCCCAGGGGGCATCTATGCACCCAGTCAGAGCAGCTCGGTTGATAAAAGCACTGTGGGAGCCCAGGGAGGGGCGACTGCACAAAGACCACGGGCACATGTCTAATGCGCCACTGCCACACACCACTGTACCACATGCCAAAGCAGCCACGAGAGAAGTGGCCATGAGAGATGCACTGCACTGATCCTCGCATACATGGCTTGGGTGCCATGCTGCCCTGCAGGGGATGCAGGCTGGGTCCCTGCACAGGGACCAAGAGCCACTGGCTCAGGGCCATGGCATCCGCTGGGGACAGCACCTGAGCTCTCAATCTGGAGGCGGCAGTGACAGGGACCCGACGCCCTGGGACTTTACACTGGAAAACGGGCACAGCAGGTCCTTCTGCGCTGTGTCTGTTCACCACAGTTCTAAAACCAACCCTTCACATAGCCGTCCAGTGCCTGTCACGGTGACACTGCTCTGAGCTGTCACAGCCACGTGCCAGAGAGCCCGCTGTCCTCCACAAGGAAACAAGAGCATGGTACACACTGGCACAGATGCCCAGCGGCGCACAGCCAGGCCGGCGGCCTGGACAGAATCCTCCTTGCAGCTCCTCGCTTTACCAAGACGAGGGATCCACGCGGGAAGCAGGAGACGGCATAGTGCGGAGAATCAGGCTCCCCTCCTCGGGGCCAGCCATCTGGCCATCACCCATCCACCCCATCCACACAGGGGTCAGTAGGGCTGCCAGACACACCTTGACCCCAGCACTCAGGGAGGCGGAGGCAGGAGGATCCCAAATTCCAGCCCAGTGTGACAACTAAGAAAGACATGATATTTAAAACGGGGAGAGAAGCAGCACAATTTGTAATAGCCAGATCTTGAAAACAACCTAAGTGTCCATCAACTCAGGAATGGATAAAAAAGCTGTGGTATTTTTATACAATGGAGTACTATTCAGCTATAAAGAATGATCACATTGAGATATTTACTAATAAATGGGCACAACTTGAGACCATACTCATAAGCAAAATAAATCAAACTCTCATGTATAAATACCATATAATCTCCCTAGTGTAAGAAATAGTAAGGGTATATAAGAATTTATGGAATCATGATCCCTCATTACATTGTTTTGAAACTTTATAATGATCACATTGGTTAGTTGCAATGGGTTTGTCCTTGTTTGTTTGATTTTATTAACTGTGATGCTAAGAACAGCTAATTTGAGGGAAACAAGTCATTATAATAGTACTGATATAATATCATCTTACTCTGAAGTTCTAACATGCTTTTGTTCTTCTATTTCCCTTCGATCATGTTCTGTCTTACTGGATTTTAATATGTGTGATAGTATAAACAATTTTTTATGGACAATGAGATAATATAGTAGCCATTGTTCATTTTCTGTTGTTTGGTTCTGAATGCTCTGTAATACTCTCATTCTCTTCAATGTTTTTATACTATTTTGTTATGTATGATACTACTGTGTATGAAGTTATACTCAACTATTTCAACTACTGTGGTAGTTACTGTTAATTATGAGTTGTCTTCCGGTGAAATTCTATGTTGCTTACATTGTACTGTTCTGATCTGCTTTGTTATGTCCTGTTTTGTCTTAATCTCTTTAAAATAAATAAAATAAAATAAAATAAAAATAAAATGGGGAGAGAGGGAGTTGGGGGACATAGCTTGGTGTGGAGCCCCCAGTTCAATCCTTGGCACTGTAAATAAGTTAACAGGGGAAGAAGGTCTTGGTTCAACCCCCAGAATGGGGTGGGGTACACAACAACAAAACACACCCAAGTGTTCCTGGGAAGCAGCTGGAATACCACAGCAGTGAGGGCTAGTCCACTCTCTCTTCTCACTGTGCTCCCACGGCTTCCACCAAAGTTCCTCCCGATTGGCTTCTCCTCCTGCCCAGCCCTTCCTGATTGGTTCTTCCTCTTCCCCAGATCTTCTTCATTGGCTTCTCCTGCCCAGACCTTCCTTATTGGTTCCTCCTCCTGCCCAGCCCTTCCTGATTGGTTCTTCCTCTTGCCCAGCCCTCCTGATTGGTTCTTCCTTTCCACCACTTCTTTCCTGAACCATCCAGTGTAGTGGTCTCTCTCACCCTGCCCACCCAGTGAGTGGCTCTCAGTACCTGGCCTACCCTGTGGAAGCGCAACACTGCACTGCACATGCACTGCTCCCCGAGAGAGGAAGGGCTGCAGAGAGGGAGGGGTTGTGTTAAGAGGGGAGACTCACGGCTGTTCAAAGGCCCTGAGGCAGGACTATGAGGGGGTGATGCAATCGAAAGGTGGCAGGGCCACAGAGATGTAGGGTTTTACTGGGGAATCAAGGGATCCTTTAGAGAGTTTAAGCAGACAAATGACATGTATAACTTCTGCTTGTTTTTGTTTTGTTTTGGCATTGCAGCCTCTAGTTTAAGAATTTTGGGGGCTGGGGATTTAGCTCAGTGGCATAAGCGCCTGCCTTGCAAGCAGGCAGACATGAGTTCGATCCCCAGTACCGATAAAAAGGAAAAAAAAAAGAATTTTAAAGGATTCCTTTGGCATCCTTTGGTGCAGTGGTTCCATGCTTATAATCCCAGTGGCTTGGAAGGCTGAGGCAGGAGGGTGATCACCAGTTGTCAATCCACTGCAAGGCCTGTCTCAAAATTTTTTAAAAAAATTGCTCTGTTGTTTTGTTTTGTTTTAAGGGCTGGGGATGTAGCTCAGGGCCAACATACCATAGCTCAGGAGTTACGATTTGTACTTGTTTAAATGATCCTTTGTCTGGTGTCCACTTCTGCTAGCAGGGAAGATTAAGGTACACAGTCCTCCCACCCTCCTCCCACTCCCCCTCGTCTTCCCCTCCCTCCTTCCTTCCCTCCTCTCTCTTCTCTCAACTTCAACTGGAGACCAAAACAAACTTCAACTCAACTCCAACTCAAGATAGCGTGTGACAATACCTGTTACAGGTATTACCTAATAAATTCTAACTCCTAGGATAAAGTCCAAGCACACATTAATTTTCAAGGACAACCCCACTTCCATATTTTTAATATTCCTAAAAGCAGCCTAACTTTCTCTACCAAAAATAAATTCAACATCAGATCCAGCGACTACCTGCCCAGAGTCCCGCCTGCTAGAAACAGGGCTGGGTACTCACTGTTTGGAAACATTTGGATTCTTCTATAGTGAGTCCGGGCCCAGACTTCCCAAGAGGAAGGGAAAATCTACACTGGAAACAGAGGGAAAGCAATTGGGGCAGCTCTTACGAGAAAGGTGTACAGTCCAGACTCTTCCAGCCCCCTGGGGGTCCCACCAGCTAGGGACTAAGGCTACCTGGGCTGTGGGCTCCTGGCCCAGCCTCATGGCTTCACTGCTGGCCCCTCCAGGCCGCCTTTATTACCTCATGTGTGTACAAGCAGAAGAAAACGTACAGGCTCCTCCAGCTCCAGACCTCAAATTTAAAGCCCAGAGTTACAGGTTCAGGATCAGTACACACTCACTCGCCTAAGGACAGATGCTTGTGTTGGAAGGACAGCCCTCATGCTGGAAGGACAGACCCCCGTGCCACAAGGCCGGTGTGGCCAATTCTGCAGCAAAAGCTCAGTTTTCCAGGTTTCCCCTCAAAACCACCCAGACCAGCACCAACTGTGACTAATGCACCCTACCTGGGCACTGGCTTTGGAGGAGTGGGGACAGAGGGGCAGCCCCCACCCTGCGTGCTCCAGGACGTGGAAGGGGTGGCGGGGACGGGAATCCCAGCAGCCTGTGCAGACTTCTGAGCTCCCAGGTGAATTTGGTGATGACAGAAGAATGTCAGACTATTTCAACACACTCAGATGTCCCAGCACCCTGGAACTGGGATTGTCCCCCTGCCACTTACCCGATGCTCCAAACATCGTTTTCACAGTTACACGCCGACCAACCATTGCTAAGGCCTATGGCTTCTCTGTTGGCAGGCGCTTATGCTGCTGAGCTAAATCCCCAGCCCCTGTTTTCTTCCTATACAAACACCCTCACAGGTGGGGCGTGGTGGCTCATGTCTGTGATCCCAGCACTCAGGAGGCTGAGCTATGAAACCTTGTCTCCAAACAACCCAAACCCCGTCACTTTGTTTCCAAGTCACATGGAAATAGGTATAGGAACCATTTTCAGAGGGTTATTTTACAGACACGCTTGGGGTAGGCAAATGAACCTGAACACTTATAGAACACTGACTTCCGTCACTGCTCGATTTTCTGCCACTTCTTTTTTTTTTGTCTTTTTTCCTTTTTATCGGTACCGGGGATCGAACTCACAACCACCTCCTCGCAAGGCAGGCACTTATGCCGCTGAGCTAAATCCCCAGCCCCCACTGCTCGATTTTCGAAGGAAGAAAGAAAGAAAAGGAAGGAAGAAGGTGACCGGTCTGTGTTGCCCTGGTAACACACACCTTGGGGCTCTGCCCAGCTAAGATGATTCTGATTGCTGCATGACACACTCGGATTTTTCTCCTGCTAATAATTCCTCCCTCCCGCCGTGACTGGCGGGCTTCACCCACTGCAGCGGTGCGGGATAGCTAATTATCTCCCCATTCGCCTCGCCACACTCGCTTGGCGCCTTTTATCTGCACAGTGCAGCTGCGTCCGCGTTTGAAGGAAGCGCCAGCCTCGCTAATGCAACGCGACGGACATCGCTAACGATGGCCCCGCGCTTTGAAGCCACTGCTCAGAGCCTAATTAAAAATTCACATTCGTTCTCCCTGGCCTGCCGATTTTCTCCGTCCTTCCTTCCAACAGGGCCTCCAAGTATCTTTTAAAATACTCCATGCAAAAATCAAATTTAGAGGAGGGAAAAAAATCCAAGGAGAATCGAGGAAAAAAAAAATGTGGTTCCATCTTGGGCTTTGATGGCATCTTTAAAATAACGGTTATGGTTGGAAGAGAACCAAGACATTATCGTGTGCAAGATAAAAATTCACCGGCCTCTACTCTGCAATTACACAAGAGCAGAATACTTCCAGGGAAATATCGCCCATAAGCTACTTTTCTGCCTCCCCAGCCTTCGCATTTAGGCGGGGCACTTTCAAACTGTAATTAACTCAGCTGGCTCTGGGAAGCAAAGCTTCGGGAGAAAAACTATCTCTGAGTAGAAAAAGGAAGGCTAAGGCAGGATGAGAACGGCCTTTATTTAGCTTCAGCACCAAATTAAATAAACAATGCTTCCAAAGTAGTAATAGTATTATAATTTACATGCGCACACACATGTACTGACGCCATACTGCTAGTAAGTGGGGAGGGAGGGAGTCAGGAAGCCCAGTTTCAAAATAGAACTCGGGCTGAAAATGACAGGTGGGATTTCCTCAGTGGCTCTTACACACAAACGCTGAACAACCAAACTTGTTCCTCCCCTAAAGTTTTCACTTTCTAAAAAACGTTCTCTTTTGATTACAAAAAGACCCACAGTGATAAAAAACTTTTGACCAATCACATTCGCTTCTTTAAGAAACCAAAATTACAAACAAACAGCAAAACAAAAAGCCTAATCAATAGGGGCCTGGACGTAGCGTAGCGGCACAGCACTGTCTGGCAAGCGTGAGGTCCTGAGTTCAATTCCTGGTACTGGAGGAAAAAAACAATGTAATAGGAGGCGGGAGATAGATGTTTCTCAAATGGGAAGGTGACCAAGAGACAGAGGGAGTGGGAGGGGTGAATAAAAGAGTTAACATGAGGGGCTGGGGATTTGGCTCAGCGGCATAAACGCCTGCCTTGCAAGCAGGCAGTCGTGAGTTCAATCCCTGGTACCAATAAAAACGAAAAAGACAAAAAAAAAAAGAATTAACATGTGTCCCCCATGTGCCAGCGCCCCAAAGAATGTAAGCATTACAAGCATTACGTGCTGCAAACATGAATTAGTAAAAGAATATATCAACAAATAAAAAATCTAACACTTTACTAATGCACGGAATTTTTGAATTTTCAGCACCAGCTCAGAGAGGTAACTGTTTCAGTAACGATTTAACACAAAAAAAATTAGTTGTCGAATTAGACCATTGGCTTTAAATTCCCAGCCACAATAACTGGGCACATATTCTTTTTCAAGGCCAGAGTCAGTGTTTTAAGTTCCCCTTCCCAATCTAGGGCAGTGAAAACGAGGCCCCTGCAGGAGATCTGGAAAACGATCCAAAAGCAAAAATTCTTCAGATTGACAGGCAGCACCTGTTATCTCAGCACTCAGGAGGCTGACGCAGGAGAATCACTGCAAGTTCAAGACCAACCTGGGGTTCAGTGTAAGCTCAAGGCCAGCCTGACCTGCACAGCGAGACCCTGTCTCAGAAAGGCACTAACAAAACAAATAAAAAAGCACAGATCCTGAGGTCAGACTCCAGGGTGCACTGACCACTTCCGAGAGCCACTCTCCCACCCTGCCTCAGTTTCCACAGTGAGTGCTAAGTGAATGGGGGTGAATCTGACCGTTTCTGGAGTCTGTTCCAGCCCACTGGGCCTGGGTCCCAGAGTTCAAGGTCAGAGGCGTGGTCCAGGGCAGGGTGCTGATCCTGGGACTGCAGCACCCCAGGACAGGTGTCCAGGGGCAGCCGGCCTGTCTTCTCCCTGCGCCACCGGACTGGCAGCTGGAGGCTGTGCACACCGAGGGCGTCTGGAACCACCCCTGCTGATTTCCCCGGTTCCCTGTGCTGTCTCCTTTCCCCTAACCCACTGTCCACCCGCTTTAGGCTGCTGCCTGCTGGGCATTCTGCACTGCCAGACAGCCTTGTCCCATGCCACCCAATGGGCAGGCAGGCACAGGCTAGGGTGGCCCAGAGCCACGAGGCAGCACAACAAAGGAAGGGACCCTGTCATGTACAGGCTGAGCAGCTCAACAAGCCGGGCCAGCTGGCGGGGACACGGACACCTGCACTTTGTCACACAGCCGTGTTGCTCTGAGCTCAGGCCGGACACCCACGTGCCCACTGCTGCAGGACGGCTGGGTCTCGCCTCTCGCCCATAGAGCGGCCGGCCCACAAGTGCACTTACCGTTTCGCCCACCTCTGAGTCAGTCGCCAACATCCTACCAATCCGGATTCCACAGCCCAGGGAGCCGCCTGTCCAGAAGAGCAGAGTGAGGCGACCACGTTGTCCCCCACTCATTGCCCCTGCAGCCCCAGCTGGCACCGCCGACCTCCGTGATCATTGGGCTCGGCCTCCCCAAAGTGTCGCTCCCTGGTATGAGAAGCCCACAGGAAGGTGCTATGGGCCCACCCATCCTGCACTCTGTGGGTGCAGGTCCTGCCACAGAAAGTGGGGGTTCTGGGCAGAGCCAGGCTGGCTCTGGCAGCACACCCACAGCTTCTCGGGATGGATCCGGCTCTTTCTTATTGCTGAAATGTAAAGCCTGGTCTGGCTGGAAGGGGAGAGGCCTGCTTAGGCCCAGTCTGCAGAGGGAGCAGTCCCTAGACTGCTGACCCACCCACAGCAGACAGCAAGGAGAGAGGAGGAAGGGGACAGACCCCCTGGCCACGCCCCCAGGAACCTCCCCCTGCCTCAGGCTCCACCTCCAACACCACCTCTCAATCAGAGCTCTCAGGGGACTGATCCAGAGACAAACATCACGCCCCAAGTCACCTCCCAAACCCCACTTGGGAGCGCAGGCAACTTTGGTGTGCAGGCAGAACCCTGCACACTTGGGGGCCTCTGTCACCCTCCTACACTTCCAGAGGGTAGAGTCCAGAGAAATCAGTCAAAGCCAACACACCACAGGCGGGCACCGCGAAGAAAACAGGGGCCTCCCAGCCTCTTGGAGAAGCAGGCAGGAGGAGGAGGGTCAGAGATGCAGAGGAGTTGCTGGAATGCCATTGGAAGCCTTGGGGTGCGCTGAGCCTCGGTCCCCGCTCCTCCACAGCTAGGACCCAATGCAGTGGTGGAGCACACAGCCACCATGCCCCAGGATGGCTCAGTCCCCAGGGTGCCCACAGGCATAAAAGACACAGGTTGCTGCTGCAGGGCTCCCCTCCAAAATATTCATACTCACTAACTGGAAATTCGAGGCCACCGAGCCAAAATACTCTTTATATTAAAAACGATAAACAACGATGGAAATTAAACAAGGATGCAATTGTAAACATCATAGGGAGTACTGTGGGGCTGGGATCTCTGCAGGAATGCAGGGCATGGGTAGGGGATGGAGGGGGAGATGAAGCAGCCCTGGGACAAACCAGTAGCTGATGGGTCAGGTGACACACTAAGGTCACTTTTGAGTAGTTCTGAAAGCCTTTGTATAAAATGAGAACTGTAAAACTAAATAGCTATAAGTAACGGTTCCAATATTTTTCTTCCAAAACATGATTTGCACATGAGACTCCAGAACCCATGCAACAGGGGACAGAGGACCACCTTTACATGCTGGTGCATAACTGTAACCCCAGCACTCTGAAAGGCTGAGGCAGGAGGACTGCAAATTCAAACCTAGTGTGGGCAACTTAGCAACTTTGGGAGGCCCTGGGGACGTAGCTCCGAATGAGGGCTTGGTTTCAACCCAATCCCCAGCACTAAGATAAAGGGGAGAAAAAAAAGATTAGGGATATGCTTCTCCTGCTGGGTTCAGGGCCCAACCCTAAACCCACTGGTCCCGAGTTTTTATTTCTGTCCGCTGTCCACTCTTAGGTTGTCCTTCTAAGCTACAGCTCCCTGAAGATCCATACCAGGTGTGAACGCCCTGAACTGGTTGAATTTCAGTTCTTACACTGGTGCAACACAATCAAAATACAGCTCAGTTCACTTCAGGCAAAAATAGCAGGGCTCCGAATGGCTGCAACTCCATCACCCACTCAAGTGCCAGGAACCGATTCCCCACACAGTGACCAGGAGGAACAGGGGCAGGTTACAAATGATCGATCCCCTAGTCCCTCTCCCCGAGCCCCACCAAGACTGAGCAGGACCAGCAGGAAAATGTGCTGACCCCAAAGAACCCAGCCAGCAAACGCAGGGTATCGAGGGGGACTCAAGGCAATCCAAGCCCCAGGACACACCTCCACATCACTGCACACGGGTCTTCTGGCTCAACCCAGAGCCATCAAAGGTCAACTTTGTCCTGCCCCAAATGCTCAGTTTTGGAAGCGGACGACACAGCAGTTCTCCCATGGAACTGCGACCGCAATCGGGCACCACACTGTATGTAAACCCAGGTGTTTTACCCGCTCAGATCCTCTACAACGCACAATGCACACGTGCCCGCCCCAGCCTCCCGCACCCACTCCTCCCTGGAACAGTGTGCTTGCCTATGGAGAAGCACAGACCTCCCCTGAGCAAGCCTGCCACACCATCAGGGTGCCAGAGCCTGACAATCAAGTTAAGGGCACTGCTAGAGCTGCCTAGGTGGAGGGGATGAGGTCCCTCAGCCACACTACCCTGTGCCAGCCCAAAGGAACCAGGAAGATCTGATAAGGGGCACCAACTTGGTTCCTGTCCCGGCTGAGGCCGGGTCACTGCGTCCCCCATTCACTGGCCAGGCGGAGGGCAAAAGGGGGGATTCTCTAATTCACAGCATGGCCTGGGCAGGGCCCTGTGGTCTCCATGTGCCCACTCCTGTCTCCCACACTGTGCCCCTGCTGTCCAGTGTCCCGTGCCTCCTGTCACCATCCCCACCACTAATTATGAGACTAGGGCATGGGCAGGCCTTGGTCACCTCTGCCAGACACCATGGTCTAACCCGAGGCCCCTGCCATCCGATCCGTGCATAGACGATTGTGGGCACAAGTCATGGCGTCCCCGCATGTGGCCGAGGCCATCACTTCATTTCAGCGTGGTCCAGACTCAGAGCCTGGCTCTCTCTGCAGCGGCTGCCTGAGCCCTGGAGCAGCTCTGCCCTGGCAGCCGCTGTTTTCTGCTGGACCAGAAGCTCCAGTCTGTGCCCCCGGGATTTCTCCTGGCTGAACTAGAAGGAGGACGCTCCTCCTGGCCCTCTCTCCCCGCCTGGCCAGCAGCTGTTTCACCAACCTGCTGCTTGCTGCTTCATCCATGGAGCCCACAGCACCATGCTTAGCCAGAGGAGGGTACACCTCGGGGCAGGCACCTGGCCTGGTGCCAGCCCTTTGCTGTGAGAGGCCAGCATTGTCCTGTGTGTTACACGGGCCTTATAAGTGCTGGAGAACCCGCCCTAATCAACAGACCTTTGGACAAGTGGGCCCTGCAGGAATCACAAACTGACCACCTCCCAGCAGGCTGCCTGTGCCCTAAGCGTAGCACTGCCCACCCTTCCAGGACCAATCTCCCTCCCACCAGGAGCGGTGACAGCGACACAGGGCGTGGCTTGGAACAGGTGCCTTCCCAGCAGGCCGTCCCTCAGGTTCTGGGGACTCAGATCCCCAGGCTTACAGAGGAAATTGCCCAGCTTGCAGGTGGCAACACTCGACAGGGGCTCCAGGGCTCTTCATGCCTGGCTGGCCATGGACCTGTGGCATGAATGTCGGAGGGAAGGACAAAGGAAAAGACAAAGGCGACAAGCTCTCCCTGGGCCCTGGAGGAATGGGCTGGCCAAGCCATTTAAAGTCTTAAAAAATTATGTCTGTTATTAAAAAGGTACAACAATAACAACAAGAGAGTCGAGCAGGAGGCCTCACTAGAAAACTCCTGAAACTATTTGCAGGAGGCGGCCGCTTTTCCAACTCTTCTCTACCAGTGAGCACAAAAACAGGGTCAAGGGAGGCCGGCAGGAAGGAGGCCCGGACTCTGCTTTTGTAGAATCACCCCTGGCCGCCTCCGGTGCGCTGTCTGCAGCTCCCCAACCTCGCAGGACCACAGGCCTCGCAGGGGCTGGGAGTTGGAAACCCTGTCTGGAGAGGGTCAGCAGCAGCAGCAGCAATCGGAAACTCTGAGCTCGCTTGCTTCCTTTCTCTTCCTTTCTTTTTCTTTCTCTTGCTCACTTTTCACCAGTAAGCTGGGCTACACAGTTTCCCCTAAATCGAGAGGCTAGCCCAAAAGGCCTATGCTTCCCAAGCACGCTAAGGTCAAACAAAAAGGAGTCAATCCCTTAATCCAGGGAAGAAGCAGCCTCCCTGTCCCCTGCTTTGTGTGGGAGACTGACCCCGCTCACCCCCACATCCACACAGAGCCAGCCCCCCCACCGCCCCCAGCTCCCCAAGGCCGGCTGCACAGCCTGCCCTGCTGCCGGCCACTAATACAAACTCACTCCAGATCTGCTGCCCCATCCCGTGGGCTTCTGGGGCACAAGGTGGGGGAGCACAAGTTCCACCTGCATCAGATCCTACTTTTCACAGGTAAGCCCCTCCCGCCAAGTGCACTGGCGGTCTCAGTTACAGAGACCCTGCCCTGGCTCCCCCATCCAGGCAAGTGGCGGATCACTGCACGGCTGGGAGGAATCTAAATGCAGTCTGCCCGTCTCCTTTCAGAGCAGGAGAGAAGCCATTTCTCCAGACAAAGCCCCGGCCGCGGGAGGTCGGGCTGCACAAAGAGGTCGCCAAGGTGCGAGAAGAGGACAGACGGGAGGAGATAAAGGGCCATTTGGGCACAGCCCCCCCACTGCCTGGCTCTTTTCTGAGTGTCTCCTTTCCACAGAGAAGCCTTTTAAAACTACATTTGCTTCGGATCCCTACCTGAATAACAATGCGCTGGGATCCGATTTCACCTTTTGTCAAGGACAGGGTGAGAAACAGTCGGAGGCCGGCAGCATCCAGGAACTAGCAAAGCCCTGGGCTTCCAGGGGAAGGGAGGCCCCCAGAGCGTCCCTTGGCCAGCCCCAGAGGTGGAGGAGGGTGACAAACACCACCAAATCCCACAGCGAAGCCCCAAATCGCAATGCACTGACCGCTTTGACCAAGAGCTCTGTGCAGAGAGCCGGTGTGTTTGTGTTCTGAATTGAGAAGAAAACCATGGTTCCACCGCCTTCAAAGTCACCGCTAAGAACCAGGAGGCGCATATGGAAAAAATTAGAGCTGCATCGGAACCCCGGGATTGCACCGCGGGAGGAGGCACAGACCTTAAAGCTCGCCCATTATGATGCAAATGAAGACGATCCGACTCTGTGACACTTCGGGGCCTGGGGTCTGCAGGTAAAGTAAAATCACCTCAGAGCCAACCCCTGCTGCCCTCCCCCGCCCTTAAAAATGAATGAAATATGCTTTTTTAAAAATCGTTATGGTACAGGGAAGAAGGCCCTGGAAGTTGCTTTAGGAAACACTGCACCCTTTGGGGGAGGAAACTGGGGTGAATGCAGGAAGAAAAGAAAAAGAAAAAGAAAGAAAAGAAAGGAAGAAAAGACGTCAGAAACCCAAGTCCCAAGCGCTGCACTGAGTTCTCCGCGGGAGGTGAGCTGCTCTCCGCGGGGTGAAATCAGACACCAGGCGCAGAGCTTGTTCCTGGAAACTTCGCTCTTTCGAAGACCACACTCCTCCCCACGCGTGGGGTGAGCGCGTGCACACGGGAGACCCGCGACATTTTACTAGGACTGTCACCTCCGCCTTTCCCAGCCGCGCGGGCCTTCTCGGCCTCTGAGACTGAACCAACGACCAGTGGCCTTCCCAAGTGCCCGCGGCTCGCTGTGTCCACGGCCGCGCGCGGCGCGGGGCTCCAGGTCCTCCCACGCCCCTCCCCCCAGACCCGCAGACCCACCTTCCTGGGCCCCATCTCTCTCCGAAAGGCGCACACGACGCAGCGGCCGGCAACAAAGAGTGACCACCCGGCCGGCGCCGGGGAAGCGGGCGAGGCGGGACACGGGCGGAGGCGGACGCGTGGGACTGGACAAAGGGGGGATCGGGGCTGCAGTGGCTGCACACGAGTCCAGGAGGAGTGCGCGGGACCGGGGCGGGGTGCGCTGGGTCCCTACCTGCATGGTGACGACTCCCAGCTCGTCGGCTGCCAGCTTGTGCATCTGGCGGGCCAGCACGCGTGCCTGCTCCAGGATGGAGACATCGGCCTCGGCCCCCGCGCCCAGCAGCGCGCACGCGGCCAGGCACAGCAGCCCGAGGCGGGGCCGCGCCATCGTGCGCCAGGGCCCCGAAGCCGCGCACCGCGCGGGCCGCGCAGGAAGCCGAGACAGGGGTCTCCGGGGCAGGGCCGGAGGCGGGGTGCGGAATCTCCGGTCCCGGCGCAGGAGGCAGAGTCGGGGTCTCCGGTGCCCGAAGGCGCGAAGCTGGGGGGACTCTCCGGTCCCCGCCGGGACAGGGCGGAACAGACCCAGTCGCCCTGTAGAAAGAAAGCCACTGAAAAGAACGAGTAGAAGGTAAGCCACCACGTTGCGCCACCGCGCTCACTTCCCGGCCCCGCGCGCTGCAATTTATGGAGCGGGAGGGGGCGGGGACGGCGGGGCGGGGCCACCGGGGGCGGGGACATGGGGCGCCCCGCCCGTGCCGGCCTGGGACGCAGGCGGCGCCGGACGCCAGACTCAGACCCGCCCCCTTGCCTCGACCGCTTGGCGGGGTCCCCGGGCTCCCAGCTACACCCGCGCGGACTCCGGGCCCCGGCCCAGGCTTGCGGCAGCAGAGTCCTTCAGGTCCTGGGCGGCAGTGTCCAAGGCGACCGGGGCTTGTGCTCTGGGCTTCACGTCCCCTGCTTCGTCCCGGCCGCCCCCACGAGTGCAGGCCTAACACCGATTTCTGCGTCAGAAAGACGGAGGCTTAGGGAGGCCAAATAAACCGCAGGGCGCCCAGAGGGTGAGAATCCGAGAATCTGTCAAGTCGTGGCCCCAGGCCCCTGCTCCTCAGGGTCCTTTCTCCCTTTCCAGTGAATCACGCTATCTCCTCAAAAGCAGAAACGGGAAATAAAAACAAACCAAAGTGCTGCCCACGCTCACTGTTTGCCACCCCGCCAACGTAGGCAGGGTCCACTCCCGAAGGCTCTTGGTGTCCTGTCGGGCTTGCAAAACCCTTACCTGTTAGAAGGCTGGGAAGCAGGTGGAAGGTGCTGTGCGCATGCGCTTGCGTGTATGTGCGTGTGCACTTGCCTGTGCATGTGTATGAACTTGCGTGTGTGTGCGTGCAGGCACACTTGACTGTGCACATGTGCTTATTGCGTGTGTGCTTCCGTGTGCATTGTGTATACCTGGGCGCTTGTGTGCACTTGCGTGTGCTGTGTGTACACTTGAGTGTGTGCAGTGTGTGTGTATGCGTTCATGTGAACATGTGTGCGTGGGTGTGTGCATATGTGCGTGTGCACCCTTGTATGTGTATGCTTACATGTATGCACATGTGTGTGCATACATGTGTGTGTGCACTTGCATGTGTAAAGCAGCCACGTGCCCTCCCATAGACACATCTGCTGTTCCTTTCATCTGATTTGATGGGCCAGCAGCCACCCATCAAAGCCTCTAGCAGGCCTAGAACTTTCTGCTCTTTCACTCCAGGGAAAACCTCTGATTTCCTCATTTTAATTATATGAAAAACTTGTCTTCTCCCCAAGCCACCCAGCCCCTCTGGCCTCGATGGTATCCTCTCTGGCCTGAGTTTCCCTGCTGCCGCCATCTGCTGCTCAGGTAGCATCCTGCCTACTCGCACTCTGTCCTGAGTACAGGCTGGACCCCCAGTCCCACAGAGCCTCTCTGCACCACGCCTGGGCTGAACACAGGGCCAGCCCTCTACCTGCATGTCGTCCAGGCGAGCCCATGGAAGGTGCTGCAAAAGTGATTCTCCAATTAATCGTAGGATTGAGAACCCACATGTTTGTCTCCTAACCTGATGGGTGTGCTGCTGTTTGTTGGGATGGCTGTAAACGTCCGTGTTTCACTGTTACACCCGCGTAGTGACAGTTGGCGAGACAATGCATTTGTCCCTGTAATAATGGAGAGAGCAGAAAGCAGAGTGACAATGGCAGGGAACGTCACTGATGTGCCCTGTGGGAGTCTGAGGTCGCCGTCTCAGCCCATCCAAGTCTCTCCGCTGCTCCTCTGAAAGTCCTCCTGGCCGACTTCCCCTTCCCTGCCCACCCTGCTGTCTGGCCTGTCTACCAACCTGGACTCCTCCTCCTCTCAGTTTCTTTACAGCCCTACCCTGGGCTTGGGGAAAAGACTTGAGAGTGCCTCCCACAGCCCCTGGCACACTTGGGAACGTGGTGCATGGGTAAGAAACTACATCTGAGCAAAGGGAAGGAAAAAGGCACAGTGGGGCCATCACAGAAACCGTCACCGCCACCCCAAGCTGGCTGGCCTAGCCCTGGTCACCAGCTGGGCTACAAGTTTGCTAAAGACTGCCTCCTTTTCATCTTGAAATAGCTCTCAGGACCCAGTGCGGTCCCTGTTTCTGTGACACTGTCAGCTGTATGGCTCTCTGAGCTGTGAAGTGACAAACACGGATGACAGATGGGAGAGGCCTGTACTGGCCCCCGGGGCCCCACAGCCTGCCCTGACCCTCCAGGGGGCCCTGGCTTTTCCTGGTGCTCCTGTGCCCTCCCAGTGACCCAGTCCTCCCCGGCTCCTTCCTGCTTCCTCCAGGTGCCCCACGCAGGGCTTCCCTTCCCTGCGCCCACCGACTGCTGTCTCCCCACCTGTCGAGGAATTGACATATGCCTGCCCGCTGCCTCAGTGTCATGCTGGGCTCCCCACTCAGGAGATAGCCAAGGAATGCTGGCGCAGAGAGGGGGAAGACAGGCAGGACCGTGAACCACCAGCCAGAGCCAGGCTGCTCTCCCTGCTCTGCTCCTTGGCTACTGAGGGAGGAGCGGCTGGGGACCCCATTGAACAGCTGCTGTGCTGTCCTGGGGATGGGAATCCGCTTTGGGGACAGGCCACCTGATGGAAATCCTTGGCAAGATATTCACTGCAAGAAAACTCTGTGTCAGGCTGTTGGGAGCCTGCCATGTTATTCATGAGAGCATATTCATAGGATGGCGTCCGCCTACCGCCTCGCTGCTCCCCCGCCCATCGTGTGCCCAAGATGGCACACACATCCTGCTTCCTGGTTCTTGCTCGGCTTACTGTCCCCGCCATATATGGTAATGATTGATTGCTTCCTTGTTGCCGCCCAATCGCCTGTCCCCACGTGTAATCCCATGATTGGATAACATTAGCTATATAAGCCCAAGTATAGGAAGTGCCCGACGCACAACACGGAAGAAGCCGTCGAGGACGGACATGTATTGAGGTTGTTGCCCAGTCAATAAAGGTGCTTGCAGAGGCTGAGTGTTCGTGTGCTCCATTCCGCTGGACGGAAGCGGCTCCGGACATCAGGCTGTTTGAGGAACCTTTAGTCAGACCCACACACATGTACTGTCCTCACCTCCTTACAGGTGAGGAGCGGCCGTCACCCGCTGCTCTCAGCCTCACTGCAGAGTCCCTGGTACAGAGGGCGGTGCTTTCCGATCTGCCTCGCCTCTGCACTCGCAGCAACTCAAGCTCACATCTGCAGACCACGCGGGTAACACACCGACCTTACATGGCCGGTGTCCCCCTCTTACCGGCTGTTGGGGCGAAGCTCCCAAACTTCAGAACTCTCCTATACGCGTGTTCCCAGCCCTGCTTTCCTGAATATTATTTTCCTTCTTTGCAAAATGGACTGGATCTTCTATTTACCTGTTCTCATGAGGCAGGCCAGAGCGGTAACTCAGAGAGATGGCCTGGGTGTGAATAATGACACTGCCTCAGATTTCTTCTGAAACTACAAGCAAAAACTAGGTCTCACCGAGAGCTGAAGTTGTAAGGTGAGGACAGATACACAGAGACCAAAGGAGGAGCTGACCCAGAGCTGACTCTGCGCCCGGCTTCTGGAGCAGGGCCCCTTTCTACTGGTGATTCACAGTGCTGGAGAGTTCCAGAATCCCTGCTGCCCTCAACCTGCATGTGTCTTTGTGTGCATGTGTGTGCACGTGTGTGCGTGTGTGCCTATGTGTCCCTGTGTATATGCGCAAGTGTACATGTGTCTTGCATGTGCGCATACGTGTGCATGTAGCACTGCAACTTTGCCTATAGCCCCAGGGCTCAGGAATTGGTCAATGCCCAAGCAGGCCCTTGCCAGTTGACTTAGAAACATGCAGTAGAAGCGCTCGGGAGGCTGAAGCAGGACAATCACTGTGAGTTCCTGGCCATCCTGGGCTCCATGGTGAGGCCCTGGCTCAAAACAAAAAAAGGCCCAGAGCACATGGATGAGAGAGCAGATAGATGCCCTCTGCGTGCCATCCCACGTCCGCAGAAGCAGCACATTAAACACCAGAGGCCGGCAGGTGATGCTGAGGCGCACACCAGCCACAGGGACGTGTGCATGGCCAACGTGGGCGCCGAAGCCCCTGTCCCCTCCCCGGTGTGGGAATTTGCCCTCTGCTTCAGCTGAAGCCCATGTGTGGGAAGAGGCCTGGTTCTGAGCTAGGGACTTTCCCGCTTTCCTGGAGAGTGCCCGCCGGGGGGTCAGCCCTGAGCCACTGAGCTCACCTTCATCCTCCCTGCCTGTCCCCACCGATCACCACACAGTGAGCACCGCACCTGCCACCAGCCCTGCTTGTCCCTCAGCCAGCGCAGGCAGGTGTCTCATGAGTGGTGGAGGAGTCATCGTCATGTGCAGAAGGTGAAGGAAAAGTTGTGTCATTTTAATGAAAGGTGGGATGATAATTTCCCTCTGGAAAATGCATTCAGTTTAAATGTGATCTCTGGGCTGGGGATTTAGCTCAGCGTCATAAGCGCCTGCCTTGCAAGCAGGCAGTCGTGAGTTCGATCCCCAGTACTGATAAAAAAGGAAAAAGACAAAAAAAAAAAAAAAAATGTAATTTCTTACTTTTGTGTAGCCCGTGTCTGCCTGGTCACACACGGCAGTGGCAGAGCAAAAGATGTGCAAGTTGGCATCAAGGAAGTACTCAGTGTGCCCTCTCATTGTAGTCACCCATTCATGATTCACCCATTCATCCATCCGTCCACTCATCCATCCATCCACTCATCCATCCATCCGTCCATCCATCCACCATTCCCTCGCTGAGCAGTGAATCCAGGGTTCACACTAATGTACTGTGGCTTTTACCCTCTCTCCATGTCACCCCTTTCAGTGCCCTCAGCTCCTTCCCCCATGAGCTCCAGGTGGCTCTGCTGCTAGGAGCAGCACTCGGGTGGCCCCGTCTCCTCAATGACTCACCCTCACTCAGTTCTTCCAGAAACGTGAAGGGGGAGACAGGAAAAGCCCCTCCCTCAGTCCCCACCCTCCCTGTGCAGCTGTGACTGAGCTCTGGCTGGGGATGGAACCGGAGAGGAGAGGCTTCTAGGAATTTCTTTATAACAGTGGCTTGTAGCCAGGCATGGTGTGCACTTCTGTAATCCCAGCACTTGGGAGACTGAGGCAGGAGGGTTGCTGTGAGTTTGAGGCCAGCCTAGACTATGTAGTGAGTTCAAAACCAGCCTTAGGTACATAATAAAACCCGGTCCCAAAAATGAAATCAAAACAAAACATCTTTGTTTGGACAGCAGCCCTCCACGAACAATGCATATCCGATCACACATGTCTCGTGGTGTACATTGATCATGTGTGCCCGCATGTATTTCAGAAACAAAAGCTTTGCTCAGAGGTGCCTTTTCTGTGTGGAGTGCTCCAAGTCTTAGATTCCATTTCATTTTCTAAAATGAGCACTGCTGACTACAGGACCGGGCTCCGGGCTGTGACCCTAGCACCAGGCAATGTCGGTGCCCCCACCCTTCCTGGGTGCCTGCATCCCACTGCGGTCCCTGAGGTCAAAGACACACAAAGAGCCTCAAGCCAGTGACCCCAGGCATGCCACAGAGCCCCAGGTTGGACATGCCCGGTGCTACAGAGGGACAGGGCCCCCACGTGAGTGGCCCCCAATGGCGGATCTCTGGTGAACCTGCCGTGCAGTGGGTGAAATTTCCTGTCCCTCGTCTCTTTTAAGAGCCCAGGCACCCTTCCTGCTCACAGGGGATGAGGCTGACACTGTGACGGGGCAGACCCAGGGGCGACTCAGTGGGTGTCAGCCTCATCCTCTGAGATGCTACTAGCAAGCCCGGTGGGCAGAGACCCGGCCCTCTGCAGGTTCACTGCTCAAGGTGCAATCGCTTTACCCTGTCGGTGTGCAGAGACCCAGACACACCACTGCCTCCACCTTCTGACTGCGGCCCCAGCAGGGGTGTCCTCACACTTCCCAGTCCCGCAGGGAAAGGACCCAGCCTCCCCTGAGCTCCCTTCCTGCCCCGGACTCTGGGACTCCTTACCTCCCTGGACATTGAGGTCACAATTACTATTTAAGGAGCCTCCTCTTGTTCACAGGATGATTGCTGAGTGCTTAGTAAGGGCCCTGGGAGAACTTTCCTGTCCCCAAAGAGCTCACTGTCTGAGAGGAGGCAGAGGTCTAACAGACCAAAGTCCATCTCAGTAAAGCCCACACAATAGCAGTAGCATGGTGGGTAGATCCTAAGTGGAGTTTTGAAGCATGTGTAGGAGTTTGGGAAGTGGACTGGAAGACCATCTCAGGCTCGAGATTCCAGGACATAAAACACTTCCTTTGCATCCACGGGGTGAATGGCTTACACCTCAGTGTCAAACTCAGGACTTGCATACTCACCCATCTAGATGCATGTTCATCACCCACACACAATCACAGCTCTGTATTATGTGGGGATGTTACACTCTGTGTGTGTGTAAATATGCACAGATGCACACGGGTGACATGCAGGTGTGATACAGTGGTCACAGGAACACAGACACACCTGTCCTCACATCATTGCGACAAGAACAAGCTGCCCGGCGACACTGGCAAAGGAGACCCCACGGCCTCACAGACCTCAGGAGAAGGATAGAGACGCAGGCCCCCGAGCCTGTCCCGGGAAGAGCAGTCTGAGGGGGCCTCGAGAGCTCAGGCTGCTTTCCGGAGATCTAAGGCCGGGTATGTGCCATGCTGGCGCTGAGAGAGAGCCAATCAGGGCACCTTCCCCCGGGCCAGGTCGGTTCCGGGTTCCTATAGGAAGGGGCGGGCAGCCGGAGGTGGTGGCCCTGGGCTCCTCCGAGCCTGCCCTGGTGGCAGCCCCAGCCGCCTTGCTGCTTGTCACAGTCTTCTCTCTCCAGTTGGCGTGAAAGGTCCTGAGGACAATCTACGGAGGCTCTGGTGGGCTCAGTGCTCGGGAACTGTTACAATTTTCTGAAACACACCTCCCAGGAGTTCCCTCTCTTGTTTTTCCATTTTCTCTTGCCACCCGGCCTCCAGGGAAGGGGACCCACAAGGGCCCTTGGGAGAGGAGATTCTGCTGTAGAGGGAGCTGGAGAGGAGCCTGTCCTTAGAGTGGCTAAGCAGGGTGGTGGACGAGGGCAGAGAAGGCCCGGGGAGGGGCGGAGGCAGCGGGGACCTGGAGGCAGCAGAGCCGTGGGGCTTGTCCCTGTTCCTGGGGGAACCCAGGGATGCAATGGGGACCGCAGTGCCGCCACACAGCCATCGGGAGCTGACAGAGACCCGAGCCTGGACGGGCCAGCACCGTCCAGGCCAGGAGGTGGCCGGTTATCTTCCGACCAAGGCTGCTCTTGAGAGGGGCCCAGGAGGCGAGGATGCACCCCAGGGAGAGGCTGCCTGAGCTGAGGACACATTCACTGCTGCCTGGCGTTCAGGGCCAAGAAAAGCACACAGTGAGTAGTTAGTGAAGATCTCTACTGTGGCAAAAGCCCCACTGCCTTGGACTCCTCCGGATCTTCTTGCTCTTGTGAGCACCCTCATCCCCCATCCCTGCCACTGCTCGCAGCAGCCCTGGAGCCCTCCTCCCTGAGGGTCTTTACACGCTGCGATCGGAAATACAGAGACTGCTGCTGCCCAGCGTCGTCCAGGGAAAGGCAGCTCGTAAAAACACGATGTTGTGTCCCCGTCTGCCTTATCACCAGATCCGGCACCGTGTGACGTCCAGCTCCTCCACAAGGTCACAGTGACAGGGAAGGAAGCATTAGAATGGATTCAGGACACCCAGACGGCACAGCCAAAGACCCCAGGAGAGAGCTCTCCGGACCTGCCGTAGGACGTGGCTGGGACAGGGACGGGTGTGCAGGAAGCGAGGTGGGGAGGTAGGGCTGAGTATCCATCTGTCTTT
Source organism: Cavia porcellus (assembly GCF_034190915.1). Classification (NCBI taxonomy): domain Eukaryota; kingdom Metazoa; phylum Chordata; class Mammalia; order Rodentia; family Caviidae; genus Cavia; species Cavia porcellus. Next base: position 163,682,161 of record NW_026947484.1, read on the forward strand.
TACTGGAAGAAGATTTTTCATGGACACTGTTTTGCTATCCTACCTCATTGCAAAGTCTGTTTTCCCTCTTGTGCCGAGGGATGAAGGCGATGGAGGGGCTTTAAGTTCAATAGAAAAAATTTCAATGTTAGAAGTTTCTCAGCTATTGTGTGTTTCATGCCAGGAAATGCCTAACTTGGCCATATTTACATCTATGTTTGGGCACAAATTCTGCATCTGTGTGTGACCAGTCCCACGTCAACCAGCTGGTGTTTTTCTGTTTTTCTGTTTTTGATGTGTTCTGCTCTTGTCAATGACTCCCATCACTTCCTGTGAAAGACAGATTTGGAACAGAGGGAGAAGAATAAACTGACTTTGCAACCTTAGTGTGCTCAGAGACCTCATCCGGGACCCTGACCACTGGGCCTTCCGAGAGTCACTTATTGACCCAGCGAGCCTCAGGCATAAGGTTGGGTTCTTTTTACCAGAGTGACCAGTTGTGACAAAGTAATTGTGTATATGTTTCTTTACTTTTTAAAATTTGTTTTTGCTTTGTTTTCTTTTGTACCAGGAATTGAACTCAGGGCTCCTGCTTGCGGGCAGGTGCCTGTGCTTCTGGGATACACTACGGCTTATGTGGGAAGTCAGAGTCCATGGGATGCTTCAGGGCAGCTTACCTCTCCTAACCTGCATTACTCCAGGGCTCTGGGCTGTAATATTAACCCACTTTCACCAAAGCTGTCCAGTTACTGCTGTACTGGTCACTGTCCAGTTACTGCCCCTGTCAAGGTCACTGTTACCTTCGCAAGCCCTTCACCCACCTCCACAAGGCTTCTCCTTTTCTGTCCAGTGTCCTTTGAATTTCCTTCTCTTCTAGGCCGTGAGAGGTGGCAGTGCTCGGGTCTCGTCCTCCAGCTTCTCTATGTGACCCCTACAGCCCCTACACCGTGCTGTCTGTTCTCAGTTCACACCCCTGGCCCAGTGGTTTAGGTGTGGTCCAGCACTGTCTCCCGGATGTCTGTTAGGGCATCGGGCACCTGCAACAGGATGTCCACCTTGGGCCTGGCATAGTCTTCCCGGAGCTCAGCCTGATAACAGTCTCAGCCTGGCTCCCTTCCTGCCCTGTCTCGGCTCAGCTCCCTTCGTGCCCTGCTTTGGCTCAGCTTCCGGCGTGGCCGGAACATTCAGTTGCCCCTGAGGGATGGGTCTTCTTGCTTTGTGTTGCTGTGAACCTGTGGTCATGCTTGGTCCTGGGATTTTGGGTTCTGCCCTTGTTTGCTCTGTTTCTGTGGTGAACCCTACTTAGCTCCAGCTTTTCCCACTGCTGTGAGCATCTACTCCATGGCTGTGTTTTAATGGGAACCTGGTGCCCTATTGTGATAGTTCTTCATGCTTTCCCCTTTCATGGAGGCAGTTCATTGCAAGCTGCTGATTGGATATTTGTTGGTGGCACTGGAACCCAGGCCCTTTGCACATGCTGTACACTCAAGGCACCTGCTCTTGGCCTCGATCCTCCTCCAACTTTTGGTAGCTGTAGTCTCATTGTGGTCATGTGGTCTGTTTCTAATCCACCTCTGCCTGACCACACTGAGTCACATGGAGACTTGCTCTAAGGTGTGGTCTCAGATGCCATCACCATGCATCAAGAAAAGGGAGCAGATAGTATCTTTCGTGTATCTTTTTTGATTTTACTATTTATTGGAAGCAGCTGCAAAGGTGGTCTCTGTGGTCAAGTTCAGGATTGAAGGTGTGTAAGGGGCGATGCCCAGGAAATGGGACAGGGATGTACCAACTGAGCCTCGAGCATTTTATGTGCCACTAACACAGGCACACTCCAAGCACCAAAGCAACACGTGGTAGAGTCGTGTCATTCACTACAAGGATGACATGTGAGGGTTCTCTAGGCAGGCTTACAGTAACTGCCTGCAGAGGAGGGGTGAAGAATGCCAAGGACCAGCCATGTGCCCAAGAGCTGGGGCAATCCAGTGCCAGCCCATGCTAGAATGCTGCACGGTCTGCACAGGAAAGCTGAAGAGTGTGCTGGAGCTGAAGGAACGGGAGACAAACATCCAAAGGTCATGGTGAAAGCTGGAGCTCATCTAAAGAAAAATGGCAGGTTTTTCAAATGGCATTGAGAGTGGGACTGGCAGGGAGCCCTGCATCAACCTGCGGTGAATGAGAGAAATGAGGACCCTTTCATAGACTAGGAGGCTCCAACAGAGGACATTCTGGGAACGAGCAGACTAGCTGGAACAGGGCCCTGCAGTGACTTTAGTTGCATATTCCCCTCTCAAGTGGGAGTGGTGGGGAGCGTTTGGCCTGGTGAAGCCACCGACTAAGATCCAGTAGGCTAGCCCAAATCAGGTCCCTGCGCCTGGCGCAGTGAAGCATTCACTAGGTTGATCTGGAGGGGCAGGCCCAGCAGAGGCTGCCCAGGTCTGTGTCTCCCTAGTACACTGCAATGGGCGGGAACACCTAGCCGGTGGATTCAAACAAACTGTAACAGACAAAGAGAGAAAAAAAAAAAAAAAAAAAAAAAACAAAACCTGGGCCTCCTACATACACTTGTATGGAAGGAACAAAAAGTATGGGAAAAGGGAGCAACAAGAAAGGGTCCTCAGTCCCCAATCCTGAGAATACTGATCCAGGAAAGGTAAATGCAAAAGAGAATGAAGACAGAAAACATGCAATATCAGACACGCCACCTATAGACATAAAGCGGTATCTCCAGAGCCTCATAGATGAGTTCAAAAATGAAGTATTTAATGAAATAAAGCAAGAAATAAGTAGAATAGTTAGAGAAATGCTAAGCACTGCCCAAGAAAAAACAGATGGTAGAATGGAAGAACAGAAAAAAAGGGGAGAATTGTTTGATGGAGAAAATAGAGAAAACATAGAATACGTGAAGCAGGTTCAAAGAGACTACCAGGAAACTAAAAACTCTATTGAAAGCTGGCATAACAGCTTGAAAGAAACTAAGGATAGATTATCAGAACTGGAGGACAGATTTGTAAGGTGTGAGCATGAAATGAAAAACTTCTTAAAAATAACAAGAAAACAAACAGCCACAATACAAAGGCTAGAAGATGATAAGAGGATCTATAACTTAAGAGTTAAGAACATAAAAGAAGAAGTAGGGACACAAACAAATGGACTACAAAAGCTATTCACAGAAATAATCCAGGAGAATTTCCCGAATTTAGCAAAAGGTAAAGATACTCAGATGTATGAGGCATACAGGACCCCAGCCACCCACAACCCAAACAGAGCTACACCCAGGCATATAATAAACAAAATTCCAGAAATCCAATATAAGAACAGAATATTAAAAGCCGACAGAGACAAGAAACAGATCACTTACAAGGGAACACCCATCAGAATTACAGCAGACTTCTCAGCACAAACCATCAAATCACGAAGAGTGTGGGGGGAAATAATTCAAGCTTTGAAAGATAATAACCTCCAGCCAAGATTGATATATCCTGCACAACTGTCCCTAGAAACTGATGGAAAAACAAGGTGCTTCCAGGATAAAGAAGAACTAGGGGAATTTGCAACCACCAATTCAACTCTACAGAGATTACTGCAGGACATTCTAAAAATGAAAAATACCAAGATTCCAGAAACAGTGGCAGAGCGGCCACAATGAATGGAGCAGAAAGTGAAATGAAGAGGACAAACTGACAACCAATGACAGAAAAAGAGCTCAACAGAAATGAGGCAGAGAAGGTTGGATGGTATGAACAGCCATTTTGGAGAAAACAAGACATCATAATAGATAGTGCTGATTTAATATCCTCTTGTTTTGAAGTCCCATCAAGCTTTTGTTCTTCTGTCTCCATCGGTTTTAACGTGTTGTACCTTATTGGATTTTATTATATGTGATAATATAAACAAAAACTTTTATAGACAAGGAGATTATACAGAAACCATTGTTCATTTTCTGTTAGTTGATTCTAAATACCCTGTAATACTGTCATTCTCTTGAATGGTTTTACATTGTCTTGATATGTTTGATGCTACAGTATACGAAGTTATACCCAAAGATTTTAAGGGAAGAGTCACTATGGTAACTACTATTATGTCGAGATTATCCTGTGGTGAAACACTATTTTGCTTAAATGGCTATGTTTTGACCTGCACTGTTTTGTTGCTATGCCCTCTTTTTAATCTCAATCTCCTTTTTATTATCTACTTTTTCATTTTTATCCTTTTAATTAAGGGAAAAATAAATAAAAAATAGCAGGATATATATATATATATATATATATATATATATATATATATATATAATTTTGGTCTTTTTCTTTTTTATCGGTACCAGGGATCGAACTCACAACTGCCTGCTTGCAAGGCAGGCACTTATATATTATAGTAACCCGCTTTGATTTCCTATTAACTTGATTTGAAACTCTGTATTGCTCTCACCATCTTGTTTTGACTGATTTTCCTCTATTCTGTTATGCTTGATAGTACCAAGTTTGAAAGTATAGGCAACAACTATGAAGACAATAAGATCCATTGTGACGTCCATTCTGGTTGACTATTATCTTCTTTTGAAGTCCTCTAATGTCTCCAATGTTTTGGTTTTATTAGTCTTATTCTTTACTGTTTTGTTCAATTTTATTATAACTGATGATATAGGCAATTCTTTTTAAGATAACAAGAGGCATTATAGTAACCATTGTTGATCACCTTGTATTTTGTTTTTACATTATGTATTATGTCCATCCTTTTGATTTGACTGACTCTGTCCTGATATGTCACATTTGGTTTTACTCTCTTCAAAAAAAAAAAAAAGTAATAAGAACTGTGGGAGTAATAAAACCCAAAATGTGTAATTGTCATTGTACAAAAGAAAGGAAAAGAAAGTTCTCTAAAAGATATAACTGCATATATATTTAAGTGTATAAGACAGATAACCATATTACTGAGTTTTGTTGGATCATTGAACAAAACTTTGCAGTCTCACTGTTTGAAAGTCCCCTCTATATGCTTTAATTTTGTAACTTCAACAACTATTTCTAAGATGACAATATGTAATTAACTAGTGATTTCCTACTGTTTATTTTTTCTGAAATTCTGTATAACTTGTACCCTTTTTCTGTTTTTTTTTCTTTTTTCTCCTTAAATAAAATTAAGAAAAAAAAAAAACTAGGACAAAGAATGCAACATGAATGCATGTGAAAGCCACACTTCTTATCTTCTTGGTAAAATAAAGTGAAAAGTAAATTCTTTTTTTTTTCCCCATACCCAAAAGAAAGCAATGGCTGGAATGGCTTTGGAGAATAAGTTGCCTAAATCACGATCTTAACTATGCATAAAGCTTCTGCCTTTAATAATAGGAAACAGAAAAATGTACTACAGACCACTAAAGTCCTGAAATAAAAGGGCTCTTTGTGGGGGGGGGACTCCAGGAATCACTTGATAAATAATATTTTATTTAACCCTGAAATCTTGGATTTAAAAATATATGCTATTCATAAAATTAGAATTGCATTAACACACTAAAGACCCCAAGAAAGTTGGAGATTATGGGTTTTTTCATTGTTTGTGCAATAAAACCCAGATCAGAGTGCTATGATTTAGTGTCCAGCACAGATCCTGAGTACCTGAGTTTGGGACTGTTGAATGAAGGACTGAATGAAGCAAAGAACCAGACAAAAGCTAGAGGAAAATAGGATTCTGTTAAAAATGTTCAAACTATAGGCTTTCTTTTGCTTTCAGGTCATCAAATAAGTCTTTAAACACTTCCTTGATTTTTTGAGGTAATAATAATTCAGTGAAGGAATTGAAGAGATGCTCACAATACTGCCAACAATGGAGTGTTAATGTGTAGGACGATGGCTCTAGAAAAGAAGATGTGAGTTTATGTCTTTGCTTTGCCATTTACCCCCATGTGACACTGAGCAATTTGCTTGGCCTCTCTAATCCCTGGTTTCTTAGACACTGACTATTCCATTTTCAGTTTCTCCTTTCCACTGATTTTTTCTTTCCCATCTACTGTCATTTTTGCTTTACTTTGAAATTTTAAACATTTTATGGGCTATGCAAACAACTTTCATTATTATACTATCATAGAAAATGTTCTTCAATGAATTGTTCCTTCATAAAAAAAATAAAATAAAGAAAAATGGCAGGTTTTTGCCTTCCTTCCCTTTTCATTGCATCCAAGCTATAATCCTATTGGTTACTGCCACTCACATCTGGGGCGGGTCTTCCCTTCTCAGTGGACAGTATATAAGTCAATCATCCAGACACGCCCAGAGCTTTACTGATCTGCCTGGAGGTTCTTGCTTAAATAAGGCTGACAAATCACAGTTCATAATTACAAATGGCAAAGGACCACAGGAGCCAGCTTGAAGGTGCCCCTCAGGTCAAATCCAGGACAGTCTGAGCACCACCCAGGACTATAATGACAGCAACAGATTACAGATCATCAAATAAAACAGAAATGCATGCGTTCATGCTGATGTAAATATGGGATTAAATAAATGTGATAAACAGGAAACCCAGCTTCCAATGGAAGTGCAGCTGAAACATGCAGGAGAAACTGGGGGTTCGAGAGGTGCTGTTGGAGCTCCAGCCTAGTGCGAGACAGAGCCCCCGGGCTGAGGCTCTCACTCATGAATATTTCACAAGGAGCAGAGAAATCCCTTAGTCTCAAAGAATCTCCCTTTTTCTTTTTTAAACCCCTACTAATCACACAGGGAAGACAGTGATTTTGCAGACAGGAAACCTGGAGACCTGACCCTCACCACGGGATCTGAGTTTGTCACCAACTGTGAGACTCACTGACCCTGTGTGTTCCCGACGGGCGTCCCCGCTGGGTATTTCTGACAGAACTTCACAGCCCAAATCTCGTCCTAAGATTTGTCTTCTGGTTATGTAGGAGAAGGAAATACACTGAGGTACCCTGCATGATGGATTTGAGTGTGTGATTTGTTCTCAGATGGCTCAGAAAAGAATGAGAAAAATAAAACAAGCAATGTAAGATGTCAGCGAACGGAATGTGTGGGTTGAGGGCACGCGTGAAGTTTCTGTAGTGCTCTGCAGCTCACCAGTGAGCCTGACAGCATTTCAGAAGCAGAGCAGGGAACGGTGTGCGGGCTGTGGAAGGGGAGCCCCTAAGTCATAGCCGTGCTTTCCGCACCAGATGCGGGGCACTTCCCGTCTGTGCTGGCGTCTGTCTCCTGTGCTTGCTGTAATGAATGCCCTGTAGTATAAGAAAGGGGCCTCCTAACAGTCCCTCAGCCCCTCCGTGCTGCCTACAGGACAGAGCCCCTGTCACACAGGCCACCTGCTCTCCCTCCCAGTCCTGCTCAGGGCCCTGCCTGGGGCCCCTGCTGCCGCTGGGCTATTGAACTTTTTTTAAACAGGGCCTCGCTCAGTAGCCAAGGCTGCTTGGAACTGATCATCATCCTGCGTCCACCTCCCACGTGCTGGGCCATTAGGCTCCAACTGGCCCTGCAGGGTTTGTGCTCACATTTACCTTGGATCCTCTCTGCCTCTCCTCCATCTCCCCAAATCCTCCTCAACTTTAAAAACCTACTTTCAATCCAAGTCCTCTATAAACCCTATCCTGACCACCCACCAAAAACGAGCTTTTCCCCCTCAGACATTTGCTTGTATAATTTGGCAGTTTAAAAAAGTTCCATTGCAGTAAATATTTATTGAGTGTTTACCACGTGAAAATAGCCATATAAGGCACGGCGAGGGCCTCCAAGATAAACAGAGCACTCTTCGCTAAGCAGGGTATGGAATAAGCGCCTGAACTCAGAGCCAAGAGCACAGTCTGCGATGCCCAGTGAGGGGCAGCAGGCAGAGCCCCTGGGTCTGCGGGGTGCAGGGGAAAGATCTACCCAGCCAGCGGGGTGCAGTGCGGGGTCTGCAGCCAGTTCTGGCCCTGCTGGGCCTCCTTGTGGGTGTCCACTACCCCTCAGGTGCTGAGGGGCTGAGAGGAACTTGTGGGAAGTGGGCACTTGAGGGGAGGCGTGGGGGTGGGGACTCCATAGAAGGGAGGGCAAGCGGGTTTCATCGTTAGGCGGTGAGGTAGGGAGGTGGCTCGGGTCCTGGTAACGCTCAGGGTGGCACGGGGGCTTTCGGGGAGCATAGGACAGTGTCTGACAGCCCAGGACACAGTTTCATTCAACGCTCACCGCTGCCTCATGGACCAGCAGAGCAGTTAACATCAGAACATGGGCCACACGGGGCAGAGGGATGCAGGCCTGCAATCCCAGTACCCTGGGAGGCTGAGGCAGGAGGATCTCAAATTCCAGCCCAGCCTGAACAACTTACTGAGATCTTTCTTAAAAATAAAAAATAAAAGAGGCTGGAGATGTAGCCCAGTGTGGAGGCCCTGGCTTCCACCCCTAGTACCACAAGAAATACAGTGTGAGGTCCCCAGAGGTATGGGTTTGCGTTAGCCCTTGCTGCTGTGGTGGACAGTTTGGGGTCACTCTGGGGGGCATGCACTGGCTCCTCCCACGCATCCCTGCGGCTGTGGCTGGACCTTGGGCCCTGCCGTCTCTGTCTGGCAGCCCCAGTCAGCTCTGGACTCCCTCAGAGTGGCTCCTCCTCCCAGGCCGGCTCCAAGGCCGGTGGCTCCATGCTCTGCTCGCTGTCTGGTTTTCAGGTGTGGACTGGGGAATCCTCAAGGTTTCTCCAGGCCTAATCTTGTAAACTGTGCATGTCCCACCAGCTCCAGTGAGTCCCAAGGCCAGCCCAGGTCAAACCCAAGGAGAACACCCCCACACCCCCTTCATGGTGATGGGAATTGAATTGAACCCAGGACCTTTGCACGGAGTACATCCTCAGTCCTTTTTAACTTTCTTATTCTGAACAGGATTTCATTAAATGACCAAGTTGCCCAGGTTGGCTCTTACTTTGAATCTCCCTGCCTCAGCCTCCAGGCATGCTGGAATTACCGGTATATACTATCAAGCCCGGTGACAGCCCAGAGTTTGATGGACAAGATTTGCAGAGACCTCGGCCTAGCACAGGGGGACACTGTTTTTATTCTCCTTTTTTACCAGTTAAACAAATAAAGGCCGAGGAGATGAGGCGGTTTCCCAACTAAGGCATGGGGAAGTGGAAAACCCACACGTGAGGCTGGTCTACCGGGTGCCAGCAGCCTGGTGATGCAGGGGATGGTAACCTGCAGGTGCCAGTAGCTCCATGACTCAGTGACAGCACCAGGGACAGACCTGGAGGAGAAAAGAGGGAAAATAAGCCAATCCCTGGGCTCCAAGAGGCTGCTCTGAGAAGGCACAGCTTTGGGCAGGGGACAGGGAGTCCTGGGGCCAGGGCTCCCATCAGGGTCAGAGGGACAGGAAGATGCGAGGCGCAGGGCAGAGGCCACAGGCAGAACTCCAAGGTGGGGCGGCTTCCCCTCTGGGGAGCAGACTTGGAGAACCGAGGGAGAAGGTGCCGGTTCACAGGTGTTGCCAGAGGAGGCGCCTGGACAGCGGGAACCAGGTCCCAGGGGAATGCAGGCTGGGGCTGGGTGCTTCTTCCTGTCTGGGAGAGAGATGCCCCAGGGGGACTGGGGTGCACAGCCACACTGTCCACGTGGAGAGGGGCATGTGCCATTCAAGCCCAATGCTCCTGACTCCAGGGTCAGGGATGCCTTTGGAAAACTGATGGAAGCCAGGTGCCCTGCCCCATGGAAACAGAGCCGAGAACCCCTCACATGTGCCTTCCGGGGGGCCGTGGAGTCAGAGTCCTGGAGCGGACGCAGCCTCGGCTGGGGACCCTGACCTCAGGGTGAGGTCTGGTGGCACTGGAGGGGGCACCACGCTGATGGCTGGCGGATCGCTCTGAGGGTGCTAGGGTTCCCCACAGGCCCTGGCCTCACCACCCCGGCAGCACCCACACATCTGCAGGGCCAAGAGGAGGTAGCACATGGACCGAGGACTGGGAGTGAAGAGGGCAGTGGTGATAGTCACAGTGAATTTCACTTCTGTGCCTTCGGGTTTTAAAACTTGGAGATGCCAGGGATGAGCCCAGGGCCTCCTGAGTGCCAGACCAGGGCTCCACACGGAGCTGCCCCCCACGCCCCGCAGTGGCCCACACTGGCCACACTGCTAGATGCTCACGAGTCCTCTCTCCCTGAGATGGAAGGGGGTTTCCTCCTCCTCAGTGAGATTCAGACCTGGTGACAGCAAACCCAGCAGGACCCAGGACTCCGACAGTGCCGCTCTGTGGGCCAAACACACACACACACACACACACACACACACACACACACACACACACACACACACAGGTTCCACAAGTGACAAGCAAACGCTCTTAGCTGAAACATCAGCTATAGAAATGCTTCATTTTAGGCATTACCCAACAGAACCAAAAATGGAAACAAGGTTAGAACCAGGGATGATGATGCACACCTGTAACCCCAGCACTGGGGAGGCTGAGGCAGGATCGCTGTGAGCCTGAGGCCAGCCTGGACACAGTGAGTTCAAGGCCAGAATAACCTACATAGCTAGATCCTGTCTCAAACAAAACAAAACAAAACAAAACAAAAAGGTTAGGGTGCCAAAGGAACACAGCCAGGTACACAGCACTGTGTGTATGGTAGGAGACTTGTGGAGCTCTCTGCACCTGCTGGGACCAGGCCCGGGCTGTACTACCAAACCACTGGGGAGGTCCGTGGGGTCACTGGCCCTCTCCCTCCTCATCTCTCCTTCCAGTAAACTTTACCCCTCGTTCTCGATGACAGTTGTTATGGATTAAAAACTGATGGCAAACTTAACACCAGCTGAATTAGATCAGCACGGTGCTGAGTGTAGCTGTTCCACCTGAGGGAAGTTGCCAGCATAAATGGAGACGTGGAGAAGGAGACCTAGGCGTTGTGAGTTTCTCTGTTGCTGTTTGAGCCGCTGGTTTTCCTGGAGGAGCTTGTCATGCTGGCTTCCCCAGTGTGAGTTCCACCATTGTCATTGGAAGAGCTTGGGACCTTGATGGTGAGAGTGGCTGTGGTTCACTTTGGGGAGCTCTGGTCCTTACTTTGAGAATTGCTTCTTGGCTCTGGAGGGGAAGATGTGAGCTGTTTAATCTCCAGGAGAAGCGCTTGTCATGCTAGCTTCCTGGCATGCACTCGACACTTATCGTTGGAGGAGCTCAGGACCTCTGTGTTGCTGAGGATGGCTGTGGTGCTTTTCAGGACAGCCCTGATCTTGATCTGAGTACGGCTCCAGCGTAGAACCCTCAACACAGCAACACAGCTTCTTCACCGCTGGCACAGACTGTCTAGCTTCCACCACTGACCTTTAGGCCTTTCCAGCGCAGATCCATAAAAGAGACTGGTGTGAGTCCTTCTGGTGGGCTTTAGACCTCCAGCTGGACTCGTGGAAGGCATTGTTGGGGGCTCTAGGTCTTCATCTGGACTCATACAGGACATTGCTGTGGGATCCAGGCCCTCGGCTGAATATTCTGGGTCTTTAGTGCTGTGGACAGGTTTCTTGCACTTTCTTGTGTTAACTCTGATACTATGAATTCTGTGTCCTAACTGTAATTGCTCTCCTTGCAAGCCTTGACTGCAGTAACAGTGTCTCCAGATCCTGGTTTGGAAAGGTTACTAGTGCGGCTCTGGAGCTGCTACGGCAATCGAGTCCCGAAGGCAGCGGCTTAGTGGAGATTTATCTCCTGTTCACATCGTTGCTTGGGTTTTTTTTTGTTTGTTTGTTTTTGTTTTTTTTTGTCTTTTTCCTTTTTATCGGTACCAGGGATCAAACCCACGACTGTCTGCTTGCAAGGCAGGTGCTTATGCCGCTGAGCTAAATCCTCAGCCCTCACATCGTTGCTTGGTATATACGCAGTGTGTGTGCGTGTGTGCATGGGTGTGCACGTGTAGGTATGTATGCGCGTGTGTGCATGTCACTGGGAGGAGATGGGCAGGGCTTCCTTTCATGTGGGACCCAGGAGCAGCTGCTTCAGGGCCTCTGGGTCTCTTAGGCCCAGTGGTGGGTGAGGGGAAGGAACAGAACAGCACAGTGCACCCCGCCCTCTCCTGACACCCCTCCCTCCCTCCATCCCACCCCACTCCTTCCCTGCCCCTCTGCTGGGAGTCACTGGCTCCAGCGGTGCAGGGTGAAGGCTGCCAGCATCCCCAGAGAGGGATCTACAAGGTCTGCCACGGGCTCCTCAGGCTCCTCGGGTGTCTTGCACTGGAATGACAGGTGTGCCCCCCTTTTTGTTTTTAAATTGTGCTTTTTCAACCTATGTTTCTCTCATTCTTAATCAAAAGCATTCAGTTAGAGACACTGGAGTCCAGCTGACTGACGCCCATGACAAGCCCGCACTGTCATTAACACCGTCCACCCGGAGGAAATGGAGAAGCTGCAGGAGGAGCTGAGGAAAAGCTCCTGGGCCCTGGGAACCCAGCCCAACAGCTAGCACTGAGGTCCTGACTCCAAGAGGTCCGGCCTGACCCTCCAGCCCACCTCGAAGCATCCCCAGCCCTGAGCAGGCATCCAGAATCAGAACCGGGGGACACGGCCACCCACAGTGAGGCCCTGCTGTGCCACCTAGGGTTCCTTGCTGACCCCTGCGGGACTTGGGGTCTGTGACACCCTGAGTCCGGGAGAGCGCAGGACCTGGGCCTGGGCTCCAGAACATGCTGGACCTGGGTCCCTGTGCTGCTGGCTGGCTGGTCCCAGGTTGGGCTCTGGAGCTGAGCTCTCACCTGAGCCACCCAGAGAGGTGGGGCGGGGGCCTCTGTCCCGGCCTCAGTGATGACCGGGCCCACTGTCCCCACTCCACGACCCAGGTCCATGGATCAGCAGAACCATGCAGGACGGCCACGGGGAAGCCATGCAAGGTCCTCAAACAGAGACACACTTCTTGCAAAGCACAGTGACACATGGGAAGAGAAAAATTAGATCTTCACTGATTATGTATTTTTAGTTTTTTTGTGATTTACCATCGTTCAGTTTTGATTGGTGATAGCGTTTATGTTCTTGACTTTGGTACGTTTGTGTGTGAGTTAATCATTTTAAGATTTCTTTCTTTGTTTTTTTCTCCAGACCAAGTCTTGCTATGTAGTTCAGGCTGGCCTCAAACTCACGGCAATCCTCTGCCTCAGCCTCCCAAGTGCTGTGCTACCGTGCCCGGCTAGGATTGCTTTTCTTTTCTTCTTTAATAATTTTATTGGCACAGTTTTTACACACACAGTTATCACATTCCTCATAGGGAATTTGTAGTGATACAGAATGTATCATTGTAAGATTTCTGTTTTATACTCCAGTTCCTGGAAATAGAGTCTTAAAAGGTAACCATATTGCAATGTTTATGTTTTTTCTATAACAATGATGTTTTAGTTGGAAATAAGTAAAAAATAAATTTCACAAAAAACGTCAGCAACATAGAGAAGGAACTTTCATCAGTCCGTGTCTTGATTCCAGAGAGTTTATCTGCATTACCAGCGGCTATGTTTCCATGGTGCTTACTCACCTGCTCAGGGCTGGACTCAGGTGACCCTAACAGCAAGCTCGGACTGGGTGTCGGCGCATTGCCTGCTGTCTGAGGGGTCCGGCTGTGTTCAGCAAGCTTGTAAGACTCACACCTCTTCAGCTGTTTCCAGAAAGAATAAAATAATTTTTTTCTCTCGTTGCAAGTTTACCAACTTTGGTAACCTTAAAACAACTCTGCATTCCGATTTCTGTCTGTTTGTCTGTCTGTCTTGCTTTTTTTGTGGGGCTGGGGATTGAACCCAGGGCCTTATGCATACAAAGCAAGAACTCTACCACCGAGCCACTTCCCCAGCCGGATTCTGTGACCCCAGGTGACCATTTCCATGAGGTCTTACTATGCACTTAGTCATTTAAGTCTATCTCCTTCTCCCCTTGACTCAGTTGTTTAACCATGTTTTTCTTTTCTTTTTTTTTTTTTTTTTTTTGTACTGGGGATCAAACTCACGACCTGGCAGTTGCAAGGCAGGTGCTTACACCACTGAGCTAAATCTCCTGCTTAACCGTGTATTTGGTAACACCGGGCTCTGCATCGATTTGTTACTTTGAGCTAGGTGAAGAAGCACAGGGCAGTGTACCAAGTGCTTTTCTCTGTGGCACTGGGGTTTGAGCTTAGGGCCTTGTATATGCCGGGCAAGTGCTCTGCCCCTAAGCTACATCCCCACCCAGAGCAGCTGCTTCTAACATTGGAAAGCGTCAGCCAGCTCAAAGGGTTCGCCATGGAGTGGTCTGTAACTGGACTATTCTGTTTACCAGAGATCATTGTCACAAAGCAGCTATTGACTGGAAGATGTTCGTGGTGTCTCTGTTATATACTTCAAAATCGAGGTACAAGTTAGATGGATCACATGTCAGTATTCACAAGAAAAGCCACTGGAGAGAAACACACCAGTGTGTAATGCTGTTTGTCTTCAAGATAAGACGCGTAAAATCATTGCAGTGGCAGGCTGTCACTCTGAATTTCGGCTTCAGTTTGTTCTTTTCCTTTGGTGGGATTCCTCGTAAGAAGACCCTGAAAGGCGGCTCTTCGTATAAAAGTGTATCCAGTAGACCCCTAAATGAATGAAAAGTGAAATTAACTAAATATTCAGAAGTAGGAAGGTGGTAAACAGATTAGGGAGAGATCTGGTTGGCGTTCAGGCTCCAGACTGGTTCAATAAAAGTGGGTTAAACAAAAGCTGTCTGTTTTCCAGCAAGCTCTGACACAGACAGTCAGGAAGATTGAGAAAATTTGAATATGCGCATAGGGAATAACAGAAAAGTGAAATACTAGCACAAGAAACAAATGTCAGGGAATTAATCTCTGGGTGTGCAGGTTAAGCCCAGCCATGATGAGATCCGTCCGGCCCTTGTGTGTGTGAAGCCGAGAACCAACTGGACCAGGGTTCAGCACGGGTCCAGGTTGCTGTCTGGCCTGCTGCTGCTAAGCTGTCCCCAGGTATCGGGTAGTGAAGGGCTCTGGAGAGAGAGGAAAATCTGCTCGGCTTCCGGCCGTGGAGCGTCCCTGTGAGCCTTGTAACTGCCCGCACATGGCTTTGATTTGCATCAAGTTCTGCAGCCACCACTGGAATTTTAAATAGATTTTCATATTTTTCAGAATTCCATTATACACTATTTTATGATGGGATCCCAGCTACCACTGGGTTTCAGGAAATTGGTTCTGGATGGGGTGGCCTGCAGGGAAGACGTAGATAATATTTTTCTCTTCAATGCATTGCACTTTAAATGACATTTATCTCGTTAAGTAAGCAGACAGGCTGTGTGTGAGGATTTCCATTTTAAACCAACTAGTGTTTCCATGTGCTGAGAACAAAACTGAGCTAAGAAAATTCATCATGAGCCAAAGAAAAGCTGTAAATAAAACTTTCTTAGTAATGATACATACAAATTATCTCAAGTTGGAAATATTTATTTTTTCTCCAAATGTTTATGTTAATTTCTCAGCAAAAAAATACCATCAATGTTTTAGAAACCCAACCATTAGCATCACTATTTTCTTTTGAGTCTCATAAAAAGGCTTTTATAATTTTATAATATAATAGACAAATGCATTTGGCTTTCTGTCCATGTTAGTATTTGATATTATTTCAAGTGCATATTTTTATGTCAAGATTCTCAGGCTTAAGTCAGCATTTTGTCATATGTAAGGGTGAATTCTCTCGAGTTAAATAAATTACATTTTATTACATCTCAAAAATGCCAGGTGACGCATTTACCAAAAATCCTGCCATGGAACTCTACATGTGTGATCGGTCAGGGGCCGCTTCTCTCCCTGCAGGGAAACCCCTGTTAATCTTGCTGCCTCAATCGTAGAATCAGTAGAGATTCTGGGTCTTTCTCTTCAGCTCTGACAGCTTCTGTTAGTTCATTTGCCTGGTTTTGGGATCGCCGACCTTTGCAGAGCTGCATGGTGACACTGCCTGGGACCTGGTGATAGACCTGGGTCCTTCGGGTGACCCTGCCCCTAGGCACCCCCTCCTTTTTCTCGGTCCCCTTCTCCTATACCAGAGATCTCTCTCATTTCTTGTCCTCATCCTGTTTCCCAAATGCCTCTCAGACGTGTCCCTCTCGGTGTACGATACATATTAATTCTCTTGATCAATGGACACAGTAGACCAGTGATACACAAATGCCTTCCATGTTCATGTCTGGTACAAGTGTTACTCAATTGCCTGCTCACTAACCCTTCGGGGCAGGAGAAAGGAGGTCCTGAGGAAGAGATTCAGGCTTCATGACCGCCACGGCACAGCAGGAGGCTGCCAGCGCCAGCTGGTGGACTTTCGTCGCTCTGCACACACGCCCCTGGTAGAGGCCGGGACCTAGCACCGTGCTCAGAGACGGAACTATCAGGGGTCCTGGGGGGATGGGCAAGCCCAGTTGGGCTTAGAGTTTGTGGAAAAGAAAGCACGAGGGGAAGGACTCCACACTGCCTCCTTCTTCCCACCAGCTTCACCCTAACTTTCTGAGGTGACGCAGAAGCTGTGTTTCCCTGAGCCCTCCCACCTCCCAGTACCAAGCTCGAGTTACACAGTGCCCAGGCTGTGTGCCCACCTCTGAGGGTGCCAGGTTTGCAACCTGCAGAGCACACTTGCCAGTGGTGCAACTGTGGCCCATTTAGTTTTCTGCGCCTCGATTTATTCATCTGTAAAATGGGGTGAAAGTCACTAACAAGGTTCACAAGGAGGCAGATGAAATGATTCTCACTGGTGCAAACCTCAGAAGAGACACCCAAAGGACTCTGAGACTCTCTCTCTCTCTCTCTCTCTCTCTCTCTCTCTCCCTTTCTCTGCTGTGCCATGAGGGGATGCAGTGGAGAGGTGGCAGCAGAGGGGGCAAACTGGCTGCCACCTTGACCTTGGACAGTCTATTCTTCATGGCAGTAGACATGGATGTCTACTGTCTGGGCCGCTCAGCTGCAGGTGCCTGGTTGTCATAGCCCAAGACAATCCAGACAGAGTCTGATCCAGGAAACAGGTGCTGCTGTGTCAGTGCCAGGCAGAGGCTGGGAGATGCTTGCGGTGTCCCTGGAAACGTGCCACATTGGTGACCCGAGTGCCTCTGATGGGAGTGAGGAATTCAGTGTTGGAAATAGGGGAGGAGGGGGTCCCTGTGGTGATGTGGAAAGAGCTTGGCTGAACCCAGATTGATTCCTGGGGAGGCAGAATTGCAGGCAGTGGAGCTGGGTGTGCAGCCTAGAAGATCACTAAGCAAATAGCCAGAGGAGGAGTTTGGGTCCTGAGTGCTTCTACCAAAATCTGAGCAGAGGGAAATGGACGGGAAAAGACATTCTTAAGTAAAAAGGAGGGAGAATTGAAGATTGAAAACTCCCCAGCCTACCTGCCAGAACAAAGGGAGCTCCAGGCGAGGGGCGGAGCCACATCTAGTAAGGGGTCAACCTGGGGTGTGCACCCTGGCAACACGCTGGCCTGGGTTGCAGGGGACAGAGCTGGGACATGACCCAGAGGCCGTGAGACGCTAGGACGTCCAGGGGCCATGCAGCTGGAAATGTGCTTGGCTTTGGACCAGGGAGAGCACCCGAAGGGGATGCAGGGTTGTGGGGGCCATGTTGAGCAGGGTGCATGGCCTCACGCTCATGGACTGCACCCCTGGGCTGCGTCCCCAGCGGGCAGAGCTGTGGGTCCAGAGGCAGAGCTTCGGGCCAGCCAGGGTCACGTTAGGACCTCACGGTCTGGTGGTATCCGCTGGCACTGCCTCGTCTTGCGTGGGACACTTCTCTCTCAGTTCTTCTCTGGGCTGGGGGTGAAGCATATGGCTCCCAGGTGGCACAGTCTCCTGTTGGAGGGGACTATGGCCTCAGACGAGCCCAGCCCTTTCTCTGTCCTGCCTGGTGTCAGTGACTGGGATAATGAGAGTTTCAGGGACAAAATGAATGCGCTTTGCATACCAGAAGGATGCACATTTAGGGAGTTCAGAGGGAGAACAGGAAGGACTGAATTAGGTCTAATAGTCATTTTGTACCAGTCACTTTCAAAGTTTTATTTCCTGTGTATTTTAGCAAGAGGAGAGTCTTCCATGGCATCACACTCTTCCTAGTCACTGATTAAAGACAGCCATGATTATGTAATGACTGATGATGATCAGAAGCCAGGCCTGTGTTTTATGATGCTAGGCTCCAGCCCGGAATGCCCTTCTCTTATGTGTACAATAATACAAGTTGGGCATGGTAGCACATTTGTCATCCCAGTACCCAGGAAGCTGAGGCAGGAGGGTTTCCATGACTTCAAGGCCAGCCTGGGTTATAAAATGAGACCCTGTTTCAAAATGAAACACAAAAAAGAACTACATATGATAGAATGAAGTTTTGCTGATAAATACTCAGAGATGCTAGTTTCCCTCCAAAGCCTAATATAAATGTCACCTTGAAGTCCAGAGTGAAAAAATGATAAGCCTTGGGTCAGCTCACCCCAGCTTTCTGTGGAGACTATAAAGTCCCTGAATATAACTGCTTGAGCTTTGCTCCCCCTCCACTGCCCGTGAGTGTGCACACATGGAGTCCTAATAAAAGGTTATGCACCTTGTCTCGGGTTAGTCTGTCTGTTTTCGGCTTGATTTGCAAGTCCTGGGAACAGGCCTAAGAGTGGAGGAAAAGATTTCCCAGCAGGGGCTTCAGTTACTGGCCCCGCCCCTGTCCCTCTCCAGAGCTCTGAATGGCCACAGCAGGCTCAGGCTCCAGGAAGGACACCCAGCAGCCCAAGGGGATGAGCCCTGTGGGCAGGGACACTTGGAGAGACCATGACAGAGTTTTGCCCAGATGGCCCCCCAGGCTTCACCTGCCAAGTGGAAACATAAAGAGAAGACCTCGTAGCTTTATCAGAGACTTCAAGCATATTTCTGAGCAATTCGAGGCCTTTATTAAGAGAATCCTTATGGCTTAGAGATACTGTTTCTTGGTCTTAGGGATGAAACACGAGAGCGATTGTATTAGCATTAATTGCTCATGGTAAGGGCCCAGAGTGCTGGTTCTGTACACGCACATGGGGTGCACCAATGAATCTGGCTTCTCTCCCTCACCCCACCCCGACATGCCCTTCCCACCTCTAGAATCCGCTGTTCTCCATAGTTCAGTAGCACTCTGTTCTCTCTGTCTCTCTGTCTCACTGTCTCTCTGTCTCTGTCTCTCTATCTCTGTCTCTGTCTCTCTCTCTGTCTCTGTCTCTCTTTCCTTTCAGTACTAGTTTGGTCCCAGGCTCATTCTCTCACTCTATCACTGAGCTACATCCCCAGCTCTTTCCAGAAATTTTTAATTTGAGACTGGGTCTCTCTAAGTTGTCCAGGCTGGTCTTGTGCTTGGCAATCTTCCTGCCTCAGCCTTCTGGGACCGGACAACTGGGGTCACAGGCAGGGCCCACTGCATCCAGCTGTACCACGCTTCCTTTACCCACGCATCCACTGACGGGCATCTACTATGCGGGTCTGCATTGTGGGCGCTTCGTGGAGCGCTGCAGGCAGCGATGTACAGGGAAGAGACGGGGGAAATGCATTATGAAGGTTAGAGACCTGAGTGTCTTCCATGACAGCTGGCAACATGCACACTGCAGGAAATCAAGACCAGGACATAATTTAGAGACAGGGAGGTAAATCGGCCAGGACAGTTGAAAATAGTCATCTCTGGAAGGTAAAAATTTGGAGTAGAAGCTGGCAGGAAAGATAAACTAGTGTTCAAAGAGGCATAGTACCATCGGAGTTTTAGACTTCAAACTTAAATTACTTTACTACAGAAATAAAAATAAGGCCACAGTGCCCCCATAGGCCACCCCCATGGGCTATGCCGTTATTCTGTGCCCTCACTGAGGGGGGCGAAGCTATGTGTGCTGGAGAAACGGAAGTCAGGAAGAAGCGGTGAGGGCAGCTGGACATAGCAGAGCCCTGACCTGGAGAGTGGACGGTGTGCTGTGACTGGAGGGCAGGAGGCCAGCAGGGCTGAGGGCAATGCACCCCGTGTCACTCGAGGCCCAGGGCATTGAAGGGTCCTGGGGCGCAGAGTGGGAGGCCAGGCAGGATGCCCAGCCCATGTCCCCAAGCCTGCTCTTCCTGGGCTGCGTGCTTTCTTGTAAATTAAAAACCAGACCATGCAGGGCCTCTTCTAGAGCGTCCTGGCATCCAAACCATCCTCTTGGTGCCCAGGCCAAGCCTCGAACGTCCACGCGCCCCACCTAAAGCTGGTTGCAGCATTTGGGTTGCAGAAAATGGTGAGAGTATATTCAGAAAAAGCAGTTCCGCATTGAATTTCTCCTGAGACTTGTTACAAACTCATAAGGTTTATTTAACCTCTATTCATAAGATCATCATCAGGGTCAGGCAGCCGCCAGAGGCGTTACCTGCTTCTCCCTGTCTGTCTTCTGGGCACCCTGAGGTGTGAAGCTGTCCCTTCCGCAGCACCACACAGCCATTCGCAGCGGCTCTGCGCCATTTGTCTAAGGATGAATCTGCTCTCCAGTCTACCGCCCCGGCGGGACCACCGTTGCCTACCGGTTTTGGCGAAAACAAACAACGACCTTTCTGGGAAGACTGCTGTCTTCAAGGTGTTCCCTCAGATACCACAGGAAACGGCTGAGGTTCAGGGTGAGGGGGAATTCCCAGATCAGCCGGAGCGGCCCAGGGGCGCCTAGCCCCGGGGGTCCTGTGTGGTGGATGGAATGGCCAGGACAGCCAGGGGCCCTCAAGTCACTGGGGCCAGGGGCTTTGTCAGGTGTTTCTGTGACAAATACCTGGCACAGGGTTCCAGTAAGCCAGAAGCCAGGGAATTCTGCACAAGTCACCAAAAAGCACAGACTAAATTGTGGGTTTTTTTGTTTTTTGTCTTTCTGAGACAGGGTCTCTCTGTGCAGTTCAGGATGGCCTTGAGCTCACTTTGTAGCCCAGGCTGGTTTCAAATTCACATCAGTCCTCCTGCCTCAGCCTCCCGAGTGCTGAGATGACAGGTGTGCACCACCATGCCTGGTCACACTAAGATTTTTTTTAAAAATTATTTTTCACTTATTCTCCAAACATTTGCAGAGTGCTCTGCTTGTGCCAGGGCTGACAGCAGAAAAGACCCAAGGTGGGCTCTAGTTTTGCTGACCGATGGAAAAGAGATTTTAAATAAAATAAAAGTCACTACAGTCATGCAGAATTATGGTCTGTGCTTAGAGAGTTACATGTGAGATGCAAAAGGAGGTTTGCTTATGAGTCCCCGGGCCCAGAGTCCTGGTTCCAATCTTTCTTGCTTAGAAAGCTCAATTTTAGAGAAGCAGGTATTCAGCCCGGCACTCTCTAATAAAAGCCGCATCACGGGCAGGGGAAGTGGGGGAGACACCCATTGTCCACAGCTTCTAATCTTTTCTATATTAATTCTATTTCTAGCCGCTCCATGGGTAAAAGCCAGCTGTCTGTGTGTTCTCCCTGCCTGAAACCGCCCAATTCAGTCTCCGATTGATTAAATGCCATAAAGCGGGGACAAGTCCAGCTCCTCCCTTTCTCCTCTATCAATAGGATTAGGGCACTGCCTGGCCCTCTTTGTCTCCTGAAGCCTCTCCCAGCATCCTGGAGCCCCAGCTAATGAGAGGCATCTCAGCCAAGGTGGGGTCCAAGGCTGTACTCTGGTTATGAATGTGCCGATTCACCAGCACCCAGGCGCCTCCCCTGAGACTTGGGTTGTCATGGGCCTGGCATGAAAGAGGTGTGGCCGGTGGGTCCCTGCCACTGTGCATCCAGCTCACATGGTGATGCCATCTAGAAACCTGCAGAGCGGGAGCTAAAGGAGCAGAGCCCTCAGGGCCGACTTCAGATGATGGGTGCTCGATGAAAAGCCCCAGATCCTTTTACTCGCCACTGGGCAATCTCTAAATGCATTACAGGCTCTATAAGATCCAATGTCCTGGGGCCATTGACTGACTAATGAATGGTGGAAACCTTCACGGTGGCATTGGTGGATGTGTCAAGTTACAGTGTTTACAGTGGCTTTCACCGGCAGTCCTCAGTGTTTAGGAGTACTCAGCTTTTCAATGAGACCACACCTCCTTAATAACTCATTACAGACAGTTTACTTAGGCGTAAATCAGAGTACAGCTGTCCTGTTACCCAGGGGCTCACTCTCTGCAGGTTCAATTAGCTGTGGTCAACCACGCCCTGAAAATATTAAATGGAAAATTCCAGAAGCGAAGAGTGCCTGTGGTCTGAATTGCGAACTGCTCTCTGTCCTAGAATGGGGTCTCGGCTGCGCTGCTCCATCCCTGGGATGAGAAGCAACCTCGCCTGGCGTGTCCTGCTGTGGCCTGCTGGTGCGGTGGTCACCTGGAAGCCATCTCAGTGGTCAGGCCCGCCATGAGAGCACAGGGCCTCGGTGCAGAGGCCAGTCACCTTGCTTCAGCTGTCACAGAGGCATCCTTCATATCAGCACAAAAAGGAGGTGAGGAAGGACCAGAGGGACGCCAGGAACAGGGACCAGCGATGCATGGCGTTTATGGTGATGTGTCGTGGTAAGGGTCCTGTTTCCTTAATCTGTTCCTAGGTCTAAGCTAGAAACCAGGCCTCCTCATGGGTGTGGCCGTGGGGTGACCGGGGGACCGGGGACCTCGGCTTCTGGCACCTGCCGGGAGCTTTAAGATAAATCACTGGGGATCAGAGGGGCAGCCGCGCCTGACTCAGCCAGGAGTCCTTGTGCCAGCAACTCTGTCACCTGGGCTCTTCCCCCTAAACTTGCGCTGGACTTGGGGAATAATCCACAGGCTGGTGGTTTATTCATCCCCTGAGAAACCCTGTTTGCACCCAGACCCAGAGTTACTCTTATTTTTTTTATGTGTATTTTAATTGGCTTATTTTACTTTTAATTAACCCTGGCTCAAGGAACATTATAGTGGAAATCAGGGCCAGTTGGTATGATAATTTAATTTTTTCTGATAAATGTTAGCCCAGAGACAAAGTTAATAATAATTATTAGCTGACTGTTAGTTTAAGGCAGGCCCCAAGACCGAGTAGTTTGTTGCTTTTACTACTTAGAACTGAGATTTGTGCTTTGTTTATCACAGACTAACTTAGTTTATCTAAGCTGATGAGGTTCATAATTGTCAAATTAATACTTTCCTATTAATGGGAGAGTTGTTTACATTTGAATTCTCCTGAAATACTCTAGTGGTTGCAGCACTGCATGTGAACATGGTTAGAGGCCAAGAAGCAGCAGAAAATAGAGTTTGAGTCACTATTAGAGCTGTGGAGGAGTGAAATTTTAAATTCGAGTTTTGCCAATAAAAAGGTTTAGAACTTAACTTACGCTTTTTCATAAAAACTTCAGAAAAGCCAGGCCTCACAGCAAGCCCAAGACCATGGACTCCACTCTAGAATTGAGAGGAAAATGAAAGCAAATTCAGCTGGGCATGGCCGTGTGTGTCCATGATTCCAGCACTTGGGAGGCTGAGGCAGGAGGATCACCATGAGGTCAAGGTCAGCTTGAACTACACAGCAAAACCCTATCTCAAAAACAAACAAACAAACAAACAAACTCACTTTACGATATCTTAAAAAAAATTCTTTGCAAAGTCTTAATAAATTCAGGGTTATAATAAGTAAAAAGGAATAACTAAGGGAGTTGATCGCAGGAATGCAAAGATTAGTTTAGCTCTTAAAAACTAATCAAAATAATCTTCTATGATACCTAAATAAAAAGAAAATATAATGATCTCACGAGATACAGAAAAAGTAAAAACAATTCTCTATCTTTTTGTGTTAAAACTTACAGAAGTGAATACGAGAGATTGCCTAGAGAAAATCCACCAAGATTTCTTAGACAATGACATAAAGTTTGAAAGAGTGAACATATACCATGCCATAGGATAAAATGTGCCCAACTCACTGCCTGTAAATCATAACTGAAACCACCACAAGAAAATGGGATACAAAAAACTGCCTAAGAGCAGATGGTCCAGATGGCCAGGAGGTGAATGAAAAGGTGTCCAGATTCACCAGTCCCCGGGCAGCTGTGCGTTACAGCCATGGTGAGACAGGCAACCTCCCACCCGGTGGGCCGTGGACACCCAGCGCCAAAGTCCTGCCAAGATGCTGTTCCGGGCTGAGCAGGCTCCCACCTAAAAGAGACCCTGAGTTTCTAGCCCTTCTGCCCTGGAACAGGATTTTATTTGGAAACAAGATCCCCTTCAGCACAAGGCAGACTCCTAATTCAGTAGGACTCATGATTCTAGAGATGACCACCGGCAACAGCCACGGAGAAATGTCACCCTCCCAGAAAGAGGCAGAGACCCCCGGTGAGCATCTGTAAGCCCAGGAACATCTGGGGCGACCAGCAGCTGGAGAAGGCAAGCAGGGGCCTTCTGGAAGCTTCAAAGGAAGTGTGACCTTGCAACCTCTTGATCTGGAAATTCCAGTCTCCAGCCTGGGCCCCAGCAGAAGTGGGCTGTCCCACGTCCTCAGGCTGGTGGTGTGTCGCCATGACAACCCGGAGACAAACACAGGCATGAAGCAACTGCAGCTCTGGTCTACTGCTTGCCATGGCTTTGAGAATCATTTCTCATTATTAAACAAACACTTCCTTGTGACTCAGCGGTTCTGCCCCGAGGAGTTTATCTAAGGGGAACCAGAGTGCCCAAGAGTATCAGACAGGAGCGTTCCTAGTGACTGGGAGCAGATGTCCATTGGTCAGCGAATACGTGGACAAGATTGTATTCCAGTAGCACCGGGTACCACTCAGAGACAGAAGAGTATGAACCAGCCACAAATAAACCAGCGCTGGCGAATCTCAAAAGCAGTACTCGGAGTAAAGGAGGTCAGACAAAGCGGAGAGTGTGCTGTGGAAAGCTGTTTGGCTGCCTATGGACACCAGCAGAACTGTGCAACAGAAACATGGACAGCACTGTATGCAAGGGTCTAACCCACAGGGTTGAGAGCAGAAGCAGCCAAGCATAGTTTGAATGTTAATTAGACACAGGTAGACATTGGTCAGCTTCAGGTCTTCACATTTAGCATATATAGATTTGTGTTTTCAGACTGTTGTCCATGGTAGTATTGTATTGTTCAACTTTGATTTTCTCTTTTTTGTTGGTATGAAAGAAATACAATCTATACAATACATGTGATTTGTTGTGCAGCCTGTGCATATATATATATGCACTTGCCAGGCAAGTGTTTATGAGCTTTAGCTGGCCTGTTGTATGTACATTGGTGATTTGTTGTCTTTGGATCACGTTTTGCCCAGGACATTTCCATGGTTCATCTGATGTCTGAGACGTGGCTCAGGCTGAGGGCACAGGGTCAGCAATACCCTCGGCCCACTGGCTGTACTGTTGGTCTCCCCAGTGCTGGCACTGGCAAGGACCCTTGTGGGTGTTCTGAGAGGCATCCCCAGGGCCATGATGCTGCCCTCTGGCCAGCATCTTCAGACCTGTTTTGGGGCCCAAGCTTCTAGACACCCCACACCCTTGGTGGGGGGCCTTACTCTGGGCAGCGTACCCCTCCTGAGTGACGAGTTCACTATGAGCTGGGTCCAGCTAGGTCCGCCCCTGCTCCCCAGTGGTGCGTGCTTTAGCCAGCTGGTTCCTGGGGAAGCCGGAATTGCCTGTGGAAGGCTGGGGCAGGAGCTGGTGGCAGGAGCCCGGGCACAGCACAGTGCTTCCAAAACCCAGTGCAGCCAGGAAGGGCCGGGCTTGCAAATAATGGAAGCTCCCAAAGGCCCAGTCAGAAGCCGGTGGGGATAGCGAGGCACGCAGGGCGAAACCAAGGGGTGTGCAGAGCCAGCAGCGCTGAATTCCAGGAACAGAGCCGGATTGGAGCTGACTTAGCCCCTACAGAATAGGAAGAGGCAGGGAGGTCTCTGAGTGATCAGACCAAACACTGGCATGGAATATCTCTCAGAAGACAGTCACAGAATCTCAGGTGACGAGTGAAAATTCAACCCCATGTGGCTCAACAAGACAGATTTCTTGCTTCCTGTTTTGTTTTTTTCCTGCCACGGGAG
The DNA here is from genome assembly GCF_034190915.1 of Cavia porcellus. Lineage (NCBI taxonomy): Eukaryota > Metazoa > Chordata > Mammalia > Rodentia > Caviidae > Cavia > Cavia porcellus. The sequence goes on from NW_026947484.1 coordinate 163,708,075, forward strand.
GAGGAGAGTTGAAGGGTTAGGCAACTTTCATCCCAACAGGGTTGGGGAGCCCATCTTGCAAGGCGCTGGAGGGCAAAGGGCTCTGCGGCTAAACGTGCTCAGAAAACTCTTCATGGGCATCTCCTGTGTGATTTGCAATGCACATCAGAGTCACTGAAGGCTCTGAGAAGGCCTGCGGGGAAGGCCGGTTCACCCTGCCAGCCTCGTCCATCTCCCTCTCAGGGTCTTGGGCACAGGCTCTCCTTACAGGACACTGCTGCTGTCCCGAGCAGGCTCTGTGTTCTCACAGCACCCCCAGGGAGGCCTTTCTGTAGCTTGGCCCATCTGGTCCTGTGGACTCCGCTGTCAGGATGAGGCCCATGCTGAGGCTGCTCTGCGGGGACAACACAGAGACACCTGCTTCTGCGGTGCCAAGTGCGGGGATCCTACGGTGCTGTCTGGGGCTCCTGCTCCTTATTGATTTTAAACAGCAGGCGCCAAGCGGGGATTGGACCTGGTGCGGACGGTGTGCAGCATGGCCGGGGGAGACAGGCAGGATGACTGCTCCAAAGAACAGCTGACGCAGTGCTCTGAAAGCCAGAGGGACACTGCGGAGTCTGATGGCCCAGGAGACAGGAACAGGAACTGAGCACGTCGAGGCTGCCTTCATCCGGCTGCAGCACGTGGGTCGAGTGCAGGTGGTGAAGATGCTGGCTGCACAGAGCGCATGGGGCTTCTGACGTGAGCCCAGAGGCCTTGTCCCGTGTTGCTGCGGGTTCTTCCCTCGTGGCTATGGCCTGGTGTGCAGCTGGTGGCACTTACTGCTCCTCACCCTGGGACTCTGGCTCTGCCCTCTGGTGTCTCAGTACTTCAGGTCAAACTCAGGGGGTTCGCAGTTACCCCCCCAGCCACCCCACCTTTTAAAACTTTGAGATGGCATCTTGCTAAGTTTCCCAACTCAGCCTCCAACTTGTGATCCTCCTGCCTCTGCCTCCTGGATAGCTGGGACTATAGGCCTGAACCAATGGGTGAATCACTATGTTTTCCCTGGCCCAGCAACCCTTGGCTTGGCCTGTGTCCCCCTCCTCTGCGGAATTGTTCACTGCAGTGCTTCCCGTGGGAGGAGGTGGCTGAGTGGCCACCAGGACCTTGGTCTCTCATCTCCCGGCTACACGGAGAGAAGCCCTGGCTGGGGACAAAGTGCGGGGACAGAAGAGTATTTTGCCAGCTGAGTCCTTCTTCAGGGTTGGGGTCACCACCTTGCATTCAAGAACTCAGGCTAAGTCTGGTGCCAATGGCAGAGGACCCAGGGTGCCCGAGGGCAGCCCACAGTGGCAGCCTGGCAGGGTTAAGCCCTTCTTCTCTCTGGGAACCTGCCACCCACAGTGCTGTTCCTAGTGTGTTCTGCAAATCACATCCGGCAGAAGCCAGTTTTCTGCAGGCCAGGGCAGCTGTGAGGAGAGAGGCACGACATTAGCACAGAAAGAGGACAAAGCCCAGCAAGTGGTCAGCTGCACTGCAGGTGCCCGAAACATAATTTTGTAGAGAGAGAGATTTCACTGAATCCAGGCCCGTCAGAGGGACTCTGTCATCCTCCCCACCAGCTTGACCCGGTCTTCGCCTCTCTGCAGAGGCTGGGCTGGAGCAGGGTAGGGCCGGGGACAGGAGCAGGAATCCAGAGTGCTGCGGGGCCAGGAGGTCAGGGAGTGCATGGGGTGGGAGGTGTGCAAGGAGGCGGCTGCAGATCTCATGCTGTGAGCTGGGGGTGCTTGGGCGTGAGCAGCTGCTCAGAGGCACCCTGGTGTGGAAACTGCCGGAGACGGTGGTGCAAGAACCCAGGGACCAGTACAGTGCAGCTCTTAGGGAGGAGTTGTGGCGTGTGTGTGCATGTGTGTGTGCCTGTGTGTGCCTATGTGAGTCATCCCAGCCCCACAGCCTCGCCTGCCCTGCGCACCACCCACTGTCCCTGTCCCAGCTGGATGCCAGAACCCCAAAGGCAGTGGGTGGGGTGGGGAAGAGAAGGTGAAGGCCAGGGAGGGTCTCTGTTGGTTATGCACATGTGTGTGCACGTGTGTGTGTACATGTGTGTGCATGTGTGTGTGTGTGAGTTGAGGGTGCAACTGACCAGCTACAGCTCTGCAAAGCTAAGCACGAGTGTGAGTTTCGGAGGGAACTATTCAGGCTGTGTCACTGGACTTCACACACACGCGTGCTAGGTGTGCAGCACATGGAGCAGCCCCCATCCCTGGGTCTTGGGGCTTTTCCCTTCCACAGTGACAGTGCAACAGATGTCACACGCATCAGCCTCCCGTGTTCAGATCCCCTGCCCTTGGGACCCTTGTCTTGGTCTCCAAGGGCCTGGGCTTGGGCCCCAGCTTGAAGTAGGCACAGGGTCACAGGAGGGGGCGCCTGCCTGGAATCTGCGCGGGGAGGCAGTGGCCTCGAGGGTGGTGCAGGTTCTGACATGGCTCTGGGGATCTGGAGGTGGCAGGGTCTTGGGCAGCTGTGCCCTGCTCTGTCTTTGATACTAGCAGTGCCGGGATGCACTGGGCACCCATGGCGCTTGCATGGTGGCTTTGGTTGGTGACTCTTTAGACAGGCCTGCAGCGGAGGTAGCCAGTGCAGCTCTGAGCAGCTACCAAGAAATCAGCCGAGTGGTTAATAGAAGCAAGGTGGCCTGTGGCCGCAGTGTCCTGTTGGTCAGTCCTGCAGGTGGGCGTGGCTCTAGTTGCGAGTGGGACTCATTTCACAGCCCAGCAGACTCACAGGTAGCAGCTGCTTGACACTCTGAGAGTGTCCCCTGGGGTGGTGCCTGCTCCCCAAGGCTTGAAACAAAACCCATTCATGGTGGGGACTGGGTGGCCCCAGGAAAGCCTGAGAGGCAGATTTGATGGTTTAGATTCTTAAGCGTTGCAAAGATCCTCTATTTGGTAGGACAAATACCCAGAGCAGCTTGGGAGAGAGGCACACATGTCACCTAAGTACTTGGGAGGCTGAGGCAGGAGGATCGTCATGAATTTGAGGCCAGCCTACATAGAGACACCCTGACTCAAAACAAACAAAAGATAATCGCAGTATTAATACATGGCCTAGAAAGCGACGGGCAGCCCTGAGTTCACATTTCAAGATTATTTTTTTTTGCTTGATTATCCAATTGCAGAACACTACGAAGCTCTGTGGGTTTCACTGCTATTGATTCCCGGAACAGGGCATCACAGGAGCGCAGAACTCCGCGGGGAGCCGAGGGCCAGAACCCGGCAGAGCGCTGGACAATTCCAGCACTGCAACCTAAGGCTTCAAAGGGAACAGGGTGGCCACAGAGATGCTGGGAAAAACTGCCACATGTGGCAGAGACCACGGCTGAGAGGCAGGCACTGGGAGGTGCTGGCTTGCGGCTGGGACGAAGCCTGCGTTCAGGGGACTTGTGGGTCTCGCTTTGCTGTGCAGTGATAGAGCGCATGTGATTTTGCTCGGGTTGTGATTTGGGTTGAAGCTGCACTTCTGTTTTTCTCCTTAGTACCAGAGGTGACGTTCAAGCTTCCAAGGGGAGACCCAGTGTGAAGCCCAGGGAGGCACAGGCGCCCCCACACCGTGGATGTGCAAGGTGTGTTTAGGAAATGTCGCGGGAAGTCTGTGTGTACCCAACACGGAGTCTCTGGGGACTTCTCTCCCTCCTCCCCCTCCTCTTCTCTCCTCCCCCTTCTATCTCTATGTCCTCCTTCTTTTCCTTCTTCTCTCCCTCCTCCCTCTCCTCCCCCTGCTTCTCTCCCTCCTCCCCCTCCCCCTCTTCCCCTTCCCTCTCCATCATCCTTCCCTCCTTCTCTTCCTCCTCCTCCTCCTTCTTCCTGAGTTGCTATAAGAATGAAAGCAGCACCACAGGGGGCCCCACTTCCTTCCTCAAGCTCCTGGCAGCTGTGCCCTGGACATCGGTGATGGCACTGAAGGGTTCTGATTCTGTGACAGGCAGAACAATGCAGAGACGCTGGACTCCTGGGTGGCCCCTTTCCTGCGGCCGTAGGTTGCGGTGCTAGAATTTTCCAGAGCTCTGTGGAGTTCTGTCCCTGAGGGGTCTGCTTGGTCCGAGGAGCTGCCTGGCTGCCCAAAGGAGGCGCCACAGTGCCGGCACCCGCATCTGGGGGCCCAGCCCTTGGGTCAGCAGCCCCGGCCAGCTAGCTTCACAAAGTCAGGCTCGAGAAAGACCAGGGAAGAATCCCTGGGTGAGACCAAGCTGCATCCCTCACTCATGGGAACTGTGAGAAAGTCAACAGCTTTCGTTTGTTTTAGGCTGCGAAGGTTTGGAGAAATTTATTACACGGTACTAGATAAACAGTCACAATCTTTGTTGCATGCTGCCTGTCACCCTTGGGAAATGCCTGAGATGGTGACCAGCTCTGGGTCAGGTGGGGGACGGGATGAGGAGAGAGAGGGAAGGAATCCAGGGTGGTCAGAAGCCGGGAGGGGAGGACACCCCGTTCAGAGCGGGGCTTCCACTTCTCATTCCCATTGTGTGTGTGTGCGTGTGTGCACGTGTGAGTGTACCATGATTGAACCCAGGGCCTTTACACTGAGCTAATCCCCAGCCCTTTGCTAATTTTTATTTATTTGATTTTTTTATTTTAAAGAGGATAAAACAGAATAAGACCAATCAAAACAAACCAGTGTAAGAGATACAGGACTTCAGAACGTTAAGAAATCAACAATATTGTTAAGAAATCAACAATAGTTACCATGATGCCTTTTGATGTCTTCAAAATAGCTGCAGTACTAATTTTTATTTTGAGGCTGAGGCTCACTAAGTTCCCCAGGCTGGGCTTGAACTTGTGACCCTGCTGCCTCAGCCTCCTGAGTGCTGGGATTGCAGGTGTGCACCACCACGCCCTGCTGCTGGTTTTTCCTTCTCTCAGAACCTGGAGATGTTGTCCCGTGTTTTTCTCGCTCCGTGTTGAGGACAGTAGATGAGGATGGAAGAGCCAATTTTGTCATCTCACTCGTGAACTTTTCATCTTGGTGGGGAGGGAACAGTCTGGGTCCCGGAGACCCAGTGCTTGGTGCTTCTACCAACGATCCTTTCCTGCAACTTGTTCTCTAGCAGTTTCTCTGGGATGGAGAGAACCACACCTTGCATTCTGTCCTGTGTATTTTATTGCCGTTCTGCTCGGCTCCCCCAGGGTTACCCCAGTTATTACCATCCTGTCGGCCGTTTTCTGCCAGGGATCTCAGTCTCTTCACCTTTTCTTTGGCATCCGCGCTGATTACCCAGAGCGAGGCTTTGCTCTAGGTTGGTTTTCCTCTCGCCATCTCCATCGGGTTTCTGCTGTTTCCCTGGCTTCCATGTCCCTCTGTCTCTGTCTTCTTGGCAAGCTTTGCAGCACCTCGAGCTCTTCCTCTGTGCCTGTGGTCTGGGAATGCCCTCAGGGCAGAGAATCTCCTCCTGGAAGCCCTGTACACACCCTCTCTTTCTGGGATCGTATCACAGCCCCTCACCTGTCTTTGGGGACACCATGTCCTCTCCCCACTGGCCACGCCCTTCCTTTCTGTGTGTCCGCTGTGCTCTGCTCCTCATTGCATTAAATTTGGACCTAAATGTTTGACCTAAGCATTGGATTGGGTTCGGTAAAGTTCAATTCCGTTTGCAGTCAGAGCTGTGAGAAGAGTAAGTCCATGGGCTGAGGCCCACTGTCCACGAGTGTAAAGTACACACATGGGGTTAGTTCATCTATATGGACTCATGTGTGTGTCACCTACTGAGCGCTAAACCTGGGCCCGTCAGAGCACCCTCGTCCTCTTTCTTTTCCTTTGAGATAGGGTCTTTCTGCTTTGCTAAATTCCCCAGGCTGGGCTCAGTCTTATGATTAGAAGGATCAGGGTGCTGGGATCACAGGTGTGCACCCCAGGACCTTCTTTACAGATTTTTTCCATGGCCAGTCCCCCGTGGACAGCTCCTTTTGACTAGTGTGACACAGGCAGTCAACAGGTTTGGTGTCCACCCTGGGAACTGAGATGAAAACTGACTGTTTTGCTTGGCGAGGAACGTGAAGTGGGCAGGCCGATTTGCTGACCAATTGTTCTTCTGTGGATCGTCCCAGTGCCCCTCGGATAGATAACCTCTTCGCCTCCAGGCTTGAATAAGTGTCAAGAATGTGAGGAATATTTTGGGCTATTGTATAGAGTCACAAACTGCGGCTGGTGAGAAAGCGAAGACTCCAGAAGGCTCCCTGCTACCCCTCGCTCTCGGTGTGAATAGCTTCACTTGCTTTTCCTACCACAGCTTTCTGAATTTCTGGTTTCAAACCCTAGAAGCAATCTCGGAATATTTTCCTGTGTGGAAACATTGGCTTCCTCAGCCCGTTCTCTTGTAGTTGTGCTTTATAACAAGCTTGTTAAAGTGTTTCGACGTCGCTAGCCCTGACCCCCACGTGAAGCCAAGCGGGATCAAAACAGGCAGAAGGTTTGAAGAGAGAGGGAGAGTCACATGGAAGGGACTTGGATTCTCCTGCAATTGTAGGTGTTAGAGGCTGAAGCAAATGCACAGGCGCCCGCAGCAGGCGAGCTCGGCTGAAATCAAGCTCAGTGCTGTGCTTCGAAACCACCCGGAAGCTGCACGTGGTGCCAGACTGGCACAGTGCATGAGTCCCCGGCCACTCACCATCTTAGGGCAACAATGAAGGGTCTTTATGAATAACTCACCTAAATATCAAAGGTTGCCAGCTGGCAACGTGGTGGCAGCGGGTGAGTACCAAGAGGTGGCAAAGTCCTAGCTGCTGGCAGTGCGGGCAGGAACCCTGGCTGAGTGCAGGCAGGGCGTCCTGTGAGGTTTTGGGGAGATGACACTGTTTAGGGGCACTCTCTCGCCCCTACATATGGTGCTTCTTTTGAGAACTTGCTCTCAGCCAAACACAGGGTAAGGTCCCACACGGTTATGGAGAAACACTCTGCCCGCCGCTCTGCGCGGGAGGCACTGCGTCCTCTAATTTTAAGCTGAGATCTGAGCAGGCCAAGGCCGGAGGCCACGGTCACAGCCCGAAAATGTTTCCCTGTGGCTTCCACCGAGGCCACGGGGCTAGCAGACCCACCCTCTGAACCCAAACTCAGGAGCACCCCATCCTTTCCTTTTAATCCACCTCTCTGAAACAGTGAAAAACACAGTCAGCTTGCCCACATCGATGCCAAGAATGTTCAGGGAATCGACTCTCGTGCTCCGGGTCTTAGCGGTAGAATGTTCTGGTCATGCCCTTTGCTCCAGCTTCCACGCTTTCGGAACTTGGACCCACACTGCGCTGCCAGGGTGAGCTCAGGGTTCACGTGTGTCAGGATTCTCCGGGACACCAACTTACTCTGTGGGGAAAAAACACTTTCTTTTTAAAGTTACTGACTGAGTTATGAGTTCCCTGGCACCTTTTATTTTATTTTAGGTAGAGCCTTGCTGTATAGTCCAGGCTGTCTTAAACTCACTGGATAGCCCGAGCTGGGCTCAGCCTCAGACTCAAAGCAATCTTACTGCCTAAGTTTCCCGACCGCTGGGATCACAGGGGTATGCCAGCCACCATGCCTGGCACAAGGATTTTCCTGCATGGTACAAAGCATGACTTTCACGGCTATGTCTTGTTATCCATATCACCAATGATGGGCTGTTTTTCCAGTCAGGGCCGTATCGATCCTGCTAAGAGTCCTGGGGCCGCATCTGCATCACTGATTCTGGGACTATTTCCAGCCCCTGGAGGCCAAGTAACTTAAGCTGCCGGGAGACACAGTGTCTCCCTTAAGAAACCTATATTCCTGGAAAAGCCTGAGAGCCGCCTGGACCCCCAGCAGCCCTAAGGCTTCATCTCCTCCTCCTGTGGACCCCTCGGGGCACCAGGGGAAGTCACAAAGGCCACTGCTTCCTGTGCCAGTGGGAAGGCAGTGCACAGCGCCCGCCCAAGAGCACAGGGTAGTGACGAAGAGCGCATCCGGGTGAGGGAGTGGGGGACACAGCTCAGAGTGCGAGGATTAAAAGGAAATCTTCCAACTGTCTGACTCCACGGCCAAACAGGCGGTTAAATCATCTCCGAGTTCAGCTGGGTATCCCAGACTTTTTACAGGCAGCCGAAGTCTCCTGAAAGCATAAAATGAGTTAATTGCACTTTTAAAAAGATCTCTCTCAGTCTTCTTCCGGCTCAGGCCTGCACTGGGGTAAACTCGATTTTGAACCCAGAGCCGGCTGCACGGGGGAGGTGGCAGGGGCTGCAGAACCACACAGCGTGAGAGACCGCCAGGGCTGGGAGGACAGGGGGTCCGAGATGAAAAGAACTCAGAGGACGGAGCAGAGCCCTAAAAGAAACCAAAGAAGAAACAAAAGCAGATTCTAAACAGCTCTCCTCTCAAATGAGTTTCATATGCACAGTGGAAGGAGCTGGAGCAAACAAACAGCCTGAGACAGAGTCCACACTTATGTAACAAGTTAGGGAGGCGGGGTCCGACCAGAACACACTGGGGTAGCTGGGTGGGGACGGTCTGTGCAGGGGGGACAGAGCAGGCTGGGCTGGGAGCCAGCATGGGGCATGTGCAGATTGTATCTGACGGGAGAAGTAATGTCACCCAATAAATAAGTGGGCCATGGGACCAAATACGTTTGGGTGGAAACCAAAAACGAAAGAAACCAAGGACGTGTCCCAGGGAGTTATTACACTCCATCTGGGTCACAGGGACAGAGCTCAGGACACTCACTCACACGACTGTGAGGCCCAAGGGATGGCGGCCTGGCCTGGGCTGAATCCTGCCGTGTTGCTGAGGGCAGTGACATGGTAGATCCATCAGAGCCCAGTTTGGGCCCAAAAATCCAGACCATGGCTAACAAGAGGAATCCAAAACAACCCCGGGTGGCGTCTCCATCCCACGGTGTCCTGTGAGGAGGTGGTGACCTCCACTGCTCCGGTCACTGCTCTGCCCCCTGGGACCTGCCATGGTCCACTGCTGTCCCCCCAGACCCACATCCACTGCAGACGTTTTCCTGCTGCAGCTCCCCCAGGCCCTGCTGCTTCTCCAAGTCCAGCTTGGAAACGCATGCAGTTCCATGTTCTTGTAAACCCAGAACTGGCCATGCTGGCAGCCGCTGGCCATTTGCCCCAATGCAGGGCTTTGGCCTCAGGTGGTGGCCAGGCGGCCTTGGAAAATGACAGCAAGAGAAAAGAGACGGCGACAGAGAGCCTGGCCTGTGTGCCTGACCAGGGCTGGAGTGGGGAGGGCTGGTCTCCCACAGCTGCTGGACAGCATGGTGGGGGTTCAGGGACTGCAAAGCAAGGACACTGGCCTCTAGCTTCTTCCTTAAGCTTTCTCTGGGGAGCCCCAGGGGTCCGCTCCCGGCCCACGGCACCTCCAGGTTCTGCATGGAAAGGTCCGCACACACCCGAGCTCTAAGGGGACAAACAATTCCTCATCAACTCCTGCCAGGGAGGGACAGCAGCCTGAACTGGGGCTGCCCAGGGCTCTCCCGGAGCAGGACGAGGAGGACGAAGGGTGACGCCTAGCATGGCAGCTGGTGTCCAGGTGTGAGACTGGTGGTTCCTCTGACACAGGAGAGCTTCCCGAAGCAGCAGCTCTAGAGGCTGGTAGCTTTTGGGGGTCTTCTGTCCATACCTCAACTTGGCCTGATCCCCTCTCTGCAGGCACAGCCCACCCTGGGGGTGATTTCCATGCCCAGGAGGTGAGGGCCCAGCTGTGAGGACTGAAGGTTGATCCGGCAGGGCCCCGGGGAATGAATGGTCCTCGCCACCTCTCCACCAGTGTGAGCATTGCGTGACTGTGAATCCACTCCCCCAGGTCCCCTCTAACTCCAGGAAGGGTGTTGGGAAGGACTCTGCCAAATAGTCATGTCTTTAAAAAGATAAGGACCACAGCCCAGTGGTCTCAGCCTCAGGAACAGCATGCAGGGGACGTTTCTCTAACAGAATCACCCAGGGAATTAAAAGAAAAAAAGAAAAAAGCCAAAAAAGGGAAATGCAGCTCCCTTGCAGTCTCCTGCCTCAGCCTCCCAGTGGCTGGGACTGTGTGTGCCTCTACGCCTGAGTCGCCCATTTTGAGGTTAGTTCCAACAGAAAGCAATTGTGGAAAGGCTTTCGCTCTGTCTTTTCATGAGTAGGTGAATTGTACAGAGGAGGACTTTCGGGAGACTTAGATAGCTCCGCCTTCAAGGAGCTTCTGGTTTCTCAGGTGGGGAAATCCTGCAGCTGTAATTTAGAGAAAGAGATAGTTGGGGCTAAAGCAGAGATAAAAATCCAGTGGGCTGGGCGTGGTGTGCACATCTGCAATCCTGGCACTCTGGGAGGCTGAGGCAGGAGGACTTGAGCTCAAGTCCTGTCTGGGTAATTTAGCAGGACCCTGTCTCAAAATAAAGAATCAAAAGCCTTGGGGTGTAGCTCAGCGTGGAGACCCTGAATCCCCCCACAGTACAACACACAAAAGATGCATTTTAAAAAGATGCAACTGGCTTTTCATCACACAGAAAAGACCAATGCACAGAACAGCCACATATGAAGCTTATTATGACATTATTGTAAATAATTGTGCCTGGCACAGGGGCAAAAGTCAGGTGGATGAGCAAAGAGAGCCTGGAAAATATCATATGGTACATACTTGTGTAACAATGAAGAAAACAAATACATTAGTGGCAAAGGGACAGTTTATTCAATAAATAGTTCTTTAATAGATCTGCTGCCGGGAGTAGTGGCTCACGCCTGTCATCCCAGCACTCGGGATGCTGAGGCAGGAGGATCACCGTGAGTTGGAGGTCAGCCTGGGCTACATGGTAATTTCAAGGCCAGCCTGAACTGCACAGCGAGACCCTGTCTCAAAACAACAACAACAAAAGTAGGTTTGGAGAGAAACGGGTTAGAGTCTTTCAGATTGCCGCTAAGCTTAAAGCCATCGTCTGTTGCCGTGTGATGCTGGAGTACGCAAAGCTCTGGATTCTCCACGTAATACATGGCGGCCTCCGGGGGCCGGTGATTAAAACGCTAACACTCAAGGCCAGCAAGGTCAGAGAGAGGCGAGCACCACTGACACACCTGGCGGAGGTGCCGAATGAGGCTCACTCTTCCAGAGGCACTGGTGAAGTGGGTTGGCAGATGGGCTTTCAGTCTGTGCCCACTGGTCCACATGCATGGTCACGGCTGTGCACACGTTTGTGTGTACACAATTCACACATGTAGACGTACATATCCCTGTGAGCATAGGTTTACATAAAATGTACTTATAGTGGTCATTATAGGGTATTTATGACAGAAATAGAACTGGAAAAATAGTGGCTAAGGAAGGGACTCTTCGTTAGTTGAATTACTTCAGAGTAACAAAGCAGAATGCATGTGTTAACGCTCACTCCATGGAAGTGCTCTCTGTTGATCATGGTAGTTGCCTTGATGTGTCTGCTGGAACGAGCAGGGTGCATCATCTCAGGACTTACATCCATTGGCAGAGGAATGTGTAAAGGAAATGTATTTATACACAGTGGAGTACTACTGTGCCATAAGGAAGGATAAAGTTGAGTCCTTTGTAGAAGGATGAAAGCACCTCGAGATCGTAAGTCTAAGTGAAATAGATCAAATGCACAAGCTTAACTATTACATGGTTTCTCTTCTATGAGGAAACCGAAGAATGGATAAAGAGCAAAAGTAAAGGTGGATAATAAAATGTAGAAAGACAGATCTTTGGGCATGGGACTGAGAGATGGAGGAGGAGGAGTGGGAAGGGAAGGAGAGGACTAAAGGAATCAGGAATACTGTGTGTGTACCAACTCTGCCCTAGGAAGGTAAACATTATATTCTGCAATGGACTCATAAAAGACAACCACAACACACATACACCAAAGAACAGGAAATATACATTCTGGAACATTAATCTTGTTATTTGGGGATTCTGGGTGTGCCCTCCCTGCAGTGTATTTCTGAGCAATTCATATGGCCTAGGTTCTTGAGAGTGACAGGGCACATTTCACGAATAGTCACCAATTCTCACAGTGCAAATCCTTTCCCTTCTCAGTCTTCACCTGCTTTGCCCTCTGGCTGGCTTTCTTCTCACACAGAGGTCTCTGTTCTCGCTCTACCATCACTGAGTTCACAGGAGACAAGAGCAGAGCCCACTGGAGCTCTGGGTTCTCAGCAGCAGGAGCAGCAGTGAAGTACAGAGGCCCCTTTCTAGAAGCCCCTTCCACAGTCCCCACCAGGAACAGTAGCAGCAGACAGTCTTCGATTGGTTGGGGGCATCCTCCTTGGCAGAGCGCCGCACCCATAGGAAATGTCATAAGCTGGTGAAAGCTGACTGCACTGTCCTGCAGTTGGCAGAGTGTGGGATGCAGATTCTGCCTGAGCCCTCAGAAGCAGCCAAACCCTGCAGATCCCCGACCTTGGACTTCTAGGTCAGGAACTATGTGAGCATACATTTCTGTTGTTTGGATGTTATGGTTCATGTCTGGATGTCCCCCCAAATCCTCATTCAGTCATGGGGGCAAATTTCTAGAGTTTGTAAATATTGGTGGTCCAATGCTGGGATTATAGGGGTGAGTGCTGTGGCCTGCATATCAGATGAGGGGCAGAGAGAGTCTTCTCCCCATCTGCTCTCCTTGTTTGCTCTTTGCCATGACTGGCATGGCTTTTGAGGTTTCCAGGGTAAAGGACCACAATAGGAGGAGAAAAATAAAGAAGAGACAAAGCTGGGGTCAGGTGGAGACTTCTCTCTCCTGATGCGAGGACAGGAACTGCCCCTCACTGCCAGGGCGCTTATTTATACATTTAGCAACTAAATGTCATGTGACATCCCATTGCCTAGTAATCTGCACTGTGACAACCCAAGGGTCTGATTTTGGGACCTGGAGTTGTAGGGAGCAGCTCAGAATGGCTGCTGCTGCCCTGCCCCTCCCACCTGAGGGCATTTTGTGTGTCAGCCTACATTTCCCATGATCCTCCCCTTGCCTAGAGTGTGCATGATGTGAGCAACTTCCTGCTTCAGCCTACATCTCCCATAATCCTCTCCTGCTTACATCATATATCCGGATGGGATGATGACCTATCAGATAACACTCCGTGCCCTCTTCTTGCCCCATTGGCCCACCTCCACCCTATATAAGTTGTAGCCATTTTAAGAATAAACGAGACTTGAATGGAATCCCACCTTGTCTCCATCTCTCTTTTCTCTTGCCCAGCCCTTCATCCTCGTCCCTTCTCCAGGCGAGGCTCACGGACCAATCTGCGGGACGGATCAAGTGGCGCCCAACAGGGGGCAGACCTGGCACAAGGGATAACAATGTGGGACCGTTCACGGGGGTAAAGCGCCGGCCGGCGTGACTGTTTCGGGACTTTGTTCCTGTGATCTGTGTGGACGGCCACCTTATGTCTTGCCTGAATCACGGTAGGTGAACAGGATTAGCATGGGGCAAGCACTTAGTGAGCATGAATTGTTCGTGAATGGCCTCAGGGAGGCACTCAAGTTTAGAGGGATTAAGGTTAAGACAAAAGAATTGATACAGTACTTTCAGTTTATACATTCAGTGTGTCCATGGTTCCCCCTAGAGGGCACCATTGATTCAAACAGGTGGAAAAGAGTAGGAGATGCTCTTAAAGACTGTTATGAGGTTTTTGGCCCAAAAAAGATTCCAATTTGCCTTTTCATATTGGATTTTAATCTCTGAGCTGCAGGAACAACATCACGCAGATCCCCAGGTCACGGAGACACTTGCCCAGGGTGAGGCTGCATTAGCTGCCTCCCGCAATTGTACTCCACCACCACCGGACTTATCTAAGGCACCTAGCCCTCCCGGCTCTGTGGTCCTTGATATCCTGGAGCCTTTTCAAGATGGCAATGTGCCACCACTCCCTTTGTCTGGAGACCACGAGGGTACTCAAAATGGCGCATACCATCCCGATACTCAAAATGGCGCTGCCTCCATACTGACTCTGGTGGTGAAAAGAAAAAATTGGGGCTGTGGATTTAGCTCAGTGGCATAAGCGCCTGCCTTGCAAGCAGGCAGTCATGAGTTTGATCCCTGGTACCAATAAAAACAAAAAAAGATTTAAAAAATGGTGCTGCCACACTCCCTCCTCCGCACTGCCCTATCAACCCTGGAAATGGGAGCTTAGCCATTAGAACAACCAAGAGACAGTTTGGACTTGGGTAGGATCAGGAAGTCCATGGTTTGCGCCCACACCCTGTTGGTTCTTTCCAGGGCTCCAATGTCCCAGAGAAAGTCAATTCTGCCTTTGTCCCCCAGCAACAGGGGGCAGATCATATTGTAATTCCCCAGGAGAATATTTTTGTGCTTGTTGGGGCTGTGAAACAGTTGTAACAGGATGGCAACCTGCCTTCCCTGATAAACACCTTAAACAGACATGAGGGCCGCCATGGTGCAGCCTAGATGACTACCCACTGGCCAATCAAAGACCCTGTCAGGTTCTAAACATCACTGTCACCACTCCTGAAGCCCCTGGCTGGCTAACAGGATGCACCTGGGGACTTCAAGTTTATAAGTCAAGCAAAGACAGGGGAAATCTTATTCTCATAAAAAAGGTTCCCCTAAAGATTTCATTCGTGCCCATAGGCCCAAATCCTGCTCTAAAGCCAAAATATAATCCAAATCCAAAATACAATCAGTCCAATACAGATCCTGTTACTGCTGTTCAAACAACCATAGTAAGTCACCCAACCATAAGCATTCTCAAGCCCCCCCCCCACCAGGCAGATCATATACCTGCCCCTCAATATTCACATTCTAACCTATTCAGTTTGATTAAAGGGGCATATACGGCTTTAAATCATACCCAACCTGATCTCACCCAATTCTGTTGGTTATGCTTGGCTGCTCCTCCCCCATATTATGAAAGAAAAGCCCTCAATTTAACCTTTAACAGTTCTTCTAGCTCATCTGCCTGTGACTGGGGCAATCACCACAAGCTGACTCTCCCTGATGTCTCAGGCAGAGGGACCTTTCTTGGGGACTCCAGCCGTCCACCAACACTGGCAGCACGACTCTGTGCCCAGCTTCATTCAGAGTTCAAGCCAAATAATTACCTCATTCCACCCCCAGGAATGTCTTGGGCCTGCAATTTCAGCCTCTCACCCTGTATAGCAACTACTGTTTTTAACAAGTCTACAGATTTTTGTGTTCTTGTACAGGTCCTTCCTTGCATAACCTTCCACCCAGGAGACTACTACCTCCAGGCATTGCAGACTGGCTATATGTATAAGAGAGAACCTGCGACACTCACCTTAGCTGTATTACTAGGGTTAGGAGTCACAATGGGAATAGGAACAGGGACTATAGCTCTAGTGTTGGGAAATCAGCATCTAGCTCAATTACAGGCAGCAGTTGATCAAGATTTAAAAGAAATAGAAACATCTGTGATGGCTCTACAGGTGTCCCTGACGTCTCTATCTGAGGTAGTCCTACAGAATAGAAGAGGGCTAGACCTCCTATTTTTAAAGGAGGGTGGCTTATGTGCTGCCCTCAAGGAAGAATGTTGTTTTTATGCTGACCACTCAGGAGTCATTAAAGAGTCCATGAATAAACTAAGGGAGCATCTCAAAGAGAGAGAAAAAGAGTGCCTCAGAGAAACTACCTTCTCCTCCATGTGGGGGGGTCTCTTCCCTTACATTGCCCCTCTCTTGGGACCCCTAGCCGCCTTGCTGTTACTGCTTACTGTAGGACCTTGTATTTTTCAGAGGATCATGATGCTCATTAATAACGTTAATAACAGGATTGACACATTTATGGCAAAGCCCATTTAGGTACATTACCACTGGTTGGAAATGGCAGAACAACAAACTTATCGGGAAAGAACACCCACCAACGGCCCACATGATACTGTGGCCCAAATGCCCTGAGGCACTGGACAGGCAGCCAGAGATGGGCAACTAGGACACATAAGTTGCGCCATCAGCCACCTAAGACAGGCCCAGGACCAACAGCTGTCCTGCAGGCCCATGACGGGTAAGGCTCGATTGGGTTCATATGAGGAATCCTTGACCAAAGACAGGCGCTGTCCTCCCAGGGCCTGCCATATTCCTAAAAAATATATAATAATAAGGGAGGAGATGTAAAGAGTGGCTCAGAATGGCTGCTGCTGCCCTGCCCCTCCCACCTGAGGGCATTTTGTGTGTCAGCCTACATTTCCCATGATCCTCCCCTTGCCTAGAGTGTACATGACGTGAGCAACTTCCCGCTTCAGCCTACATCTCCCATAATCCTCTCCTGCTTACGTTATATATCCGGATGTGACAATGACCTATCAGATAACACTCCGTGCCCTCTTCCTGCCCCATTGGCCCACCTCTACCCTATATAAGTTGTAGCCATTTTAAGAATAAATGAGACTTGAATGGAATCCCGCCTTGTCTTCATCTCTCTTTTCTCTTGCCCAGCCCTTCATCCCCGTCCCTTCTCCAGGCCCATAGACCGATCCGCGGGACGGATCTTGGAGTCACTTTTTCCTGCAGTTTTCCCTGGACAGTTTTTGTTCTTGGTCCTGGCTGGCTGACTGCAGTCAGCAAGTGTGGTCAATTCCAGCTTCACTGGCTCCCTGTAGCTCTTGTCACTTTTGGTGTCTATGGCAGCCACTATGGCAGGGTGGCTATGGCAGACCCCTCTACCATGACACCCTGCCTTGGAGCCAGCTGAATGTGGACTGAAACCTCCACAAACTGTGAGCTGAATAAACCTTTCCTTCCTTCATTTGGGGCATTAGATATTTTGTCTCAGCAAGGAGAGACAAGTAACCAAAACTTTGGGCCACCAGTCTGGGCTTTGTTCTGGTGACCATGACATTGGTGAGGGACCTCAGGGGTGTGAGACCTCTCTGTGGACCCCCAAAGTCTAGATTTTTGGCCTAGTTTAAGATGCTGTTCTGTCTGTTGTAGGTGAGGCCCATGCTGCTCCTTGAACTGGGATACACACAGTCCACTTACTGAGTCTCCCGCTCTTGGAAGCCTCTTTCATCCTCTGGTCCTCCCTGCTCTTGAGGTGGGGACACTTTGGGCCGCTGGCTTGTGCCACGTGGAGACCCAGGGCTTTCTGGGGATCTGTAGCCCTTTCCGTGGCCACAGCTGCTCTCCTGCTTTGGGGTCATCTGCTGTGGGCTTCTCTCGAGCTTAGAGTCTCCCCAGGGAGGTGGGCACTGCCTCCTCCTCTGAGTCACTGGTGAGTTATCTATACTTGGTGACATGGCCCCTCAGGACTGATCCAGGAAGGATCTGCCTCCCAGTCCCCTCCACATCTGTAGCCCAGGGAGCTCCCCACTCCATGCCTCTCACATCACCAAGCCGTCTCCATGTGCTGGTTACGGCAGAAACCACATCCCACACTCCCCCATGTTTCCCTTTTGATCTTTTGCAATTCAGAGCCAAGAGTTTTGACTCTCCCTTTTTGCTCTTGCTGGGATGGTGAGCTGTCTCAAAGTCGGATTTAATAGTGGAAGATCTGGGGGATAAAAGGAACTACGAAGAGCAAAAACCAGGAGCTGGCATTTCAAACCCTCTTCTCGACCTGTGCAGTAGCTGGTGGAAGGGCTGAACTGAGGCACTCACTCAGCCAGGTGCCGGCTCTGTAGAATCTCACCGGATCCGAGCTGCTCTGCCTGTCTGCTATCTGCTAGGTCACAGTTACACTTTCCCTTCTCGTTCAGGCTTATTTTTCTTCATAGTATTTCTTTTTTTTTTTTTTTTTTTTTTTTTTTTTGTCTTTTTCCTTTTTACCGGTACCAGGGATCGAACTCACGACTGCCTGCTTGCAAGGCAGGCGCTTATGCCGCTGAGCTAAATCCCCAGCCCCCTTCATAGTATTTCTTACTGTGTGACATTATATTATTTCTTCATCGTGCATTTCTTGCTGTAGGGTATAATCTGCGCAAAGCAAGGGTTTTACCACCGTTTCCTAACGTCGTGTCTCTGTGCCTAGATCGGTACCTGCCATGTGGGAAGGCTCAATAAATGCTTGCTGAATGAATAAAGATGCAGTGAGACAAACTATAGTCTAAGGGTAAATAAAGATACAGAGATAGCAAAATGGTTAATAAGACCAAAATGGACATAACTTCTTTGCATTAGAAGATGAGCCAGCTATAGATTCCTGCTTATATTTAAACTTTGCTAAGATCCAGCTAAATGACCTAGCCACTCTCTCTGAGAAACACTTGCTTCTGCAACCCAACACTGAGAACCAACTAATCTAGGTATTTTATGTTTTATTTTATAAGTATTGTCATTTTTGGTCCCGGGGATTGAACTCATGACCTCGTGCTTGTGAGGCAGGTGCTGTGCTGCTGGCCCTAATATAGTTATTTTAAGACTTGACATCACCTGGCCACCAATCCCAGTTGTGTCATGAACTGCTCAATTCCAAAATGTTACCCTAAGACCTTTCTTAAAATCACCTGGTTTGCAAAAATCACACAACCATTTAAATAGATGCAGAAAAAGTCTTCAAGAAAGTTCAGCACCCTAATAAAAGCCCTCAGAAGCTTGGACTCGATGGTCTTTATCTCAGACTGATAAAAGCCAGCTGCTGCTAAGTATAGATCGGGTAAAGAGTTCAGAACACAGGAAGCGCGCCCAGGACTCAAGAACCATGACACAGCTCCTGAAAATGGGCAGAGGTCTGCGCAGACGTCGGTCCGAAGACAACACACTTGGCCGTAAGTGCTGGACAGACACTCAGCGTCACTCACTCCGGGACTCCTGCCTCTGCTTTCGGGGTCAGTGCGAGTGACGGGGTCCACTGTTGCACCCCTTGCCATGCTCACGGTGGCTCTGCATGGTGCCCTGATGGGAGGAAGCCTCCTGTAGGCGGCTGTGTGAGCCGAGCCTCTGCCGGGCTAATAGTTTCTTGTTTTCAAACTCATAAAGATTTTCTAAATATTTGTTGGTTCATTTTACTGCCTGTTTCTATTCTTCTAATTTTTATTCTTTTATTAATAGACCCAAATTTTAAGCTAAATGGGAGCTTTGAGTTGTAATAGAGCAGAAACTATAAAAACAAATAAAACAAAACAGCAGCTACACAAGAAAAACTATTGTCCCATGGACGTCTTTCTTGATTAGCTGCTAGCCTTTGATTAGCTATCAGTATTGATTAGTTAGCAACACTTAGCATAGTTCTTTTTTAAATCATACATGAAAAATCCCAAGTCTGGATTTCTTGCTTTTCTTTGAAAACTGTGCCTGTCAGGACAAAGACATGTGTCATGTGGCAGCAAACTCTTCTGGATATGTGTGAGCCCCACCATGGGTTGCGGTCCACCCTGGCCATCCTGTTTCCGATGAGCCCCCAGAACCTCTGGAGGGTCAGGGCATGTTTCCAGGGACCACACAGTAACCAGTGCTGTGACAAATTCTCAGAAAAGGCTGCCTTGTGACTCCAGCCACCATGGCTCTAAGGTCAGAGTTCCAGAGTAGACAGGGATCAGACGCGAACCTATTTTGCTATGCTAGGATTGGAATCAACATGCTGTATGGCACCAATTCAGCGTAACTGGACCATGAACGTTAAGACTAGGGCCAAGAGGATCCTGTCAGTCAGTCTCTGAAATCTGAGCACACAAAAGCAGCCTAAATGGTCAGCAAGGTAGGAGCGTAAACTGGTGCAACCACTGTGGAAATCAGCGTGGAGGTTCCTCAAAACACTGGGGTTGGAGGTCACATTTGACCCAGCTATTCTACTCCTGGGTATCTTCCCAGAGGAAATCAAAGCATCATGCCACAGTGATACACGTGCACCCACATTTATAGCAGCACATATCTTGGAAACAACCTAAATGCCCATCGACTGAGGAATGGATAAAAAAGATGTGGTACTTTTATACAATGGAGTACTACTCAGCTAAAAAGAAGGATGAATTGGAGATTTTTATAGGTAAATGGATGCAACTCGAGGCCATACTCATAAGTAACATAAATAAGACACATGTATAAACATCATAGCCTTTCACTAGTGGAGAAACTGAAAGAAACAAAGTATGTACATGTATATACATACAATCTGCAGTGTGCATACTATTATTACCCGTAATTATTGTGCTATGAAAATTCACTTTCTTTTTTTCTCTTTAAAAGAAAATACTTTTGAAAAGAAAAAAAATGAGTAGAAAAAAGGTCAGCAAGGAGAAAGAACTAATTCCAGCAACCATGATACAGTTTATTTTCTATAAGAATGTAACATTCATGGGGCATTTCTCAGCTGCTCTAAGTGACTCGTGAATTTTTGTATTTAGTACACACAGAAGCTAATGAAGGGGACACGATTATGGTCCTTGTGTCACAAAGTGGGAGGCGCAGGCTCAGAGAGCTCAGGTAACCTGTCCAGGCCACAGGGCTGCTGCACGGCAGTGTTGTGGGTGAAGACAGACCAGGGGACTGCAGGGGCACTGCTGCTTCCCACTGCTCCCTGTGGATCTGTTCCTGCACCCCAGCAGTTTCTGCAGTGGTTTGCTTCTGAAATCCCCAGCACATGGGCACCATGGGGTCTCAGAAAGACCAGGATGTGGACGATCAGTACTGACACGTGTCCAGGGCTGGGTGTGCACTGAGAATGTGCTCGTGGGAACCATTGCAGAGACGAAGCACATCAGTGGGCAGCATCACGAGGTGCAGCAACCTGGGCATTCTAGGTCTGCACTTCAGGCAGGACAAGCTCAGTTCCTGCCCCTGCAAAGGGGGATCATCACATCCACAATTCCTGCTTGCGAGGACACTGGGAAGAATAAGTGAGTTGACCCATGTCTACGCCTGGCAGGCAACGGGCTGCTCAGAACACCGGGTGCACCCCTTGCGGTGCTCCCCAGGGGTTACGAAAAGTCCTTGCTGGAAGGCACGCACTGGTCCATGCCTGGCGGAGCTCTGGGAGTAGTGGAGCCAGGTCTCAATCTGCTCCATCTGAAATGTTTACGGCGGCCTTCTTGGTGCCTGCCCACCTGCCGAGGTGGATTAGTGGCCGTTACAAATGGAAGCCATCATCCTAAACGATGATTTCACCTGAGGGACAACACCTTGTCAAAGCGCGTGGGAACTGACCTGTGGGGACTTGGGGAGATTACAGCTCGTAGAGCGTCCGGAAGAGCATCACGGCTCCCTGCCTCAGGACTGTTGATCTGTTGGAGACTGAGTTCTGTTTTGTTTGTTTGCACTGGGCAAATTCACTAATGCTTCCTTCACTCTTTTTAGGCCCCAGGCTACCGAAAGATTAAGGGTATCCATTTGTCTGTCGTTGTTTTTTAATTTTTCAGCGGGCCCAGATCTGCGATTTCTGACATCTTTTCTCTCACAAGCTATGATTGAGCGTAAAGTGAATAGTATGTCGATTGTTTATTTTTCTAAATCTACCTTCTCCTGAGAGTATCATGAAATTATAAATTTCAAGTTTATTGGCGCACCTCTCTATCACCCAGACAAAATGCTAGGCACTCACAGTGTGAAGGGCAGGAGGTTACGTGTGGCTCACTGCTTTGGTGTATTCAGACCATGGATGAACGGCTGCCTGGCAGAACAACCTGGTGGAAGGGCACGGTGGAGGGAAGCTGTCAACCCCAGCGGTGGGAAGCAGAGAAAGAAATGAGAAAGT
Source organism: Cavia porcellus (assembly GCF_034190915.1). NCBI lineage: Eukaryota > Metazoa > Chordata > Mammalia > Rodentia > Caviidae > Cavia > Cavia porcellus. The sequence goes on from NW_026947484.1 coordinate 163,729,625, forward strand.
GCACCCTCCCGGAGCTGCTCCACCTCTGGACGTGAGGCTGTGGCTGTAAATGATAGCATTCTACTCCTGGTGCCCAAAGGGCTCGTGTCTATCTCATTATACAAAGCGAATTCACTCCATCTTTAAGAACAAAGTCTTAATAGTTTCAGCATTGCTGAAATGTCCAAGTCCAAAGCCTCTTCTGAGACTTGTGGCAAACTCATAGCTGTGAGCCTCGCAATAAAAAAGAATGTCGGGCAGTGCCTACATACACTGGCACAGAGCAGAGTCCCATTCTGAAAAGGAGGAAGTGGGGACAGACAGAAACAGACAAAAGTCAGACCGAATCCCGGTAGTGCAAACATCAAGTTCTACAGCTCTATGTCTAGCATCCGGGGTAAGTGGTAGGAGTTTGTGAGACCCAGGACTTGCTGGTTGCAGCCTTCATGGCCTCTCTTGGACTGGCTCTGCTCACTGTTTGTGATTTTCCTCAGCACAAGCTCCTCATTCCTGCACCTCCAATTTCCTGGGGACTTCACTGCCCTGTGGCTTCACCCTCACAGCTCCGTGCACTGCCCTCTCAGGGCCGCACTGCCTGATCTGAAATCCGTGTGAGAGCTTTCCTTACCCTGCGGCTTTTGTGTTCTGCATGCTGGTAAAACCAGCGTCATTTCGAAGACACTTAGGTCTGTTGCCAGCAGTAGCCTGGCCACTTTGGACCATGGCTGCAGTGGCCTCTGGGTGCCTAGATGGTTGAGCACGCTGAACTGAACCCCAGGGAACCAATTCCTTCAGATATGCTTCTCAAGCAGGGGTCCCAGGGACCCTTTTCTTTCTCAAATCAAAAGTTAAGGTTAGAAGTCAACTTTATATCATGACCCTGGCCACCATAATGCACATTGAAACAAATGACTCACGAGCCAATGCTTCCCCTTTATGTAGGTCCTTGTACTGTTTTCTTTTCTGTTTTGTTAAATTCATCTCCCTACTGCTGGGCAGTCTCAACCAATGCTCTCATCCTGGCTGCATGTTAAAGCAGTTACTGGTCGTTGTCACCTGTGTGGAAGAGACAACCCCCTAAGACACACATAGCCTGACGAGGTCTGTGGAGGCATTGTTCCTTCCTGAGATTCAGATATGAGCGTGTGGCAAATGAAAGCGCTGTGCGCCGGCTGGTGTGGCATGCCTGCAGCAGTACACAGCTGCCCTTGCCAAATTGGCTTGAGGACACTCCCTTCCTTCCCTTCAGTCTCGCAGCCCTGACATTTGCCAGTCATTGAATTCCGAGGTAAGGGGAGGGCCGCACTGAAGAGGATGCCCCAGCCGTACCAGCCTGGTGGGAAGCCATCCCTGTTCACCGCCCACGTGGGAAGGGAATCTGGTCTGACTTCTGGGACCTGCCACGTTTTGCTCCCTCGGTGCCCCGGTTGGTTCTCTCAGCAGGTCAGACTGCTGTACCATTTTGCATTTCTGCTTAGGAGGCAGCCTCAGTGGCAGGTAAAAGCCACTGTCACCCCATTGTTGCTTTCCCTCAGTCCTTTAAAGCACCCTGGCTGTGCATTCCCAGGTGGCTCTCTGCCCCACAGCTTGGGTACCCTCAATTTTCACTCTGAATTGCAAGAGCCATAAACTCCATCTGGACTTCAAAGAGCAAGACGGCAGTGAACTCCACAGGCCCCCTTCACATCCCACAGTCAACCCTCCTCCAAGATGGAGCTGGCCCAGCAGCTGTGACTTCTCCGTTCTGGTCGGGTCAAGGTTCCCTGAGGGCACAGGCAGAGCTCTCCTGCTCCCACATATGGTGAAAGGTTCCAGAAAGTGAGCCACTCTGAGGATCTCCCAAGCCTATGGGATTGGAGAGGTAGCAGGGGAATTGGGGACCCCCTGTGGACTGCTGCCAGGTTGAGGTTCCACCTTCTTTTCATCCCTGATGCCTGATGGGACAGTTTCCATAATCTCGCAGAGATGGTGGCAGGCTGGTCATTCCCTGTGGAGCCCTCTGACCTCTCTCTGGACCTGTCCTGCTGGCTGTCTCTAGCTGTTCTGGGCCCTCCTTCCTGCCACAGAAGCTGCCTGTCCTCATGGGAATGACCCACTCTGTGTCCTCTCTCTCAGTCCTGGACCATCGCTAATAATGACTGAAGGGCATAAGAGAAAGGAAGGATTTTGATCCCACACTGAAGGGAGATTCCGGCCCCAGCGCTGCCGGTCACCAGGTGTCGTTGGGGGTCACCTGTGAATGTCACTATTGAGGTGAGGGCCCCGTCACCACTCCCTGCCTACCACCCATGAGAGAAGTGCCCTAGCACAATTCCCAGTGCTAGTGTCCTTAGAGTCCGTGACCTCACAGCCTCTGCTGAACGCTCCCGTTCCATCTCCCCATCTTCACAGGGGCCTGTGTGCCATGGGAACGGACAGAAGGATCGGAAAAAATCAGCCTTCAAAACTGACTTCAAAACTGACTTCAAAACCTTATGGGTAAGGAAGACGAGGAATCGGGCCACTGCTCCTGTTGATCCAGAATATTTTAACTTTGCTGCGGAACCTGGAGAAGATGAATTCTCTTGCGAAAGCATCGCTGATGTTTTTTCTTGTCCTAAAATGGAGAATACAGATGCTTCTCCCCTTTTCAATAGTGCCAGTCTACGACAGAATTCTCATGTAAAGAATGATCTTCAAATACTGTTGAAAAATCAAATTAAAGAACAGTTTCAAGATTCTCAACCTGAAATTGAAGACAACGGGAAACTAAAACAAAAACAAGTAACAAAATGTGTTCCTGTAACTTTTCACTTTTTTTTTTTAGTACACCTCTGCAGTGCAAAGTGACTGCCTTCCTCTTGGGGAGCTGGCTCGTGTTAACACGTCCTTATCAAAAAAATCTGAATCCTTTTTTGACCCCTTCTTACATCTTTCCTTTTCCTCCCTCCATCTCTTGCCTTTCCATTTGAGAAAGAGCTCTCTCTCTGCTTCCTATTGTCTATCTTTTATTTTGCTTTTTATTTATACTTTGGGTTTCTAAGAGAAAACATGGTATTTAAGCTTGTGTGTCTGATTTGTTCCACTTGGCATTATGACCTCAAGCCTCAACGTTTTCTTACAGGTGACTCAGTGTGATCCTTCTTTATGGCAGAGTGGTGCTGCATGGTGTGTAACCCTGTGTTTTCTTCATGCAGTCTTCTGTCCATGAAAGGCCATTTCAGGATCCATCTTTATGCGTGCTGCTGCTGTAAACCTGGGTGTGCATACATCACTGCGCTAGGACGTCTCTAACCCTTTAGGGATGATCTCTAGGAGGGGACTAGCTGGCTCAAATGGGGTTTCTATTTCCAGCTTTGAAGACTGTCCACACTGATCCCCTTGGTGGTACCAGTTTGCATTCCCACCAGCCGTGTAGGGCCGCTTTTCTCCCGTGGCTCACCCATTTCTGCTGTTTATATGATTGTCTGAAAATGGCAATTATTCCTGGGGTCAAAGAGAAGCTCAGTGTTTGATCATTTTTTTAAAAAATAAAGAACTGCAGTAACCCCGAGGACCAAAGTGTGACAGGTACCAAAGGGGCAAAGTGGTTCCACGTGAAGCCTGGTGTCTGATTTGTTCCACTCATCATATGGTACCAAGGTGTGGCCTTGTCCTGTATCACACAAATCTAAACAAACCTCTAATGAAATTTCCTAAATGAAGCGTTAGCACCACGCACAAAGACACAGAAGCGTGGCTGGCTAAGGTGAGCTAATAAAGCTGGGAAAAACAGCAATACGAAAAGCATGGAAACTGAGCTGGCTGTATAAATACAAACAAAACAAACCCGAAACAAACAGGCAAACAAAAAACAAACCCTGCCAGCCCAGAGTGGTGGGGAAATGTTGGGAGCCGCGTCTGTGATAGTTCGCCATGCGCGGCGGACGTGAGTCCTGTAAGAAAGAGCAAAGCCTGAGCTAGATTACCCCTCCCATCGAGTGTGCTAAGATGGCGCTTATCTCCTGCTTCCTGCTTGGTAAACAACCCGCCCTGTAAGATAGTCTGCCTAGCAACAACTGATGTTAGCCAATCAGCCCGCATCGCGCGCTTTGAACTGATTGGCCACTGTAACCCTATAAAAGTGAGTGCCTCTCCCGCCATGAGAGAAGAAGCACGGAAGGAGCCGCGGAGAGCGGACCGGTAGAGGCTTCGGGGCAGACTGTATAAGGAGAGAATAAAGAAAAGCCTGACCACCGCCAGATATTGTCGTGTGTTCTTCCTGCCGGCCGGGAGCGACACCGACAGGGAAAGGTGGAGGTACGTGTTAGATGTGTGACCCATCACAGGCATCCAGCCGGTGCTGCTAATGTTCAGGACAGTGAAATTCCCAGGGAATGGCTTCACAGACAGACAGATGTCACCTGTGGTGGCACAACACAGTAACCCTCACCCTCTAGCAGAAGGGGCAGAGCCTGGGTGCGGATCTCTTGTGACGGGATCTTGACAGGAGACAGGAGACAGGACTGGAGCCAGAAGTGACATTTTGTTTGTCATTTTTGAAGAAAACAGCCTGATGATTTAGAGGGAGGACTGGACGGGTGTGAACTTGTTCAGAATTCTTGTGACGAGTTTACAGGATCTTTTAGTCCTGGATACCCACTGTTCCTGTTCGGTTTCCTCGGGGACTGTCCTCAGGTAAAATCTCGCATCACAGAGATTTACAAATGTGTCATCCTCCGTGCACACGTGTTGCATGGCCCTCATGTGAACAGGGTGTTTCCTCCCAGGTGCTCTCCTGGAAAGTGACCCCTCGTGCAGGCCTGTGTCCCTGTGTGCGGGGCAGTGTCCCCTCGCCAAGCTGGAAGACAAGGCCGCTCCTGGAGAGGACACCGCTGTTGGCATCTTCAGTCTGGAACTTACTTGGGCCTGGCACTGCCTGTGCACTGCAGGCTGACTTCACACAGTTTGCTCATTTATGACACTGAGCTGCCAAGGATCCAGGAGGGCCACCAGTCCACACAAACCTCCGTGACCTCTATGGGTCTCAATCTGAGGTCGTGAACTCTGTGTCTCCACCAAGAGCAGATGACTTGTGCCCTGCGGAACCCAACATGACCCTAGAGGACCCCAGCATCTCTGTCCCCACAATGACAGAGAGCAGAGGGTGGAGAGCACGATGGGAAGCGCTGTCCAGTGGTCCAGGGTTTCCGCCTGGGAATTGAAGAAGCCTGGACAAGGCTGGGACACCCTTCGTGTCACCTCACGGTGGACTCCACACAGTGAAACTGGAAAATCCCACTTGACCAGAGAGAGAGAGCAGGGTTGCTCTGTGTTATCCGGGAGGAAAAGCCTGCTGGATCTGCGGCCACTCTGGGGGCGAAATAGATTTGCTGTTTCTTCAAATAATGTCATTGGAATTTGGCAGGAATTGCATTGAGCATGTAGCTCCTTTGGAGCAGCAGTGACCTGGTGACAGCTGTGAGCCTTCCAGCCTATGACAGGTGCCTTTCCTTCCCAGGGTCTTCTTTAGACCCTTTAGCCGCATTTTGTAGTTTTTGGTGTGTGTCTTTGTTTCTTGGTTAGGTTTATGTCCATGTATTTTATTCTTTTCAATGCTATTGCAAGTGGAATATTTCCTTCATTTCCTCCTCGGGTGTGCGTTGTTAGTGGAGAGGAGCAGCTGATTCGCATCATGGACTTTGGTCCCGAAGGGCTGCTACATCTGTTTATTCTGACGGATTAGAGGTTACGCACCACTCAAATACGCAAATGTGTGTCCTTTCCCTTTTGATTTAACCAACGGTACAGATACAACCCTGAAGCCATCCTTGTTTGCTGTTCACACACAGTTTTGCAGGTGTTACCTCTTCCTGAATGCCTGTCATGAGGGGAAGTTGAAGCTATGAAGCTGGGTGAGGCAGCACATGCCAGCAGTTGGGAGGCTGAGGCAGGAGGATCTCCGTGAGATTGGAGCCGGCCTGAACTGCAGAGCAAGTCCCTCACTCTCAAACAAAAACAAAAATAAATTTAAAGAAGAATTTTCATGCTGGGATTGTAACCCTGTTACAATCCCTTTATAAATGAGCAACTGACTCTGGGAAGATGAAATGGCTCCAGAGAGACTGTTTGAGACCTAGGTTGCTGCCAGGTCAGGCCCAGGACGCAGCCTGGACCCCTTCCTTCCATCATTGTATGGCAGACCTGGCGTATGATAAACACTAAATAAACGCACTAATTTTTTCAACAGGATTTTTAGCCACTCCGTATGTAGAGATGAGAAAGAGAGTTTTCCCCTGGAGAAGCCTGGTGTTAGCTAAGGTGAGAGCTTCCTACACACCTCCTACATGCCACAAAGGGTGATCAGGACGAGAGGTGGGTGCCAGCCCCTGTGATGCACCAGTACCCCTTCAATCCTGCTGGGGGATGGGGTCGCACATGCCCTGCTCCCCTGATGCCTCCCTAGCCTTTTATTTTTCCAGGTTGTTTTGCTGTGGACATGCCAGGCCTCCGGATGCCCCGCTTCACAGGGCAGAGTCCTCATCTTTCTGTGTTCTGTACTTAACCCCCAGCAGCAGGGCTCCTGGGCACACACCACAGGTCACCAGAGGGCCATGGGTCCCCAGCTGAACTGTGTTTCTCTCATTCTTGAGAACCGACGAAATGCTGATGGCTACAGAGGGCGGGCTCCTCTAGTAAAAGTCACTTCAGTTGGTCTTGTCACCTGCGGAAGGGCTGATGACCAGGCTGATTGATGCTGAAGGTTGGCTTTGCACAGGGTCACAGCCGCCACCTTGCCGAGGTGACAGCTCTCTGTGTTCCTGTGTCGTTCCCTGGGGAGGCCTGGGGATTCTTGGGTTTGGACCCCTTCCTTCCATCACTGTATGGCAGACCTGGCGTATGATAAACACTAAATAAACGCACTAATTTTTTCGACAGGATTTTTAGCCACTCCGTGTGTAGAGATGAGAAAGGAGAGTTTTCCCCTGGAGAAGCCCGGTGTTAGCTAAGGTGAGAGCCTCCTACACACCGACAGTGAACAGTTTCGATCTGGAGTGCTGGGGGAGAGGGGCGGTGTGGCCAGCCAGCTCGGTGGCCTTCCCTGATGTCTGGAAGTAGGTGCCTGCCCGGAGTCCTGGGGAGGAGGCCTCTCTGCAGGCTCCATTCTAACGAAATAACTCCGGGAGGGGAGGCCCAAGTCACTGCGACAGCCCAGCTCTGCAGCTCTCGCCCCCACCCCCAGGGGCTGCCCTGCTGGGGGCTCCTGGCCTCCCCTGCTCTGGTGCAACCTGGTTTTGAGAGTCCCCTCCTGACAGTGTGTGGGGCAGAGATTTTCCCGGCTAAAAATGGAAGATACACAAGGGAGGAAGCCATGAGAGAGGGAAGCAGGGAGCGGGAGGAAAGCAACGCCCCTGCTGGGACCCTGCTGAGTGAGCGAGCCCCCAGAAACGACTCATCGCTTCACAAACATTTATTTATTCATCTTGTCGAGAGGCTCTGCCGGAGACCCTAAGACACTGTCAAGGCTCTGCTGGGGAAACCGAGCCAGGTCATGCCCTGGTAGCAGCCTGTTCTCCAACAGAGGGAGGGTGCTTCCCACCTGTCCCCAGGTCCCAGCAGTGGAGGGTTTCAAGGCTGCTTGTGAAGTGGCAGATTCACCGCCTCCTGCAGCCTGGCCCCTGTTTGTCCACAGCTTGAAGCTGCGGGATTCCAGCGGAGTTTATGGTTTCATCTTCATTTCAAAGCTTTGTTGGGGGCTGGGGTCAGCAGGCCAGGGAGCTCCCTGTCCTACCAGGAGGAAGTCGGTCAGCAGGGGGGACAAGGCAGGGCCACAGCAGAGGGCCCCTGGGGGCAAAGTGGGCATCAAGGGGGGTCGTTAAGGATGAGGGCAGTGAGGAAGGCATCTGAGAGAAACCGCAGCAGCCTATGAATAAGCAGCCTGGCAAACTTCCTGTGACTCAGTTTCCCTTCTGTGTACCCAAGACCCAGTAACAAGAGACAACAGCCCCCGCCCCAGGGAATGCTGGACAGATTTCCTGATGGTGCCCCCTACGTGCCCTTCCTCAGCTCCCTGTTCCCCAAACCTGACCATGAAGAACATTGTGCCCACCTTTCAAACCTCCTACCACCTTCCTGCCATGTTGAAATAAATACAGATGTAAGAGCTGAGGGCGTATCCCTGTAATGGGCTGTCTTTAGATATTCAGGAAGATACCAGGAGGCTGGGTCCAATGGAAACTCTAGTCCTACTTCTTTGAGGAGTCTCCACACTGATTCCCACAGTGGTTCTCCCAGTCTGCACTCCCACTGACAGTGGGCAAGGGTTCCTCTTCCCCACAGCCCCTCCACGATTTGCTATCATTTGATTCCTTGACAACAGCTGTGCTCTCTGAGTGAGCATATACAGTGATCCATGGTGCAGAGTTATACTTACAGCAGTGTAATTCACAACGGCTAAACCTCGAAGGAGGTCCACACGTCTACCAACAGATGGGAGGAGAAAATGTGCATTTATACACCATGGAGTACTACTCTGCCATGAAAATGATAAACCTGAGTCATTTGTAGGCCGTGTGTGTGTGTGTGTGTGTGTGTGTGTGCACGTGTGTGGCAGGTATGGGGAGCCCGCCTGCTACAGCACAGCAGGGGACTGACTCACTGGGACCCTTCCCCAAGCAGTTCCCTCTGACCTGGTAATAGCAAGGAAGATCTCAGGACCCAGACTGGAAACCACCGAGCTGTCCAGCTGGAGAAAGCTGTCAGAAAACAGCAAGTGTGGTTGGCTGTGCCCCGTTCCCAAGGACAGGCAGCCTCGAGGGAACCCCGGGACTCTGCTGCCTTGCTGCTGAGGTAGCAGCTTGAACTGATTTCCTGAAATTCCCTTTGGCACAGGATGAAGAGAAAACGTCATCACTCAAGTTGGGACAATGATCCGTCTCCTCTAATTGCATTAAGCCGCTCTGAGATGAGCTACAGATACGGGATCAGGGGGCGAGGAGCACAGTTTTCTAAGAGCTTGTAAAAAGTTTCCACTGTCACAACGCAGAGAGGAAACATGCCAGGCGTTAGCTGTACGTCGCCACTGTCTAGCACTTCTGAAATGGTCTCCTTGCAAGGACCCCCCGCCGCCCCCTCCCAGGCCGCAGTGCCTACCTTCTGGGGGCCCAGGAAGTCAGGACTGAGTGATGGCCGGGTGTCAGCTGGGTGAGTCTCCCTGGAGAACAGTGGTCTCCCAAATGCATTCTTGGTACCACCAAGGCATCCTTCCTCCTTGTTTCTCCTGGACAGAGGCCCCTCTATTCCAGCTCAGCGTTTGTCCACACACAAGTGTTCTGATCTGGATGCTGAATTACAAGTTCCCCTCATATGATTTAGGCTCGGAGCGGGTGGGGCTGATGTCCTGTGCTTCCCCCTCAACAATGAACACAGAGGGACTTCCATGCAATAGGCTTCTCCTCCGGCTTGGTCTGCTGAAAGGAGCCTGGCCTCTCCTGGGTGAGCCAGCCACTGGCAAGGGCAGTGGCAAGGGTGAGGATGGTGACACGTGTCCCTATCACTGACTCATGACAGGGTTGTCAGGGCAGGAGGAGCTCTGGGAGTCTTGGTTCAGGAACAAGGGTGAGCTGGGTTTTGGCTCTTACCAGCCAAGCACCTGGGGGAAGTTTCTCAGCCTTTCTAAGCCTCGATTTCCTCTGCTGTGAATGGAGTTCATAATGGGCCTGCTCTGTGGCTGGGTGGTCAGTTCAGTGTTCTGTGGATCAGAAGCTCAAAGCCTGGCTCGTGGTAAGCGCTTAAGAAATACTAACCCCATTCTGGAGTAAAACACTTTTCTACTCTACCCCACTCCATGTTGAGAGCCCGGAGCTTTGTTTAACGATGACGGTTTTGAGACTGACTCAGACACCGTATCTCTGCTGAGACCTGGGACAAGCTCACCCCTCCCATGCAGCCATGGCCAGGTCATTTTAAGGAGAGACGGAACCCAAGACTGGAAGCCAGAACTGTGCTGGTGCTGCTCAGCACGGGCAGGAAGCCGGGAAGGGAATATTCTTTCTGGATTGTGTTCTCCAGAACCTGATCTCCCACTGTGGAGGAGAGGAGGAAGACATGACGGGTCTGCTCCCCGGAGGAGGGAAGAGCCACAGCGGACTCTGGAGGGGCAGGTCAGGAGGGTGAGGCTGGGACTTAGCCCCTTCACTAAGAACCTTCTAGCAAACAACTGTGGAGCTTCAGACTTCGCATTTTAGGAGGTTGAGGCTGATGGTCAATGCAGGCTACATGGATTTTGCTCTTTCCCTGTCCCTTGTGCTCTGAGAAGCCACTTCCCCTGGGGCCTCGGACTGTGGCTTTCAGACTGTGGACCAAGGGCTTCAGACTCCTCAGGGAACGGAGCTGGGAGACAGAGGCCAAGGGCTCCGCTCTGCTTTGTCTTGATCAAAGGAAATCTAGAAGGCAGTCAGGCAAATCAGGCCTCAGCAAGTAAAAGGATTGATGATTCCCATGGTGCAGGTCTCAGGATGTTTTCCGATGATTAAGGAGTTCCCGGGCTTGGTGTTCAGTGGCTGTGGTTGCCAGGTTCCCAATGCCTGGGTCTCCTTCCCCATACCCGGGCCATGTGGAGAAGACTCTCATGGTCTTCAAGGAGCTCACGGTTGACATTTGGATGTGGCTGCAGCTGCCACTGTGCTTCCTGGGCCTGGTTTGAGCCAAGCAAGGGTTTGGATGAGGCCAGACTTGAAAGCCGAGTGAACCTTAGAGACACAGCTTGGATGTCGCCAGGGCCTGGCAGCTTCTAGGGCCAGCAACAGAGACCATGGTGCACAGTCGGGCTGCCAGGTGGTCGCCTCCTCCCTAGCATGGTGACTGGCCCCTGCTCAGCCTCCTGGGGCGCCCTGGCCAGACAGGGGACCCCCCACCTGTCCTGGCTCCAGCTCAGCACAAGGCAGGCCATGCCCATGATGTGTCCCCAAGGGTCAGATGGCTCGTGGCCCTCATGGGAGCTGGCAGTCGGATGTGTCACGTCTAGGTCCTTTTTTCTTCCTTCCCTCCACTTCCCCATCGTGTCACATGCAATGATACAAAGCAGGGAGATAAATCCACTCCCTGTCTCACAAAAAATACGCCTCCCTGTTTCCTATCGTCGTGCTTTTACGTTGCTCCTTAATTATTTATACTTTTGGGATTCCCTATAAAAGAAGCCATGTGATAGACGACCTTTTGTGTCTGATTTATTCCACTCAACATATGGTCTCAAGGTACACACATTTCCCCTCAGATGGTGCAGGCTTATCCTTCCTTACGGCAGAATAGTACTCCATGGTGTAAACACCACGCTTCCTTTATCCGCTGCTGGAGCGCTGTAGTCGGGGGCGGCAAGGAGAACAAGACAAAGCAGGAGGATGCATAATCACAATATTATTTATAATGGTCACCCAAGGAGTCAAATGCAAAGAATGTACAGGAAGTGTGTCCACACACTAAAGACCTAGAGAATCCAGCCGAGGGCCTGGTGCCATAGCAATGTCCTGCATGAGTTCAACTGAAGACCTAGAACCCTTGACAGTGCCCTCCATGAGTCCAACTGGAGGCCCAGAGCCCTGACAATGACTCAGGCAAGTCTGTTTCACAGATCCATGCTGGGAAGTCCCCCAGGTCAGCGGTGGAAGCTAGAACGTTTGTGCCAGTGAGGTGAAGAGCTGCGCTACACAGTAGGTTGAAGGTTCTGCAGTGGAGCAGGGAAGCAACACTCAAAGCAAAGAACAGGGCTCCCCTGAAAAGCACTGCAGCCATCCTCAGTGACAGTGAGGTCCTGAGCCCCTCTGACAATGAGAGCAGCTGAGTCCCTATCAGAAAGCTGAAAGAATCTTGCCCTAGGCCAGACACTGTAGCGGTGAAGCCTTGGAGGCCAGGCCGAACCAAGGAGCTCTATCTTCCCCACCCCTAGGAATTTACCTGTGGCATGAAATGAATCCCACTGGGCTACCTGCGCATCAGTAATGCCCCTTAGGCTCCACCCCAAACCTAAGCTACATGTATGCCCATGTGTCCGACGGAGAGATTGCCAGACCCCGGAGACAATGCCGGATCCCTGTGGGTCGAGGGTCTCTCCCTGCATTCTTAAAATAAAGGTCATTTATATTTCATACTTTTTTCCAATTCTATCAGAAGCCAGCATGACAAGCTTCTTCTGGAGATTAAACAGCACCCACCTTTCCCTCCAGAGCCAGAAAGCGATAAAGGACCAGAGCTCCCCCAAAAGGAACCGCAGCCATTCTCAGTGATATGGTCCGAGCTCCTCCAATGATAACAGGCGAGTTCATATCAGGGAAGCCAGCATGACAAGCACCTCCAGGAGAACCCATGGCTCCAAAAACAATACTTAGGAGAACCCACAATGCTCTGTTCCTCCTTTCCAGGTCTCCATATTATGATGGCTGCAGTCTTCAGGGGGGCTGACCATGCTCAGCACCACGCTGATTCAGTTCAGCGGTGTTTAAATTGATCACCAGTTTTTAATCCACCACGTGGCCATAGAGGCCACCTCCAAGATCCAGTTATTATGAGCTGTGCTGCTATAAACACAGGTGTGCATGGGCCACTGTAATACGCTGTTTTTAACTCTTTTGGGGAAAATGCCTAGAAGCAGGTAGCTGGCTCCAGTGGAATTTCTAGCTTTAGTTCTTTGAAGAGTCTGCACACTGATTTCCATAGTGGTCTCACTAATTTACACTCCTATCAACAGTGTAAAGGGTCCCTTTTTCCCTGTAGCCTTAATAGTATTTATTATTATTTGATTTCTTGATGACAGCCATTCTTTCTTGAGTAAGGTGGAATCTCAGTGTTGCTTTAATTTGCATTTCTCCACTGGCCAGTGACGTTGAACATTTTTCAGGTATTTATTCGCCTTTTGCATTTTTTCTGAGAAGAGTCTGTTCACTTCTGGTACCCAAATTTTGCTGCCCGTGTGGTTACAGGACTGGAAGTTAATCCTCGGAGCCTGTCTTAACGTTCTTATTGCTGAGACACAATGCCCGACATGCACAGCTTAAAGGAGGAAAGGTTTATTTTGGCTCACAGTTTGTAGAGGTTTTGGTCCATAATCCGCTGGCTCCAGGGCAGGGTGGCGCATGGCGGAGGGGAAACAGCTCACGGCAGACAGACTGGAAGCAGAGAGGGATCAAGGGAGGAGGAGGGAGATACATCTACCTCCAGGCCACGCCCACGCCTCTAATCGGGCTTCACCTCCCACTGTCACAGTTAGCTGTAAACTCCACAGTGGACTAATCCGAGCATCACACCTCCAAGACCCAGCACCCCTAAAATCTTGCCTGTGGGGAAGAGCGCCTGGTCCTCTCCTCCACCTCTCCTCTAGTGGATCCAGCACGGTGGGCAGTGGTATGCAGGGAAGGGGAGCCCAGGCTCCAGGCCAGGTGGCCAGGGTTCAAATCCAGGTCTCACGCTTACCTGTTGGCTGCCAGTTCTTGGGCAAGCATTTCCTTGCTCCTAAGGGGATACAAATTATAAGATAAGTACTGCAGTAAATTCCTCAACAGCCTGTACCTTAAAGAGTGCTCAACAAACACTACCTCTCTGGCTAACATGCTCTATCCAAGGCGTCGTGTGTTGTTACCTACAGGAAACTGTTACGTTCGTCCTGCATCCCCGCTGTCCCGATGCCAGGCCATATTCCTGGCGACCCCAGGATGTCCCAAGCACGTCCCCTGACCCTCCTGCTTCCAAATGCAGAGAGCCGGAGGGGAACTGACCTGCCTTGGCTGCTCTCACTTCTCAAGCTCCTCTGGTACTGCAGAGCTGTACTGTCACTCACGTCCCCGCCACACCCATGACTCCCTCACTGACACCCTGAAGTGTCCCTTGTTGGGCTCCAAAGCCACACATCTCCATCCAACTCTGCCTGCAGAGCTTCTCCAGGCAGAACCTGTACTCGGAGGAAACCAGAAGCTGGGGACTGAAACCAGGTCTCCTCTGCCCCCGGGGATGCACTGTCTGCTCTGCTGCCCGCCAGCCTTGGTCACAGCCCAGACTCCTGTCTTCAATTCTTGGGGTACAGAGCATTTTCCTCTGCAATGCCTGTGTGTGCTGAGGGTGAAGGGATGTCTTGCCACCTGTTCCCACAGCAACAGGCGTCTGCTCCTGGGGCCTCTGGCTTTGCTTGAGCAGGGGGCTCTATTTTGAGGTGATGCCGAAGAACCCTTGGGCCCCTGCGAGGCCAGAAGAGGCAAGAAAGGACCCCTCTGAGGCTGCAGGGAGCTGAGTGACAGTCTCCGTGCTCACTGAAAAGGTTGGCAGCACCCACAGCCTGTGGGGTGAGACTGCTTCCACCCGTGGCTGGGCTGCCCACTAAGGAAAGCTCTGCACAAAATGTCTGCCACCAGCTGCTGTGTGGCTGATGAGGGACAACGTGGTCTTCAGGTAGAGCTGGAACTTTAAATAACAGCAGGGTTTAACCCTGGCTTTCCTCGGTTCAGCCTGTGAGCTGCCCTCCCGTGCTGCCTTTCACAGCCAGTCCACGTAACATCAGGATAACCAGAGGCGACTGCAGCCAGGATCCCCACGGCAGAGGTGAGGACCCCAAGCACACAGGCATCACCGCAGAACTTGCCACAGATGTCACAGATGAGGGAACAAATGTACCAAGTCTGGGGGCCCTGGCTTGATCACCAGGCCACTGACAAAACTGTCTAGCTGATGTCTTTGCCAGAGCTGAATTAGGGGCTGGGACCCCAGCACAGACATGACTCAGTTCTTGCTCTGGAGAGAGGAAGTGTGGAAGACCATATGGACAGCTCCCCTTGAATGCAGAACAATCCCTTCCACATTAGTTAAACTGGGCTCCATCTCCATGTAAATGTATAGCTGGCTGAGCTATTTCCTTCTCCCTTCAGTTGGCTCTAAGCAAAGTAAATAGGGCCAGCTGAGGTCCTGATGTATGATCTTTGAAGCCAGCTGACAGTTTCCTGTTTCCTCACCTCCTGTCTCCCTATAAATGGTTGGGCACAGTGGGATGGCAGAGCCACATAGCTCCAGAATGTCAACTGGGTTAGAGCCTCAGAATGAGAGGCTATGACTTCTGAGGGTACAAAAGTTTACACATCAGGAACTGAAGCAACAGCCCCTAACATTTAAACGCTACCCCAGTTGAGTTGTGCAGATTGGTCTTTCTGCATTCCCTTCTCTCTGCATATGGCTGTGGTGCTTTCTGGCCACCTGGCTAGCTCAGTTCACAGTACTCACATAATTCCCACCAGTCTCACCAGCACTCATCCTCCGGCCACTCCTGTTTTCATGAATTAAAGAATCCTGGGTTAGGCTCTCACCTGGGTGGGACTCAGGACTCCTTGACTGCCCATAAAAATGAGTATGTCTTAGTGCCTTTATTCTCTCCATGGGTTGCACTGGAGGTGGTAGATTGGAATTAACTCACTGGAAGTCCAGTAACATTTCAGTGGGATTATAATATAAACTTTTCAGACGTCGAAAACGGGAAAAGGGATTACAGTATTTGGATTACAATAAGGAAGAAAGACAAATGTGTAAAAGAATATAATGATATGATTATCCAAGTTCCACACAAGTATGCAGCTAGGAGATCGGCTGGATGAGGGCCAGCATCCACGTGGGCCTAAGGAGTCAGCATTTCAGGAGAGCAGGTGCTCCAGAGAGTGCAGGAGGGGCCTTTGGGAGGGGCTGGCACACGGCAGGAGCGCAGTCGGGGTTTTCTCCAGCACCCCCACTACCTTGGCTGATCAGAATGGCTGGTGACACCGCCTGCACCGCTCCCCAGCTCGGTGGGCTCACAGTCACCTCCCCCAGCCCTAAAACCTGCTGTCCTCCAGGCTCCTCCGAGTTCAGCAAGGTCATCACGGCCAGGGTTTCTAAAGTTGGTCCCTGAACTCACCCTTCTCACCGACCTGGATCCAGCCAGCCACTCTCTTCCCTAATTCCCTTCCGGTTTTTCCAGCCTGAAGCAGAACAAGATTCTTCCAGTCCCTGATCTCCTACTCTCTTTCCTCTCTTCCTAGCCAAACTCTGGCTGCTGTGCGGCTGCCTGAGGTAGCCACAATCCCCTCTGTGGATCTGGTGGCCGCAATGGTGTGCAGGGCTGTGTGGGGGGGCCCGGGGATCCTGCATTTGTCCCTCTCTTCCCTTGAGGAGGCCTTTGTCCTCCTGGGCCAGCCCAGTGCCTGGCTTTTAGGAGATGCTCAGTGTTTGTCCAGTGAATGAAGAAACGATCTCTGCCTTTATCAGGGGAACCACGTAGCCCCCCTGCTGGGCAGACGGCTCTCATCTGACACCACAGGAGAGGAAGCCAGGCCAGTTAAGTAATTCTCCACATAAATGGCGCTTACTCCTGTAAACACCACACTACTACTTTAGGTGAGAACACTGAATTTCTGCCCGGTAGAGGCAGACTCAGGATGTCCCCAGTGGGGCCCCACACCCATCCCTGAGCCGGCCTGTGACACAAGGATTGAGAGCCTGTGATACTGTGATGTCTCTGGGCAAACTAAGTCAACTCTAGGGTAGCATCTGGCCGCCAGGAAGCACAGGAGGTCAGGATAAGGGGAGGGAAATGGATGCCGAGGGTCACAGACGGTCAGGTCCACTTCCTCCCTCCTCTCTTGCCTCCTGCATTTCTCTATGGCCTCTTTCCCTCACTTCACCGCAAGCGGAGGTGCAAATATGACATCTTCCTTACTTTTGAAGCCTCCTAAGCTGCTCAGGGAGCAGCAAATCAGAGTGCTGCTTATAGCAGTGGATGAAGGCCCGTCACAGAGAGGCAGGAGTGTAGCGGGAGAGGGACAGCGCTCTTGGCCTGCGGAGGACAGAGAAGGCGTTTGATGACTGTTAAGACTCAAGCTGATTTTATAGCGTAAGAGCTCACTGATCAGTCAAGAGAGTCAGGGCATTCTCATCATAGGGAACCGAGGTGCTACATGGCCGAAGGGATGGAGGTGGGGCCTGGACAAGCAAGGAGGGAGCCAATCGGGGTGCTGGCTGTTGAGGATGTGGCACCATGTTTAATCCTCACAGCAGCCTGGCATGTAATGTGGTGAGATGAACTTAATTACAGCCATCCCTTTTCTTTGTCTCACTTACCATCTTTCTCCACTTCTCCTCTACCATCTCTGAGGATAGAAAAGGTAAAGGTGGCAGAGGCAGAGACTCAGGAGAAAGGCAATGAAACCAGAAGACACACATCCCTGCAGGGCTGCTCTCTGGGAAGACGTGTCAGTGCACATCATGGTGGTAGCTATGCTAAGGAAACCTAATGGAATGGAAAAGCTGGTGGGAGACCTGTACGGTAGGAAGGGGAGAGACTCCCAGGAATGGGGTGCTACAGGAAAGGACGGAGCAAGAGACTGGAGGCATTACTGTGAATGGAATACCCGGACTCTGCCTTAGTTATCTGTTGGTCTGTAACCCAAACTCCGGAGCAGTGACTTTTATCTCGCAGTCTTTGTGAGTAGGGTTTTTGTGGCAGTTGAGCTGGGATGCTCTAGCTCAAGATCTATGGTGAAGTTTCAGGTAAACTGTTGGTCAGGCTACAGTTGTCCGAAGGTTTGAGGAGGCCCTAAAGAGTCCTGTCCATGATGGCCCACTCCCAGGGCTGTGGGTAGGAGGCCTTCGCTTCTCATCATGAGTTTCCACTTAGTGTCCTCATGACCTGGTAACTGGCCCCACAGAGTAAGGGAAGAGACAGTAAAATGGGTGGTGCAGTGCTCAAGTAACACACAGTCACTTAGCAACACCCAGTGTGTTCCACAGATCAGCACCCTGTGGGAGGAACTTACACAAGGGCACAAACACCAGGAAGTGAGAATCACTGGATGCCATTTAGAGGCCATCTTGAAGATCACGTTGGAGGCCATCTTGGAGGCCATTTTAGAGGCCAGAGACTACAGATGTCATTAGATGTTTTAAGATTTTAAAAAATCCCATTCTAGGCCACAGTCATTAAACTCTTTGATGCTCAGGAACTAGATAATTTTGCTTCCTGTCACTATGTACTAATTTTGGTATTCTAAAAATCCATCTCACTGGCAGAAAATATTGTCAGTGTCAATAACCATGAAGCACTGGTTAACTTTGGTTCTCTCAAGTCCAAAATCCTTTTTGCTTCCACAAGATGAAACTAAAGATTATGTATTACAAGGTTCTGCAGTGATGGTCCAAAGTTGCACTGTAAGGGAATTACAGAAACAATATGAACTTAGCTGTGGCTCATTCTCTGATTCGGACTTGTTCTATTGTTCCATCTGTACAAGTGTTTCTAAACTGCTCTTTCTCTCATGGTCTGTAGTCATTTATTTAATGAATATTTTAGAAATATAATAGCATAAATTCTTCAAGAGAAGGGATTATTTATTTATGTTGCTGTTCCAACATCAAAAAAGCAGTGTCTGGAATAGAGCAGGTAATCAATGTACATTAACTGGAGTTGCTTGTTTGCCTCCCTGGACATCCTGCCCAAGGCCTTACACGCGCCAGGCAAGTGCTCTCCCACCAAGCTGTGCCAGTGCCTGTGGTAGTTTTCTAATTGCTTTAATTTTATATTAGTGGGTCATTACCTTGGATAACGTGTCAGCTGGGAAGACATGGCAGGTATATAAATTTAGCATAAGGAGACAATGGATTATAAAACCACCGGGAGAGGTGAGAGCAAAGATTGGAGCTACTGCCTCTCCTCCAGAAGAACGGGAGAGCTGGCACTGGGGTGTCAGCTGCTGCCAGGCCCCTGGAATGGCACTCAGGAGGACACCGAGATACTCATAGCCACCTCCTTGTTCATCTTCAAATCTCACATCAGGGTTTCTCACTGAGAGGTAACTGAGCCCCTGCTGGCCGGAAGCTTGGAAGGGTGGTTCCTAGGTTTCAGAGAGCAGGAGGAGAGAGCGCTGTAGAGGGTGCTGGGCGTGGAAAGCCACCATCTGGTACAGCCGGTCACTGCTTCCAGAGAATCTGCTGATCTTCAGGGGAAATTGCGTTTGATTATTAGGTGCAGGACAAAGAGCTCAAGTGACAGCTCAGGACTTAGGAGACTTTTCATTTTATCTGTGCCACATTAACTATCAGCAATCATAATGACTAATAGTGACACTAACAACATGGCTAGTTATTATGATTTTGTGGGTTTCAAAATTCTGAAAACCTAGGTGTAAAGTCCTGGTTGTGATGACAGGAAGGTACGAAAGCTCTCTCCTCAGTTTCTCTTCTGTAGGTTGGAGATGATAAAGTCTCCCTCACAGGTTTGTTGTGAGAAGTAAGTTGGTTAAACCATGTAATATAGTACAGTGTGGGAACCTAGGAAATACCGAGAAGTGGGTGCTAGTTTTATCCAGCATGCGTTGCAAGACCAGTTCCTGAATACCTCGATGTGGGTGACCGCAGGAGACCGGGCCAGCGGGGGAGGGAAACACGCTGGGAAAAGTGGAAGCTGGAGGGGTGAGGGCCTCGTGGCGGGTGGGACAGGCCGGAGGTGGAGCCAGCGTGGAGGGCTGGGTAGAGGTGGGCCACTCCTGCCACCGTCTCTGCAGCATCTCTCCTGATGCCTTTACCTCGGAGACAGGAAATGCAACAAGTGCTAAGAGCTATGAAGACCCCTCTGCTGGTGCCGTGGAGTTAGACATTTCTCTCTTCTTTATACCAAATACTGAAGGAGAAAATGTAAACACGGAGGCTTTTTCTAGGCTGCCAATCCAGCCCTGCAGGCCCCTGCGGCTCCGTTTATAACTAACAGATGAAGCGCAGAGACCAGCTGTGCCAGGCCTGGGAACTTGGTCTAATTATTTGGGGAATTTGTTTCTTTTTTCTCAGGTAATTAATCACAGATGAAATGAAATATTTCAGCCCGCTTTATGATTTTGCCCTTTCCTGGATCTGCAGGAAGCGTGTGTGGACCTGCACACCTGTGTCTATTTGGGAGCAGAAGGCCCACCATGCTCTCCTGTGGTCTTGGGGAGTCCTTGTGTCACCCCAAACAGGCCCAGGAAGCCACAGCCACGCTTCTGCCAGGTTGTGTCCTGCTCATCGGCACCCTAGAGACACCCACCACATTGGGCGCCCTCAAGTTTTGATACGGCCCTCGCTGTCGTCTCAGTCCTCTCTGAGAGCGAATGGAAACAGCTGTGGAGCTTTGGCTATTTGCATTAATCCGCAGCATATCTGGTGCTAAGCTAATACTTTGCTAAGCAAACTTGGCTTTAAGTCAAGCTCCCAAGCACTGCTTCACCACTAGGCAGGAGCCCTAAAGTAAGCAGAAATTCCCGACGTGGTACGTTCAGCGCGCTGTGGGATGAGGTTATCTATGTCAGGTCCGTGAACCTCGGTTCTTCTTTTTTGAACATGGAATAACTCACTGCTCATTTCCTGGAGACCTGAATATCAAATAAGGAACACCCTAAGCCCCAGGCACTGTGTTTGGCATATCGCAGATGTGTGGTAAACATTGCTGCCACATATCTAACTAGTTTTTGTCCCCATATCATAAAAGACAGAATCAGGATTTGGTCCATATAGTAAACTAAAGAGTTTCTACACAGTAGAAAAACCCAACTAAACAATAAGGTAGGGGGGCTGGGGATTTAGCTCAGTGGCATAAGCGCCTGCCTTGCAAGTGTGTGGTCGTGAGTTCAATCCCTGGTACCGATAAAAAAGAAAAAGACAAAAAAAAAAAAAAAATGGTAATCTGTGGGACAACAGGAAATGTGTACAAACTGGTAAAGGCTTGTGTCCTAAACATGTAAGGAAATCATATAACTCCCAGAAAAATTACCCAGAAAGCAAAGCAAAACAAAACAAAACATTGATTCTAAAATGGACAAAGAACCTGAACAGCCATTTTCCCTAAGAAAATAGATGGTGGCTGACAGGTAAACAGCAAGGCGGCAGAGTCCCCAGCCATCCAGGACATGCAGATCAGAGCTGCACGGTGAGAGCTCATCGCCCACCCAGCAGGCTGGCTGTTGCCACAGCCAGCAGGTGAGGAGGAAGGGGGCACTGACACGCTGTGGGCTGGAGCGTGCGTGCCATTATGGAAACCAGTATGGAAATTCCTCAGAAAATTAAACGTAGGACTAGCTGCCAGATGGTCCTGCAATCCCATACGGCTCCACCTACAAAGGACAGGCGAAGCCCTGGCCTGAGAGGTGCGTGAGGCCACTTCCACTGCAGCCGAAGCACCTACTGATGCTGACGGGAATAAAGAGCACTCTGCACCCTATGGCTGGCCCTGAAGGCTCATGTGCTGATAGGGAGGCTTCTGGGAGGCGGCTGGGGC
Organism: Cavia porcellus; assembly: GCF_034190915.1. NCBI lineage: Eukaryota > Metazoa > Chordata > Mammalia > Rodentia > Caviidae > Cavia > Cavia porcellus. The sequence goes on from NW_026947484.1 coordinate 163,750,863, forward strand.
TTGGGTCACCGGGAGCTATAGTCCTAGGTGGGTTAGACCCGGGACGAGTATGTGGCTGTGTCGCCGGGGGCGGGGCCTGCGGAAGAGGCGGGGCCTGCGGAAGAGGCGGGGCCTGCGGAAGTGGCAGTCGCTGGGGGCGTGGCCGAGGAGGGCTTCTCCCCATGCAGCCCCTCCCTTCTCTCTTCTTCCCGGCTCCCATGGGGAGAGCAGCCCGCCTTCCCGTGTATATTTATACCCAGCACGGAAAGTTGATTCAGTCTTTAAAAGAGGAGATGCTGCCATTCGCAACAACATGCAGAAACCTACAGAACATCACGCCAAGTCAGATAACTAACTCAGAGCTGCACGACCTCACTACAGGCGGAGTCTAAGAGTTGACACTAGATGCAGAGAGCATCAGGGTGGGCACGGGCTGGGGTGGAAACATGGGGGTGGTGTCAGTCTGAGGGCACCAGTGCTGGAGACCTGCCGTAAGCACCATGGCTGTGGCCAAGGGTGACACTGTGTGTACTTGGAGTTGGCCAAGGGAGCGGATCTGAAGGGCCCTCTCCACACAGAGGTCACAGAGCTACCGCCGCCCGCGGGGCCCGCCCTCTGTTATTTTATTTTGGCAATCATTGCAGTTTCAGCACAGGTGCTGCAGAAGCGAGCAAAGCATTTTATAGTATACACACGTATCAGCACTTTGCATGACTTAAATAAAGTGTACATTTTATTTCATTAGAGATGAAAATGTGATGTATACTTGTGTACAACATGAAATCAGGGAAAGGGATACTTAGGTGGAAATGTTAGGTTAATGCATTCAAAATAGTTATACTTGAGGGTGGCATCGTCTTCCAGTCTTCTATGATGTAAATAAAAGAGCTCGCTATAGGTCAGAAAGAAAAGTAAAGCTTGGGCCCCGGCTGAGGGTGGAACCTTCCTGCTGGTGGCTGTGCCCACTGGAGTGAGGGGTGTGAGACTGGCTGTTCTCTGAGAGGGGAGCTGGGGAGAGAAACTGAGCAGAGAAGAACCATGAAAGTCGAAACAGAGGGGGGCCCCAGAACAGCTCCGAGGGAGGCAGAAGTGGAGATCTGATGAGCAGAAGGGAGGAGAAAGGGCTTGGCATCTGCAGCTCTTTTGAGGTTGCTGGACGGCCAGTGTCCACCTTCCTCTGTGGGCATAGGAGGAGGTGGGAGCCCTGGAGCTGCCCTTTTCAGCTAGGGAACTTGCAGTGCCCTTCACCTGAGCGTGGGGCTGGTGTCCCTCTCAGTAGGCCAGGGGCCTCGGGGTCTGTGGGGCTCCCCTCAGTTCCCACCCACTCAGGCGAGCACAGCACTCTGGTGATCTTTTGTGTAGTTAGCTTGTTTTGCTTTGGGTTTGTTGGTCCTAAGGAAGAGAAACCGCATTACAGCCATTTCAGGGGGAGTGGGAAGGTCAGATTACAGGACTCAGGAACACCTCGCTCTCAAGCGAGCACCAGAATGCATTTCAGCCTCAATTAAAACTTGAAAAACCCAAGGATCTCTCTGTCTCTGTCTCTGTCTCTCTCTTTCTCCCTCTCTCTGTTTCTCTCTGTCTCTTATTTTTCTCTGCAAACACCCTCTCTCTGCTTGCTCATTAACAAACTATGTTTTTCTGCTTGCTCATTAACAAACTATGTAGCTGGGCGTGATGGCATGGGCCTGTAATCTCAGCATTTAGTAGGCCGAGGCAGAATCATCGTAAATTCATGACCAGCCCGGGGAACACAGTGAGTTTAAAGCCAGCCTGAAATCCACAGCAAGACCTATCTCAACCCCTCCTCTCCCCAAAATCCCTCAAAACAGGCAGCCCCACCCCCAGAGGCCTGCCTCAGTTCCCTGTTTACAGGGCTTCCCAGCCACAGTGCTGGCCACCCAATTCCAAGACCCGGGAAAGAAGTGGGGTGGGGCTGGCTCCCACTGAGCGTGCTCCAGGGACCTGTGTAGTGGTGTTCATTCATCCTCCCAGCAGCCCTGTGATATGGGGGATCGGATTCCCATTTCAGAGGCAGTCACTGAGACCCAGTGGTCTCAGCTATGGGAAGCAACATCCCCAGCCAGTGGGCACAGATGTGGTTTAACCAGGTCACTGGTCTGGTGGACCCTAGTATGTGTACCTTTAACCACGGCATTCAGGGCTCTGACACCCTGGCAAAAGGTAGACAGGAACCTAGATTCTCCCCTCTCTGAGCCCTGTGCCTTAGACTCTAGGGTCTGACTCACTTTACTTATTTTAGCTCCAATGCTAAAAATACAAAGTGTGATCTAAATATACGGGGAATGTTCAAACTTTAAAATTTATTACAGGAAAAGACACACTGCCACCCGTCCCTCTGAGGACACCCCCGCTGGCTTGGGCACACGTATGACAACTGCGGTTCTTACTGCTTCCCGCAACAGCTCCAGAGTCCTCTTCCCTGGGTGTCTTTACAAAGTGTTATCAAAAACATGGTGAATGCCACTGCGAAGCACCATTCAGCAGAAAGGCAGCTCATAAAAATGTGACACTGTGTCCCTGTCCTCCTTATTCACTGGACTGGCACTGTGTGACTTCTGGCTCTTCCACAAGGTCACAGTGACCAGGAAAGGGGAACATTTAGAATCTATTCAGGACATCGAGGAGCCAGGACAGCACAGCTAAAGACCCCTAGGAGAGAGCTCTCCAGAGCTGCTGCAGGACGTGGGTGGGACAGTGGGACAGGTGTGTACAAAGCAAGGGGAAGATTTTGAGGGGGGTTAATGATAGTGTAAGTTTTACCCCAATACACTTTAAAATTTACACACTGACTGTACCTGTTGACCACATCACATCTAATAACTGCCACGGCAACTTTGAAACACACTCCACTCTTGGTTATCAGACGCCCCCAGCTGCCATCACCGCCACAACCCTGCTTCCCCTCCCACCTGGGTCCTGGGCGCCCACCTGTCCAGGACTCAGTGGCCAGGGCAGGTGACTGCGCTCTGGCCTTCACTAGGCAGGAGAATGGCATCACTCACCCTCGCCTGTGGTCCACTTCCTCTTCTGCTCTGTTCCCTGGACTCCAGGGGACCTTGGAAGCCACAGTGAGGGTGGCAGTGCCTCTGGGACCTGGGGATCCTGAGAGCTCCCGGGATGCAGTGTGTGCCTCCCTGTGCCCGCTGCCAGTCGGCCTTTCTATGACCTGGAAAGAGACACCTGCAGGTCACAGAAACCTCTCTGCAGTGACATCCCTCTCCTGCTGGAGCTGGGGGAGCTCGTGAGGCTCCTGCTTCTGGCCTTGGGTCAAAGGAGATCCGGTGCCACAGGTCATCAGAACCTTTGACGCCAGGCTCAGCCCTGCTGTGGCTTCACTCATGGCTTGGAAGAGAACCCAAGGCCACGCAGCGTCTCCGCTTGGCTTTGTGGCCACGTGGTTCCTCCTTATTTACGTCTGTTTTCCACCATCAGAGAATGGGCAGAGAGGACCTCACTGTTTCAAATATTTCCTCCCTCACTTCTCCTCTTCCCCGTCCCCCCTTACCCTCCTGCTCATTGTCTTCTCTCCTTTGCTCTGTCTCTGTCTCTGTTTTTTTTTCTCTCTCTCTGTAATAGGGTCTGAACTCAGGGCCTTTGTACTAAGCTATCTCTCCCCTTTTAGTTTTTATTTCCAGAGCAGGCCAATTTGCTAAGTTGCCCAGGCAAGGCTTGAACTTGAGGTCTTCCTGACTCAGCTTCCCATACTTGGAATGACAGATGTGCATCACTATTTCAAGTCAGAATTTCTTATAAATATTAAAATTTCCTGGCAAATGCAAAGCAGGGACCCAGGAGGACACTCCTTGACTTGAGAACGTAATAGTTACGGGAAGAGGTGGTGCAGGAGCCTAGGGCCTGGCTGGGGCAAGGGAAGAGGGCACCAGGGCTCCCAGCAGAAGGAGCTTGACCTGTGCTCGGGATTCAGAGCCCTCCCACGCTCTTTCCCTCGGGTGAGAAGTGGCCAAGTCTATGGTTCTGTGGCCTTCAGACTCCTTCCAGCCCCTTGGAACTCAGGAGTGGCGAGGCCCCTCTCACTCCAAACTCTCTAAGTTCTGGCTGACACAGCTCTCCTGAAAACCTGGTAGTGGCCTATTGTTCTCTCCACCGAAGACTTCTTTTCCTGATTGACCCTGTAATCAGGCTTCTTTGGGATGCACCTTATGGCCTTAGGAGCCCTTTGGTCTCCCTGACGAGGTTCACTAAGCATCACCTTAAATTCAGTATTTCAGAGGCCTTCCATACAAATTTTACAGCTATGTCCTGATTTGTGCTTTAACCTGAGGCTGTTTCTCACTTGGAGACTCTTGGGTCCTCTGGAGAGACTAAAATGTGAAACAGTTTTATTTCACAGCCCTGTGACTCCAGTGCCTCCAAGTTTCTTTTAAATTCTGCTTGCAGACACAGCAGTGCCCTCTTTCCTCAGCTCTCCGTGACAGCTGCGCGCCCAACTTCCTCTTTGAACACACGTCTGGAGATCTCCTTGGCCAGACTAGCTTTATTGTTTCATGTTTTCTAAGGTACTCTAGGCAACCTTTAGGCGATTATTTCACTACGGCAGAATGCAGATCACCATTTCCCCTGCCTGCTATAGTGGTTTTCCCTTGGCTTTCTGTCTCCTCATCTCTCCAGCCTTTACTGGCTGCGTCCTCCCCACATGGTCAGCTTCTGCTCCCCAGACTGTTCCAAACTCAGCGCCTACATCTGCAACCACACCCCACTTCTGATACAAATTTATGCATCCATTTTCTTGGGTGGTATAAAAAATCACCCAAATAATTCACTGGTTTAAAAAGAACACCTTCCTCAAGAGTCGTGGATTAGCTAGTGTTTTTTCTGATCTGTGCTGACTGGATAATCACTAATGGTCCAACTGCATGCCCAGTGAATAGCTGGAACTTCTGGGCAAGTGGGCTACGTATGTCCAGCATCATCTGTGCTAGCCTGGGGCTGCTTCCCATGAAGGCTTGGTTGCAAAAACAGCGAGACATGGAAGCAGTTTCCCACCATCTGTTTGTATCTCACTTGCTAATTCCCCCAAGACCTAAGCAAGTCATGTGGCCAAACCCAGTGCAGGGAATGGAAAAATGGACTCAAAGGTAGAGTGGGAAAATACATAACAATTCTTAAAACATGTAACATAGAAGGAAAGCATTACCTTTCTGGTTTAAATAAACATCTTGATTCTCAGCACTGTTGCGATCATTTTGTTCTCTCCCCCAATGTCTACTTTTTATTTGTCAACTTGACCGGGCCATGGGGTGCCCAGATGTTCTGCCAATACACTTTGGGTGTATTTATGAGTTGTGTCTTGATTGTCTTCACCAGCATGGGTGGTCCATCCAATCAATTGAAGACCTGAAGTGAGCTGGGATGTTGGTCCTCTCTTGCCCTGGGATTACAACATGAATCACCAGCTTACCTGGTGTTCCGGACTTCAGACCCAGACCGGAACTTACACCACTGCTCTCCTGTTCTTCAGGGCTTTGGGCAGCCTAGACCAGCACCTCTCCTTGACCTCCAGGGTGCCAGCTGCAAATCTTAGGACTTATCAGCCTGTATGGTCAGGTAAGCCAATTTCTTGAAATGAATATCTTTCCATTCATATCTTTTTCTGAGATATAGTCTTGCTGTGTAGTTCAGGCTGGCCTTGAATGAAAACCATCCTCCTACCTCAGCCTCCTGAGTGCTGGGATGACAGATGTGTGCCACCATGCTCAGCTCCATACATAACTTATAGAATGTGGTATATTTTTGTGTATATTCCTCAACTCACAGTGGGGTTGCATCCCAACAAACGCATCCTAAGGTGAGAGTATCCTAAGTCCAAAATACGTTTACCCATCCAACCTACTGGACACCAGTTTAGCAATAGCGTAGATCATGGAGTATCCACTGTTTACTTTCATGACACTGCTACCCCAGGGCTGGCAAAATTCAAAATTAAATTCTTATTTCTACTGAATGGACCTCTTTTGCACTATTGGAAAGCTGAAAAATTTTAAGCCAAATTTTAATAAGTTGAGAGTCATCTGTAGCTATGCCTATACACAGCTGGGGTTAGATATGTACACATATAGTCCAAAAAGATGCATATATGTGTGCATGTGTAGGGTGTGTATGTGTGTGGAAGGTGTGTGTGTGTGTAGGATGTGTGTGTGCGTGGGTGTAGGGTGTGTGTGTGTGTATGTGTGTGTAGGGTATGTGTGTGTATGGTGTGTGTGTGGGTGTGTACGTGCATGTATGTGGTGTTGCACGTGTGTCTGGCTTCCTGGAGTTACAGGGTGGCTAAGAGGAGTCACTGTGGTACCCTAACCAGGATTAAGTGATCACTATGCCCTGGTACTATTTTAAGTGTTTCGTTCCCATTAACTCATTAGTTCCATAACTGATTTAATTATCACAGAGGTCCCACGAGGCAGGCATCTTCACTTCATTACACTCATGTTCGACACTGCAGTTGGCATGAGAGAGGGTAAGCAGCTTGCCCAGGGACATGTGGCCACCAAAGACAGGACGAGCTGCTCCCTGCAGGCTGAGGTGGAACCTGGGATGCACCCACATGAGAAGAAAAGGAAGTGGGGCAAAGGAGTAGAGAGGAGAGAAGCAGCAAGAGACAGAGCTAAGGGACAACAAGGCCAGCCGGGGCTGCAGGGCCAGAGCCGAGCACACCCCGCAGGCCCAAGTGGCGTGTGGGTGTCTGCGGAAATCCATGCTAACCGAAGCCGTGGGAGCTCTGCACGCAGTGTGCCCGCTCCCCGGCCCACTGGCTGAACTGGATCCAACCCGACAAACCTTAACCTTTCAGAGGCTTGGAACTGGGATGAGATTCCAGCTTGGTGTGGGCTGGGCTGTTGTCTTCTGTCCTCTGTGGCTGAGAGACCAAGTTCTGCCCACCACGTGGTCTTGAGGGACCAGGGGGAGAAAGGTACAGACAGAAGTCAGCAGGAGAGACCACAGTGAGCCGGGCTCCTCCTACCCCTTTGGGCTCAATGGGCCCCTTTGTTCCCCCCACTTCTTGCTCCCCAGGGAACCCATCGGTATGTGGTATTCATGACCCCAAAGTCGTGGGATTTCCTGTAGCCAGAAAAAGTTTAATCTTTCTTTGAAGCTGATTTAAAACCAAAGTGGAAGGTTCAGGGAGGCTCATCTGGGGTCGGAAGAGCAAAGAGCTTCTGAAAGTCACACGGCGAGAAAACAACAGGAGCCTGGAGTCGGAGCCTGGGCACAGCGGGTACAAGAGACCGGAACACTGAGCCCGGACAGAAGACACAGAGCCTGTGGGTGACGGAGCCAGGTCTCAACTTGTACTGTGGTTTCCACCTAGGCGGGGTCTTTAGTTTTGCTGTCCTGGCTGGCCCTGTGTCCAAAGTCTGTTTAAAACGTTTCTGTTTTATGGTCATTTTGACTTTGTGCAAGAGCCAGAAGTTGCATGGTGTCAGATCCGGTGGCTAAGCTGGTCAGGACACAGCGTTTTACCAGCCTGTCCTTCTGCTGGGTTCTACTCCGCAGTAGCCGTTTCTGAATTATTACACCTTGTAAGGATGCTCAGGAGATAGCGCTCCAGAGCTGCTGCAGAAAGCAGCCGCGACGGCAAAATGGGTGTGTGCAAATCAAGGGAGGGTTTGAGGGGATTCATGGCGGCGTCTTTCCCTGTGATGAGTTTCAGTGCCCACTGCGTCTGTTGACCATGGTTCCTACCAGTCCAGTCCAGTGTGGTCCTGCTGAGTCCCCCGTCAGTCTCTCCTCGGATGCCTTCACGGTTTCATCAACAACCTGAAGAATACATTTCTTTGGAGACTTTAAACTTGAAAATAGGTTTAACTATTTTTAAACTTTATGTACTACAAAAAGAAAATGTGTCTAATCCCGTGTCTTAACCAGTGAGGTTCCGGTCTGAGCCAGGTACTGGCGGACTTCACCATCTTTGAACAGGCACGGGTTTGAGCCCAGCTATGTTATCGGGAGCTGATTCTGAACGTCTCTAAGCCTTGCTCCCTTCCCCTGTGGGTAACAGTGTTTGCTCAGTTTGCTTTGAAGGCAACAACAGAATAACACAATGCATGGGACTTTTGTAAAACCTCACACACATTATTTCATCAATTAAATTGCAGCTATTGTTACCACTGTCATTATTACTTGTGTTCTCTCATTATCCATTAGCCCTTGTTTGAAGATACCCCAGTGTTTTATTTGCATATGACATTTTTGATACCAGAAACCATTGCTGTCTGGCTGCCAGGTGCCAGTGTAGGTCTTCTGGTCTCCCAGGAATTAATTTGTATGAATGCAACTCAGGAGGCTGGAACACATGCTCAGATGTCAACTTGTTGACTTACTGGGAGAACATACCCACCTCCGTTGCCAAAAATGGGGGATCAATCAAGGGGTTAGAGATCTTTACCAGCTAGCAGAGGGCTTTCCCGGTTTGTAGTGACAGGCTGCGTTAGCCCAAGGCTGTACGATCAACTTAGAATTTAAAACAAACTCTCCTTCTGGAAATGATCACCACATAAAAACTTATCACCCCTACGAAGGTATTTTTCGCTGGCTGTAAATCGGAGCTCAGTGGGAATCCGGTGCCCTCTCTGCTCACTCCTCCCCTCCACAGCCTCCTACTGTTTACTCCTCTGCATTGTTTTGTGATGAAATCAGCCTTCAGCCTTCTTGTTATTCACTGAGAATCACGTATATTTTTTCATTGGCTCCTTTTTAGATTTGCTTAGTGCCTTGGTGTGGTTTTCTTTGAAAAAAATCTGTCTTTTCTGAAGTTTGTAAAATTTCTTGAATTTGTGGCTTCAGATTTTGCCAGTTTGGGAGGATTTTGTTTCTTCTCCAAGGACTCTAATTTTGTGTATGTAAACTTTTACCATTGTTCATACATGTCTAAAGATTTCCTCTGTATTTCCCACCTTCATGCCCCCCAAACTTCCGCCTGAATATTTTTATCAGCCTAGATTCTAAGCCAGTCTTTAGTTGTCCATTCTGCCAGTTAACCCACTGAGTCTTAATTATGTTTCTGTTAATCAAAACCACAAAAACCATTAATCTTTAAATTCTTTCTTGTCCTTTCTCTTCACCTTTCTTCTCCTTCCCTCCTGCTCCTCATCTCCCTCCTCTTCCTCTTCCCCTTCTCTTCCTCCACTTTGGGTGCTGGAGACTGTACCCATAGCAAAACACACGCTGCACCACCCAGCTACACCTCCAGCCCCTCGAATTTGCTTCTTGAGTAAAATTATCCCTATTGGGATCAACTTCTTAGGATATAAAAATTAGCCCCACAAAGTGTGCACTGTGTATCGCCTGTAGGTCTGTTTTTGTTACCCATTTTTTCTCTTTGTTCTCTTCTGTGATCTGCCTAGTAATCTTGAATTTTAGCAACTGCCTAACAACAACTGCATCTGGGTGATGTCTGGATTTACCCAGGCATGCAACTGGGATGCATCTAACCAGGGAGTGACTTCAGGAGGGAGGGCCACTTTTGCAAGGCGCTGTTACAGAATTTGGTGGTTTGTATATGTGTGGCTTGTCCTGAGGCCTAAGGAAGGGTCTGAACTAAGGGAGGTCATGGTGTCCCATAGAAGGAAGGAAGGAGAGAAGGAAGGAAGGAAGGAAGAGACTTTCCCAGGCCACATCCTTCTTTGCAGACCCTAAAGCTCATTTCTAGCTCCTTAGCATCACAAAACTGGAGTTCCAGACATGTCCTCCCACTTCCTCAGTCCTTCCTTTGACCTAGCTGAAATTACAACCTGTTCGGCAAATCTGGAACCAGGCACTGGTTTCCCTTCCTGTCTCTCTGGGGTTCACCCTCTCAAGTCATGGCAGCCAGAACACATATGAACTAATGTGCCCCTCAGTCTCATGTGAGTTCTAGGAATCCATCGTTTTCTCTTTCATCTGCTGTCTTCTACCCTTCCTCTTGGCCTCTCACCTTTAATATTCAGCAAATGCCCTGATCCAATCATCAGGTTCTGATCTGTTTGTTCCTTCTTGCTAGGATGTCATATCTGGCTATTCTGCAGTCTTGTATGGCTTGGTTGTAGTCAGGGTTTGCAGGGGGATCAATTTACTACAGGACACATAAATTTACAGAAGCATCTTATAATTCTCACCCAAAAAGTCACACACAAAAGAATGCAAGAGATTAGTGTGTGCGCTGGAGACCCTAGCTCAGGCCTGGATCCCACAACAAAGTCCCCCAGGAGTCCAGGGAGAAGCCTAAAACCCACAGCAGTGTCTCATGCAAGGCCCTATCAGGGCTCTGCACCGGGGAGGAAGCCCAAAAGCCTGTGCGGGCGGGGTGAAGGGGTTGCACTGCAGCTAGGAAGTGACACTTAGGAGGAAGAGCAGAGCTCCCCCAAGAGCACCGCAGCCACCCTCAGTGACCTCGAGGACCTGAGCTCCTCCTCAGACAAAAACAGTCACGGCCATATGAGGAAGCCAGCGTGACAAGCTTCTCCTGGGGAGTCGGCAGCACCATCTTCCCTTCCGGGGCTCCTTCTATGCCGTTGGCATTAATACTCGGGGGGAGTTCGGCACCAGTACCATGCAGACTCAGCTCCCTGGGCGCTCCCTCTTAGCCTGACCATTAGTTAACCCACCACAGGCCCCTCGAGGATTTTTTTTTAATATATGGTTTTCTACTAATCTGCAGGCTGCTGCAATTTATTCTACCATCGTCACAGTTAATTTATTCTTAAATACAGAAATATAGGTATAGCCCCACATACAGGACTTACATATTTCCTCATAAAGCCACATACCAGTTCTGTTTTATATAATAACATGTTTTACACACACACACACACACACACACACACACACACACAGAAATCTTTATTTTCAAATTACCAGAGTGAACTCGGATATGGCCAAAAAGGGCCACGTAACCAGGGTCTACGTGTGGAAACCAAGGTGGAAATATTGTGCTATGAATTCCAATATAGCTCTGGTGGTTTTAACATAAATCCTTTAAAAAATCCATAAGTATAGAATTTTAATGATGAAAATCAAGCTTCTCTCTGTACAGAGCAACACATGGGAGAAAGAGAAACAGCTCAGTGCCTAATTGGTGCCCTGGAAGATATTTATAAAATAGATTTTAAAAAGGAGGAAATTAGAGTTGTAAAGGGGATTCCAATACAAGAGACTGATAAAGATTGAGGTCATAATTCTTTTGACCTACTCCAACCTTCCATTTGAAAGATAATTACATGGAGAGGAGGTTGCAGGACTGCGTTCCCACGGTCAGACAACTAAAATTTTGTCTCTACTTTCACGAGAAAAAAAAAAGAAACGGCAAGATAGCAACCAGATGGCAGGACGAAGTGAGTCTTACAAATGTCTGGTTAGTACTTTAAACTTGGAACGTGAATTCTGCCACGTGGGCCAGCCCTGTGCTCCCCGTGATGTGGATCAAGAGTCAGCAAGCAGAGGCCTGGAGGCCCAGTCTGGCCCAGTGCCTGTCTGTGCCAATGAAGTTTATGGGACCCCACGTGGCCTGGCCATCGTTTTTGGGGAGACCCATAGCTGACTTCGGGCTGCAGTACGCCAAGTTGGCAGTCTTGGCAGAGATCATGTGTCTGGCAAGGCCCCGAGTGGACTTGTGTTGGAAGCCTTCGGGGCCCCAGCTCCTCTGTCCAGCGATGGACTTCAGGGAGCTGCCGTCCCTGTTCTCCTAGGCCAGGCTCACCGCAAGGCGGGTGTCAGGGCTCCAGGAAAGGGCTGTGCGTGTCCTCAGTCTGCATCGGGTGTAGTTCATCACACCATGCGTTTCTCCTCTCCGCCCTAAGGGTAGACGCTGTTTAGGATTCCCGTTTATTAAAGAGGAGAAACACTTCCATCTTACAGCCTTGTGCCTGAAGGGAGAATTCTGTCTTTTCTACTTCTCCTTCCAAGTCTAATGGCTAAAGGAATCTACAGGAGAAGCGCTGCCTGGCAAAGTGGGAAGAGAGCCTGAGGAGTGTTGGGGCGGGAGAGATCGCATGGACCTCGATGCTGTCCCTAAGGTGCGCAAAGTTTTCAGTCCGGCTGAGCCTCCAGCTCTTCACCTGGAAAGGCAGGTTTCTTGCAAGCAGCTCAGTCACGGCTGAGCCCTGTGTGTAGTGCTGGTTGGAGTGACTTGGCAGCTGGCCACTCTCCCACGATGGCTTTCCCCGTGTCACAGAAGCCTTTCCCGGGTGGTGGAGCGCAGACTGGGTCTGCCCAGCTTCCTTCCTTACAGACACACCGGATCCTACACAGGTTATTTATCGCTTACAACAGCCTTGGGCAACCGAGTCTCATTCTGTGTAAGTGCTCTGTGAACAGCCCGCCTGAGAAGCGCATAGACGCGGGACCAGGGAGCTCTGGCCGTCCCTGTTAGTGGTAGCATCTGCAGTCTCTGTGTCCTCCACTTCTGAAGCCTGTAATTGACGCCTCAGACTGCGGTTTATGATTCAGCATGACAGATTCTTTTGTGTTAATGAGAAGTTATTCAGCAGTTCATTCCTGGCCCTTACTGCAAACTGTGATAAAGCCAGTGGTTTTAATGAGGCTGGAACACACTTTTCCAAGGGACTTCTGCAGGGCTGTCCCAATTAACGCACTGTGCTTTTCAGACACAACTGCTCAAGCGTGCTCGCTGTGCAGACGATGACGCTGTTGGAGCCAAAGTGGCACAGTCCCCGGTGCTTGCCTACGCAGCTGCCTGCCAAGGACGGAGGACCAGGAGGAGGCTGAGGAACCCGAGGACACGCAGATCTGACCTGACCGCTGGCCTGCGAGGGGACTGGCAACTTCCCCACCTTATAACCACTGCTCACAGAGGAGGAAATGGTGGGGCTTTTGTCACTCACTGCCTTACATGTAGAGCTGATCCACTCTGGGCGCTCAGCACACTTCCTCTGCTCCTGGATTCCTTTGTCACTTTAATGGGAGCGGTTTTGTTCTCATGTTGTTCCTTAACATCAGTATTTACTCATGCAAGGCACCTGTACACTTTTTTTTATTTTTGTTAGGTGGTAAGGAACTTCTGTGCTTTTATTTTCTTTTTCTTTTTTTTTTTTTTAGATTTTATTTAAGGAGAAAAAGAAAAAAAAAAAACAGAAAAAGGGTACAAGTTATACAGGATTTCAGAAAAATAGTAGGAAATCACTAGTTAATAGATTTCATATTGTTATCTTAGAAATAGTTGTTCAAGTTACAAAATTAAAGCATATAAAGTGGACTTTCAAACAGTGAGACTGCAAAGAGTTCTGTTCAATGATCCAACAAAACTCAGTAATATGGTTATCTATCTTATACACTTAAATATACATGCAGTTATATCCATTAGAGCACTTTCTTTTCCTCTCTTTTGTACAATGACAATTACACATTTTGGGTTTTATTACCCCTACAGTTCTTACTACTTTTTTTGGAGGAGAGTAAAACCAAATGTGACATAACAGAACAGAGCCAGTCAAATCAAAAGGATGGACATAATACATAATGTAAAAAAAAAATACAAGGTGATCAACAACGGTTACCATACTGCCTCTTGCTATCTTAAAAAGAACTGCCTATATCATCAGTTATAATAAAATTGAACAAAACAGTAAAGAATAAAACCAAAACATTGGAGACATTACAGGACTTATAAGAAGATAATAGTAAACCAGAATGGGTGTCATAATGAATCTTATTGTCTTCACAGTTGTTGCCTATACTTTTGAACTTGGTACTATCAAGCAAAGCAGAATAGGGGAAAATCAGTCAAAACAAGATGGTGAGGGCAATACAGGGTTTCAAATCAAGTTAATAGGAAATCAAAGTGGGTTACTATAATATATCCTGCTATTTTTTATTTATTTTTCCCTTGATTAAAAAGATAAAAATAAAAAGTAAATAATTAAAAAAAGGAGACTGAGATAAAAGGGCATAACAACAAAACAGCACAGGTCAAAACATAACCATTTAAGCAAAATAGTGTTTCACCACAAGATATCCTGACAAAAAAGTAGTTACCATAGTGTCTCTTTCCTTGAAATCTTTGAGTATAACTTCGTTTACTGTAGCACCAAACATATCAAGACAATGTAAAACTATTCAAGAGAATGACAGTATTACAGGGTATTTAGAACCAACTATCAGAAAATGAACAATGGCCTCTGCATAATCTCCCTGTCTAGAAAAGTTTTTGTTTATATTACCACATATAATAAAATCTAATAAGATACAACCTGTTAAGACCGATGGAGACAGAAGAATAAAAGCTTGATGGGACTTCAAAACAAGATGATACTAAATAAGCACTAGGTATTATGATGTCTTGTTTTCTCCAAAATAGCTGTTCCTACCATCCAACCTTCTCTGCTTCATTTCTGTTGAGCTTTTTTTCTGTCGTTAGTTGTCAGTTTGTCTTCTTCATTTTGCTTTCTGCTCCATTCATTGTGGCCTCTCTGCCACTGTTTCTGGAATCTTGGTATTTTCCTTTTTTAGAATATCCTGCAGTAATCTCTGTAGAGTTGAATTGATGGTTGCAAATTCCCCTAGTTCCTCTTTATCCTGGACGCACCTTGTTTTTCCATCAATTTCTAGGGACAGTTGTGCAGGATATATCAATGTTGGCTGGAGGTTATTATTTTTCAAAGCTTGAATTATTTCCCCCCACACTCTTCGTGATTTGATGGTTTGTGCTGAGAAGTCTGCTGTAATTCTGATGGGTGTTCCCTTGTAAGTGATCTGTTTCTTGTCTCTGTCGGCTTTTAATATTCTGTTCTTATATTGGATGTCTGGAATTTTGATTATTATATGCCTGGGTGTAGCTCTGTTTGGGTTGTAGGTAGCTGGGGTCCTGTATGCCTCATACATCTGAGTATCTTTACCTTTTGCTAAATTCAGGAAATTCTCCTGGATTATTTCTGTGAATAGCTTTTGTAGTCCATTTGTTTGTGTCCCTACTTCTTCTTTTATGTTCTTAATTCTTAAGTTATAGATTGTCTTATCGTCTTCTAGCCTTTGTATTGTGGCTGTTTGTTTTCTTGTTATTTTTAAGAAGTTTTTCATTTCATGCTCTCACATTACAAATCTGCCCTCCAGTTCAGATAATCTATCCTTAGTTTCTTTCAAGCTGTTATGCCAGCTTTCAATAGAGTTTTTAGTTTCCTGGTAGTCTCTTTGAACCTGCTTCACATATTCTATGTTTTCTCTATTTTCTCCATCAAACAATTCTCCCCTTTTTTTTGTTCTTCTATTCCACCATCTGTTTTTTCTTGGGCGGTGCTTAGCATATTTCTAACTGTTCTACTTATATCTTGCTTTATTTCATTAAATACTTCACTTTTGAACTCATCTATGAGGCCTCAGAGGTATCACTTTATGTCTATTGGTGCCGTGTCTGATATTGCATATTTTCTGTCCTCCTTTGCATTTACCTTTCCTGGATCAGTTTTCTCAGGATTGGGGACTGAGGACCCTTTCTTGTTGCTCCCTCTTCCTATACTTTTTGTTCCTTCCATGCAAAAACATATAGGAGGCCCAGTTTTTTCTTTGTTGGTTACAGTTTGTTTGAATTGCATTGGCTAGGTGTTCCCGCCCACTGCAGTGCACTAGGGAGACATAGACCTGGGCAGCCTTTGCTGGGCCTGCCCCTCCAGGTCAACCTAGTGAAGGCTTCACTGCTAGGGTGCACCGCCAGGTGCTGGGACCTGGTTTGGGCTAGCCTACTGGGTCTTAGTCAACAGTGTCACCCAGGCTAAGCGCTCCGCACCAATCCCGCTTGAGAGAGGAATATGCGACTGAAGTCACTGCAGCGTCCTGTTCCGGCTAGTCTGCCTGGTCCTAGAATGTCCTTTGCTGGAGCCTCCTACTCTGTGGAAGGCTCCCCGTTCCCCTCACTCACCACAGGTCAATGCAGGGCTCCCTGCCAGTCTCGCTCTCATCTCCGTTCGCCGGTTCCCACTCTCAGAGCTTTCACGCCTCTCTTCCTGCCGTGTGGATTTGGATGCAGCGTTGGTGGCAGGAAATTCAAATTGCGGCTTCCAGTGGCGTGGGTTCCAATATACTATGGAGATAGAACAGTGGATAATCTCACAGGCTGTTATAGTATCATAGAGAAGACAAATGTACATTCAAATCATACTGACGTATGGAACCCTATCAAAGCTCTTACTATAGAGATGTCAGATATTTGAGGAACACAACTTTCATTTGAGTTCAAATTATGCTTTTATGGTTTACAAAGGACTTTTGGTACATTATTGCTCATTTGTGCCCCCACAAAAGTTCCAGGATGTATATAAGGACTATTATGCTAATTTTAGAGATAAAAAAATTATGGTTCAGAATTGTTAACTCACCCAAGTTTGTTGACAAATAAAAGAAGCTGAGCCTAAGTTCTTTGCCCGATTCTCAGAATTATTCTGCTTCTCCTGGGTTATATAAAAGGGCAGGGCGTCAATGAGTTCTCTAAATAATCTCCTCACTGAAGCCTTAATCCTCAATGTGAGAAAAAGTAAATAAAAACAAAACTCAGATTCTACCTCGTCCCAGAAAGAATGGCCATCATTAAGAAATCAGCCAATAACAAATGCTGGAGGTGCTGTGGGGAGAAAGGAGCCATCTCCATTGTTGGTGGGAATGTAAACTGGTACAAGCCC
Source organism: Cavia porcellus (assembly GCF_034190915.1). Lineage (NCBI taxonomy): Eukaryota > Metazoa > Chordata > Mammalia > Rodentia > Caviidae > Cavia > Cavia porcellus. The sequence goes on from NW_026947484.1 coordinate 163,767,482, forward strand.
TATGGAGATCAGTGTGCAGACGCCCTCCAGATCTAAAAGTAGAAAATTCCATTTGACCCAGGCGTTCCTCTTCTGGGTATCTTCCCAAAAGAGTTAAAGGCACTGTATTTCAGTGAAGTGTGCACACCCATGTTTATAGTGGCAGTAATCACAATACCTAAACCTTGGAAGTGGCCTCTGTCCACCCACAGAGGAATGGATAAAGGAAACATGCATTTACACAGCACGGGCGCTGCCCTGCCACAGAGAAGGCCAAGCTGAGTGACCTGTAGAACAGAGGATGCACCTCAGGCCACAGTGTTCAGTGAAACAAAGTAGGCATGCGAGCCACATAGGACGATTCCTCTTAATGAGAAACCCAAAGTGTAAAGAAAGAGCAAAATAAAAGGAAGATAATAGGAAGCAGGGAGAGAGAGCATCTCAGATGAAAGGTGCTAACAGATGGAGGGAGAGGAAGGAGGAAGAAAGAAGGGAGCAAAAGAGAACTACGATGTGTTTTAAAAAAGGTATTAAAATGTGCCAGCTCTTCACAAGGAATGCAATCATTTTGTACTGCAGACATGTACTAAAAAAACAAAACTGAAACGTTACAGGAACACACTTTATTACTTGCTTTTGTTTTAGTTTCCCATTCTCAATTTCAAAATGAGAATCTTTAAATTATTCAATTTCAAGTTAAATTCATCTTCAAATAACATTTGAAGATCGTTCTTTAAATCAGAATTCCGTCTGTGAAGGTCTCTACTATTAAAAGGAGATAAGCATTTGCTCCTCCATTTTAGGAGCATTTTGAGGGGATGAAAGGAAATCTGCCCTTGGAGGTTACAATTTAAACAGTCACCATAGGTTTTGAATGGAACTCTGTCAAATAAAAATACCACGCTGTGTCCTCTTCCACCTGATTCACCCACACTGTGGGGCTGCCGGCTCTGCCCAAGTCAACATGGCGTGACAGGGAAGCCTTCTGAATCCAGGCAGGACCTTGAGGCAGCCAGGACGGCATAGCTGAAGACACTCGGAGAGAGGGCTCCACACAGTTCCGGGACGTCTGGATGGCTCACCCAGGCTGAGCTGGGCACCATATCTGGTCCCTTGTCCCTTGCTCTGTGGTGCTGCCCTGCTCTGGTTCCTGGCCTCCATGAACTGAGCGTTTTGCTCTGCGCACCCTTCTGACACCACGTTCCTGCCCTGGAGCGTGGACTGAAACCTCTCCTCCTCTGCGTCCTGGGTGCTGAGTCTGGTGTCCCAGCGCTGGTGACCCGGCTCATGCAGTCTCTCATGGGAGGTTTTCCTATGCTTGGGCTGCACAGTTCCAGCTCTGTTTCCTCACATCCCTGCTACCTTGTTTTATAAAATTAAAGTTAGGAGGTAATCAAAGCATGGTACATTTCCACACGAAGAGTTTTTTTATTTTGTTCAGAATTATTAAAGAGAAGGAGAAAAGGAGAGCAAATCTCCCGGGGTACCCTTGACAGACGAGGTGCAGCCGTCACACAGGACGGGAGCCTGGAGTGCTGGGCCTACTAGCGCAGCCTGGTTGTGTGGGAAGGCAGCAGGCCTCTGCGGAAAGTCAAGTCTAACTGCAGTTTGAGGTGCACGTTTATAAGGGGTTCCCTGGAGCAGCGACTTGACCACCACCAGACATCCCTGATGACACATAAGAAGGTGCAGTGCTGGTGGCTGGGGATTCGGAACTCAAGGCTAACAGGGTGTGGCCTGCGGAGCCTCGCTGGCATCTCGGAGAAGGGCTGACGGAAGGGACAGTCACCCAACCTGGCTCTGTACGTCTGCTGAGCCCCTAGAGTTAGCGGTGAGGTGTTTTGGAGTTCAGCGGTTGACGCAGTGGGACTGGATAGAGCATAACACACGTGTCACCTAGAAAGGAATCTACGTCCCGCTCTTACACAGCAAGGCACAGTACAGGCGTTGCAGGCTCGGTGTTTGTAAACGGCAGGGTTGGGTGTAGCTCAGGGTACCGCAAGTGCTTATCATGTGCAAGGCCTGGGCTTAATTCCCAGCGGGAGAGAGACAGAGAGAGACAGAAAGAGACCCAGAGAGACAGAGAGACAAAGACACAGAGACATGACTCTTCCTCACTAGAATCTATTTTTATACACTGTGTATTATTTGTTATTACCCAAATAACAATACTTTTACCACCCAAAGAGTCTCTTGCTGTTACAGCTGATACACTGTGGCAACTTGAGAAGTCTACAAGCTTCACAAGGAACTCAGCAGCTCTCATCCTGGGGGTGGAGGATGAGCCATTGCAGCTCTGGATGTTACTCACTGGGTCCACTTGAGCAGAAGTTTAAGTGACTCAGCAGGGCCAGGGTCCTCACTTGGTAAATACCCTCAGCCTGTGCAGGAGGAGGGCATGGATGGTGTGAGTGCTGCGCCCACCCCAGGGGGAAGCCTGCTTACAGTGTAAGGGAGGAAAGGAGGTTCTGCCTCCCCCACCTCACGTCTGCACTGGCTGCTTTTGCTATCTTCTGCTCCTTTGAACTGTTGTCCCTGTGCCACGCCACCCTACTTTGGAGCCAGATGATTATGGGCAGAAACCTCCACAGACAGTGAGTTAAATAAACCTTTCCTCCTTTAACTTTCAGTGTCAGCAGCAAGAGAAAAGTAACTATGACACTCTGTGTGGACAGAGATTGGGTTTACACTGAAGTGACTCCAGGAGGTGGACCTGGGCCGGCACACGCTGGGCACTGGGTCCGTATGTGCTGACCAATGAGTGGACAAATGGATGAAAGCTTTGCTTATTCACTGGATGACACTGAAGAGGCCTGAGTGATGGTGAGGATGCAGGGAAGTAGCATCACGATCTGCTAGAGGTGAACCCAGATCACCCTTGTAGACAGAACTTGAAAATATTCTTCTGAGTTTGAACATTCCCTTTCTTCCGACACCTCAATTTCCTGTTCCCTCCATGACAATAGGAGATCCCATGAAGCTCATAAAGAGAGGTGGCCCATAATAGTTACAGAAGTATTTTTGCTAAAAATAAAAGAAACAGAAGCAACCTTAAGGCCCTCACTAGACTGGGAACTCAGGAAAGAGCTTTGAGAGCGCCTGCTGCAGACCTCCATTAATGGAGCCTGGAATACTTTGTTGAGTTTTTGTTTTTAATGAAGATGGGCTACAGAATCATAATCCAGTCCTCCTTGCTTTTTCACAGGAAGCCCTGTGTTGAGGGAGGCAGCTTGTGCTCGCATAAGCTAGTTCAGTGAGGGAGAAACTGTTAGAGACCCAGTGTCCAAATTGCATCCCCAAACCCACATATTTGCCAACACTGAGATTAAACATGAACACTCGGCTGCTGGGGTGGTGCTGGGGTCTTGTGCTGACAGCGGGGGCCATGTGTGCCCTTGTGGCACCCATGCCATGAGTCAGCACCACAGCACTAGATGGGACCTGGCACGATGTTTTCAAGCGTGGCGGTTATCTCGGAGAGGGGACAGGAAGGCGACTTTGCTTCCTAATTTAAACACTTCTGTGCTATTTGAATTTTTCCATCATCAATTATTTACAAAGTATTTTTAAATGCCACATTTCTCAGCAAGCCTAAAAGTAATCCAGACAGCTCTGGAGGCTTGGTTTGCAAATGGCCTGCAGCTTATAGAGTGACCTTGAGCAAGTTGGTTTTGTGAAAAATGAAGTCCCTGGTTGACAAGGAGGCAGGCAGCTCCTGAGTGGCCCCTGGCTGTGCACCCCAGGCCCTGAGCCACCCTGAGAAGCAGCAGGTCACACCTGGGTGTGGCAGGAGAGGTTGCCTGAGGCCACCTCGTGTATTGATGGGGCCAGGCTGCCCAGGGCTCCTTCCTGTTGCTGGCCAGGGTGTGGGTGAGTGCAGCAGTCAGGTTGCCGTGCAGGCTTCCCATCAGTGCTTGCGCTTGGAAGACATCTGAGCTGGGAAGCTCTTCCCATAGCCAGGCCCCCAAGCACCCTAGAACCCCTTTCTAGGGTTAAGCGCTGAGACCGTGGCCCCTTAATGTGACAGATGCCGTGCTGGGGGTCTGATAGTGCCCGCAAAGCTGTGGAGAGAAGACTCGTGCTTGCAGAGGAGGCTCATCCTTTCCCAGCTTTTGCTGTTGGCCACTAGAAGTGAACATATCTACTATCATTCTGGGCCCTTCCAAGCATTTGGTCTGTCTATCACCATGATCTGTGAGGGTGCCTCAGTTTCCCCCTCAACCCCCGGCCTCCCTGCGTTAAAGCTCTGTGTTGCTCCCCAAGTGCTGCTATGGACTGACTTCTCCCTCTTGTAGCCCCGGTTGGCGTCCGTTTTCCACCTGATTCAGGAGATTCAGCTGCCCCCATCTCCAGCTTCCACGAGTCCTCCCTCCGCTGAAATGTGTCCTCTGACCAGCAGGGTGCAGATGGTGCTCAAGGCTCCTTCTGAAAGCTGATTTCCTCCCCGGGCCACAAGAGAGAGAGCAGATTATGTGGCACTGGGGGCTTGGGTTTGAGTTTAAACTGTGATTAGCTTGCTTGGATTTCTCAACATTCCTTTTTTGTAAACTGGTCTGAGTAATCTCGACTGCCTTTCAGGGTCACCAAGTGAATCTAAGGTGTAGGCACTGCTAGTACGGTAACAGTGCCCACGGTGACCAGGAACTTGTATGAATGCAGACCTGGAACCCTCACTCTGAGATACCTGAGATGCACCTGGGTTTGCACAGCTGACAGCGGAGCTGAGGCCAAATGCGGGCGGGTGGCTCGGAACCGGGTCTGAGCAGCCTGTGGTTTAGAGAAGGGACAGACTCACCAGGCACTTCAGCGACTTCCTGTTAGACTGGGGTCTGGTGGAGGAGGCAGATCACTGGGCTGCGACCTGGAAATGCATTGTCTGGGCCCCAGGTTCCTGGCTGTCATGACTGAGCAGTTATCAGAAGAGGGGCTTGGGAGGTGCTGGGGTGATATGGCCAAAAGTTAGAAAATTTCAGCTAGGAGAAGTATATTCCAGAGATCTGTTGTACAGATGGTGAGTATCATCTTACACTTGAAAATCTTACACAGAATGATTTAGATATTTCATCGTATGGGAATATATCAAGACATCAGGCTGTTCTATGCATAAGCATATCACTTTTGTCAATTAAAAATCAATCAGTCAATAAAAACAAATGTACCCCCACCAAGCCTGCTGAGCCAGTAACCCTGCAGGTGTGTGGGGCATGGCATCTAGGGTTCAGTAGGCTGCTTAGGTGATTCTGGGGTCAGGTGCAGCTGGGAAGTACCGGTCTCACACAATAGCAACACCCACAAGTGCACATCTGACTCCACTCCGAGGAGCTTTGCAAACTGGCGAATCCATTCCTATTTCCAAGTCCCTCAGAGATCCATGTTCTGAAAAAGCTTAACTGACTACTCTTCATCCCCACCCCCACCTCCACATAAAAACTTCTGTGAAGTGCTTCATGTATCTGGCACGTGACCCCAGGCTCCGCTCTCATGCCCTAAAAGAGACTGAGACCCGGGTGGTCGGCACCTCATTGCATAATTAAGAAGCCAATTCTCCAGCCAGGACTCCACAGTCGATGACTTCAAACCCCAACCCCACTGGAATCGCAAACATCTGCCCTGGGTGCTGGCAAACCTCTGTGCTTACCCTTGATTGTCATGATTTACACAAGGAGATTATTTCTACCGCACACGAATCCTGTACGTACCTCCACGCTGTGACCTCGGATACTCGAGGAGCACACCTGTAGAAAACATCTCCCCGACACCCGCATGGTGCCTGGGATCGCTTCCTCCCAGACGGTGCTGATGACCACATCGTGCAGGGATCCGGGCAGTGGGCAGAACAGGGGTTGAGTCAGCTCTCTGGGTGGGGGCTGTGAAGGGACCCCGAAGAGGGCAGTGAAGCTGGGAAGGCGGTGCCCAAACCCAGCTCCCCTCAAAACCCTTCCAGTAGGGCGGGGATGGGACCAGGCGCTGGCGCCCTGTCCATGCGGGTGCACTCTAACTTGAGCCCCCTCCATGCAGTAAGGCGCTGACTTCTCCCTCGCTCGTGCTCTCCGTCACGCTCGTTTCTCCTCCTGCCCCTGGGAGCCTTCACACTTGCTGTGCTCCCGAAGATTGCCTTGGGTTCTGTTCCTGCAGCTCTCCTTGAATGTGCGACGTGTCGGTGAAAGCAAAAACAGACAAGAAGACTTCGGTGGGAACGTGTGCTTTGCCGGTCACACTGCAGTCTGGGGTGCGTATGTGTGTGTCTGTGCATGTGTGTGTTCACACTGCTGTACGTGAGAAAATCACAGAGAAGGAAGGCGGGGCAGACGGGAGAGACCCGCAGGGAAGGTGACTGCTTCCCACCTCCCATGGAGGCAGGCGGCTCCTGCGTTGCCCGGCTACGTGGCAGGGGCTCAGACTGGCTGTTTCTCTTTCTTTGCCTCCTTTCTTAGCGGCTGTAACTGCAGCAACGGCAAAACAATATGCCATTGTCCTGCACAGCGCTTCCAGGCCGGCTGCCAGGGTTAGTCCTAATGTGATCAAAAATGGTTGAGTTATGAAGCCACTGAAAAAACCGGTTTTCTACAGGAAATAGCAATTTATTAAAATCAGGCTCCCCAGATGCCGTGGCTGTTAGGCTGGCAGTGGGCCAGGCTGGCGGAGTTGGCAGAGTAGCAGGCCGACAGATGCGATCTCCCAGGGGTGTGCATGTGTGTGTCCCGAAGAGGCAGCTGTCAGGTGAAAACAGGAATCTCCAGGTGACAGTGCCACCGGGAACACCAGGAGGAGGTTTCCTGTGTCCTGTTTCCCGCCGTGCTGGGGACACTGTCTGTGAATTCTGCCCTTTACACAGCTTTTAAACTCCACTGCAGTTAATCTCTTTGTCACAATTTTTTTTCCAGCAGAATATATGCTAAGATTTCTTTCTTTTTGGTACTGGGGATAGAACTCACGACCTCGCACTTGCCAGGCAGGCGCTTATGCCGCTGAGCTAAATTCCTGCCCCCATTTTGAGATTTCTGTAGGATCTCGGGTTTTAATCAAGCAGAGGTTCTTCATGTGGCTGAGCTTTGGCTCCTGCTTCTCTACAGTGGGAATAACACCTGTCCTATGGATTGTGGAGGTAGATAAAGCAAGAAGCAGTAACCCAAACGCTGTCATTATCTCCTGCTCCACTGGGCCACTGGGCCACTGGCTGCTGTGACCAGGCAGAGCTTCTGGCCCGAGCACTAGGGTCCTGAGACCTCTGCCCTGGGAAAAGAGCTGACACTTAGGGACTCTGTGGACTTCGATGCCCCTGATCCTAGGGCCCTCGATCCCAGCATTGCACCAGGAATCTGGCTCAGCGTCACACACTCTACGGCCAGCCTCTCTGAAAAGCCCTGCCTGTGATCACGTGAGGCTTTGGGGGATGTCAGGACACAGCTGTGACACATCCCTATCAACACGGTAGATGGTTCCCCTTGGTCTTTCCAGCACTTGCTACTGGTTTTTTGGATGATTCTTTCTAGAAGTAATAAATCAGACATACGAGCTTACATGTGGGGTAACTTCTCTTAGAAATCCAAAGTGTAAATCATTTTTAAAGAACAAAAAGGAAGGGCTAAGGCTAGATCATCAGTACAGCATCTGCCTGGCAAGCACAAGTTTGTGAGTTCCATCGCCAGTACCAAAAAAACCAAAAACAAAACCTGACATTTTAGCTGGGTGTGGTGGCACTCGCCTGCAATCCCAGCACTTGGGAGGCTGAGGCAGGAGGATCACTGCAAGGTCCAGACCAGCGTGGGATACAAACAACTCAAGGCTGGCCTGAACAGTAGGGGGTGACTGTCTCAAAAAGACAACAAAACGAAACAAAATAATAAAAAGAAGAACGCCAGACCCTGGACAACCGGCCAGGAGACCAGAACCAGGAGGGTGCCGCGTGGTTCTAGTATGGGACCAATGGGCGTGGCTCGCACCAACAGAGCTGGATGGCCCCAACCGGGAACCCAGGAGCTGCTCTGTCCACAGAGCCGGAAGCTCGGAACAAGAGGGGCCACAGAGGGAGCCCCAGCTCAAGGCTGCAGGCCTGGATGCTCCCCGAGCTCAAGTACAAAAGCCAAGAACTTGTAGTCCGCGGTGCTCACGTGACGGCTGCGGTCAAGGAAGCCTGAGTTTGTACGCATGTCCCAAGCCGCTTCTCTGCCCATTGGACAGAGCCCTCCCCTTTGAGGGCGGGCCTTCCTTGCCGATTGGCTGATCCACAGGCCAATCATCTCTGGAACCAATCCTGTGAACACACTCGGAAATGGGCTCCACCGATTTTCCCCAGTGTTTCAATCCATTCAAATTGACCCCGAGAATAAATGTCACCCGAGTCCACGGAAAGACGGTGCTTCCGACTTGACTCAGCACAAACGGAAGGAAAAAGTTGTAAGCTGATTTTTTTAAAGCACAGAAATTAGTATTTTTTTTTCAGTTTATCCGTCGTTTTTTCTTCTCTAATTATTTTGATTTTTGGACACAACCACCGCACATACGCATTGGTACAGCGATATTTCAGTGCTTGTATATAATGTGTAACGATCAGGTCAGGGTAGGTGGCGTTTCCTTTGCCGCTTGTTTTATTTAGTTTTAGTTTTTGATTTGGGAACACTAGGGGGTTGAACCTAGGGACTTTGCACCGAGCCACATCTCCAGTTCTTTTATTTGTATTTTGAGGGACATTCCGTGTGAGTCACCAAGCTGGACACTCTCAGGGATCTGGTAACAGTTGCTCTGGTCACTACTTTGAGATGTGACTCATATTGGCAACATAATGTCCCTGGGTTCCATCCCCGTTGTTGCCTTCCTTCCTTGTTTATGGCTGAGTCGTGCTCTGTTGTGCACACCTGTCCTGTGTCTTTACTCCGTGATTCCCAGCGCACACCAGTGTTGATTTCCTACCGTGGCTGTTCTGAACAGCTCTTCAAGAAACATTCGAGTGCAGGTGTCCGGAGACCCCTTGGCTTGAATTCCTTTGGGCAAATAACCTGTTGTACAGTCTCTTATTTTTATTTTTTGGTGCCTTTTTGAATCAGGGGCTCACTCTGTAGACCAGGATGGCCTTGAATTTGTAGTGATCTTCCTGCCTCAGCCTCCCCAAGTGCTAGGATTACAGGTGTGAGCCACCATGCCCGGCTTACAGTCTCTTTTTAACCTGGAGGATAAGTTGAATTAGGAAAATTGCATGTGCCTAGGCCTGTGTTTCTCAAGTTTCTTGATGAAATCCAGATTTAAAGAAATTTTTTCAAATCTTTTACTTTATTAGTGATTGTGTTAATTTTCTCTACTTTTTAATTTTTTTTTGCCAGAATGAGAGGAATTCATTTTAATGCCCGGTTGGGGAAGTGCAGTATCTTAAGTTTATGTCTTTGTCAGTAAAGTAAAAGTCAAGTCCCATTTAATTTTCTCTTGGGAGCCTGGGAACATTCTTTAGATTTCTTTGATACGGCGTTCCTTTAATTTCTGGCCAAGTGAATATATTCCAGTCCAAGATAAAGATAAAAAAGAGCTATTGAACTTTTCTGATGCTCTCTTTGTACAAATTAGATCTTTTTGAAAATGCAGAATAGCAGCACTGACTTTGAATTTTACCCCGAGGTTGTAAGCTCAGGATCCGCACTCTAGGGCCAGTCTGGGATCTCACTGTGTCCTTGACACTAGAGTAGAGGCAGCTGTGAGCCTCTCGGACCCAGCAGCATCTTGGGTGCAGACCTGGACGCCCTGGTTACTGTGGCTGCTGAGCCAGGCTGCTCTCAGTCTCAACCACCTTGTCCTCTTGTCCCTCCAGGTCTCCTGGACCCCAGAATGGGGGCAGATCCTGGGTGCTGACCTTAAGCCATCTTTGGGGACACTGGGGCTTGGCCAGCACCTTGTATGCAGGGTGAGGGGCCCAGGCACACCCTGATTTAGAGGTGCTGCAACCTGCCCACCTCAGGCCTGTGAATTTAAAAATCATCCCCTAGATCCTTCTAGGATGTCTAGGAAGAGAGGGGGAGCTTACGTGGGTACCCTTTTGCTCCTGTTAGTTCCTAGACAATGCCCCCTCCCAGGCCTCCTGAGGTATGTGGGTCCCTGACCTAGATGGGAATGCTCAGAAGTCCCAGTGTCCCATTCTTTGCAAAGTGTTTGTACATTTTTGCAAGTGCAGAAATATAAAAATATATAAAATCATTTTCTCTCCTTACAATTAGTAGTGCATTTTAGAATGTGGCAAAGGACATTGTCAGCTGCCCATTAAATCAGCAGTGAACGGATTAGTGAATGTATGTATTTAAACTGACTTTCAATGTGTTGACAATTTGGGTTTCTAGCAGTGCAGACAGTGTTAGGGTTTGTCTCTGGATGTCCTCCCAAAGCCTCATGTGATCACGGTGGGGCGGGCTTTTCGGAGACAGCTGAATCTAGAGTTTGTGATTGCTTCATTTTCTAATGCTGGGATTCAGGGTGTGAGTGCTACACCGACTCTAGGGCAGGTATCCTGTATTACAATATGAGGGACAGAAAGAGGCTTGTCCCCTCTTTTCTTCTGTTGCTTTTGATGTCCTTTGCCACTACAAATTATTACCCCTCTGCCATGCCACCCTACCTTGGAGTCATCTAATTATGGACTGAAACCTCCACAAACTGTGAGCTAAATAAACTTTCCCTTCCTTAACATTGGGTGTTGGGTATTTAGTCTCAGCAAGGAGAGAAAAGTAACCATGACAACAGTCATTTTGAGGTAGCTCTTTCCTCTGGAACAGAGGTAGCAGTCAGTATTGTTTCCTGCCCTCTTGTACCTTTCTTTCCTATCTTGAACACAGAGACAAAGTCTGGAACGTCTGCAGCCATCTTGTAACCATAAAGCAAACAGCATGGAAACACAGCCAAAGCTCTGAAAACAGTGGGGCAAGAGGGGGAAAAGCTTGCTGTTGGATGGCATCACAACCAGCTGGACCAGTGCCACCAGCCATCCTGTTCAGGACTCCTGATCTTGTGAGGAGAATGAATCTTTATTTCTCATTCTTTTCTCCTTTTTTAGGTCTGCTGTTTGGCTCTCAGCATTCCCACAGTATGAGGGCTCAGTTATGCAAACATTTTTGTGGACATGAAAACAATGCTATGCTATGAATAGCTTTAGCTGCTGACCCTGAGCAAATGTGCTATAACCTTATTATTATATGCTGTTAATGTGCTGTAGCTTTATTATTATATACGCTGGTAAGCAGAATGCTCTGTGTTACGCAGCCTCCCTTGAAAATGACCTGCAGCTTGTGCACATGTAGGATGGATGACTGCCTTCCTGCAGAGAGCCTCTCCCTGCACCACGCTGCTAACAGGAAAGTTGTTGTGATTGTATTTGCCAAGCAGAATTCAACTTGTATATTTAATTACCCACGGTGGTTAGGGCGATCGCTTTCCAGGAAGAGTTGAGGAGAGCTCGGACATGGAGGCCTGGGGCAGATCAGCAGCCACAGCGGGGAGCAGGGCCACTGCAGCTCGTGCCTGCCCCTGGGGTCTGTTTGGTCACGGCTGCTCCCCACCCTTTCTGATGAACACCACAGATCAAGTGGCTTAGGCTTTCCATCTGGGAGTTGGACTGGCCAGGAACCACTGCCTCCCGGAAGGGCAGTGAGCAGGGGAATGGGATTGCACCCTTAGGTGAGGCTGGAGATCTCCCCTCTTGGGAGACAGTGGCTTACACTGAATTCTGGGGCTCAACAGAGAAGAAAGAAAATGGAGGGAGGGAGGAGGGCGTCCTCTTCTGCCTGTCTTTCCATCTTGAGCACAGAGTGGATGAAAGAAAGGAAGATCAAATTCTGCATCTCTGTATTCTCAGCAAACTGCCAGGTAAGCAGAGAGAAGGCGAGAGAAGGGGGAGGGAAGAGGAAGAGAAATAAGGAGAGGAGGAATAAAGGAAGGAAGACAGAAAAGGCTAAAGTGGAGTCTCTTTATCCCTCAGCTGGCTGTAGGGTGGAGATTCACGGGAAAGAAGGGAGGAGGGAAAGATGGAGAAGGGCTTACCTCCGGTCTGTATCCCCTCACTTCCTGCCCAGCGTCACAGACATACAGGCCTCCCGGGAGCCCCACCCCACCCAGCCCGGCTCTGGGGACTCCCTGGAGTGCATGGCACAAGGAAACAGGCAGAGGTGGCAGGGTGCGGGACACCGGGCTCTTCTGGCAGCCTCTAGCTGTCACGCACACACCAGGTCTTTCCTGTCCACCTCAGGTGGCTTCTGTATGGTCCGCCTGCAGCAGCTTGGACCTACTGGTCTTTACATCAGCGCTGTGGTTTTCTCCATACGCATAACTCACAAGCTTTGGCTTCTTTTCCTCTTGGATGTTGCCAAGGGGCAGAGCAGAGCCAGTTCACACCTGCAGTTGACGCTGTCCCACACAAGCTGGGACAGCCCAGGAGACACTGCCTGGCTGCTGAGGCTCAGCACATGATTCAGCAGTGAATGGTGCCACCTGCAGGGCTTCGGGGGCGAAGCAGCCCGGACCTCGCCCACGGTCAAGGTTCCGGGTCTTGCAGCTCCTCCTCTCTTCCCTGAAATTACTCAGACTAGGGCTGCAAACTCCTGGTCACCATCCCATCCCGATACCTAGGTTAAATAGAGTCTTGGCTGGAATTTTTTAAAACACTGCTTGTATCAGTTAGGGTCACTAGAGAAAGCCATTTATCATAAAAGCTCTGTGCTTTTATGATAGATTTATAAGGTAGGCTCACAGTGGCTGGCTGTAGTCAGGGTGGAAGGAAGTAAGACAAAAACTTTGCTCTAGAGAGCCGGAGGACCCTGTCGAGAGTCAAGGTCCTGGAGCTCACTGCAGAGTCCAGTGCAAGGCAAGAAACCAAAAGGTCTGAAGAGTCTGAGCTGGGAACCTGAAGAACTGGAGACAAACAGCCCAAGGCCATGGTGAAGGCTGGAGCTCCCCCAAAGAGCAGTGGGGGACTTCTTCCTCCTTTCCCTTTTTATTCCACCCAGGCCACAAGCCTATTAGTCAGTGCTACCCACATGGGTGTGGGTGTGTGTTGGTTGTTTTTCTCTCATGGCTGAGACAAAATATAAGACACTCAAGGTTAAAGGAGTAAAGGTGTATTCAGCTCACAGTTTGTGGAGGTTTCAGTCCATAATCAGCTGGATTCAAGGCAGGGTGGTGTGGCAGAGGGAAATGGTCTATAAGACAACAAAAACAAGAGCCAAAAGGACAAGATTATGGAGAGAAGATTCTTTCTGTACCTTATATTGTATGTTGGCCACAGCACTCACACCTGTAATCCAACATTGGACCATGAATGACTAGTTCTAGAGTCACAAACTCTAGAAGCCTGCCCCCATGACTGCATGAGGCTTTGGGGAATACCCAGACACAACCTATAACATCACATCTCTAGTCCCCCACACACTCATGCACATTCTTCATGCAAAAGACATTTAGTCCATCTCTTAAGTGTTACCAGGATCCTAACAGTTTCAGCATTGCTGAAAAGCCCAAAGTCTCCTCCAAAATATAAGGCAAACTCTTAGCTGCAAGATCCTGTACAAATGAAAAGTTACACATTTCCAACATTCAGTGGAACAAGGTAAACATTACCATTCCAAAAGGCAAAAATGGGGATACAGAGGAATGGGACCAAAGCAAGTCTAAAATCCAGCAGGGCAAACATTAATTGCTGTAGCTCCATGTGGAACAGCCAAAGTAATCTGTGGCAAGTTGTGAGCTCCAGATGGTTTACATGATTCCAGCCCTGTGGCACTTCAGGTGGTTGTAGCTCCCACAGCTTCTCTCTTGGGCTTGCTTTGCTCCCTCCTTGCAGGTTTCCTCAGAGGATCTTTATTTCTGCCTTCTCCAAACTTCTGGAGTCTCTGCTGTACTTTGGGCTTCACCCTCACAACTTCACACATTGCCCTCTCAGGGACACATAGCCTGATCTTCTAGGCCTTCTTCTGAAGTCCAGGTGGAAGCCTTTTTAACCTCAGAACTCTTACATTCTGCATGTACCTAAAACCAACAGCACATGGGTGATGACAAGGTTTGCTGCCAGCTGGGAGCAGTGACTAGGATTTCTTTTCTCTTGGCTGTAGGAAATGAGGGCCTGAATTTCCATGAACTCTGAATCCAGTTCCATAGAACAAATTCTTTAGGCCACTGCCATTGTGGAACATAGTGTTTTATGGCTTTCTCCTCAAAGCGAAGTCTTTCACTTTTGCAGTTTTGAGGTTGCAAATGGTGGAGACTTGCTGCTTCTTATGATGCCCTCACACATCTTTTCTATTCTCTTGTTTTTTCTCAGCAATTAAGATCTACTCTGCTCTAGCCCAGCAGTCTACAGCCTTACTGGAGTTTCTATTGTAGCCAAACACACATTTTAAACCATTCTGCTGGGCTCTGTGCTCTTGATTCTCAACATAAATCTGACTAAAATCCCCCAACAATAACTATGCCACAGCCTAAACATTTGACTGCCTTAAAATTTCTTTTGCCAGATTAATTATTCCACCACCCTTAATATCAGTCTCAGGCAAAGTCTCTGGACAGGAGCAAGATGCATACAAACTTTCTGCCAGTCCATAAATGCCACTTCAATTTAAAAAAATAATTCAGAGTCACATGGTTACACTAGTGAATTTTATCAAACATGTAAGAAAGAAACAATACCAATTCTGCAAAACCTTCCAGGACTTTAAGAGAAGTGAATTTTTTCTAACTTATTCTAAGATTGGAATTTCTCTGATTTGAATCAAGTCCACATAAAATCATTTTCTAAAAACCCAGCATCTTTGACCAGAGCCAACTGTAAGTATTTCTGCTTGTTGATGAATGTTTTCTTTAAAAGAAATAATTAAAGTTCACTGATTTGCTAAATTTTTCAAGTTAAAAAGATTTTTTTTCAGTGCTAGGGACCAAATCCAGGGCCTTGCATGTGTAGCTGGAGACTTTACCACTGAGACATATCCCCAGCTGTTCAAGTTTACCTTTTAATGGCAGACTCTTAAGATAGCAAAACAAGAGCTTTTGTTTGAAGTTGGGAATGGAGGCAGTCATTGGTAAATGGTTCCAGGAAGGAGCGTGGTCAGTTGGCTTTTACCTGGATGGGTCCGTGGGACTCAGTGAGCAAAGGCTCTGAGTCTCTTTGCCTGCACAGAAGACATTTTTCACCTGCATCCTCGACTTTCACCATATTCTGAGACAAGCTTTATTCTCCATAAGACAAGTTCAGTTGAGTTAACTGTCAGCTGTACCTCCACAAAGGAGGACAAAGGCAGAAATCTGGGTGGCGGATGGAATTTTGTGGTTGAGTGGTGAGCAGGAGGCAGGTGGGCAGCAGCAGTGTCGGATAATTTGGGGTAAACTGAGCTTCCTACTTCAGTTTATCTTGTCTTTTTCTCTCTGTGTAGTTGGTTGGTGGTCTGTTGAAGAAGGAGGACCTGTGTTTGGAGGATGCTGTAGCAGAGCTTCTCATTCTCAAACCTTTTCCCTTCTGAGTGAACTTATGCATTTAGGCTAAAGATTTCCAGTCCAAGTCCCTGCATTCAGCAATCTAACCCTGTACAATCCATTAACTCGTAATAGTAGTCAGTTCTGGAAATTGTCAGAAGGTGTGAGCAATTTGAGTTTTGTTTATAGCTAGCATATTACTATGGCATTGTTTTACACATTTTTATTATACTTTTCTGCAGGATGTTCAGGACTAAATTAAGGTGAGACCTGTATGAATTACAATCAGTCTCTTGCTATCTATGAAGCTCAGTTAAGTCTTCTTAGGAATTACCTTAGAACCATGCTCAGCACCTCTTAGTTCTTCTGTCAATGTCAGCCATCTGAGTGAGTTTTGTTGCTTGGCCATTGCTTGGCCGAGTTGCTTTTCATGAAAACTTGGGAGGTTTTTCTCTCCTGGTAACTCACCTTAGGCACACTACATACCATAAATCACTTTCCTCTGAGGTCCCACAATCTCCTTGGTCAGAAGACCAGGGACTCATTGACCTCAAAGGGCTTGGGCCAAAATACTGGCTGTCTTCTTAGCCTATCTTCTAGTTTTTGTTCTCCAAACCTCAGCTGTTCAACATCCAGAAGAGAAGGTTAATGATGTTACATTGTAATGAAGGCAGTAAGCTTAATCTTATTGTCTTCTCTACATATCGAGCACTTTGAGACATAAATAGAACCATTATTTTCTAAAAGCTATGGATGTTCTAATATTTGAACTCCTATAGAACGTTAACAGTTACATATTTTACACATAAAATTAGAAATCAGAATCCATACATAATATTGCGAGTATGACAGTCACAGTGACATAATTGTAACATACTTAAATTTCCATTTTTGACATCATATAATCCTTTTATTCAATCATCTCTATCTGATACATAAACATTTACTTGTCTTTTAATGAAGTTTGTGTCATATAAATTTTGTTCAAGTCAGATGTCTCACTTTGAAAGAAAAGCCCATCACTGTAAGTAATCTTCACTCCACACTTTGGAAGACCCTGCAGGCATGAATACATTCAAGACATTACAAAAGATAATAGCAATCAATTGTGATAGCCACATGAAAACCTTTGTATCAGAGCATCTTTAAATCAAAAACCTTACTGCCCAGACAACTTAATCCTTTGATGAATGAGTAATGTAAGCATATAATGATAATGTATTTTTAATAACATTTATTGGAGTGTCTCCCATAAGGCTGTGGAGATGATTGGGCCCTCTCATCAATGAATAAGAACTGGATAATGTTTGTAGGCAGCCGCTTTCTTATTCATCAATTGGAGCTTTGTCCAGTAATTTCTCCCCAGCCTAAGGGATTTCTGTTTGATTATCTTAACAATTTTTTGATGACCTATGAGAAAATCAAATTTGATATCATTTTGATCAGCTGGCAAACCAGGGGGGTATGCTTTTTATTTTATTTTATTTTGGTACCAGGGACTAAATTCATTATCTTATGCTTACCTGGTAAGCACTTGAGCCACTGAGCTAAATCCCTGGCCCAGCTTTTTAAACCTATAAACCAAATTAAATTATGAACAAATATCCAAAAATGCAAAAGCAAAGGAAAAATTGTTGAGCTCAAATTTATAAAACAGCTGTTCATAGAATAGACAAATGGACAAACAAGTACACAGCTTAACAGATTGGACAAACAGGCAAACGTCTTACAAAATCAGAGTGCACTCAAATGTATTTTTGACCAAATTGAAGTATAATAACCTTTTACAATTTTAGAAGTTTATAAACAGACTAGTCAGATTTTGTTGTAGGTCAGTTAGCAGAGATCTCAAGAAGAATTTGGAAGGAATAAAATCTTTTATCTATAATCAATGTATAGTTCTGTATTTTATTTTATCTTAAGAATACTGGTAACTTTTGTGTCCCCTTCTTTTTGTGTAATTTTCAGCTTGGTTGTCTCCAAGCACCCTACCACCTACTCAGACCTTTGATTCCCATTTCTGGTTACCAGGTCTTGGGCATTCTGGGTCAACTTTTTCAACTTGCTCCAGGTTGGGTCTAGCCCCTTCCTTGTCTAGCAGCTGTAAAGCAGTCTCTGAAGCATCACTGTCATAGGACTGAGCATCGGCTTCTTGAAAGGCTGAACCATTCCTTCTCCATATCTGGGTGTATGATAAAGCTGGGTGGCATGTTGTGTATCCCCATAGGTTCTTCAGCATTCCCTGGAAAGACACAAGCATAGCCTTGACCCTAAGTTTGCACTGGGCTGGGTCCCTTCCATTGTTCACTATGAAGATCTTTCCAAAGGACCCTTCCTAGTTTTTTTTTTTCTTTTACCTGATTGAATTGTCTTTCTGATGCTGTTAAGTCCCACCCTTAGTAGGATTTAAAAAGTTAATAGTGTGTATTGCCCAGTGAAATCTATTATGTGGTATAAATTTTGTAGTGAAGGATTCCCCTTTTTGTTTTTGTAATTGAATTTTGAGTGCACAGTGAGCATGTTAACAATTCCTTGACCTTGAGGGTTATAAGGAATTCCTGGGGTAAGGGAAATGTGAAAAGTTTTACAAAACATTTGGAAGGCAGCATTTGTACAGACTGAGTCATTGTCGTAAGTGCCCGTGGCAGCAAAGGGCATGGAAGACATCCAGACAATGAGCAGTGACAAGTTTAGCTGCTTTGCCAGTGTGGGCAGAAGTAAAAATAAATCCCAAGGCAGTGTCTACTGAAATGTGGGCCCCTCATAAAGAGCCAAACTCCAGAATGTGAGTGACATCTATTTGCCAGAGATGACTGGGGTGTAATCCTCAGGAGCTAACCCCCATGGAGAGAGAGAGTAAATGTAGTATGCATAAGGAACATTGTTGAGCAGTCTGTGGAGCCAGTTCCTGGGTTAGATGGAACTTTTACATAAGGCAGAAGCATTCTGATGGAAGGTGGCATGGGAAGGAGAAGCATGCTGAATGGTATTGAAGTAATGGTTCATGGCAGCAAAAGCAGTATGAGCACAGAAGGGGCGGAGTAAGCCTCCTTTTTACCCCTCCACTGTAAGCAGGCTGCAGCCCTGGGGTGCATGCCCCCCATCTCTGTGCCCTCTCACACAGGATGAAGATGTTAACAAACTGAGGACCCTGCCCCCACCCCAGTCACTCAGCCAAGCTCCTGAGCTCCCCATCCACCCCTTGGCAGCCAGACATACTTCTTTAAATTGGTCTCCAGGTATAAAGGTGTGGTTATTTTTATCATTTCATAGTTTAAACATTACAACACAGGTTTAGCAATCCATAAGCATCAGCATGGTCTATCAATGTCATTTACAAAGGAAGCATATTTCGCTTTTGCAGCTGAAACAAGCAGCGTTGTTGTTCTTCCCACCTCCCTTGTCTGGGCCACGTTCCAGGCTCCGGGAGCTCTGTGGTTCCCTCGCTTACCGAAACCTGTGAGAAGTGGTGAGAGGAGCAGAAATCAACAGTGTCTCCCAGCTAATAAACTCTTTAAAGGTCTGCAGAGGTCTAGATAGGTTTGTGCAGTCTTGCTTTTTCCCTACTCTTGCTCTAAGCTGCTTTCCCACTTCCTCCCAAGTCTGTGCATTGAGTTCCTTCTGCTGAAAACAAACTCAAGAAATTTAGCAAGCTGTGCAGTCTTAACAAGTGTACAGTCACTGAGACCCTCCCTGATACAGGTCCACAACAAAAAGGTAAATACAGGAATCAGGAATACAGGCATTTCTATTTACATGTTTAACAACAAGTAAAATCAGTACATCTCCTTCCTTTTGGTTCCTCCTCAGCCTGATTTTTCTCTCTGGCACCAGCGAATCTTTTCTTTCTCTGGCCCTAGTGGGTCTGTTTCTCTCCAGCCCCAAGTTTGACACCTGATGAGGTCAGTATCAATACACTCCTGAGAGGGATACTGACCCCCTCAATGCACTTCTCCCCCTGCGTGCAGAAGCACCCCCTCCCTCACTGTTTTCTAACCCAGTCCCTGTTCAGGCACCATATGTTGGTTCGGTTGCAGCTCTAGATGTCCTGCGGGGAAGGACAGCAAGAGGGTGGAGAAGTAAAGATTAGATACAGAAAGCTGAGGTCAGGTGGAGCCCGCTTTCCTGATGGGAGGAAAGGAACTGATCAGCCACTGTGGTGCATTTATTTATTTGCTCTGAGGTTGATGTCAGTTTCAGTCTCTGCTTTGCAACTTTGTATGGCTCACCTGAGCACGTCCTGTTCTCAGAGCTCAACTGCTTGTGTACTTGGCTTGCCTGGGCTCTCATGTTCTCAGGGCTGGCCTTGCCTTTGGGAGCAGTCTCCAGCTTTAGCCCCTTCCCACAGAAGAAGTGTGTTTTTATATTTTGTTTATTAATATTTACTTGTATTACACTGAAATAAAAAATTTTAAAAGAGTGATAATAATATGGGGTATTGCCTAGAGTCCCCCCTGAAGATGAGAGGTCTGAGATCTCTGGACATGAGGCGAGGGTGTCTTCTCTTCAGGTCCCTTCCAATGGTGCATGGGAAGTGACCCCTCATCCCTGCCCTCTCACTGCAAGGACTAAGGCTGTTGGAACAGCTGGGCAGTGGCACACCATGGTGTCCCTGAAGGTTGGGGGTTCACGTCCTCCACAAGGAACAAATCCCCTCCCCAAGAGAAAGATGTTCCCAAAACCTCCATACTTAGGACCCCCACGGAAGCTATCAGACCTCCCCCCACCCAGTCTATAAATGCTCGTCTCTTCCCTTTCCCCTCGGCCCAGTCTGAGTGGTTCCATCGGTCCTGTGTGCCCTTCTGCTTTTCTCCTCTAGCCGAAGTCATTTATCTCCCTTCTCCACACTTTCACCTGCAAAGCCTTGCTGCCGCCTGCGTTCATCCCCGTTATCCCTGAAGCAAGGCCCCGCATGTATTTTGCATTTTAGAACGGGAGAGGCCAAAGCTAGAACAGGTGAGGCAACACAGCAGGAAGAGGGAGAAAATAAAGATACAAGCGTGTGAGGGGCTGATTGGTCAAGGTTCTGGGAGAGCAATGCTCTGGGAGGTGGCAGGGGAGGAGCATCAGTAAATGGCAGGGCATCTCCTCCTCCAAACCCAGAGGATACGGGAAGCAGGGCCGGTATAGATGGACAGATAGCTCCCTCTGCTTGGGCTCTGTCCAGCCTCCAGGGGTGGTCTCCTCGCCCAACCCCTTCCTGACCCATTTCCTGCCTGAAAAACTCAGACCCAGTTGCCTAGCAGCAGTGGGCCTGGGCTTGAGACCATCTACTGCACTACTGTGCTTG
Organism: Cavia porcellus; assembly: GCF_034190915.1. Classification (NCBI taxonomy): domain Eukaryota; kingdom Metazoa; phylum Chordata; class Mammalia; order Rodentia; family Caviidae; genus Cavia; species Cavia porcellus. The sequence continues at coordinate 163,788,180 of NW_026947484.1, forward strand.
GCACCTCTCACTCCGCTAACGTCATTCCAAACAGAGACACAGGGCTCAAACATTCAGAGTGACATAGTTGCTGATTTATGCTGGCTTGTATTTTCCTCTCTGCACTTGCAGAAAGGAGGTGAAAAGCAGAATCCAAGTTCAGAGGGCCTCCTAGGTGGCTCCCCAGAGCTGAACAGTGGCAGAGGCTGGAGTCATGCGGAGTTAGTCCAAGTTGTCGGTATCGAGAGTGTTGGTCCAGGCAATCAGGTCGTCCACTTCGTCTTCCCAGGAATTGTACCCATGATAGTCATTCACTGAATCGTTGTCTGTCCAGGTGTCCTCTGGTTTGTGGGTCTCTGTGACGTGATCTACATTTGGTTGTGACTCAGCCGGAATTCCTTCTACTGTGAGAAATGGGAAAAACAAAAATGTAATGCTTGCTGCAGGAAAAGCCATGAAAAGTTGTCCTGCATTTGTAGAATGGTGCTCAGACCTTGTGTTATGGTTTGTATCGAGATGTCACCCCAAAGCCTCCTGTGCTCAGGGGTGGAACTTTTGGGAGGTGGTGGGATCTAGGGGATTGTGAATATGGATTAAGAATTTGTGATAACTAAGTTAGTCCACTGATTGGTTTAACATAGCTCTGTGAGTAGCGGAAGCCCCACTCTAGGTGTGAGAGGCACCCACCAGCAGCCTTGCAGCCTGAGTGGAATGAAAGGGACGGGGAGACCCGTTGCCTTCTGCCTTCTGCCGTGGGCTGTTTCTCCTCTGAGAGGCCCCTCCGCCATGCCATCCTGCCCTGGAGCTGTCCCATTGTGGACTGAAACATTTATAAACTGTGAGCTAAAATACACTTTTCCTCCTTTAATTTGGTATTTTTGTCTCGGCAATGAGAAAGTAACTAAGCCACCATATAATTGGAAGCAAGCAATATTTTAAAACTTTCTACATCCACATTTTATAATGAAACTTGCCACAAACCATCCTTCCTTACTTGATCCCACTTTTTATGCTTTGTTAGTTTATTCATATTCTTTCTGGAGCCCTCTGATGTGTAGGGGAAAATGTGCTTTACAAACATGGTAATAGCAGAGGGGATATTTTATGTGTTAGCAGAACAAGGGACAAAACAGCATTCACACTGCCTCGTGCTTGTGTGCCTTCTCAGTGTGGATCCGGGAAAGTCCATGCCCGAGCACTCATTTTTTAAAATCTTATTTCAGTATTTTACTTTAAAGAGAAAAATGAAAACAAAATTTCAAAACAAGTTCATAGGAGAGTAACAATGATTAACACATTGTGTATTGTTATCTGTAAATTACTTACTCAGAGTACAAAACACAGGCATTTAATTGCCCAAATAGTATTAGCACAAACCTTTCTTTTCAATGAATTGAGAAACTAGTAGTATAACTATCTTAACATATATATGTGTGTGTGTTCCTTTTTTTCCCTTTTCTCCTTTCCCTCCTTCCAATTTTGTTTGAACAGTTTCTTCCCATTTTACAATCGCTATTGTATATTTTGAATTTTATTTACTCTTTCAGCATCGCACACTAGGGAGACAGTATGATGTCTACACATGTGAATTTGATTTATCTCACTTACGAGTATGGTCTCAAATTGCATCCATTTACCTTTAACTGCCATCTCCAGTTTATTCTTCTTTATGGCCGAAGAGTACTCCATTGTATAGAAAGACCACATCCATTCCTCAATTGATGGGCAATTGGGTTGTTTCCAAGACCTGGCTATTACCAATTGCACTGCTATAAATGTGAGTGCCTTATTGCTGTGGTGGGATTTTTGGTTTTGTTTTTTATTTTTTGTGCCAGGAATTGATGCTATGATGTTTTTTATTCTTCTGGGAAGATACCCAGCAGGAGAATAGCTGGATCAAATGGAACCTCTAATCGTAGCTTTCTGAGGAATCTCCACACTGGTCTCCACAGTGGTCGCACAGTCTGCACTCCCACCCACAGTGAAGAAGGGTTCCTTTTTCCCCACAGCTCCTCCAGCATTCATTATTGGTTGATTTCTTGATGACAGCCATTCTTCCTGGGTGAGGTGGAATCTCAGTGTTGTTTTAATTTCTGTCTCTTGAATGATCAGTGATGTTGGAACATTTTTTCACATATTTATTTGCTATTTGTGTTTCTTTATCTGAGAATTGTGTGTTCATCTCAGATGCCCATTTTTGGACTGGGTCTTTAAATCTGCGAAGTCTGACTTTTTGAGTTCTTTATATGTTCTCCATAGTAATCCTTTGTCTGAGGAACAGACATTTTCTCCTACTTTGTGGGTTATTTTCACTTTGTTGGTGATTTCTCTTGCTATGCAAAATCTTTTTCATAAGATGAGATCCCAATTAATTCTTTGTGATAGTTCCTGCGTGATCAGGGTTTTATTCATAAAGTCTTCACCTACACCAACGTTGTCAAGAGTTTTACCTACTCCATCTTCCAGCAGATTTAATGTTTCCATTTTAATATTAAGATCTTTGATCCACTCTGATTTTAGTTTCATGCATGGTGAAAGATATGGGTCCAATTGTGTAGAGCCAGTCTTACCAGCATCACTTATTAAAGAGTATCCTTCCAGTGAATGTGTGGCCCCTTTGTCAAAGTCAAAGTGGCTTAGTGTGCCTGGTTGCTTCTGCATCTTCTAATCTGTTCCATTTCCTCACTCATTTTTTAGTTCTCAAAGTGATTTAGTTAGCAGAGGTACTGAGTGTGTGCTGAGAGGGAGCAGTGACCAGTGTTATTGCTCAGTGGTTTATTCCCACACGCTCCTGCCATCAGGAAATGAAGCCAGCAAAAGTACTCCTGGGGGCGGGGGCTGGAACTGGGGAGGGATCCGGGTGCAGCGGGGAAGCCCGGAAGGCACTGCGGGATCTGGAAGAGCATCACAGTCCCTTCCACTGGGCACGTGGCATCCAGGAGAGCAAGTGACCAGGAAGCCCAAGCCACTGTGCGTACAGTGTGACACAAGAGGGACAGCAGTGCTGACTTCATGGAGGCCTCGGTGACGCTGCCGTGTCTGTGACGTGGGACTCTGAAGAGAGAAGAGCGAGGACTGCGGCCAAGAAGCCTCCAGTCCTGCAGCGCAGCTCCTTAAACCTCTCCCTCCATCCTCTCAAAGCTCAGATGTGCTTTTCTCATGGGCAAAGTGTGAGCTGCTCGCCCACTCTGCTGAAGCTGGGGGCAGAGGTCATGTCCTTCCCACCGTCATGCTGTCCTTCAATGTTCTGCTCACGCTCTGTATTGCTAGGTAGCATCAAGCACCAAGTCTTCATGGCGGCAGGAGGTGCTGGGCTGGGTCAGCAGCCTGCAGGACTACAGCGGTGCTGGCCCTGGCATGATCTGGCCAAGGCAGGTGTGAAAAAGAGCAAGCCAAGACCTGCAGACCTTCCCAGTCCGACACCGCATGTCCTCCCTAGATGGACACAAGCATGTGGGACAAGCTCAAGAGTGGCAAAGCTCAAGACTGGCAAAGAAGCACCTTTGTCCAATGCACGGGGCAGCGGGGACATCTTCGGGGCGATGAGTGCTTTTGTCACAGCTCGGGGTGCGGTCTCAGAGGAGGCATGGAGCAGTCTGTTCCATGCAGAAAGGAGCAGGCTCCGTGCTGGCTCCAGACCTCCCTGAATGCACCCTCCTGTCCACCTCTCTTCTCTTGCGCATTCACTGTGGGTCTGTTCTTCTTTTCCACACTCGCAGGGCTGCTGGAGTCACGAGGGTGCTGCCTTGCTCCTGAGCCCTGACACTAGCACAGCAAGCACTGACCACACACACCCCAGTGAGCAGCCCCTTCCCTCGGGGGCCTCATTGGGGACAGTGGTACTGAGCAGCATGGCAGCTGGACGGACTCTTACTGAAAGGGTGCTGTGGGCCTGGGGTTGCTTCTCACGTACAACACAGGCAGGGTGGTGTGGCCACCTCCATGGTCCCAGTGCCTTATACATGGAATTGTCTCGCCTCAGATCTGGCCCGCTGGAAGCCTGGGGAAGCCCACAGATAGAGGTCTGGGAAGCCTCCCACAGCTGAGGGCAGCCAGGGAGGAGCCAGGGCCCAGGGTCCTGAAGACAGAGGGGGTTATGCTAATGACCCCACCTGGTCTAGAAGCAGATTCTCCCAGGTCCAGCTCCCAGGTGACACCCCAATCTCAGCCCAAGCGGAGTTGGGCCAGGGCTCCAGGCACCCTGAGCTGTAAAGTAGGATGTGTGTGTTGTCATTCCCTGTACGGCAGTGGGTTACCTAGCAACAGAAAAAGAGCACCCAGCCGTGACAGAAGTGCTATGATAACCCACAGAGATGGTGGCACCAGAGCCTGAACCCAGGACCTTCACACAGTTACATCCCCAGACTTTGCTGTTATTATCATTTCTTAATTTTGAGACAGGGTCTTGCTAAAGTTTCTAGCTCTGTGATTCTCCTGCCTCAGCCTCCCAGAGTCCTGGGATTATAGGTATGTGCCACCACATTCCTGGCTCAGCTAAAATCTCTGTATCTGAAATGCTTGAGAACAGAAATGATTTTTAACTGTTCTGAGCATACAGCAGTTTGGTGGTGCGGAATTTCCCACTCGTGATGCCCAGCAGCACAGTGTTTGCGGGTTGGAGCCTTCCGGAGGTGGGCTCGTAGGTCAGGGACATCAGGCTGTGCTGAGGCTCAGGGGTGTTCAGGTGCAGAAGGAAGGAGGCAAGGATGCATGGTGCAGGGCTCTTGGGCCACCATGCACCTCCCGCACTTCTGTGGGACAGTGCGGGAAGAAGTTGAGGTGATTCGGGGGTCAGTGTGGCATTTTGGGGTGAGGGGATAAAGGGAGGTGTGCTGAAGGCTGGGATACCTGTGATGGCAGGCAGCTCTGAGTGGCAGTACCAGCATCACAGAGCACGGCCAGAGGTCAGTGCGGTCATCACCTCCGTCAAACATGGCCTCTGTTGGGAGCCACCACATTGCCGAGCCGCCGCATATAGCGATCATGCGGCCTGTGGTAAAGAGCAAAGCCTGAGTTAGATTACCCCTCCCATCGAGCACGTTAGTTTCCTGCTTACCGCGTAAACAACCCGCTCAATAATATGTTAGCCAATCAGCTTGCCTTGCTTACTTTAATATGATTGGACACTGTATCCGTATATATACTGGTGCCACCCCTGGGGGGAAGTAGAAGCCCGGAAGGAGCCGCAGAGAGCGGACCGGTAGAGGCTTCGGAGCGAAGCCCGGAAGGAGCCGCGGAGAGCGGACCGGTAGAGGCTTCGGAGCGAAGCACGGAAGGAGCCGCGGGGAGCGGACCAGAGGAGGCTTCGGCTGGGAGCGATCCCAGGGCAGGCTGTACGGAGAGAAAATAAAAGAAAAGGTTGTCCACTGCCAGACTTTGTCGTGTGTCCTTCCTGCCGGCCGGGAGCGACATCGACAGGCCTCCACCTGGAAGGCCTCTGGGGACGCTGGGGACAGAGGTGGTGCAGGAGTAGAGAAGCCAGGAGGATGCGAGTCTGAAGCCCCCAGGGGCAGAGTTAAGTGGAGACTCCAGGTGATTGAGAGGCGGAAGCAGAGAGGCAGCCAGGCCCTGGGGAACCTCAGCAAGGGCGACAGGATGGGTACTAACCGGTCCCAGTCAACAGCCCTTCCCAGATTACAAGAGCTTGGGGTAACCTAGTCACAGGGTGCTGCGACACAGCCCAGCGCATCAGGAACCGCCACCCAGGACAGCATCTGGGTGCAAGCACTTGCCGAGGACCAAGGGCCCGGAGCTCAGCAGCTGGGGCCTCCCACCCTCACTCAGTGCGGGGGCCACTGTGGCCTCCCACCCCAAATGTTACACTTCTGGCACCAGCCCTTCTGTCTCCCCACCCAAGACGGCCTTCCACCCACCCTGAAACCCATGCTTCTTTGAGAAATGTTCATCTTTAGAAGTATGAAAACACAAATAACAGCGATTTGTTCTTTCCAACTACGTTACCTGTATTTCTGAATCTACAATGAACACTTTGTTTTGGCTGATGTTTTAAATTTGAGCCTTCAATTTTCAAATCATGTATCAGCCCATCACAGGTAGTAAGCTTGAAATAGAATTCCATTTCTGCAAGCTTCCATTCCTGTGTGACTGATATACTAATTTATTATTTTTTTTAAAGAATTGAAGCAAATTTAAAAGCAAGAACACAAGAATTAGGGCTTAGTTTAGTTCTTTCTCTCCTAACTGAGGCAAAATACCTGGCATCCAAAGCCAAAGGAGGAAAGGCTTAGGTAGTCTGCAGTTTGTGAGGTTTCAGTCCCTAACTGGCTGGCTCCAAGGCCAGGAGGCAGGAGAGGAGAAGCAGTTCATGGTGGGAAGTAGGAAGCAGCGAGCCTCCCTTTCCCTTTTATCCCCTCCAGCTACTCACCTATTGGTGGGTGCCGCCCACAGCCAGGTGGGCTTTCCCATTATCCACACCCAGAACCGTGCTAAGCCAACCGGTAGCCTAACCCAGTTATCACACACACACCCGGCCCACAGCCACATGTCCTCCATATAGCCAGCTCCAAAAAGCGCCCCCGTGAGTGCAGGAGACTTTGGAGGATTTCTAGATAAACAGGCTACGTGTATCTAAACTTTCTTTCAGCTGAGCTGATAGAAAATTTGAATTTGTTATTATGAAATATCTTTAGTTTTAAAAAACAAATAAGCTGAATCCAGTTTACCTGGAGTGGGGTAGAGGTGGGTCCCATCCCCCCAAGGTCTGGTGCTAGCTGGCGCTTTGCGTTCTCGGGCATCCCGAGACCTGGTAGCTGCAAACCTGCGAAGAGGAAACGAAGAACTTGTCCAGGTCCCTGCACACTCTGGGAAGAGTGCGTTCACTTTGAAGAAAAAAACCAGACAAAACAGTAAAATGGACAGGCCGCGAGCTCGGACCACAGCCTGAGCCACTGAGTGCTGACCAGCCGTGAAGGGAGGTTTCTGTGCATGCCCCATGGAAAAGAAAGAGGTCTGTGGACAGAGAGGGGCCGTGGGGTGGAAGGAGGGGTTGGCGGGGGAGGAAGAGAACTGAGATGGGTTCCGTCCATGGGTCTGCTCCCCAGGACGAGATGAACCTTCTGCATGGCAAACGTGGAACGGTAAATATTTTAAGACAAAAAAATTAATTTGTGACAATAAGAAAGGATGGTAGTTAAAACAACAAACAAATACAATGCAAGACTAGTTCTGTGACTGCACTAAAACACCTCGTGGCATAGAGGGGCATAAACCTGATGCCTGCTCCAGGAGCTGAGGGGACAGGCCAGGGGGCAGGGACAGCCTGCAGGAGAGGAATGCATGGAGCCAGGGGCAGGGGAACCCTTGGTCATGCGGTCATGCACTGTTCCAAGTGCTGTTGACTCCAGGGTTTCCTTTTTTCTCTTTCTTTCTTTCTTTCTTTCTTTCTTTCTTTCTTTCTTTCTTTCCTTTCTTTCTCTCTCTCTTCTTCTTTTCTTTCTTTCTTTCTTTCTTTCTTTCTTTCTTTCTTTCTTTCTTTCTTTCTTTCTTTCTTCTTTCTCTTTCTTTCTTTTTTTGAGACAGGGTCTTACTGTGTAGTCCAGACTGGCTTCAAATCCGTGGCAGTCCTCCTGCCTCAGCCTCCGGAGTGCTGAGATTAAGGTGTGTGCCACCAAACCTGGCTGTAGGGTCTTCAAAGCCATGTTTTATCAGGTTGAGGAAATTCTCCATTATTAGTGTACTGAGAGGTTTGTTTTGTTTTGAACCAGGCAGAGGGGTTGAGTTTCTCTTCACCAGTTCTTCTCTATATAGTTTATGTTGAGTTTGTCAAACATTAAACCAAGATTACCTTCCCATTATAAACTCCACTTGGTCATGAGGAATTAAGTCATTTAAAAATAATGCTACCAAATCTGGGTTTACGGTAATACGTGACAGTTGGATTGGACCTGCTAACATACGTCTACAGCTTTCTCCCCACGACTCTGGGTTTTGCTGTGGAAATGACTCTGACCGTACCTTATGGATGAGGAATCCATGTACTTTTCTATTCTAGTTTCTGTAGGATTTTTGCACATGTTCGAATTACGTTTTCGGTAATTAAGTGGAAGAATTACCCCGTGCCGCTACCTGGCCTGGTGTTGTCTTTCTTTTATGAAAAAATGAAACAAATTTAATAAGCAAATCATAAGAGATGAATGGTAGTTATTGCACTGTATACCATTATTTTCAAAGTAGTCACTTAGCACACGACATAAACCAAAGAGATTCCTGCAAGACAGCAACAGATAATGATACAAACTTTGTCTTCGATGAAAACCTTGATTAAGCTTTTCGGAGCTGTTCCTTTTTTTAAAAAAATTTTTTATTTAAGGAGAAAAGAAAAAAAAAAACAGTGAAAGGGTACAAGTTATACAGATTTACAGAAGAAAAAAATGAACAGTAGGAAATCATTAGTTGATGGATTACATATTGCCATCTTAGAAATAATTGTCGGAGCTGTTCCTGCCGGCGCCTGATGCTGCTGCTCCTCGGTGCTGGCCGCGGGCTCCTGTGGGGGGGTGGGGGTCCCGGTGCGCCCCCCTTTGCCTGTCTGTGTGGTCCGTGGGGCTCTGGAAAACACCTTCCTGCTATGGAAGTTTCTCTGCACCCGGGCTGCGTGCGGGTTCTTGGTGCCTCTGCTCTGCAGGGCCCGGCGGGGCCCTGGCTGGCAGCGCTCAGCGGCTGGAAGCTCTGCTGTCATAACTGTTTTTCCCAGTGTCCTCTGTCCCCCTTCTGTGACATGAGTGACGCGGACTCGTGCCTGGGAAGCCTCCCTCAGCTCCCAGAGACCTTCTCGTTCTCAGCTTTTCCCTCTCCATCCTTGTTTCTAGATTTCCTCTCCCTGCACTCTCCAAGTCCTGGGCCGCTTCTTGCAGTGTCTAATTTTTGCCCTTCATGGAAAAAATAGTTTCAACACCCGGATTTCCTTCTGCCTCCCCCTGACCCCGAGGCTTTTGCATATCCTAGTCCTTCACCGTGTGGTGTTTTTCTTTAGCTAACAGAATGTATTTTGTAGGATGTTCATGGTATGGTTGAAAAACACAGCCAATGTTTAAAATATTTAAAATTTAATTCAGGAAGAGACATATGCCCCTAATCCCACTCACAATACCCCCTTGCTTTGGACACTTATTCTGCTGTTCTCCTCAATGCTCTTACTTACTGTAACTTAACGTGATTTTTGAGAAGTTAGAGACCCAAGGTGTCCTTTGACTGCCTTTGGCTGCAGGCTGTCTCAGGTCCGTTGCTGTGACTCTGTCGTCACGATCATTTTTTATCTCTTTTGTGTCTGCTGATTTTTTTCTTCTGGTTTTGGGTCAAAGTTTCTTGCTTACTTGATGATTGGTGATTTTGGATAGGAGACAGACAGTTGTAAATTTTACGTTGTTGTGTGAAGAATTTTGTGTATTCTGGCAGTCATTGTTGGTTGTCTTGGCAAGTGATTCCGTGGCTTTGGACTCAATCTGAGAGCTCTATGGCTCACTTACAAGCTTTTGTGGGTTTGGGACGGCCTCTATCGGTGCGGCCTAGCCTTTTGAGGGGAGTTTACCATCTTTTGGTCATAGGGTCCGTCCACCCAGCAGTGGGAGCAATGCCCAGCAACCGTGAGCCTCGAGTTCAAGAAAACCCGTAGGATCCTGTTATCTCAGAGCAAATGTGACTGTAGGAAAGGATGGAACCTGATTTATACCGTTTCCCCTTTGTCTTTAAAAATGATGTCAGTATTGTTATTTTCTTTTCTATTCAACTTTTGTCTTTCCATAACTACAAATGCAAAATCTAAACCCAAAAAACGTTCCTCAAGGAATATGAATTGAATGACTGTGAAGTAAAAATGTCCCCATCGGTGAGCTGCAGGGTGAGATGAAGAGCTGGGCTTGCTCATTTTAAGTCCTGACGGAACTTTGGTGGCAGCGTAAATCTCGACCTGTTCTCAGAGGGTGGCCCTGAGCGCTCGGGGGTCTGAACCGTGTTAAAGCCTCTGCTGGAAGCCAGCTCCGAGGCCTGTGCTGAGCGGTCCTGGCTTTCTTTCCGTCTTGTCTTCTTCCTGGTGAAAGGAGGTCCACTGAGGCTCTGGGGAGGAGCCAGCCCCCCTTCCTTATCCTCCTGGTCTCAGCCTGAGGGGAGGGATGAGGGGAACAGGCAAGGGCTGGAAGGAAAGAGAGAGATGGGGAGAGAGACTTTCAAAATGTGGTAGAACTGAAGCAGCACTTTTCCTAGGGAAAAAGCTCCCCCTCCCCCAATGCTGGGGATGAGCCCAGGGCCTTTGCACTGAGCTGTGTTCCCAGCCCTCTTTTTATTTTTTAAGACAAGGTCTCGCTCAGTTGCTAAGCAGCCAGGCTGGGCTCAAGCTTGCATCCTTCTGCCTCAGCCTCCCAGAGTGCTCAGGTTGTAGAAATGTACCACCAGGCCCTGACTCCTATCTGTTTTTGACTTGCATCAAAACTTGTCTCTCCCAGGAGCAAGGAAAAAGGAAGCCAATCTTAAGTCATGGATGGTGTTACAAATTTCCGTCCAATCCCGCACGACTGCTAGGAATCCGGTTAAAGTTTCAGGGCTGCATTCTGGGAGGACACTGTGGCATCTGGGGGAGGGGTCAAGAAGGAGCAGAGGATTCGTTTCTAGAAGCTGGAAGTGCTGGATTTGTTTACTGCACCAAAGAGAAAGAAAGCGTGAGAAAGATGTGCTGGAGATTCGCTGAGCCGAAAGGAGCTCGGAAACCGGGAATGGCCTTGCCTGTGTTGGCTCCATGACGACTCCTCGGCGTCCTGTCCTCCTCCTGGCCCCAGCCAGCCTGGTCCTCAGGGTGTGAGGGGCAGGCCTGCATCATCAGGGAGCCTCCGCTGGACGTCAGCTCTGTCACCAACAGGAGGCTCATGTGTAGGTATGAGATGGAGTCTCCCTGTGTAGCCCAGGCTGGCTTTGAATTTGTGGCAAGCCTCCTGTCTCAGCCTCCTCCAGTGCTCCTGGCAGGAATCTGGGGTGGCTGAGTACCCCAGGGTCAGGTTTAAGTGAGGGGAGGATTGAAGCTGTTTGGAGGTTTGGTACTGAGCTCCCTGCCCTAAAAACACCTGAGCTTGCACAAACTAATGGCCCAGCAGAAATTATTTCTTAAAGGGATTCTTCTCTTCATCAATACTCCCCTCCCATCTATATTTTAAATTATGCACAAAACTGAGCGTAATGGTACACATTTATCATTCCAGCACTCAGGAGGCTGAGGCAGGAGGATCACTGTGAGTTCTAGGCCAGCCTGGGCCACATAGATCAAAGCTAGCCTGGACTACATAGAGAGACTCTGGTTAATAAAAAAAAAAAAAAAGAAAAAAAAGTACACATTGCACACGAATGCTAATTTTCTCTTGAACCACAAGATGGCAGTAAAGTCCTACTCTTTGGGAACTGAGTCTATCGCCCCTGAGATCCAGCCACAGTCCTTTTTAGTTTCTATTTTGAGACAGGGTCTTGCCAAGTCACTAAATTGCTCAGGCTGGACTTGAATTTGAGCTCCTCCTGCCTCAGCCTCCCAGAGCACCACCATTCCCAGGCGGAGCCGTGTCCTGAAGCTGCATCCACAAGCAAGGCTAAGTTATGTGACTTGACACAGAGGTGACACAGAGGTCTGGTCACTTCCTGTACCGGTGTTCTATGCAGTGTGGTCTTTCCTAAGCCTCCGTGAATGTCCGCCTTACCAGGCTGGATCCGTTTCCAGTGGATAACGCTGACCACCAAGCTGAGCCTGCGGGCCAGTCATGGTGAGCTCATGCGTGCACACGCACACCTCTCAGAAGAGCAGCACTCACTACTGGCTGACCAAGCGGGGACGCAGCGTCCCCAGCGTGCCTGTGTGCTCAGGAGTAGGACCTTCACAGGCGAGGGCTCCTCGGTGGATTCCACTAACGGATCCAGAACTGAGTGTGGTTAGGAGGCGAAGGGCCACCCGGGCGTGGCTGGAGGCTCATTCTCTCCCTCCGGCTCTCCCCTTCTCTTCTGCTTCCTGTCCACCAGGTCTCCAGCCGCTCCTCTCCCCCAGGTCCTTCCTCCTGACCATGAGCTGACTTCTCCTAAAGCGTGATCCGGGATAACCCTCTCCTCCTTTAAGGGGTGAGTCCCAGCAACGAGAAGGTGACTGAGACGCCGACTTTGTATCTTCCATGCTTTTTCTAGAGAAAATAGGAACTATTGGTAGAGCCTGGATGTACATTCCTTCCTGTGTCTCAACAGAAATAAACCATTTGCAGAAATATGCAGGAGAAAAGGCAACAGGAAAGGAAAGAGCCTTCGGAAGGAACACCAAGCCAACAGCTGGTTAGTGAGGACTGATGAGCTGATCACACGGCAGTGCATTTCTGCTGCTAGTAAGTAAACACCCATGGATTCAATTTTCATACAATATTCACGATATGAGTTTATAGTTCCACCTGAAAAAGGAGGCTGGGAATATTGTCTGTCTGTCTGCCTGCCTGTCTTTATTTTTTCCTTCTTTTTAATGCCCTGGGATTGAACCCAGGGCCGTTGCACTGAGCTACACATCCTCAACCTTTCATTTACTTATTTTGAAACAGGGATTTGCTATATTCTTAATATGCCCGTGCCTGGGCTTCAGATTGCAGTCTTCCTGCCTTGGCCTCCTAGTCGTGAGGTTACAGGGGTTCACCCAAACACTAGCCTCTATACTTGTTTATGACTGCACCCTAGAACTCCTCAAATGGAACCCCAATCTTTCCCTTAGAATGGACTTTAATAACGAGTGTATTGGTAAATATTGTTCTTTCCTAAATTAACGGCTCTCATATTTACTCCTAAGAGGAGGCAGGGCAGCCTGCATCTTCCACCAAACATTAACTGAGTGCCCGAGACTCGCCAGGCACTATGCACAGAAGTGCCCTGGCTGGGTTAAGGGGAGCAAGGAGGGCTGTCTGCAGGATGGGGTCTGAAGGGACAGGACGGGCCCTGTGGGGTGACTGACAGGGACTGTGGCTCCATGCGTGTGTCAGGGACAGTTTCAGAGTCCCTGAGCTGGGTCCTATGTGGCATTCGGCAGGAAGGGGAAGGGAGCAGAGGATTGGGGGACAGGGACCTGGTGATCGGGTCCCCCGCACAGCTCCCCCATCCACACTGCATCGCTGGCTGCTCTTCCCCCAGAAGCTGCAGGCTGAGCATCCATCCCGCCTCCTCGGGGGGCAGCCATGGCTGCCAGCCTCCTGCTGTCACACCTTATGTCCCAGAGTCACAAGCCCAGTGTCTTGGCAGGGAGGTGAAGCTGTTGCCAGGATGCCCAGGAGCGAGTCTATCCAGGACACCCCAGACTCCCTGCCCTCCTGCTCCCCATGCAAACCCAACCAGAGCCTAGGCTGAAAACTGTGGACAGCAGCGAATCCTCCCGCTGGGTGCCAGCAGGTTTGACACCCTTTCTGAAGACAAATTCATTTAACTGTCCCGGTGGCTTCAGGTGGAGCCCTGCTGTGTAACACATTAGTTGGAGGAGACGCAAAAAGACCGGGGAGCTGGGTGTGCAGGGCCAGTGTTCAGACGGGTCCAGCGCCTGTCCCCGGTGCCTGTCCCGCCTCTTCCACCCAGGATCCTGTTGGGAGGTTCCCAGGCTGAGGCACAGCGGGAGGAGGTGCTCAGGTCCTCGGTGACAATGATAGGAAGTGACAGGTGCATTGAGTGGGCATGGTCGGTGCAGGCAGGAGGGACACTGGCCGGGTCAGCAGGTGGAGGGGGCAGGAGGGTCCTTTCACTGCCACTGCGCGAGGAAAACGTCCTCCGCTTGCACTCTTGTGTTTCTGTTGTTAAGCAGGAGGTGTCAGAGAACGTATTGGACCCAGAGATGCACATGGCAGCGCCCCGGACACACAGACCCCAGTGCCACAGAGGTGCCGGATGTCTCTGGCCCCGCGGAGTCTGCAGTCCACTCCGTCACAGTGCGTGCACTTTGTTGAGCGTGGGTTTCCGAGCAATATCCGAACATGAATTTCACTGCTCTTCAGGGTTTTCAGTTACACTGCTGCGTACTTACCTACGGAGAAATTTATGCCACAGGAAAACGCAGAGCAACGTAAGGAGTCCTGGGCTCTGCTGTCCTTTTCTTCCTAATGAACTGCACCATTTACAAGAAACAAACGCTGTTCCATCCCAGGGCTTCTGAGTGGCCACCAGATGGCAGAAGGTGTGAGCCCGCTGGCATGACAGGGTCACCGGGCACGTGATGACCTGAACCCCAACTCCAGGGAACTGCATTTGAGAAAATGTCCTTGTGCCCGCTTGGCCCCCAGTTCCCTTCGCCATCTGCAGAAGGGACTGGGTGGGTTGGAAGTGATGTGGCCAGGCCTTTTCTAAATCGTGGATTCTGTGGGATGCTGGTGTTACATAAGGAATCGGTGATCACACAAGGGGACTGACACAGTGCTGTCAGAGGAAATCAGAAAGGAAGCCCTGTTACAGCAAAAATAACCGCGTCTAAGAAGGTTTCTTCAGCTCCAAAAGAAACTCGAAACGTGCCTTCAAGGGAAAAAAAAATGCTTGTACTCCTTCAAATTTCCCTTAATAAAAACTTTTCTTTTGCCTATAATTTATCCTGAAGGCAGAAAATATTGAGTGCAAAAGCTTCTCCCACCCAGACCCGAGGGGAAACTGTTGCAGGAGACGCTGCAGAGTGGCGTCTGGCTGCCGGGGGTGAGCGCTCCGTCTGCCACGCACCCTGGAAATCCCCGCTGTTGCTGTAGGGTCCCGGTTTCTGTTAGGAAGGGAGGGCACACTGAGAACGGAAAGTCAGCTGGAAAGTGAGATATGCGAAGTAAATGGAAAAAAAACACCATCTTTTGTTCCTTTGGCTTCGATTTTGGGTCTTGGAGGTGACGTGAGCACAGTGGACGGGAGCCCGCTGTCCAGACGCCCTCTCCTGAGAGGCGGAGCCCCTACTGCCTGCGGGGACGTGGGCCAGAGACCCCCGTCAGGGCCGCAGGGCCACGGATCTTTGTTCTCCCACAAGGAGACCACGTGAGCGTCCAGGTCCCTTCCTTCACATGGCCCTCTAAAGGGCGTCCTGATTTAGCTTTGCACTTTGACTGCAGACTTCCTCCTGGTGCGCTCTGTGAAGATCAAGAAGCCAACTGTGACAGGTAAGCATTCTCTCAGAGTCAGAGGTGGTGACAGTGACGGGTCAGTGTCAGTGAAGCGGTGTCGAGATCTCACGGCCCGCGTGTTCTCTTTGCTGAGGGCAGCGAGCAGATCCCCCTGGGTCAGCAGGAAAGAGGAAGAGGTCCTGTCCCGTGATTGTTCTGTGCCCGGGGAGGGCATGGACGGTTACGGCCAAGGGCTTCTTCTGGCCCAGGGTAACAGGAGAAGGCGGGAAAACAGACATTTCAGGTTAACAGGCAAATACTTTCAGGACACTTGGAATTCCTTACTTTGACTTCCATTCCTTAGAGCATCGTAGATCTTTCGCCTTCCATTTAGAATACTGTCCAGTGACGTCTGGGTCTTCAAGTACTGAAATTAGAGCATTAAAAAGAGAGGTAATTACACGCGGAAAATAACTCGCTTCGCACTAAGTTGGTCGCAGTCTACAGTTCAAGGCATTATGCTGTGCAGAAATCCCAGGTTCCACCCGTTCGCCATGGCGGTGAAACGCTCGCTGCTGTTTGAGTAGGGAGATTGTGACTTGGGAGCTGCTTTGCCCACACCGACATTCGCTTTTGTGTCTTGGAGGTGACGTGAGCACAGTGGACGGGAGCCCGCTGTCCAGACGCCCTTCCTGAGAGGCAGAGCCCCTACTGCCTGCGGGCAGCTCTCGGAAAAGCCCTCCAGCCTCCCACTTTTGCTTAGGACACCGTTTTCCCAAGTCAGTCTTTTCTTATTCATGTTTCTGCTACAATTCATGGCCAGGGTTGGGGTGTCACTCGGTGGCAGAGAGCATTCTTAGCATGTGTGCGGCCCTGGGTGCATCCCATGAAACACACCACAACCACACACTTGCACACACACACACACACACACGCACACACACACATGCATGCACACACACAACACACACCCAGACCTGGCTCGGGATCTTGACTTGGCTGGAGCTACGAAGACACAGGTGGATCCCTGCGTCCTTTCCTGTGCACCATCAGTCAGCTCCAATCCACATGCGGAGCCTTGGGAATCGCTTTACGTCACTGTCTCCTAGTCTGTGATTGATTGTAAGCCTTCTATCATCCATCAAGTTCACATCCAGTTTACTGAAAACCCACGGTGCTTAAAGCACTGGTAATTCTCACAGGAAATGTGATCAGACCAAACTATCAATTCACAAATCCCCGACCTATCAATTATAAATTCACAGATCCCTGACCTGTCGATTGCTCGTCCTTGTTCTGAGTTTGCAGCTGGTCTGCCAGTGCAGCCAGGCCCTCTCCTAGTCCTTCCCCTCTGGAGCATCCTGCTCTCCGGTGTTCCATTCTCCTTTTAACCTGGTGACATTTGCCACTGATAAGGGAAAACCCACTTAAAGCAATCTGTTCTATTAAACTGCATGGTTTTCAGCACAATGTTCCTGTCTCTTTTGTTTCTTTTCCTGCCCTGCACACAGATAAGCACCACCACTCGCGGGTCCCTCGGGCTCTGCTGACGCTCGCTGTGTGTGCGGGGTTTCCGTGACTCTCTTCCATTCTGCTAGCAGCGAGTGAGGGTCCCCAGAGCCCAGGCTGGGAGCTCTTTGCCTGCTTCTGGTGTCTCTGACGACAACATCACCACCGCTGTCACTGGCTCCCGGGCACTCATGAGGTGACCGCCACCCAGGACCGGGTGACAGGTGAGCGGGGCCGGAGCCGCTGAGGAATGTCTGCTCCTTGGCGATCTTCACAGCGCGTGGCCAAAACTTAAAATTTAATCTCTCTCAAATGCTATTTCCTTTGGAGGCTCCTGTTCAAGCATAATTCCTACTTCTCCCTAATTTTTTGAAATTGCCTTTCCTACATTTTACATTTAAATATATACAGCTGGCAGGCAGCTCTAATGTCTGCTGCAGCCCCGATGACATGGCCATCTTTCCTGATGGTCCCACGAGTGCCCATCAGTGACTCATTCTTCTCCTTGCTCCCCTGAAGCCCCCCACGAGGTGGAAGGGCCTCGCATCGCCTGCAGATTTCTATTTAATATTTCCCGTATTTTATCTCTGAGATTTTCCCACTCATCCTCCTCCTATCACCTGCCTGGAAATGTTTCAAAAAGATCATCACAGTACTTATCTTCCTTCTTTTCTTTGTTTCTTTTTCTTTCTTTCTTTCTTTCTTTCTTTCTTTCTTTCTTTCTTTCTGTGTCTGTCTTTCTTTCTTTCTTTCTTTCTTTCTTTCTTTCTTTCTTTTCTTTCTTTCTTTCTCTCTTTTCTTGTTTTGTTGATTTTTTTTCAGACACAATCTCATTGCATATGTCAGGCTGGCCTGGACTTCAGCCTCCTGGCTGTGGGATTACAGGTGCCCTGTGCCCTCCGCCCACTCTGGGCATCTTCTTGTCCCCAGGGCACTGTCAGTGATGCACATGAGATGTGCTCCATGCAATGCTGCTTGGGGCCACAGACCAAGGAGAGGGGCAGGAGACTCTATCTGAAGCTCCGAGTTGAAAACACAGCCTTCTGATGCTGATTCCTCCTGGGGCTGCGGGCTGCTTGCTCCCGCTCTGGGTTCTGCTGTGGTTCTCCTGGATGTCCGGGGCTGAGCCCAGCTCTCCATCCTGCTGTTCAGCTTCCTTACAGTGCACCCTGAGGCCCACAGGCACAGAAGCAGAGCTGCACGTCACCCTTCCTGCTGGGCACCCTGTCCTGAGAGTGCAGGACCCTGGGCCCCGTTAGCTGGACGTGGCACATCAGTGGCCAATAGGCTGGAGCTGCTGGTCTGACAGCTGGACACTATCTTCCCCCACCTGGTCCCTCCCTACAGTGGCCTCAGACAGCTGTCAGCTGCCTCCTGCTTCCCTGCTGGGTTGGTCCAGATGTTCCTGGTGGCTGAGAGCCACTGCACAGGGACAGAGAGTGCCCCCTCTGACACATAGATGCACGCAGGGGACACTGCTTTGTTG
Organism: Cavia porcellus; assembly: GCF_034190915.1. Taxonomy (NCBI): domain Eukaryota; kingdom Metazoa; phylum Chordata; class Mammalia; order Rodentia; family Caviidae; genus Cavia; species Cavia porcellus. The sequence goes on from NW_026947484.1 coordinate 163,806,219, forward strand.
CCAGCTCCTAGTCAAGGGGTGGAGGTCTCTGGGTAGGATCGAGGACCCCCATGTGCAGGGCTGTTGGGTTTGTCCTGGTGACAGTAAATGGACACTGGGGAGCCTGCACAGTGGGGCAGGAGCATGCCGGGCTGAAGGAATCCTCCTCCTGGAATCTGGGCATTTCCTGTGGGGTCACATGTTGTCATTAGAGAGCTGCTGCCCACAGCCAGCTATTGGTCTGTACCAGGAATCAAACTCAGGACCTTGTGCTTGCCAGGCCGACACTTGTGCTGCTGAGCTAAATCCCTGGCCCCAAGCGTGGGTCGTTTCCCCATGCAGTTGCCTGCAGTGATGAACTCCAAAGTGGAGCTACACACACACACACACACACACACACACACACACACACACAGGACCTGCCTCAAGGTCACTTGATGGCAAGCAGGCGGGACATTGGGACAGAGACCCGGTGCCAGGCCCAACCTCAGGTTCTCATTCAGTGCTTGCTACATGCTGTACACGCTTTGGCCCATGAGGTGTGCGCCACCTTGATGGTTCTCATTTTTAGGCAGGGAACTGGGACGCAGAGCGGGTGCCAGCACAGCTGGAGAGTGGCAGGGTCAGGATCGAGCCCTGCTAATCTGGTTCCGCAACTGAGCTTCTTTGCCAACATGGTGATCTCCTGCCCACGTGTGACCTTCGTGAGTTACTTAGTTCTCCTGGTCTTGGCTTTCTTGTCCGTAAGACAGGGCGATGATATTAACGCTGCCTTGCTCCTGGGGTGGGGTACCATGCTGCACGGTAAATGTTAAATGAGTAAAAGAATGACAGAGTGAGACAGTTACAGACAGGTGTGGGTACGCGGACCTCATAAATTAGATTATGCAAGAGTAAATTAGCATTATCACGATACTGAGGTAGACTTGGGGCACAAAGTTATGGAAAACAATTAATATACAAAATCAAAATATAACTGTTCTCTACTCATAAGAGACAGTGCTTAAAAATACGCACAAGGGTTTAACAATCTTCCCAGTGATAAGAAGTTAAGTGTAGAAAATGAAGTTCCTGGAAGTGTTCCTTCTGCTTCTGAGTCTTTGAAGAAGCATTCTATAATCTACCAGCTTCGTCTTTGTTATTGCCAGGAAATTAGGCCACTGAAAAGGTAGCGCTGGGCCAAACCCAGCTGACTCCCCACAGACCAAACGGCCAGCAGCAGCGCACGGAAAGTTCTCTTTGTGATGAGGCGCTGGCTGGTTCTGAAAGAACCTGAACCGCTCTTACCCAGTCCTGTGGGGGAGGAAGAGGCAGGGAGCTTGTGCAATGTGGCACCAGGTGCTGGATTCGAAACGTCTGGAGGTCCCCAGACTGGCCGTGACCTCTATTAGCTGTCAGCTTTACAAAGAGGGGTGAGTTCTATACTGGGAGCCATACACTTGAAGATCTGGGGGTCAGAATCTTAGGAGGAAGAAACTGGCATCCTTGAGCGTGATTCTTTCCTCCCATTTTTAGTTCTTCCTTTCGGGAGAGGCGCTCCCAGCTTCCTCAGGCTCTGGGCTGTGCCTCTGCTCCTCTTCCCACTCTGGCGTTGCCAGGCGTCCTGGATGCTTGCATGCTACTCCAAAAACCACCGTCCTGTACCAACCGGCTTGTGTCTTGGTTAGAGGACCTTACCCTGAGTGGCACCCTGGAGTGTGTGGGTCACTGTGTGAGCCCCGCACCCTGCAGTCAGGGTCCCCGTGCGCCTTGCTGCCAGCCCTGGGCCCCTCCATAGCAGTGCCCGAGTGGACAGCCAGCCCCCAGCCACATACCTTTGACTAAACATTGGTGGACCCCGGGGTCTGAGATGATTACATTTTTGATGTTGGCAGTGTTTCTAAAATCTGTGACTCCAAAACACCTGAAGTGTTTTTGATCATCCATCTCTGAGTGAGGGTAGTGACTTGTGAGCATAAACCACAAACAACCAACTTCCCGAAAGAACATGTGGATTCTTCAAGGTCACTTCTCTCACCTGTGCTTTTATTTGTGAACCTTTTGCCTCATTGGGGGCCTAAACCTAGATATTACTGTCCCCTTCCTTCCTTCCTTCCTTCCTTCCTTCCTTCCTTCCTTCCTTCCTTCCTTCCTTCCTTCTGTCTTTCTCTTTCTTTTCTTTTCTCTCCTTTTCTTTTTTCTTTCTCGCTTTCTCTGTGCTGACAACTGAACTCAGAGCCCCACTCAGCCGGGCATGAATTCCGCACTGAGCCATCCTTTTTTCTTTTGAGCAGACATCCTAGGTTGCTGGCTTAGCCTTGAACCCTGACCCTCCTCAGCCCCTGGTGCTGGGTGACAGCAGGCACCGCCACATGCAGCAGTTGTGCCATGACTGTGATGCCCAGGCTGGAGCGGCCGCTTTTGCAGCACTGTAGGACAGAGCAGCCAGGTACAGAAAACATGTCTGGCTTAGACAAGAAAATGAGAAAGCAGTGAGAAACAGTGACGGTCTCTGGGCAGGACAGGAACTGAAGGGAGAAATGGTGGCTCGGGGGACCGAAGGACAAACTGCTTTGCCGTGTCTCAGACAGGACGAGCCGCTGTCACCCATAGGTGAGGCATGGGGTGTGCACGGGGAAGTGCGTTGGTAGAGCTAGGCTGAAGAAGGCACAGTGCGGGGAGCTCCAGAGAGATTGGGGTGAGGGGGCTGGGAGAAGTCATCGTGGAGGAAAGGGCAGAGGTGTCAGGGAGAAAGAAGAGAAATTGCGGCCATGTGGTGTCATTTAAATCAAGGAGAGCAAAGCCAATGAGCTGACGCGAGGAAGGTCAGAAGGCGTCCCAGAACAGGAAAGGGACACAGAGCATGCAGGTAGACCAGATGACCTACTCTGATCTGAATTAAAGGAACAGTAACCTGAGGGGCCAGGCAAGGGACCAGGAAGGTGCCTGGCTCTCCTTCTGTCTTTTTGGGTCCTGACATGTGATGGTAATGACTGATCCTTCCACTTATGAAGAGGATTGCACAGCCCTCGGGCTCAGGGCCTCTGGTTGAATTCTGCTTAATGCATCTGCGGGCTCAGAGGGGGATCGTGCCTAGAATTGAAAGGGTCCCTCCTGCTGGGAAGATTTCTTGCAGGGTGAAGGGGGTTAAGTAAACCCTGTAGGTCTAAGAGCTTCATCTTTTATTTCCTCAGTTGCCTACCCTTCCTCTGGCTTTTAATCAGACTGTAGCCCAGTACTCCACAGAGGAACTAAGTTAACAGCTGTGGGATGAAGATTGTAAGGTGCCCACGGAGAAGTCTACCGCTTTGACAGAGCAGATGTGCACTGGAAATAAGACAAGCTGAGAATAAAGAGGGGACCCATAGATGGCGAGAGGACACAGGAGAAGGCTGGGTCACCTTACATGGCCTTCTGTGGTCTTCCATGGTTTTCGACGTCGCTATTCTACACCAGGTTTTGTAGTAATCATCAAATGAGATCACTTTGGATGGCCTGAAAATGAGATAGAAAGCAGACATGGGTGGTGTGCAATGGAGCCTTCGAGAAATGTTTATCCAAGTGCACTGCTCAGGTGGCACCCAGTCCAGGGACAAGGGCTGGCGGGAAGCTCTAACTCACATCTCCAATAAATGGACCTGACAACATGCATTTCCAAAACTCTAACCCCTAACCCTAACCTCAAACTCTTACTGCTAACCTCCAATCCCTAATCTCTAACCCCTAGCCTCTAACCTCCAACCCCTAACCCCTAGCCTCTAACCTCCAACCCCTAACCCCTAACCCCTAGCCTCTAACCTCCAACCCCTAACCCCTAGCCTCTAACCTCCAACCCCTAACCCCTAACCCCTAGCCTCTAACCTCCAACCCCTAACCCCTAACCCCAGCCTTTATCCTCCAACCCCTAACCCCTGGCCTCTAACCTTCAACCCCTAACCTGTAACCTCTAACCTGTACCCATTAACCCTAACTCTAGTCCTAACCCTAATCCTAACCTAATGCATTTCTCTTAAGTAGATCCAACGTATTCATCCCACCACTGTCAACACAAATCACATAAGAGAAAATATGACCAAATGATCATTCAGTGATAATGGTAAATGTGCCCCCATATGTGTATTATAAAAATATAAAGGTTTAAGGCATCTACCTTTCATGGACAACACTGAAAAAGAACTTTAAGCAAACCATTATATTTGTAAATAGTCTCATTCTATAATAAAACTTTTCTTGAACTTTTATGTCAAATTTTAGTAAAATTATCTTTTTCCTTCCTGTTATGAAGAGAAAATAAAACCATCAGAATTGAGATTTGTTTGTCACACAGAATCTGGCTTTTTTTTTGTAGAGAGGAAAAATAGTTTTTTTCCACTACTCTTGCCTGTAGTTCTCTTTCCCTTTGCTAATGTTACTATATCCTAGAGCAGAGGGTGGGGCACATGACTGTAATCCCTGCACTTGGGAGGCTGAGGCAGGAGGACAGCCACGAGTTCAGGGTCAGCCTGGACTTCAGAGTGAGTGCTAGGCTGGCCTGAAATACACAGGAAGTTCCTGTCTCAACAAATAAAAAATGAACTGTGTCCCAAAAGGAGAACCCCTGACCTTATCAACTTTATTCTAAAGTATTAGGTTAGAACTGTAAAACAGAGCTGGCGGTTTAGCTCAGTGGCACAAGTGCCTGCTTGGCAAGCGTGAGGGTTGTGAGTTTGATCCTCGGTACCAAAAACAAACAAACAAACAACTATAAGACAGTTATCTCTTAGATAACTGTATTTCCAGGCGTTTTCACTGAAATTTTCTAAAGAGATGTTCTCAACCCTGTATAAACAAAACACAACCTAGACCTGGTGATTCTCTTCAGACGCGTGATATCTTAGATAGACAGACATCCACTGTTGGACACCTTATGTCTGTCCTCTAGTTTCAGTTTCTAGCTCTCTGGAGCATCCTGGAGTTAGAACAACATCTTTGAGTCAATTCTTAGAGGTGAACTACAGGTATCTTACGGTGAATACTTAACTCAATTTTGCACTTAGTGGGCCCGATCCAAATGTGTTACTGCAGTTGGGGTCTCCTTAAATAACAGTTGTAGACACCTAATTTTAAGACTAACGGCTTTCAAATGTGTTATTGCTCTTCCAGTCACGCTTAAATTGAAACCTGAAACCTGGTGAAGATAAATTAATCATTGCCAGCACTGACTCGGAGCCCCAGCTGAAGACCAAAGCTTGGCCTGGGGCGCAGGGCCCGAATGAAAGGCTGCATTCTGTCTCCCAGCCGAGTCCGCTGTACCCTCCGCTGTCACTTAACAGACAACAATGACCAAGAGGAAGGGAGCTGTCAGCGCAGTCTCACGAGGAAACACCCGGTGTAGTCGCCCCCCGTTGTTTTTGGTCTGTTTGAGCTGACCTGTGACCCTTCTCCTCCCAAGGGTGTCCTGTTCAGTTTCAAACTGCTGGCCTTCGGACCCTTTCTTCTCTTTCTTCCAGAATAATTAAAAATATTACCCTAAAAGGTAGAACATTAGTAGGCTTGAAGATACAAAGCAGACTGTCTTTAGGCCTTTGGGAGTCTATTTCAATTCAGTAGAGGACAGAGCCTTTAAAATAAGGGAACAGTGACTGGGGTTCACTGTCATTCAGATGAACAGCTGAATTCAGGAGGTGCACAAAAATCCATGTGTTTGTAACTTCAGCCAATAATGAGACTCTATTGAATGTTATCACGGATGTTATGAGTCCAAAAAAATGAAGGCATAATTTTAAACTGAACAGGAGAGCTTATGGCCCCACCGGGAAAGTAAGATAAATACTGGGATGAGTGAACAGAGTGGCTTTCTATATTGCACACAGAAAAAATGCCATGGGGTCCACCTAGACATTCGGGGAACGCAGTAATCCACAGATGTCTCTCTGGCAGCGAGCAGGAGAGGCTGGGGCTGAGACACAGGGGTTCTGTGCTGAAGCCAGGGACAAGAGGCGCTTGGGGTTTGGGCCTGGAATAGGGAGGAGACGCCCGAGCCGCATCGCATGGGAAGGAGGGTGGCGTGCGCGGGGGCTGCCCAAGAGGAAGCCGACAGCTACCGGAACGGTGGGAGGGGTTGGGGTTTGATGAGAAGAGGGAGGGCAGGGCAGAGTCTTGATTTAAGCAGACTCAGATTTAACTTGGGACTGATTCAATAAGCATGATGTATTGGGCAACGGCCATCCACACCCCCGAAAAAGGCAAATAAATCACAAAATCAGTGTGTGAGCAAGAGTTTTGCTGGGAAGCACTCTACGAGGTCGCTTAGCGAAGGTGTCACAGCATCAAATTCGGTCATTCGGGCAGGAGAAAATAGAGTGGGCAGAGGGGGAGCAGCGGCCAGGAGGTCAGAAGATCCATGCCGCCAGGCACCTGGCCAAGGGAGAGGCCAGGACCAAGGGGCCGAGAACTCTCCTAACGTCCAGGAGACCTGCTGCGCTGTGAGCAGAAACCCAAGTGAAACAGGAGTTTAACAGCAGACGCGGTGACAATGGGGCAGACAGGCCACAGTGACCTCTGGGTGTGTGATTGAGAAACTCGGGTGGAGAGAGAGAGATTTGGGTCGAACCCACATAAAGACTGAGGTGCAAGGCCGGTAGGGAAAGCCAGCTGCAAACGAGGCAGCGCCTGGCAGAGGCAGAGCGGAGACCAGCTCAGCGCCTGGTCCCAGGGGCCGGGAAGAGGAAGTAAAGGAAGCGCTCTCGTGGGAGCGGCGACCCCACCTGCATGGAAGCCGAGCAGTGGTCAGTCCCCGGGTGTCCGGCTGGGCCTCGCCTCTGTCAGACCACGCCTTGGTGTCTTGACTTGGACACATGACAGGCCTGGTGCCGGCTGGCCTGTGTCAAACCTGTGAGAGCTGAGCAAATCAGCTGGACTCTGCACAGCGCTTTCCCGCCCTGGGGAAGAAGCGCAGAACCTGTGCAGGCGTAGTGGGAGGCGGTGCACAGAGTCGTGGCAGGCGTCCCACAGAATCGCTGTGGAGATCCACGTCGTGGCTGGAGTCCTCACCTGCCTCTGAGAATCCTTGTCCTTTGTCTCTGAAGTCCAGGCAGCGTCCCAGCATCTTCCAGCTTGGACTCTCCCGCTTCCAGGTTACTGTGCCTCTGCAGGGAAACCCCGCCTGCTCAGAGAAGTGTCGTCCCCCTCAGGAGCAACAGAGGCCCAAACACACCTGGCTCTGTTGGGCGTCCAGTCTCGTCCCTCCGTCCCTCTGTCCCCAGCGCAGGGCTGCTTTTCCATCTACAGACTCCCCCTCTCGGCTTGGTCAGCCTGGGGACCAGCGAAGGTACTCTGCACAGGACACTCTTCGTAGAGGACACTGGTAGCCGCCCAGTAGCTGTGTCCCTGTCCCATTTTGCAGCCACCACGCAGGCAACGCCGCTGACCACCCTGGCTCCAGCTGTCCATGGGCTTTAGGGACACCGTGCTGGGGCGACGCAGCTGTGGCCCTCTGGCACAGGACCTTCCACACCGGGAGTGGCACCCCTGTGAGGCCGCCTTGCTGGTCTAGGTCCTCTGCGCTTCTGGACACACTTCCCATCCTGCTCACAAGTTTCCCAGAGAAAGCAAACCTGCAGAGATCTTTTAGTTAGGAGCAAATTCTAATAATACTGACTTTTCCTCAGACTATTTTTCTCTATTCCCATTTAAGTCTTTAAAAATTTTTCTTAAAGATATGTTGTGGTTTTCGTATAGACATATTACACATCTTTGTTACATTTTCTTTTTTTTTTTTTCTTTGCATTTGTATTTTTACCAGTACCAGGGATTGAACTCACTATTACACACTTGCAAGGCAGGCGCTTATGCCGCTGAGCTAAATCCCCAGCCCCTTGTTATATTTTCTTGTTTAAAAATTTTCCTTTTCTGTTGGTTGCTCATGAGTGAATAGAAACATAGCTGATTTAAAAATATTCATCTTGTACCTGGCATGTCTGCTAAATTCTTTTAAATTTCCAAGCTTTGTATATCCATCTGGATTTTACTGTGTACAGAAAGGTGTTATCTTTGGAATAATTTTCAGTAGTCAGGCCCGTGGACCCAGTTTTGCTTTCTGCAGTTTTACTAACCAGTGGTGAGCCACAATACAAAAATAGTAAGTGGGAAGTTTCAGAAATAAACTGTTTGCAAGTCTTAAATTGCACACGGTGTGGGGAGGCCCTGTCTGCCTGGCAGGAGAATCACCCCCTCTTCCCCAGAACCCGTGCTGCCCGGGCCAGCTGCCATGCCACCTCTGGAACCTGTGGGTTCCAACTACAAAACCTCCTCTGGTAGATGGCGCCCTTGCCCATCTACCCTTTTCCGAGTGGCCCGTGTCCCGTTAGAAGGCCTGGGTCACTCACCTTTCTTGGTCTCACCGTGTAGGCACTGTACTATCTCAGTCCTGAGAAAGGTGAATACCAACCAAGGGAGGTTTTGAGAGGTAGACAGAGCGGTAGTATACTGCCATAACTGTTCTATTTTGGTTATTAATCTCCTACTGCATTTAATTATTTTTTTTGTCTTTTTCTTTTTTTATTGGTACTGGGGATCAAACTCACGACCACACACTTGCAAGGCAGGCGCTTATGCCGCTAAGCTAAATCCCCAGCCCCAACTGCATTTAATTTATAAATTTAACTTTATCGTGGGACTGTATAGGACAAAGCAAGATACCATCCAGGGTTTGGCACTGTCTGCAGGGATGGGTCATCCCAGTTGTCAACTTGACTGCTCTGGACATGCCCAAGGGATTAGTAAAGCACGCGGTGGGTGTGTCTGGGTGGGCCATGGGGGTGTGACCTTGGGGACTCTATCTGGCCCCTGGCCCCTTCCTCTCTGGCTCTTTCCCTCTCACTCTGGTGACTTGCCTCCACTATTCCACATTTGCACTGAATTCAGCTGACCATGGATTGAAAGTGCGGGAATCATGAGCTGATGTCAGCTAAGCTGTGCATCACAGGTATTCGGTCACGGTGGTGAGAAGCTGATCCAGACAGCAGTTGCAGCTCCACTGTGAATCTTGGAACCAGGGGTACTTAGCTTTCTGAGCTTTGACTGTCTCCTTTTCTTCCCTTGGTTGTCTGGCAACCAGCCCTCCTCTCTGTCTCTGCCCTTGGCTTTGTGCAGCAGCTCCACATACTCCTGTTCCAGTTGCCCCGGCATTTGTGATTCAGGATGTTGAAGGGTCTTCCTGAGGGCTGTGCTGTGGGCAGCCTGCTCCTCCTATCTCCACACTTCTGCACGAGCTCTTCCCTCTGCCTAGAAGGCCTGCTTCCCTATCCTCAGCTGAGCTTCTAGTCTGCCTGTAGGGACCACCTTGCATCACCTCTGTCTTAATTATTCTTCTCTCTTGTTGTTGAGACAAAATACTTGACACCCAAAATTAGGGAAGGGAAGGTTAATTTCTTATAGGTTGGAGGTTTCAGTCCATACTCAATTGGCTCCAAGGCAAAATGACACAGCTGAGGGGCAGCTGTTCATGGCAGCCACAAACAGCAAGCATGAACTGCCAAGAAAAGAGAGAGACACGTCTTCTTCCCCTCCATAACACTGTATGCTGGCTCCACGCCTGGTGGGGCAGTACTCATAGCACCAATCCCAGTGCCAGACAATGAACCAATCACAAATGCCAGGCTCAGCTGCGTCCATGATTACATTTGGCTCGGGGGCCATCTGAATGCAAACCATAACAGCCTCCTGTGAGGCTGGGCCTCACAGGCCCCCACTAGTCCTCCAGGCCTTGGGGAGATGCTTTCCCCTTTCCTCCTTCTACCACAGTAGTTATGCAACATGGTGGTAAACTGGCATGGCCCAGGAAAACACTGCATGGCATTTGAAAGGGATCCAGAGATAGGTGAATTGGTTCTAAAGGAAACCTAGAAAAAAAAGCCACAGGGAAGAAGTGTCTGTTTAATGTGGCTCATTTTGAATGTGATTCAGTCTTAGCATTCCTTGGACTCATCCTTAGCCACAATCCCAACGCTTGCCCTGTGGGTTCCAACCACAAAGCCTCCTCTGGTAGATGGCGCCCCTGCCCTGGTGCCCCATGGCACTGGGTTCAACCTGCCTCCCTCACTGTCCCCTTGAAAACAATCTTTCTCTACAGTGAGAATCTCCTGAGGTCTGGGCTGTGTGTCCAGTGCCAGGGCGCAATGTCTGGCACAGGACATGAGTCGTGAACGCACGTGAAATCTGTGAGTAAAGTGCCTGTGCTGTGGCTGCCACCTGCACACAGCCTACTGTGGGTCATGGGTGATGCCCCAGGCAGTGGGCATAAATGTGAGTTTCCTGCAGTTACTGAACATCACTGAGGCCCCTTGATTACGTTCTGTGCATCAGGCAGACTCTGCCGGAGTCGTGTTGTGTCTTTTGGATTCCAGTCCCACGGCTGCACCCCAGAATGCGCTCCCCCAGCCAGCCCCGTTCTTCCAGTGCATGGCCAAGTTCTCCCCCACAGTGTCGGAAGGCCTCGAGGCAAGGGACAGTGTCTCCCCAGCTGGCCTCTGAAGGACCTCGGTGTGAATTCTCTATTCTGAGCTCTACCTCAGAATGAATGAGGGGCGAGCATCGGAATTCACAGGCCCACGAGTCACAGTCCGATGGGACTCTCCTTGGGGCAGGGTGACACTGATATACAGCTGTGCCAGCCTAACTGAGTGCCACCCACGGGCTCTGCTCAGAGGCTGAACACCAGAAATCCAGCCTGATTCTGAGCTCCCATGTCCTCGGCTGGGTGTAGGAGACTGGCTGTGGGGTGCTCTTCTGACCCAGCCTACTCAGTAGCCAAGGCTGTCCTGGGCCTTCCTGTGCTGCAGTGAACAAGACCACATGTGGAAGGCGAGCTGCTGTTCCAGGCACCTCCCCGTCTCACAGAGGTGAGAGTCCACACACCGGGCGGTATGCATGCCAGGTCGCCTTTGTGCCAGGCTGGGTAAGCGTTCTGACTGCATTGGCCCGTTCGGGGGCCGCCTGGTGGCCCCCTAACAGGTTGGGCATCATCGTCTCACAATCCTGCCACCCTGTTTGGCACTCAGCTGCCTGACTTCACTGGCATGGGGCCAGGCAAGAAGTGTGTGCTGAGTCAGGAGCTGTCTCAGATCTCACTGCCACTCAGCCCAGCCCCCGCTGGACCAAGGGAAGAAGCCGGATGGAAGGGCCCGGGAAGTCAGTGCACAGACCCCACCCGAGACTCCAGACCCACATCCTGGTCAGGCGGGCATGGTGGCTGCATGGTCATGGTCTCCCCGGGTGTGCCACAGCTTCAGCCTCACTGTCACTGCTTTCCAGCAGAACCGTATCTGCTCCCAGACTGCTTGGGAGTTTCACAAGCTATTTTCTTCTTCCAAAATAAAATTATAAAATCATAGACCAGCTCAGGGAGTTACATTCAATTTAAATTCAATAGCGAGGGGCTGGGGATTTAGCTCAGCGGCATAAGCGCCTGCCTTGCAAGCAGGCAGTCGTGAGTTCGATCCCTGGTACCGATAAAAACGAAAAAGATAAAAAAAATAAACAAATAAATAAATAAATAAATTCAATAGCGATAATTCCATACTTTCCATACTTCCTGAAGACAACATTTAAGAAAGGTATTGTGAGAGAAGCAAAGATCCATGTCCTGTGATGCCCACGTCCTGTGACGGGTCCCGCAGGTTCAGCGGTAAAGCACTTGCCTGGCATTTGCATGGTCCTGGGTTCTGTCCTCAGTGCTGTAAAAAACAGGTAAAATGTAATTAGTATAGAAAATGTAGGCCATTTAAATCAATAATGCTTTAGGTGAATGAATCAACAGAGACATTTATAAAGGAGAACTCACCTGACGAGCTCCTGCGAGTATGTAGGGAACACGGGGTAGCTGTCTGCCGCTGCAAAGAAAATGCACAGAAGGGCCCGCATCACTTGGAGATCACTTGTACGGCTCTGTACACACTCTTCCCAAAGCCTCAACAAAATGGTAATAAAAGAATAAGAACAAGGGGCTGGGGATTTAGCTCAGTGGCATAAGCACCTGCCTTGCAAGCAGGTGGTCATGAGTTCGATCCCCGGTACCGATAGAAAAAAGAAAGAAAAAAGTGAAAAAAAAAAAAAAAGAATAAGAACAAGGTGTAAAACTTCAAGGAGAGCAAAAGAAAGATGACAAGAAAAACTTTCAAGATAGAAAGCAGATGTCAGGTGCTAACTGTTGCAGCGGCTTAGGACCTGAAAACTGAGCTACATGATCAGGAGCCCAGCGAAAGCAACGGATTTGCACCTGAGAGGCCAAGGAGACCTCAGGACTGAAGGTGGCACTGAACCCCAAGACAGCACGGGAGGCGGAGTGCAGGCCCCAGGGCCTTTGCACTTACACCGTGGAACAGCAGGGTGTCCAGACAGGGAGGGGGACTGAGTCAGAGACACTTAGGATGGAGAGCACTGGGGAAAGGGATGTGTAAGGGACAGAAAGCAGAAGAAATCAAGTAAATCTGCTGGTTCCTGACCTCTTTCCTTGGCCAGCATGTTTCTCCCTGTCTGTGACTCTGTCTCTGCCCCTCCCCCTCCCCCTTACCTGCCCCTGCTCCTGTCTCTGTCTCTGTCTCTGTCTGTTTCTTTCTCTCCTCTGACTGAGAGATTGACTTAGCCCTGGCAAGATGGTCTGGTTTTCACTAATTCATAATGAAACAAAGCTGTCCAGAGGCCGGCCCATCATGAGAAGCCATCATGTCCAGGCTATGAATGACAAAAGTCCTCAGACACTGGAGCAAAGTAATGCTCATGAAATCCAGCAACTCAAAACAAATAAGGAATGAAACAGGAAACAGAAATACATTTTTCTAAAACCCTCCCTGAATATGCAACAAAAATTAAGAGAAATTGTAAAGCTAAATGATACACTCAGTTTGGAGACCAGGAGAAGATAGATTTCAAAAATCAGAGGATCTGATCAGTAGCTCTAACATCCAAAGGGCAGGAGACTTAGAAGAGCAACAGGGAATGTTGATGGGGGAAGAAATCCTACTGAGGTATTTCCTGGAACCAAAGAGGAAGAGTTGAGATTTTAATTGTCAGATGCTCAATAAGATGTAAGCAGGAAAACCAACACAGAGATTGAGAAACATCAAGGAACTTTAGGTCACTGGAAATCAAGGGACAATTTTTAAATGTCCAGAAGGAAAGAATAAATCACACGCGAGGAGCTGGGCGTCTGAGGACTGTCAAACCTCTCAAAAGCAGCCTTAGGAACTACAGGCAACAGTGTTTTCAGATCTCTGAAAAAACCATTATGTCCAAACTAAAATTTATCCAAACCACAAGCACAGGAGAATAGAATGAATGCATTTTTAGGCATGCAAAGTAGTAACGACTTAGCTGGTGGCTGCTTGGACATCCCTGGAGATGGAGCCCAACACACGCAGGGCAAATGGACCAGGAGAAGCTGGGGCAGATGAAAGGGCCAACCAGCTTCATTGGGGGACAAATGCCAACTTGCAGCAAAGAAGGGGGACCACTTGCCATGGTAATGGGGTGGGAATGGACAGACAAAGTGTGGGTCCAATACCAGGAGCTGTTTCATGGTGTGGTTAGAAAGTTCGGGGATGAACCGAGGGTAGATATACAAAATCCAAGGGAATGAGAGCAAGCCATTGGTGAGGAAAAGAGCAATCACCCCTCATGGCCTGAGCGGGACAACTCTTCAAAGTCAGTTTTGATGTAGCCACTGTGTAACCCCTGGGACATAAGCCCAAGTCCAGTGGACCCACCTTTTACTCTTCTACTGTAGATTTATACTTTAACATTATCATAACTGGCCATACATCTTGATACCTTTCTCTGAGGGACACAGGAAACAATCTATGTGTTTACCCACTTGGTATGACTATGGTGTGTACATATGTGAAAAACTGTCAAAGTGAGATTTAGATCCACCTCTCTGCTCCTGCTAACTAGTTTTGCATATATTTATCCAAGCGTCACAGAGGGTCCAATATACCCATATCACTCCAGGGTTTGTTTGTTTGTTTTTTTAAAGTTTTATTTTGATTTTTCTAGTAGAAGTAGCCCATTTCAGTAAAATGAAATGAACATGAAAAACCACATTTGCCAGTTTTGGAGGAGGTCAAAAGTGAATCAGGTTACTCATGTGTGGATGATGAAGATGATCTATTATGGCAAAATACATGCCTTCATAACAGAAGAATGGTGTAGGTGTATGATGATGCTGACTTTGACATTGGCCATGTAAGCCAAAGTTCCTGTGACTGTGGAATAGACTGAGAATCACCTGACACAGATACACAGGGAATCCAGACCTCCAGATCCAGATGATGAAGAAAACAGCACTGTGAGTACATCTTTGACTAGTTGAAATGTTTCAAAATGGTCATGCAACCAAATGGAATGATGCAATGTTAGAACTAGGTCCAAAAATAGAGTGAAGGTTTTGGGAGGGGTGAAATATTATTGAACTGAATGCCAGCACTGCTGTTTAATGTCAGAAATGGTAACAGGTGAAATGCTACAGGATGTTATAAAATACACAAAGACTGAAATACAAGTAAAACATTCTGTATGCCCCAATAGCCACAATAAAAATGTATTTATGATGACACCTTATTAGAAGAACTAGAAGCACTCATAGGTCTGGTGTACTTAGCAGGGATTTCTCATAGTAGTTGCAGGAATGTGACAGACTTATGGAAAAGTGATGGTTCAAAATATGGCATAAAACTTTATGCTCTGGTACATGAAAGCCTTATCTTTCTTTTAATTTAGGCATTTATCTTGCAACTCAGCCATCAAGCTTTTATTTGTATGGTAATGAACCTAATGATGTGAACAGACTTGCTGCTTCCATCTTCCAAACTAACTGGAATGTGACAGTAGACAATTGAGTTTCCTGTTTCCAATTATGTTACATTTGCTAACAGAGCACAACTTGACCAGTGTAGGACTGTGCTCAGGAACAAAGCAGAATTCCAAAAGAAATGTTCCAATTTCAAAACAGTGAGTAGTATAGCAAAATCTTGGAATTTCAGAAACATATGACATTGGTCTTGTATATAGCATAAAAAACCAAACTGAAATTGCTGATGTCTGCATTCCACCATAATAGAAATCCTGACAGGGAAAACTTAACAAAACAGATGCCTGAGATGGAGACTTTCAACAACAAAACCGAATGTGGAGTGCATGTTGCTGAGTTATGCAGCAGCTGTGATGTCACTTGAAACACAAAGCACTGGCCAATGGCTGTGTTTCCTCAATCCTAAACATGTGTGGCATAAATTGTTTGATAGTTTCCCAAGAAAACAGCACGTGTAAAATATCACAGAGAGATTTTCTTAGAGGACTGGGACTGCAGCTCCTAAGAGCTCATTCACAGCAGAGGAAAAACAAGATGTTTCTGCTCAGGGATCCACACAAAAGGCTGTGGAGCACATGGGAGAGCTGACCAGTGGACAGGCAGGTGCAGCACCACAGGGACCTATGACGACAACAGGAGAACAGAAAAGATATCAACTGTGCCCTGGAAGAAAGGACAGGAAGATGTATGTGCTCCAGTGCGATGCTTGGGTATGGACATGCACTCGCCATGTGAGAGGACGGCCTGGGGTGTGACATTTAGAGCAAGGCTTATTTCTGTGGTAGACCTTTGCGTTTACAGTTCACATGGGTTTTTATTTCTGATGTCATCTTTAGGTTTTGTCAGCAAGTACACAGCTGAGGTGAAAATGTTGATATCTATTCTACATGCACGACACACATTAATAATATTTGGGTGATATTTTATGCTTCTGTTAACTACACACTGTAATATAATGAGAACAGCAGGACCACTGAGATGTCAGGTACGTCCTACAAAAAGTCCAGGAAAGCAAAAGACACGCGCTGTCAGCGTAAGCGATATGGGTGTGTGGACCGGGCTGTTGTCGTGTGTGCAGATGCCTTAGGGGCAATAATTAAAGGAAAGATTCTTTTGGTAGAGTGCTATTAGTATTTTCAGGTAGTTAGTATGGAAATTTATTTCTGATGTTCTTTTTTAGACTTTGTACACCAAAAACCAGCCAATGTTGAAAATTTCTATGCTTTTTTTAATGAACACTCAATGAATATTAAAAATGCAATACTTCACTTTTTGTGATATTTTTCCTGTCAAGTGCTGATTGTTTAATAGAACCCTGAAGTTAAAATTAATAATTCATCAGTAGAAATAAAGAATAAACATAGCCTAGACCCCTGTTTACGCATCTTGATGACAGAATTAGCCTCATGCTCTCAGGGCAGTGAGGTCAAGGAGGGGGAATGTGGTGGCAGTGGCGGCAGAGAGGGATATCTTTGTGCTTCATAGGACACAGCTTCTGGACAATGCTAACTTGGAAACCTCAGAAACATGAGGAGCATAACCTTGGAGAGGTGGAAAATGGCCCAAGAAACTGCTGAACGGTGCTGTATCCAGGGGCAGGTGTGGGCTCCCGGGTCCGCTCCACTGCCCTGACTCCTGTGGTTTGCCTTTGATGCTAAACACTGCTGTTGCTTTGACAGAAACAGATACTTAACGTTCTTAGGTAAGACTAGCAACTTGGAGCCTTTGCTAAGGGGTTACTGGGTTGCCTGGTGTCTGAAATACAACTAAGAGACAGAGTTTTTTAACTCCAGCAAGCAGATCTTTATCCCAAAGGACATGTCCCAGTCAAACTTAGAACCTCAGTATTTTGGGGTGCTGCAAGGAATGGGATGTCTCTCACAACACTGAAATGTTGTTACTAACACTCACGTGCTTTAACAGTGGGCAAAAACCACTGGACTTGGTTTGTATCAGATCCAAAAGTTCCATGGAGGAGAAGCAACTGAACTTAGCCTGACTGGACAGGCCAAGCTGATGGACTGAGGGGGTCCTGGGAGGAGAATGGAAAAGAGAAAAGAGAAATCCAAGCAGAGAGGCACCAGAAGGGACAAGGGCCGCTGGTCGGCTAATGACAAGGTGTGCTGGCGGAGAAAGGCCAGGCTGGACAGGAAGAACCCGGTCCCTCTGTCACCTGTGGGAAGCCCCTCTGGGCTCTGCCAGCCATAGAGAGAACACGAGAGAGCTGGGGATGCTGGAGTTCAGCTGGCAGGACACCAAGAATCAGAAAACCACAAGATGACAAAGCAGAGAAACTCGTTTCCTGTGCTGTTTTCACAAGGACGATATCAGAAGAAATATGCTGGGACGGAATGTTCTAGAAGAAAACGCTGACTGCTTTGTTAATCAAAAGGAAAATGGGCCATGGCCGTATCAGATATTGAGGGTACCGCAGAGAGAGTCAGGAAATAACCACGACAGACGTGATTATCTGTCCCATGTCTCATGGGCACTGTGCTGTGATGGGTAGATGGGTTTCCCTGGGCACTGTCCTCTCATGGATAAGCCATGTGAAGATTCTGAGCGTAAGATCTTTTGATGGCCTTGCAAAAGAGGATCCCACAGTGATTTGTTGACAAAAAGTTACAGTAGAGAGGTCTTCGTACCATTTCAACATTGAAAATGCATACTGAAAGTCTTAAGATACTCCCTTAGAGAACGTTTATTTGCTAGATCGTTTGTTTAGTAAACATGCTTAATGTATCCATGATAACTCCCAAATAACAAGCAGGCACTTCTTACGCGGTAATGATCTCTGGAAGAGTCTTTGAAGCACTATTTGGTACACATATGGGTCTTCATTCAGCATTTGGGCTGCTTCCAAATTCACTGGATTTTCCATCACTGGATTAGAAAGCATTGCCTAAAAGAAAACACAGCCAACAGACAAGTGTTTAAAGAAAGCGTTGTCTTGTAGTAAAAAGACAAAGCAACTCTTGATGAGCATTTATTAAATGTCTACAATGTGTGGACCTAGAGAGACGAGAGATGACACACGCTCTCCTCTCAGGACATGCTTGATCCGTCTTGGTTTTATACCATGTAGTCCTAATGAAATACTTGGATCAAAACAAGTGAAAAGTTTTTCCCTTATCATTCCTCCCTATCACAGCAATTTAAACTGGATTATATGTAAAAACAACTAAATGTTAGGGAACAGAGAGACATCCCCACTATACAGGTTAAGAAATAAAGCGTTTTTACTGGACAGCGCCTCAGATCCTGGATAAACAAAGACGGACTGAGGCCGCTGGAGGCTCCACGTGTGCAATGGTTTTCTGTTGCTGTGGTAACCGATGGCCACACTCAGCAGCTTAACAACATGTCGTCTCACAGCTGGGCAGGCAGCAGACCTCTGACAGTGGGACGAGTTTCTTTTCCAGCTTTAACAAGGCTGAAATCCTGTTCTCATCAGGAGTCGTGGGGAAGACACAGTACTGGGCGGCTGCTCGGGTTCAGCTGCTTGTGGCTGCAAGGCTGAGGACCTGGTCTCTTCTCTGGCTTGTCGCTAGGGTCCTCCTGACCTGAGGCCCACCTCCAGGCTTTCACCCACACCCAAAGGACTTCAGAGCCTCCTCTGCTGGCTGCTCTGGCATCTCCTTCCACCACTCCCCTCTCCTCCCACGCCGTGGCTCCTGATCACTGCAGGCCACCTGCACGGTGCAGACGACCTTCCTGCCTCAAGGTCGGCTGATCAGGGACCAGAATTCCATCTGCTGGTCTTTCACAGTGGCACCTGGATCAGTATTCAGATGAACACAGAGGACAGGGTTTGGGGGACTCTTTAATGTTTCCCCTATATGTGGCATCTAAAAAGATGACAAGAGGCAGGAGATGAGGGAGGGAGGGGGGAAAGGGGCAACTAAGTGATAAATGTGAGCAAACTGTATTACAATACTGCACCCCCAAAATGTGAAACTGGGGGGAAGGTGGGACATGGAGGAGGGGGTGAAATGACCGCTGTACCTCGTGTGCACAGATGAACCTGACAAGGCAAGAGCCATTGTCTTTCTAACGAATGAGGAAGTATGGAAACGAATCACCTCTCGCAGGATCTGTGATCCTGGACCAAGCAGGGACTGCTGATGAGCAAAAATAATTCTGCGAGACGGTGATTTACAGGGAGGGGTTCCATGGGTCATGAGCTTAATTTGCCCCGAGATTCTGAGGCAGATGGCCGTGGTCATGTTTGTGAACAGAAGCAAAATTTTGCCAAATGCTTCTGTTTGTGAACCGAATTGTTTGCAAACAGAAGTGTTTGTGAGCTGAGGTATTACTTGTATCTGGCACCTCAAAATTATTTTACCCCAGTATTTTGAACATTAGAGGTTATAACATAAAACTATGTAATATCATTAAAACTACTCCTGTATGTATTCCTACTGTGATACCTCAGAGTAGGTGCAGGGAAAATTGTGGCATAAAGGCTACGGAAGTTACGTAGCTAATGAAAGCAATCATCCGACATCTGATGTTTCAAAAGCAACCAGTGTTTTCTGCTGTTACATGTTTTCCTGTTTGGAAAACACATTTGGACCATATTTCCCCAAATATTGTAATTGTTTAAATTAAGGTTCAGTGCAGGTTTGCACTAAGCCTTTACAAGCGGGTGAGGAGCGGATGAAACTTAGCTTCAAGAGCGAGTGTGTTCCTGGCTGGAGAGGCAGCCGGCTGGAGAGACATCCAGTGAGGAGCATGTAACCATCTTCTCATGAGCCGTGCGCCTAAGACCAAGTTGGATGGTGTATGCACTGTCTGTGGATTTGAGAACTTATGAACTGGTACACAGGTCTGTATTAAATGCTTAAGTTAGATGCCCCATTAAAATTATAAAAATGAAAAGGTCCAACTGTTAAGTCAGCCATCTGGTAGTATGAAATACCAAAAATCCAGAAGACAAAGGGAACGATCTGAAGCTTCAGTTAACAACTACACCAGAAGATACATTTTGTGATTTCTAATTAATTATGGCCCATACAGTTGGGATTCCTTCTGCAGACTGGTGTTGATGTTTACATTTGCTTTCTAGGTGAAATACAGGTTTCCAAAGAGATTACTGACACATTTTGGTGGAGATGGTTAAAATATTTTAAACAGTTTCTCAAGTACCATCTGCTTGAGAAACAATATGACAGCCAGAAATGTGTCTTACTGATTGTTCAAAAGGCAGCAGTGGGGAATTGTGCTCTCTACCTGCGGGGTCCATCCCACAGGACACCAGCCACAGGGGGCGATGTCAACTGCTTAAACAAAGTGGACAGCTCAGCCCCTTGGTAATCCTAGCCCATGTCCAGGCTCAGTGACCACGTGAGATTGACTAGCGGCTACTACATGGACAGTATGACAGTGGACAATGGCCGTGTCTGTTAGTACAGAACATTCTATGGGGCAGATGTGAGCCCCAGAGAATTACTAAGTAACCATTGAGACAGTGATGGCAGCCAAGTGGAAATGATTGGAGATAAAATGTTAAGGTATATATATTATATACAAATTCCACTGAGTATATATAAAATATATATTAAGATAATATATGACCATAGTAGACATAGATATATTAAATTCTCTCTCTCTCTCTCTCTCTCTCTCTCTATATATATATATATATATATATATATATATATATATATATCCTCTAGAGCTGTAAACCCAAACTCAAACTCAAAGCCAAGTCTGGACAGTTAAGTAACGCTCAGTCCACTTCTCCCTCAGATGCCCACCTATTTCACATAGTTTGCACATATCGATAGATAGAAGGATGATGGTAGATGGATGGATAGGTACAGATATATGCACTAAAACTGCAATAAAGTAAAAATCCATCGTTTCTTTAATCTAGCACCTGCTGATGCCACTTGGGTAGGTTCTGGGGGCTCAGAGATGAACTGGATCTGTTTCCTCGGGCGGTGCCTGGCAGGAGACGGTGGTTAAGGGAGTGGATTCATACTCAGGAGTCTGCGCTGGGTTAAAGCACGCGCTGCGTGGAGACAGAGCCGGACTGCGAGGCAGGAACTGGAGCCTCTCGAGCCCAGATGGGAGATGCTGACTGTGGGCCTGCGACAGAACTTGGACTCGATCCTGCAGCTCACGAGGGAACCAGCAACCAATTTGAAACAGAAATCCAGGGCAAGACCATAGGGAAGAGCTAATCATGGCAGGGATGGGGTTTTCTTTAAGGGCTGCCAGGGATTTTCTTTTCCGTTACTGTGAAAACCATCTGGGAGTCGGCATGCTTGTCTCATTCACACCCCCAAAGTATGCAGAAAAACACAAACTGTGCATGTCACCTCCTGGCTTTCCGTGATGCCTGATGATGCTTCTTGGTCGCTATGAATACTGTGTCAATGGCAAAAACAACCGAAGCCAATCAGAACTCCTGTGAGTTCTTTCCTTGCAGTGGGCGTTGATTAAGGACTTCATGTGCACTGATTAATGTCATTCTCACTCGACACACAGACGACTGTTAATAATGCCCTCATCTTGTTGCTAAAGGAGGGAGGCACTGAGCAGAAATGTGTCCAACAACACAGAAGAGTGCCTGCCTGGCAAGCACAAGGTCCTGAGTTTGACTTCCACTACCAAAAAAACAAAAAACAAACAAACAAACAAAAAAGTCAAGCGGAAGAAACTGAAGTCAAACAATCTACTGTAAAAACTACTGCATTTTGCTTTTATTATATTATTCTATAATTCAAAATAGTCACCAGGTCATTCTCTCATTGTTTTTGGGACATTCAGTGTTACTGTTTTAGGGCAGATTCTAGTTCAGGAGGAATAGGTAGGAGCATTTCCCAGCTTGAAAGGGTGCAAAAGACCCATTCCAGATGCCCAAATATCAAACTCACTTCTCCAGAGAATTGCTCAGAGCTGTCCTGGAATATAGATAGCGGCTCCACACTTCTTAGCAGGATGAATGAGTGAAGGGGGAATTGGACTCTGAACCTATTTAAAAGATTCCATTCTATTCAGTATCCTAAGATGACTGGTCATAAGATTAACTACTATTTCACTTACTTTCAAAAATAAGATACAGGAAAAGTGGAATTTGTATTGTAATTCTAAGTTGTAAAAATTCATGCAAGTTAAAATACTTTATTCTGGCAATATTCAAGACCATCAAAATTTAATAATGCATCTCCAGGCATTATCAAGAGTCAGTAGGTCCCTGGATAGACTGTTAGAAAGCTTAATCTAAGTAGCCAAACAAATGCCACTGAAATAATCAATTTTCACCTCTGTTTAGAAAAGAGGGCTCTTAAAGAACAAAGAATAAGGGGCTGGGGATTTAGCTCAGCGGCATAAGCACTTGCCTTGCAAGCAGGTGGTCGTGAATTCAATCCCCAGTACTGATTTAAAAAAAAAAAAAAAGAGGAACCAAGAACAGAGACTAACACGAGACTGAAGGGTGCTTCTGTGGAGCATGGCCCTGGGTAAAGGTGGTATTTTGAAAACAGATGATCTCTCCAGTGCGAAGAGATGAGTCCTGGCTGACAGGAACACTGCACTTGTGAGGGCAGTAGCACTCTGGTGTGGTGCTGCATACCTATAATCCCAGCACTCGGGAACCTGAGGCAGGAGGATCCCCACCAGTTTGACACCATCCTGGGTTACCTAGTGAGTTCAAGGCCAGCCTGGAACACATAACAGGACCCGGTCTCACAAAACCCCAAACCAAACAAAACCGAAAGGAACAAGGAGCACTGACAGGGACCCAGGGGACAGCTGGACACGCAGAGGTGCGGTCACCAGTTCACCTGAGGAAGGACGAAGATAGTTGTGAAAGACACATGCGGATCAGGAGGGGAAGTCAGCAGCCGAGGGGAACCAGGACTGCATTTCCACACCGAGCAGTTACTGTCTTCAAAAACACGTGTAGTATTTGACCACGAAGGACCTTCAGTATCGGTTTCAGTTTGAATTAAGTCTTTATAATTTAGGTCCTAGTTTTAGTCTTGCTAGAGAAACGCTGACTGACCGATGCCTGCTCAGGCCCTGACAACATCAAATATGCGGACGTTCTAACCCTCGTGTGTGGAGCAGCTGGGTGATAAACAGCCGTAAGGAAAGCACTGCAGCCCTTCGGCTCTTACCTGCAGGGCCAGTAGGATGCTGCTCAGCGTGTACGTCGGGTCCCACTCATCAGAGTTGTTCAGAAAATCAATACAGGGCTCACCAGTGTCTGGGTCTACTGCGATGAAACAATACAGGCATGTATCATATTAACGGGCACAGAATAATACGGACATGTACCATATTAACGGACACAGAATATTACGGACATGTACCATATTAATGGACACAGAATATTACGGACATGTACCATATTAACGGACACAGAATATTACGGACTTGTACCATATTAACGGACACAGAAACATACGGACATGTATCATATTAATGGACACAGAATAATACGGACATGTACCATATTAACGGACATAGAATATTACGGAAATGTACCATATTAATGGACACAGAATGATACGGACATGTACCATATTAACGGACATAGAATATTACGGACATGTACCATATTAATGGACACAGAATGATACGGACATGTACCATATTAAAGGACACAGAATGATACGGACATGTACCATATTAACGGACACAGAATGATACGGACATGAACCATATTAAAGGACACAGAATAATACGGACATGTATAATATTAACGGACCCAGAATATTATGGACATGTACCATATAAACGGACACAGAATAATACGGACATGACCATATTAATGTACACAGAATAATACAGACATGTATCATATTAACGGACCCAGAATATTATAGACATGTACCATATTAACAGACACAGAATAATACGGACATGACCATATTAAATGTACACAGAGTAATACGGACATGTATCATATTAACAGACCCAGAATATTATGGACATGTACCATATTAATGGACACAGAATAATATGGACATGTACCATATTAATGTACACAGAATAATATGGACATGTACCATATTAACGGATACAGAATAATATGGACTTTTACCATATTAACGGACACAGAATAATACAAACATGTATAATATAAACAAATATAGAATAATACAGACATATATCATAAAATTACTATTGAAAACTTAGAAACATCAACATGACACACCAACAAAATTTGTCTCCACCTGTTTTTCCTTTCTCTATTTCTTTTCTCTAACATGAGAAGCACTGTGCTGCTCTGATTGCCCCCTCCCAAACCCACTGTTCTAGCTGATTCTGTAGGAGTCCAAACTGGTATCCCAGCCTGCCTTCTGGTGAGACGTGGTCATATGACTGAGTTTTCAGCATGGAGCAGAAGAAAGAGTGTGATTTCTAAATCTGGAGATGTTTTGCATTTTTGCCTCTCTATCTATCTGTGCTCCTTCCCACTGACTGGAAATTGGAACAAAATAAACACTTCGGACCCAGAAATGGAACCCACATTTGAAGATGAGACAGAACCTCCTTCCAGGCCTGGTCTATTATATTTCTGAGAAGGAGGTACAGAAGCTTGGCTTATAGCTTAACACAGCTAGTTAATTAATTCATTATCTTAAAATAGAGGAGAGAGTTAAATCTGAAAATAAAACTGTAGAATAACTAGAAGAAAATTCAAACTACTTGATGTTGTTTTTGGAAAAGCTCTTTAAGCTTAAAAGAATGGTGGAACCTATGAAGACAGGATTAATACTGAACACGCAAAACTTTAAATTCTAGATGTAAAAAACTCAGAATAAGCAAAATTTAAAACCAGTGGAAAACTGTACTATCCAGAACAATGTAGTTTTGTCAATCATGTCAGGGAATCACAAAACAAGTACAGTCAATCATTAAAAATGTTTACTTCATAAATATTCAAAGAAGTGCTCATTAAAATAGTAGCAAGATTTGTATAAAAGAGTCCAAAAATGTTTTCAAAGTTTATATGTGCAATATTGGGAGCCTCTCAAAGGAGAACTTTACAAATACTTTCTGGTGTGGAAGAGAATACGACTGACAGGCAATCTGGCTTCCTACATACGCTGACTCAAACTTTCCATGGCCACCTTTCAGAGCCCAGGAGCTAATAATTGGCCTTCCTGCCTCTGGCATTGATGAATCAGGGTGATACAGACCAACGCACTGAAAGACAGATGTTGAAACCTCCCTTCACTGTGCAGAAGACTGCAGGGGGGACGCACGTGGTCAGTGGCCAGGGTTGGGCCTCCCCAAAGCCTTCCTGATCTAAGCTCACCAAGCTGAAGGCCTGCCTCAGTTTCCCTGCTTGCATGAACAAAGACTTCAGCCTTCCCAAACGTGGGAGGGCTGGAGAGAACAGAGAAAGTTCTGGCCGCTGTGCTCAGTCCCCACCTGGTCCCCAGGTGGATGAGTCCCTTTTCCTGGGAAGAGGAGTCACAGCTCCCCCAGACTCCTCCTGTTCTGTGGAAATGCAGGGTCAGGGGCTGCAGGCAGAGAGCATCCCCTGGGAAGCTTAATCCCGAGATGCCTAAGTATTTTAAACAAAAATGGCAATGCACGATTTTGTGTTATGTGTTTCAACAGGCTTTAATTACACAGGTACCTGGGGGAAAAGTACCTAAGGGAAAATCAAGTAAAACACAAATGTTCTCTGTCTACTGACCGCGCACCGCAGCTCTCCCCAGCAGCCTGCATGGAGGCCCACATGCCCGTGTGCCCACATGCCCACATACCCGCTTGCCCGCGTGCACTTCACATCCTGTCACTTGTTTCTCACTGAACAGCAAATCATCTACTTATTTCCAGACACAAACATTTACCCAGAATATATCTGAGCATCTACAAGGCCCAGCACGGAAGACTAAGGAGACAGAAAAACCCAAAGGTCCAGCTTTGAAGATTTCCCTTGTTTTCCTTAGTGGTGATATGCACTAGGTAGGATATGTCGCTTGAGACTTGCTATGTGAATGGATACTGAGGGGACAGCAGGTCTTCCATATCCACGGGGTTTCCATCTGTGGATTCCACTAACTGTGAGTTGAAAATATTCAGAAAAAAATCCATCCGTTGTGAACACACATGGTTTTCCTGCTGTGAGCAATGGTGTGTCAATCATGCAGAGAGTGTCTGTGCTGTATTAGGCATCATGTGGGATCTGGAGAGGATTCAAAATGCATGTGAGGATGCGCAAGGGTTATACAGAAATGCTGGGCCATTTTATTTAGGAGACCTGGTCATCTTTGGATTTTGGTGTCCAGTGGCTGATCCCAGAACAACTTCCTCTCCAGCACCAAGAGACAGATGAATTTCTATTTCCATATTTCCCAGGTTGCTACTGGGAATTACCATCTCTGAGTCTAATGTATGTTTGTGCTAGTATGTCTAAAGACTACTTTATAAACAGAGATTCGTGGGTGGGTGCATTTTATATTTGAATAGCTGCCAAACTTTTCCCAAAAGGTTATTATGTCAGGAATAATGTCTCCCTGCTCTTTTAGCATTTTGCAAACATAAGCAATGAGTGACAATTTTTTTAAATTTACAACGCTTTCTATATTTTGTTGTTTCTTCTGTCCATTGTTGGCCCATCTCTCTATTTAAATTTTTCCTACTGGTTTACAAGAACCTTTATATGGTCTAGTCTGTTGTATCCATTATACATATTTTTCTTATATTTGCAAAAGTCAGGGTCTTTTACCTCTGTTTATAGTGTCCTTGGTTACAAAGGTTTCAAAAATTACCATGCTATAAATAATTCTACTAGATTGTCTTCTTTCTGTCATTTCACATTTTTTGATTTCTGGTGCTTCAGGAATTCACTTTATGTATATCTTAGCAGTCTAACTTATTTTTTTCTAAACGCTAATTTGTCCAGCATATCATTTTTTTTTTGGTATAAAAAGGTAGATCCAACTAAAGACACTGAGTCACACAAGAATGATTAAATGTATTATTAAACCATTTTAAGTATTCTGTGAAGCAATTCAACAATGTAGGAGATTCATGTAATTACAAACAAGTTAGTAGATGCAAAACTTTGTAATACTTCGACTATTTAGAAAAATCTATATACACAGGAAAGGAAAATGTATCTGGCAAAATGTTCAAATAGTATCTCTTGAAGACATTAGAATTCAAGGTGATTGTTAATTTTTTCTGACTTTTCACATTTTCCCCTATGAGCTTTCTTACCTTTGTAATCACAATAAAGTGGATAAAGAAACATGATTTTTAAACACTAATAAGGAATAAGGCAGTGGTGGCGAACCTGCGACATGCATGCTGTTGTGTTTTTCTTTTGCGACAAAGGACCTTAATGTAGAAGAGTTTTTTCTAAAGTAAAACCTCAGCACTCAGGGTGAACTGCGATGCTGGCACTTTGCAATAAGTAAGGAGGGTTTGTGTTGCAGTTTGGTGCTCGATCTCTAAAAAGTTTCGCCATCACTGGAATAGGAAATACAGAGACAGAGACCCTGGGGCAAAAATCCCACCTGTCCTTACCATTTGGATGAAAAGGAATTGTCACAAATCTCACAGCTGGTGGGACGAGGTTGTAGTCTGGTGTAAAATTTATCTCAACATCGAAAGCTAAACCTGTGAGAGAGAAACAAAGAGTCTCACTGCACTGTCACCCTGCACAGTTCCCTGGTACCTCTCCTCTGCACCCGTCTCCTCCCTGGGTCCCCTCCAAAGCCAGAGCTCCCCTTCCAGGAAGGTGGCTCCTTCCTTGCCAGCAGCTTTTGCTATGCAGTTTGCACCCCTGATTTCCTCCACCTCCTCCTCAGCTGGCCACACTTCCACGTTCTTCAGAGCTCCACTTTGGCACCGCTTCCCCCAAAAGCTGCTCCTGGCCACTTCGAGAGAACCTTTCCTTCCCTCTCCGCGATCTGCCCTGCAGCCAATGGCCCACCCACGTTTCAGGCAGCTGTGACCAGTACACACAGTCCTTGTAACTTACAGGCGCCTAGACTTCTTGAGAATTTGATTTACGGAAATTTCGGGGGAGATTGTAGAAAGAACAGTGAAAAATGACTGTGGAAGTGTTAAGCCAAAAGGAAGCCAGCTGGCATCCTCTGATCTCAAGGAAGATTATTGGAAGACATTCTTGGTTAATACACTTTATTTTGTTTGCTTCTTAAAAATGTAACAGCATCCTAATAACCCTTGCCCTGGGGTTTTGATCCCTAACACTGCAAACAGCAAAAAACCAAAAACAAAACAAAACACATTTTAAAAATTAACATTTGGTACGAAGGAAAACACTGGCCAAAAATTTCAATCTATGCTGACAAATGGCAAGAAGTCATATAGTGAAATGTAACGGGAATCCTTTTAGAATTCTGAGACTTGAAATCATGCAACCTTATGTAGAGAAAGCATTCTAGAAAAGTATATAATGCATTGTTGGGAGCCGCGTCTGTGATAGCTCGCCTTGCGCGGCGGACGTGCGGCCTGTGGTAAAGAGCAAAGCCTGAGGTAGATTACCCCTCCCATCGAATATGTTAGTTTCCTGCTTACCGCGTAAACAACCCGCTCAACAATATAGTCTGCCTGGCAACTGATGATGTTAGCCAATCAGCTTGCCTTGCTTACTTTAACATGATTGGACACTGTACCCGTATATATACCGGTGCCACCCCTGGGCGGAAGAAGAAGCCAGGTAGAAGCCCAGAAGTAAAAGCCCAAAAGGAGCCGCGGAGAGCGGACCGGTAGAGGCTTTGGGGCAGACTGAAGCACAAAAGGAGCCGCGGGGAGCGGACCAGAGGAGGCTTCAGCTGGGAGAACCCAGGGCAGGCTGTACGGAGAAGGAAAATAAAAAGAAAAGGTTGTCCACTACCAGACTTTGTCGTGTGTCCTTCCTGCCGGCCGGGAGCGGACATTGACATTTGGAGGCCCGCCCGGGGACTGATCACCCCCGAGACGTGGAAGTGGACAACGCTCCAGTACAGAGCTGCGAGACAGGTGAGTTGGGGATAAGCCTGGGCTCTGGGTGGCGCGCACCTACAGGGCTTTTAGACTCCCCTCAGGCTCACGCGTAAGTGGCGGATTCCTTGGGCCTCACGCGGTGAGTAACATATTAAAAGATGGGAAACATGTTAGGTAGCAACACTAAGAGCGAGGGTGGTTGTGGAGAAAGCTCTCAAGAGCTTACAAAAGTACGCAGGGTATCTGAGCAGGCCCAGTCAGGGAGCTCCCGAGAGGGGTCCGTCAAGGGGAACAAGGATGCTAAGGAGGAGGACGGGGCTCTAGCCTCGGAGTCGTCTGACTCCGAGGACGAGGGAAAGTTGAATGGCAAGGAAGCCAAAGAGACCAGCTGTCAGGAGCCTAAATCGCTCAATAAGGAGTCGCAGGGTTCTTTTCCAGCGTTGCCCCTCGAATTGCGCTCTGCTCAACCTGGTCTGCGGAGGAGTAGAGAGCTCCTGAGCGCTCCCCGGCGCGAGAGGGAGGCGAAGCCTTCCGCCCCACCTTGGGGGCCGTTTCCGGAGGCGATTCCTCGCCACGAGGCGGCCGCCTGGGAGCTCTCTCCCCTTTCGCCAGAACAGGAAGTGATACACGGGCCCCCATTTTCCGCCCAATCACGGCCGCTGTCTTATGCTCCGCCGCCGGCGGGTCGGTATTTTTACAGGCGGCTTTGGCAGGGGGGACGCTTGTCTCATGAGGTACATCCACCTGGGATAGATAGTGGCCCCTACGGGATATTTCCTGTACAAGTAGCTATGGGCCAGGGACGCAATGTATGGGAGCCTTTTGAGATAAAGCAGATTAGAGAACTTAAAAATGCAGTTACAACCTTTGGGCCGACTGCGCCTTACACCATTGCCATGCTGGAGAATCTGTCTTCTGGGCCCCTCACCCCCGCGGACTGGATTCAGCTGGCAAAGGCGTGTCTGCCCTCGGGCAGTTACCTGGATTGGCGAGCCTGGTACACAGAGTTCTCTGCAGAGCAGGCTGAGAAAAACGCCGGTCGAGGAAATGGGGCTGGGGATTTAGCTCAGCGGCATAAGCACCTGCCTTGCAAGCAAGCAATCGCCAGTTCGATCCCTGGTACCAATAAAAAAAAAAAAAAAAAAAACGAAAAAGATAAAAATAAAAAATAAAAAACAAAAAGGGGGAGTAAGCCAAGGCCTGCCTCCAAAGGCGCGGTTATCTATGACAGGACAATGGATGGGCCCGGATCCGGTAGTCAGCTGGAACCGAGGCGCGGTTTGTGTTTTCCCACAGGAACCGGGATGAGAACCACTGTGGATACCGGAGAGACTGACACGGGCAACAAAGCCCTCGACTGAAGATCAGACCTGCCCTACTGGAGATCCATCACAGACCAACCAATAAGATGAATAGAAATAGCGGTAGCCCGAAATGGACAAGAAGATCCTCAGGCATATGCATGGCTTGCTCAATTGGCCCACGACCGAGTCTAGATATGGCGGGCATCCCTCATTCTCCTCCATAAGGTGACAATACACAGCAGGGTAGGTGAGTCAATGACGGGTAAGAGCGTGCCTCCCCAGCACGACTCGACCTAAGCCAGGCCCTACCCCATCCTGCACATAAGCCGCTGGACTGTTAGATGCTGCCCAGGTCTAAATTTCTCTCCGAGGGGATTTCTTTACGGAGAGGAAATGAGTGCAAGCTTGTGTGCATCCAGGTTCCGTCCAGTTTGTGCCTGGCCCTAGAAAAAGGACGAGGGCCTCAGGGCCTTGGCAGACCATGGCATGGCCAACCAGGGTCTAAGCCAAGGACCTACGGTGGACCTACACATAGGGCATAAGCCTCTGCACCCAGTCCAGGAAGGGCTACGATGCGCACATTCATAAAAAATAAAATAGGGGGAGATGTTGGGAGCCGCGTCTGTGATAGCTCGCCTTGCGCGGCGGACGTGCGGCCTGTGGTAAAGAGCAAAGCCTGAGGTAGATTACCCCTCCCATCGAATATGTTAGTTTCCTGCTTACCGCGTAAACAACCCGCTCAACAATATAGTCTGCCTGGCAACTGATGATGTTAGCCAATCAGCTTGCCTTGCTTACTTTAACATGATTGGACACTGTACCCGTATATATACCGGTGCCACCCCTGGGCGGAAGAAGAAGCCAGGTAGAAGCCCAGAAGTAAAAGCCCAAAAGGAGCCGCGGAGAGCGGACCGGTAGAGGCTTTGGGGCAGACTGAAGCACAAAAGGAGCCGCGGGGAGCGGACCAGAGGAGGCTTCAGCTGGGAGAACCCAGGGCAGGCTGTACGGAGAAGGAAAATAAAAAGAAAAGGTTGTCCACTACCAGACTTTGTCGTGTGTCCTTCCTGCCGGCCGGGAGCGGACATCGACAATGCATATGATACATGTCAAGAAAACAGG
This sequence comes from Cavia porcellus, assembly GCF_034190915.1. Classification (NCBI taxonomy): domain Eukaryota; kingdom Metazoa; phylum Chordata; class Mammalia; order Rodentia; family Caviidae; genus Cavia; species Cavia porcellus. The sequence continues at coordinate 163,837,374 of NW_026947484.1, forward strand.
CTATTAATAATACTACTACTTCAAAAATAGGTTGGTTTTGAATATACAAACCCTGCCAAATTGAATTCTGTAGACCTTCAATGTCAGCCTTCCATTTCATCATATCTTCACTCATAGGAAAGGCAGAAATACCCTTTAAATGAAAAGTAAAATTAGACAAAAAGATTATTTGTCTTGAAAAATCAGATAGCAGGTTACACTGAATTCCAAAACATAAATATTTTACCTTGTGTGTATGTATTCGCTGACCTAGAGAGGTTTGTATGTCTTATTGCATAGAAGTTAAGACTGAACCCATACACAATGATAAATTTAAAATGCTATGCTAGTTACTTTTCTCTCCTTGCTGAGACAAAATACCCAACACCCAAAGTTCAACAAGGAAAGGCTTATTTAGCTCACAGTTTGTGGAGGTTTCAGTCTGGCTCCAAGGCTGGGTGGCATGGAATAGGGACCACCATTCATGGCAGCAGAAGACAGCAAAAGCATCAAAAACAAAAATGGGGAGAGCAAGCCTCTTTTTCTGCCTTATACTGTAAGCAGGCTACCTGCCCTGAGGTGAGTGTAGCACTCACATCAGGACGTTTACAAAGTGAGGACCCTGACCCTCTGCTGAGTCACTTATACTCCCAAATTTCTCAAATTTACATAGTGAATCAACTATCACAATATCCTACAAGGTAAACAGCCTCCCTAGGGCAAGTCCTCTACACCCTAGGATGCAGAACTGCTGAGTTACTTTGTTAAGTTTCTAAACTTCTCAAGTGGACACAATGGATCAACCATAATAAATGTAGAACAAGTGGGACAAAAGGATCAAGACTGGGACTTATGGCTTATACAAAGCCTTTGTGACTCAGTGGCCAATTAGAAGGCGCATGTGTCTTCAAAGCTTTTAAAGACTAATTGGATGCTATATGAAAGGCATGAAGTAGGAATGTTTTCTTTTTCTTTCTGTCTTACTTTTCTTATTACTGAGACAAAACACTCAACACCCAAAGCTAAAGAGGAAAGGTTTATTTTTTACACAGTTTGTAGAGGTTTTAATTCATAGTAGCTGACTGGCAACCGAGACAGGGTGGCACGGCAAAGGGGCATTGCAGAGGAGAAACAGTGCACAGCAGGCAGAAAACAGCAACAGCAAGCCAGCAACAAACTACAAGTACCTAGCAGCAAGCCTCTTTGTGTCTCCTATATAGCATCCAGGTGGGCAGGGAGCACTCTCACCCTTATCCTAGCACCCCTATCCTAGCACTGCACCAGGAATCAATCGCACACCCTAGATCCAGCCACCTCTGAAAAAACCTTACCTATGACATCATGAGGGCTTGGGGGGACATCTAGACACAGTCATAACTTCCTTCCTTCCTTCCTTCCTTCCTTCCTTCCTTCCTTCCTTCCTTCTTTTCTTCCTTCCCTTTTCTTCTGAAGTACTAGAGATTAAACCCATGGTCTTCTCACTGAGCTATATCTTCAGCCCTTTTTTTTTTTATTTTGAGACAAGTTCTTGTTAAGCCACCAAGTTGCCCAGCCTGGCTCAAACCTATGCTCTTCCTGCCTCAGCCTCCCAGAATGCCATGATTCTACAAGTGCTCCACCATGTCCAGTTAGAGACATTCTCTTACTGAAACAAACCTAAAATTACAAGTGTATATAAAAATAAAATTTTCCTATTGAGGTACTGTTCCAGTGGAGAGACAAGAATTATTTCATTAATTATATTGAAATAATTCAATAAATGTTTCTGCCCAAACACTCCATTATGAAGAATAATTAAGTGATTGCCTGTTATGTATCTTCTCTCTCTTATCTACATTATCTGTATTTTATATGTCTCCTCATTGAATTTTCTTTCACCAGAGAAGTATGGAGCGCAGAATGCACAGAAACGTATGCAATGATAGGCCTACACCTCTGGGGTGTTTGCTGGATGACTTGATAATTGTTCCTCACATCTCCAGTAGGGTCTCTCCCAGCTTTCCATTTCCCCACTTCCATTACAGGGATGCAAACAGAGCCACATCACTGCACCTTGGCTGGCAGTGAGACGGTTGGTCATGCTGGGCACTTTCTGTCTGTGGAGGGCTTTCTTTCTGTTCTCTCTTCCTCTCTCTCTCTGTCTCTCTCATCTATTTTTTCACTTCTATAAATCAGAACGTACAAACACCACTAATTTCACTGGTGACATTAGGGGCATGTCTTGCTTACTTTCCTCTCATTGCTGGACAAAATACTCAACATCCAAAATTAAGGGAGGAAAGGATTAATCTAGCTTACAGTTTGTGGAGATTTCCGTCCATACTAGGCGGGCTCCAAGGCAGGGTAGCGAGGTTGAGGAGCAACAGTTCACTGCAGCAGCAACAGTGAAAAGGGCAAAGGGAAAAGCTCCGCCTTCCCTCCCGTATAGTGTGTGCCTGCACCCTGCACCTCCGCCAGTCAATTCCAGTGCTAGACAATGAACCAATCAAAAACTTTAGACTCAGCTGCTTTGAAAGGCCCACCCTCCATGACCATGTGAGGCTCTAGGGGCACATCTAGATCATAACAGGGAAAAGGGCATTACCTTCCTCCATGCTAAAATTAAATGCATAGGGCACCACAGCAGAACACAAAAATTAAGAGTAAAGGGTTTGGATTCAAAAGCTCTCCAGTGGAATCCTGGGCCCAATCTTTCTGAGCTTTAGGTTTCTGGCCGGTAAAGCTTCTTATTTATATCATACTTAATGAGCATAATCCTGCACCTACTACTCACTGTTGGATAGACCCCAATAATCCAGACTCAAACCGTTACTCAGCACAATGTACTCAATACTTTCACTCATTTTTGTTTCTAAGTGATAGTAATTGTTACATGAAATATATTTGTTTAATGATACGATCATGGCAAATTAGGCCTAATTAAATCACGATGTATAGAATAAACATGGACCATGTTTCTTAAAAACCGTGACCCAGTGTAACTCCTCCCGAGGACTCACCTCAAGGCCCTTCTCTCTCAGCTCTCTGAAGTCTCTGCGCACCAAGGCGTAGGCGCTCCTGTGCATGGTCCGGCAGCCAGGTCTATCCGCCCGGTTCTCAGATTCCTCGGGGTTACAGTGAGTCACTCATCTCAGGCTTGGGGTCCCCTCCCACACACCCAGTTAACTAGCAAAAGGGGCTTGTCTTCAGGAACTCCAGACAGCTCCCAGGATAAGCCGCTCCTAAGTCTGATATAGCACAGTGACTTCCTTTTCCTCTTGATCCTTCTATCCAAGGACTTCCGAAAGGGAAATTGAGCTCCTGCTCATCTGTGGTGCGTCCCGCGGGACAGGTGAACGAACCCCTTTCGGTCGCGCGTGAAAAGGGAGTGAGACATGCAAGTGTCAGGCCAGGCAAGCAAACTGTGCTTTTCGCTTCCCGAGGTCGCTGGCGCAGCTGTACAACGCCAAGCGGTTGCCAAGCAACAGGATTCCAGGAACTGTAGAAAGGGGGCGGGAGCATGTCCGTCTATCATCCAATCAGCGATGGGGGCGGGCCTCTGAGCTTCGCTGCAGCCAATTGGTTAAGAGCTTCACTTTGAAAGGCAAATAAGGCCCGCGGTCCAGGCCCTGCGTGGGTGACCCTCCTTGCTCCAGGTACCAAGCGCCTTCAGCCCCGTAGACGTCGCAGTCTCCCTGCAGCGCGTCCTGGAAAGACCCAAGCTTTGCTGCGTCCTTTCAGGCCTCCCCTTGACTCCCCTTCTTCACCCACCCTGCAGACTCTGCGTCTTTGTGAAGTCCCTCCTGGGATAGAATCAGACCCTCTGTGATCCCAGGGCCTCCCCCGGCTCCGGGTGAGCGTTTCTGTCTCCGCCTTTGTCTCCAAGTCCCGCCTTTGTCTCCAAGTCCTGAACTGCCCTGGGATATGCTTGGGCTCTGTGTTGTTCTCAGGGAAACGGAAACCAGTTGGTCCAATCAATGCATTCACTCCCTTCACGAGTATTCACCGAGCACCCCTTGTGCGTGCTTGTGGCTCCAACAGACGACAAACAAGGGCCGTGGGCCTCATGGGATCCGCAGATCAGATGCAACCAGCGGTGGACTGCGAACGCTCACACGGAAAACAGACATTATGTCCCTACTGTGTGGGCAGACTCTGCTGACTCTGCCGGGCGTGGTAACTCTCGGCACGGCATTTACGCTGTATCACACATTGTAAATACAGCGATGACTTCAGTACCTATAATTGTGCCATTTTAATGCACCCGCTCCGAGCTTCCACAATTTCTATATTAGGAGGCGATACAGGAAGTAACCTCACCCCACCTCCCGTGCTGCGGGGGTGGCTGTAGATGAACCCACAGATACACGAAAGAGAACCCATCCTTCCAGACCGTGCGGAGTCACACAGCATGATGCGCCGGGGTTAGACGCCGCCCCTGACGAAGCCTGGACTCATAGGGAAAAACGAAAAGGGCCTGGTGGGTAGAATACTGCAAGCGAAGAGAAGGGAGAAGGCGGCAGGACAGCTAGACAGGAAGGAGCTGGTCTGGCCAGGAAGAAGGGCGGCGGGGAAAGAAGGGATGGGTGGGCAGGGAAACGCAACGCGGGAGGTTCGGGCTTTGTGGGAGCAGCCGAGGGTCTGAGCTCCACAGTGTTAAGCTCCGAGGCCAGTGTTCTACCAAGCCACTCCGGAGAGACCAGATGGCAGGCCCACTGTGACTCTCACGTCGAGGCACTGCGACTTGCGGAGATTCCCAAGGCTATGCCGACTTTGCGAAACTTCGGCATGGTAAAATGCTCTGGCTCATCATAGAAACGAACCCTCTCTGCAGACCTTCCGCCATCGAAGAGCTCGCGGTGAGCAATGAGGTCTCTCAAGCTGCACCTGGTTCTGTACAGCCTCCCGGTATCTTCACAGCCTTGAAGAAGTCACCTCGCTTCTTAGGCTTCCACTTTGTCCCCCCTCCCCCCATGAGCCCATGGTAATACTGGCAGGCTCATTGTGAGGATAAGAATAACAATGCCTTCGAAGGATGGATGCAGTCTCTGCCCAGCACAGAGGAAAGATTCCATTTTCTAAGGGTTTGTCAAAATTATTTTCATCCTCAAAAGCAACTCCATGGCGGGATGTGGCAGTGCAGGTCTGTAATCCTAGAACTTGGGAGGCTGAGGCAGGATGACTGCTGCAAGTTCCAGGCCACCAGCCACCTCTCTCTCTCTCTCTCTCTCTCTCTCTCTCTCTCTCTCTCTCTCTCTCTCTCACACACACACACACACACACACTCACACAATGGAGCAGTTCCTCTTATGATTCTAACTTACAGATAAAGGAGAAGGGCACCAATTGACCCGATGGTTTGCCTAGGTTATGCAGCTGGAATCCGCAGAGGCTGGGTGCAAACCCACAATGCTCTGGGTATAAATTCCAAGAGGATTGATATCTGTTTCCTACAGATAAGAAGGAAAGAAGTCAAAGCATGTTTGTTGCGGTCGGTATGATCCCATACTCAGAAGATCCTAAGGACTCCACCAAAAGACCTGTGGAGCTAATGAATAAACTCAGCAACGTAGCAGGCAGCAAAATCAATGCTAGAAATCCGTAGCTTTCTCATATGCTAAAATGGAGCCGCTAAGGAAGAAAACAGGAAAACAGTTCCACTCACTGTAGGTTAAAAATCTAACCAATCTAACCAAGGAGGAAAAAGACTTCTGCAAAGAAAATTTTAGAATGCTGAAGAAAGAAGTTGAAACAGACCCTTGAAAGTGGAGAGACCTCTCATGTTCAGGAACTGGTAAAATCAGTATTACTAAAATATTAAACAATAAGGCTGGGTGTGGTGGTGCTTATAATCCTAGCACCCGGGAGGCTGAACCAGGAGGATGACCACGGGTTCAAGGACAGTCTATGGTACATAGTGAGTGCAGTGCAATACCCTGCCTCAAATAAACAAGACAAAACAAAACAAAACAAAATGCTGGCAATGCTCCCCAAAACAATCTATGGATTCAGTACAACCCCCATCAGAATAGCAATACCATCCTTCACAGGGCTGAAAAAAATAAAATCCTAAAATTTGTATGGGAACACAAAAGCCCCAGAATAGCCAAAATAATCCTAAGGGGAAACCAAGACAAAACAAAAACAAAAAACAAGACTAACAGCATCACAATACCCAACTTCAAATTACATGACAAAGTCATTCAACGGGAAGAAGATGGTACCACAGAGCTAGATCTGAAAGGTATCAAAGTGGGCCTGGTGTAGGGATATCTTGTACCAGTGTTTATGCTAACACAATCCAGAGGCTGAGCCTAGGGTCCATCAATGGTGAATCTGTGTCGTGGTTTGGATCTAGATGTCCCCCCAGGAGCCTCATGGGCTCAGAGGTAGGGTTTGTGGAGGGTGACTGAGTCATGGGGGCAATGTGGCTGACTTACTATGGGGGAATGGTGGAAATGGGGGGGGGGATCACTAGGGTGCAGCCTGGAAGGGTTTCTCTCCTTCCCCAGCTCCTCTTTCTCTCTCTGCTTTCTGTCCGCCATGATTTGAGCAACTTTCCTCGACCAGACCCTTTGCCTTGTTATTTCTGCCTTAGGGTCAGTGACTATGGATTTAATTTTCTAACCTTTGAGTCAAACCTTTTCTCCTTTAAATTGCAGATATCAGGTATTTTGTGTCAGTGAGGAAAAAGTAACTAAGATGAATGGATGAAGAAAACGTGGAAAAATTTGTCATTTGAAGAAAATGGATGCATCTGGTGACTTCCATTTCTCGCATTGGGAAACATAAGTCAGACTCAGAATGGTAAAAGCCATACATTCTCCATAATACGTGGAATTAAAAGGGATGACAGGAAAGAAGGGAGACTTATGATTGGACAAGAGGAAGGGGATAGGGTGTAAGGCTGTGTGATAGGCAGAAGGACATGAGCAAAGTTCATTATATGAACTGAATCCCCCAAAACCTGAAACTCAGGGGACAGTGGGGCAATGGTGGGTGATGGGCGAGAAATGATTAAAATTTGATATGAGCACATACAGATCTGCCAAAGAGTCACATGTAAAAATAAATTTAGAAAGTAGTATATACAATTTACTATCCACATTCATACACAAATAAAAAATAAAGAATACATGAATTTTAAACCACCAGAATAGGGGGTTTAACTCAGTGGCATTAAGCGCCTGCCTTGCAAGAGTCAGTCGTGAGTTCGATCCCTCGTACTGATAAAAACGAAAAAGACCAAAAAAAAAAACAAAACAAAACAAAACACCAGAATGTGCACCTGAGGTACCTATAGCCTGGAGTCTTTCAGATGACATATTTGTTAAGAACCATCTCTGATTTCCGTACCCTATGAATTTATAATATCCTGTGTGCTGCTCAAAAATACCAACTGGTAAATACTCTTTTTGTATTGACTCTTAGTACGTTTATGTGAGAGTAGACTTCATTAAATCCTGTCAATTTGAAACAGGAGAGGTTTATTTGGGCTCGTGTGTTCCCGAGGGTTCAGTCCATGGTTAGCTGACTCCAAGGCAGAAAGGCATGGCGGAAGGGGTCAGGCACAGGAGAACTGCTCACATCATGGTGAGCAGGAAAGAGCTTGGCAGGGAGGTGAACCCTTCCAGGTCACACTCCCGTGACTGCGTCTTCTGACAAGGCATTACCTCCCAACAGCCAGTCAGCGGCTGTGCTCCCATGATGCGATGGCCTTCCAAGCGCACCAGGCTGTGGAGGCCGTTTTATGTCTAAAACACAATCATAGCAGCACTTTTGGGAGTTTCTGCTCAAAATCATTCCTTCTAAAAGCAAGACTAGAGGATTGAAAAGACAGATGTTATGTTGTACTTTTCTGGTAAGTGGCATTCTAAATCCCCAGAATCTATAACCCTTGTACACTCCCAGGAGAGTGAATCCTAGGAGATGTGGCTTGTTCCTGTGATTAAGTTAAGTGATGCATTTGCCTTTGAGGCTTTCCAGGGTGAGCCTGGCCTAATCAGGTAGCCCATAAAGGGTACTGGGCTCCTCCGGATGTCGGTGAGGGAGCGATTCCAGGTGAAGGAAGTCCCTGCTGCTGCCTTTGAAAATGGAAGGGACCACATAGCAAAGACTGAGGGAGGCATCTAGGAGCTCAGCCCCTGGTGTACAGAAACAAGGAATCAGAGCCCGAGTCCCACACGCGCTAGGAACCGAGTCACCTCACCTTTATCCAGCAGAGAGAAAGGGGCTGTGCTGTTTGGAGATGGGACAGCGGGGCACAGGGTTAAGGCCCCTTATCTGAGATGCTCTGGACCGGAAATGTATCAGAGTTTGCATTTTTTTTGAGTTTGGAGTATTCACATAGACTATGCTGGTTGAGCACCCAGGACCCAAATTCTGAAATCCCAAAGGCTCCAAAACATGAAACTGTGTGAGCTTCCAGTTGGTTCTCAAGACTGTTCAGGTTTGGTCGCCTTTTGGATTTCAGGTTAGGGATGTTCGGGATGTATTTTGTAAGGTTGAATAGAGAACTAATTCAGCTTCTCATCCAGTGTGCACGCTACTGACCAGGAAAGGCTGTGTGCCAGGAGGTTGGCCCCTTAGCGAGCGGGTTTAGCCCACTCTAGCCCCACAAAAACTGGGAACCCGGTAATGACGGGGCTCTGACTTGGGACCCACTGGGATAATGTGGGTATGAAGTCTTTAAAATTAAAGACCAAACTAAGATTCACTTGCAAACTCTCATCATCCTGGTGAGCAGAGCGTGGACTGTGTAATTATTTCATGTTTGTGGTGCCCTGGCATTGTCTCCAAATTTAGCACCAGGCTCCCTCAGCCTCTTTTAAAAAGCATTGTCCCCTCGGGCCTTAGACAGATGTGTTCGCTTTACTTAAACTGAAGGACTGTTTTCCCCGTTCGCTGGGAATAGGCACCAGTATGAAGTGCTGGCCTCGGCTGGATTCGACGAATCCTGTCCTCAGGAGCAAGAGGAGGCAGAAGTGGCCCATGTCCACTCAGCTGTGAGAAGTGTTTCAGATCGTGCTGTGACGTGTGTCTGCTGTTAACTAGAAAATGAAGTGTGGCGCGCATGCTCCCAGTGACTCGGCTTCCGGCTCACACGATCTCCTCTCTGTCCCAGAGCTTCTGATGTGCATTCCCAGTGTTGGGTTTCTTGGCTTTTAATGACCTTATATTCCTTCCTCGGTATGGATGTCATGCAAATTCTGAATGCTGATCTTCAAAGACCAGCAGGAGGTGGGCAGCAGAGTCCAGTGACTTTGGAATTCCTGAAATTTCTGTTTGAAAACCTGGACTTTAGCTTATTAATGCCTCCACTCAAGAAGCTGGGTTCCTCTGGTTGAAGGGGAAACTGTGGCCCTGCATTTCAGGATAACGTTAATTACATAATAATTAGCTCTCGCCTATAGGGCGAGGCACAGGGGATCCTTGGTCCGTGCCTCTGGCTACACTTGTATCATGGAACAAAGGCCCTGGGAACCACGCTGCTGGCCTTCCTGCCCCATCTTTGTCTGGCGACCCGCCGCCCTGGGCTTGGGACCAAGGAGGCTTCCGAACCTGGTGCAGTGCTGGCCAAGAGGTCTGCTTGTCCCGTTAGCTTGGCACCAGGGCCCTTTTGGGGGAGCTGTGTGGGGACTGGCAAGCACCGTTCACCTGTTCAGAGGCCCTGACGCTTTCCGTGGCGGGCAGGTGCTGGCTTCTTATCATGGAAGTAGAAAAAGTGGCTCAGAGTGCCAGGTGGGGACCTGGGGGCCTGGGGAGAAGACTGCAGGGTCTGAAATGTTTCAAGAGACTCGGCTCTCCCTAGGGTATGCCAAAGTGTGATCTCAGCACACAGCGCTTTGTTTCCCCTTCTCCCCGTGTGCTGGGTCACCCGGGAGCACAGCAACTCGGGAGGGTGAGTGGGGTGGGCGGCCCGGCTTGGGCCTTATTTCTACTTAGAGCTTGGTCTCAAGGGAAATGAGGGAGGCGACTGAGGGCTAAGGCTCCCCACCTCTGGGCACCAGGGCAGCCAGTTCAGCATCAGGTGTCCGCGTGAACAATTCAATAGAGCACTCTACGCTCTATTTGCTGCATTAGGGAACAGTGCATCTCGTTATAAAAACTGAACAGCAGCGAGGCCACTTTTTGAGCAATTCCCTGGGCCAGATCCTGCTGGCGCATTTATGTACACACTCGCTAACTGCTGGGGCCAACTCTGAAGGACTTTAGTGCTGAAAAGTTGTAAAGGTCACACAGATTACGTATTCTGAGAGTTGGTGTCAGTGTGCATTTTTCCAGTTAGAATTAATTAGCTCACTTAATTCTCAGAACACTTATGAAAAGACACTTGTGAAAACCATTTTTAAAACCAGGCATGGGGGTGCACGCCTCTAACATCATGATTTGAGGAGGCTGAGGCAGGAGGGTCACAGGTTCCAGCCTAGTCATTGGACCCTTAACGAGACCCTGTCTCAAGATAAAAAATGAAAAGTCTTGGGGCTGTAGCTCAGCAAGAAGGCCCTGGGTTCAACTCTAGTACAGGAAAAACAACAACAACAATAAAACATAAATAGTTCTATATTTTTTGTGCGGGGTCTGAACTCAGAGCGTTAAGCACGGGAAGGACATGCTTTACCACTGAATCCTGCCCCATGCTGGAACCTCAGTCCGCATCCGGCAGAGAAGGGAATGTGCCCGCCATCCCCAGCTCCAGGAAGGAGGGTGCTGGGGACTCGGTGTGTGGGAGGAGGAGGAATCTGGGGTTTCCTGATTTATTTTATTTCAGTGGTAAAAAGATGGAACCCAGGGCCCCAGCATGCATGAAGAGCCTGGACCTCCTCCCTTCACAGCCAGGGTTTCCAGTGTCACTGCTCTCAGTAGGTCTCCTGGTAGCTTTCTCCGAAGGGTCAGTGGTGTCCTGGCCCATTCTCAGGAAGAACCTGCACGGGGGCTCCTTCAGCAAGGGTGCCCCTTCCAGGCCTGGCTGGCCAGGTCCCTGTCCCTGGCTCGGTGACCAGGGACGAAGGCCAAGCTCGTCCACACATCCAGACCCAAGCCAGATGGCTCTGTGTGCTTCAGCGGCTGGGACACCCAGAGTCACCTTGACCTCTCCGTCCCACAGCTCTGTCCCCTGGCGAACAGTGCCCAGGACTCCCCGGCCTGTGTGCTAACGGCCCGCAGGGGAGGGACACTTTAGCCAGGAAACAAACCCTCCTCTCCCTGTGTGCTTCCTCGCTTTCCGCTTCTCTAATCTGGCACTTCCCCTTTGCCGCGTGAGCTGCCGACTGGAAGCAAACGCTCTATAAATTAAGAGGACTATGAACTTCACCGGGCCCTCCAGGTCCCTCTGCCTGGGTTTCCCGGCCTGCGTGGAGGCGCTCACAGCCACCCAGGCTGTGAGCCCGGGACAGCCCGGGACAGCCAGGAAGCAGAGAGAGAAGGGAAAAGCTAGGGCCAGAGCTCTGTCCTCTACAGGCACCTATGCAGGGACCCACTTCTACAGCCCAATCCCACCTTCTAAGAGCAAATTTGGCTAGGAATTCACCCATGAATGCACCAATGAACATAGCTCCCTCATGATCCAATCGCAGTCCTAAAGCTCCACCTCTGGACACCAGACAACAGGGACACTTTCCATCTAAATCAGGACAGACTGGTGCTGTGGTTCCAGAACTTCAGTGTGCTGGAATCCCCCAAGGGTTGTCAAAACACAGATTCCTTGGCCCCACGCACTGAGTCTCTGCTTCGAGGTGGGGTGGGATTGTTGGGTTTCTCACGAGTTCCTGGGTGGTGCTGCTGAAGCCCCCTTCGAAGATGGTTGGAGGGGCCAGAGGATACCAAGAGGGGGGTGGATCAGAGCTGGTCAGGGAGCAGGAGGCCCCCAGGCCCCCAGGAGCTCACCGCCTCAGCAAGGGCTCCTTATTGAGTTGGTTCGCTGAGGTGGTGACAGGGCCCCTGCTGGAAACAGATGGCTGGCCCTGGGGGTTTTACTGCAGTTCCTTCTGTGCGGAGCAGCAGAAACGGGTGCGTTCTTTGAACTTTGATGATGAGACTCATTTTCCTTGATGGTGTGTATTAATCACCAGATGGGAAACTCTTCTGTGTAAGGAAGGTCATAAAGATAAGCTGTGACATCCGAATGGCTGAGTTTCTTTTCTCTCATCAGTGTGGTTCAGATCTAATGTGGACAGGCTTTTCTTCTTCTTCTTTGGAGTTTTAAATCATGAGTTCTGATGTCTCAGCTCATCTGCAAATGCCAAGGCAGAAGAGGATGCACCTCTGTTCTCATTTCCAGTTCCCTATGTCCTGTTGGTTGCAATCGACCAGTATACGATACAGATTTTAAAAGTTCAAACTTGCCGCTAACAGGGAGACAGTATTTGGTTATGAAATCACCGAGATTCTTCCTCCTATGCATGGTCATTAGCAAAAGAATGCTATCTGATTTTTTTAAGAGCTGGGGATCAAACCCAGGGCCTCATCCATGCTAACAAGCACTGGACACCAAGCTGCTGCTTAGCCTCCCGAGTCTATTTTAAAAGCCTACTTCACAAACCATTTCAGTGAGCTGAGGGAACATGGGAACTGGCATGACTTTCTCCATGGCAGTCAGTCCTTAGGAGAAGTAATACTAAAATCCCCAGACAGGTGTATGAGAGCAAATATGCAGGAAATGATGTTTTATAGTAAAGATTTTTAATAAACAGCAGCATAAAATAATCAGTGTTTAATATCATTTCTGGGTGTGAAATACAAATGCGTATCTCCTCTACATAAAACAGGCTCCTTGTCAGTACAGTTCCAAGCTTGTCCTCTTGAAATGCCCAGAATAACAAATTAAACTTAAGTAATATAGTGATTATGTGCATGCAGTGAAAATAAAGGGAAGATATAGCAAGGTGAGCTATCTAATTACGGTCCTTATATACTTGAAGAAAACCTACTGAGTTAGAGACAAAGGAAACCAGGAAACAGACCAGATATAAAAATGCAGAGATATATTTTCACTTCTGTGATACAAACCATAAACATAGTTTTGTGCAAAAAAAAAAGAATCTGAAAAATAAAGTCATCTTACAAAACATTGTCAATAAGGCAAAAGATATTTTTTCAGTCTGTGAAAAAAATACTATTTAATACAAAGGGACTGTGTTTTGCAATATCACAGTGCTGTTAGAAAATACATTATTATAAGTGGTTTTGAAATTTAGTTTGCTTACCTTAATGATCTGTTATTACAAACTGTTTAAAAATAAACATCGTAGTTCTTTATAAAAAACTAACTTGAATTTATTTTTTTAATCATGAGAATGTTTTTCCAGAGAAGTATTTTACTAGCTCATGGAATGCTAATTTCCCTTTAAGGGACTCCTTAGAAAAACTCAGGTTCACTGAAGTTGTGTTTACTTCAAACAATAAATATTCTTGGAAAACGATTGATTGTCATATGATAAATTGTGGTTTGAAGCTTCATCATTAAACAGTTGCATAGCAACAAAGGATTCAAATATTCTCCTTTACCTAAAGTTAATATAGCGTCTGAATCAGCTTACTTGCCCTACAACACTACGTCTCAATTTATCCCCAGGAAATCAGCCAATTTGCGAGTTCACCATACCTATAAGTCTGCATTTGTTGTTTGAAGACTCAGGCTTGGGAAAATTGCAACACATTTTGGTAACCGGATTGCCCTGACTTGTGTGTGCGTTAACTGTATTTTTACAACTAGACCATGAAGGTCTTTCTAATTCTCTCATGTTCTGCTCACAATGTACACCCAGGAATTCCTTCGCATTCCGTCTCTTTCAGTCTCTTACAGCTTTAAAATAAAAACGAGACCCGGAGACACTGTTCTTGGAATAAAGGAGTTATTTTCTTTAACCAGAGAGAAGTCACATATAAAAGTTCTTTCTATATAGAACTTGAAACCCAGCAGAATTCTAAACTTGGCCAAAGATGCTGGCAGGTAGATGCCCGAGAGGCGCATGTGACGCCTCCCTCTGAGGAGGGCGAGAAGGAGGCTGCTGGTGACGCTGAGAGAGCACGGGAGTCCAGTTCTTGGTAGCCTTGGACATGAGAACCCAGAAAGTATTTGGCAGAGCCCTGCACAGGAGGCTACACTGGCTTTGGGTTCCGACTAACTGCATGTAAATCGCGATGAATCGTGGGGCTGGAATGCAATTTCTGAACTGTTCTAGCACAGAATAAGGAAGGCGAGAGCCCGGCCCTGATTACTGATGCTCTCGCTGGGCTCCTGCTGTTGGGGACAATGGATAGTCCCCCGACACCTGGAGCTCTTGTCATCACAGCTGCACATCTGTCCTCATTCGCAGCTGCCTCTGCCTCAGTGTCACCACTCCGGGAAGCACCTGGGGGCTGACACCCTGGGGACCCTGGGTCCTGTCCCAGGGACACCTGACTGGGCTGAAGGACCATTTTGCTGACTGTGCCTCTCCTGCTGCCTCATCACTTACGCAGCAACATGAGGTCAATCAACAATCAATTCCAGCACCCAGCTCCAGTAGTGTTTGGGTCCTATGCCCTGCGCCGTTCAAGGGCTTGTGTAAACACATAGTGACAAGCACAACGTGGGAAGGCCATCACATCCGAATAGGAGGTCCCTAGAGAGGCACACGCTGAGCCCCCCCTCCCCCAAGAAGCCCTGATATGAGGAGGCTCGGGGGCATGGGAACCTCGCTCTATGGCTCATTTCCACCCAGGATTTCAAATTTGGTTTGCTGTTTCCAGAACGGCTTCTGAACCTTGCCTGCATACAAACATGAGCCGAGTGTAGACTGCATCACGCTCGCTCCCCGGCGCTGGTCCTGAGCGGGGCATCAGGAAGACGAAGCACAGCAGACTCGGTAGGCCGGGAGCAGGATGGGGAGGCACAGGCGAGGCACCGCGACTCTGCTCGGTTTGCGGCTTGCTTCCTCCTCGCTGGTGTGAAGTTTCCGGTACTGGACGGAAACCCCGGGTCCCAACCCCAGGGCGCGGGCGGGAAGCGCCGTCCCTTGGGGTCTTCCTGGCCTCTCTGTCTGCTCGGTGAGACGTGGCTGAACTTCACAGAAGATACTTGCTGCAATGTCTGCGAGATGAGAACCTTATTCAGTAAAACATCTGGATACAAATCTCCTCTACGGCTGGCTTCCTCGTGTGTCCTGCTGACCACATTCACCAGTCCTCCCTTTACAGCTCCGCGGAGACCATCGACTCACTGTGCCCGTGAATGTTGGCGTCTCCCAGCAGCGACGGCTGCTTGGAGTCTATTTTGTAGGGCTTCTGAGCTTTGTTGCCGAAGACTGTGATGCCCATTCCGCCAGCGGGATGGCTGGGGAGGGACATGTGCGGCAGGAGGGGGATGTTGGCTTCCTGATTGGACCCCGAGGAGGGCAGGCTGGTCACGTGGCCGGTGCTGGTGGAGCCACTGGCGCTGCTTGGGGACCGGCTCTTGGGAGGGGGGCAGTGCGGGATCACCCTGGGGGGACCAGCCGGCTGGTAGTGGGCAGCGGGGAAGGCTGCGTAGCCGGGAGGTATCGGGTATCCGTTGATGGGGATGAAGCGCTGGCTCTGAGGTATTGGGGGGCCGATGAAGCCGGCGATCTGGCCCTGCGGGATGCCCTGGCCGGGGAACATGTAATTGGGAAACCTGGGGTTGCTGAGATTGCTCACCGGGCTGGCACTGAGGGAGGTGGTCTGCGTGGTGGCATTTCCCCCCGAGGGTGTGGTGGAACTGGTGTGACTGGACAGCCCCTCCCAGGACCGCAGGCGGACGTGGATGTCTTTGAACCTCGGCCTCCGGGAAGGAATCTCGTTCCAGCACTCGGTCATGAGGCTGTACATGCGGGGCGGGCAGTCCTCGGAGCAGGGCAGGAGCTGCCCCTTGCGCACCATCTCGATCACTTCCTGGTTGCTGAACCCGTAGTAGGGCTGCAGTCCGAAGCTGAAGATCTCCCACAAGACGACCCCGAAGGACCAGATGTCCGAGTCGGAGGAGAATTTGCCGTACAGGATGGCCTCGGGGGGCATCCAGCGAATGGGCAGCAGGGACTTACTCTGCACCCTGTAGTAATCCGCGGAGTAGATCTCCCTGGAGAGCCCAAGGTCTGAGATCTTGACGTGCAGCTGCTCCCCAATGAGGATGTTGCGTGCCGCCAGGTCCTTGTGTACGAAGAAGTGGCTGGACAGGTACTCCATGCCCGCGGCGATCTGGATGGCGATGTGCAGGAAGTCCCCATGGTCCAGGCTGGACTTCACCGTGCCGTCCTCGTCGCTGCTGCAGCCCACGTCGGAGTGTGGGGACCGCATGATGAGGAACTCGTGCAGGTCCCCCTGGTTCATGTACTCGAAGAGCAGGCACACGGGCTGCTCCTGCGTGACGGCGCCCAGCAGGCACACGACGTTCGGGTGGTGCAGCTCGGCCAGCAGCGAGGCTTCCTGCTGGAACTCTGTCCACTGCTGCGGGCTGTTGCAGTCTTTCAAGGTCTTGATGGCCACTAGCTGGGCGTGGTCCATGCCGGGGAGGTAGAGGTGGCCCTTGTAGATCTTCCCAAGGGAACACTCCCCCAGCTCCTCCATGAAACGTACAGCGGACAGCGGCAGCTCCTTGGCCTTGCTCTGGGGAAGAGGAAGGGAACATGTGGGTTAAAACGTTTCCAAGGAGTCCAGCATCCGGGAGGGAGGAGGGGGAGCCGGCAGGAAAAGGCTCTATAAATAGATCAAAAGCTTAAGCTGAAACTAATGGTGATGTGTTTCTTTAAATTTTCAGCAGAGTAAATCTTACCGATCATTATAGTTTTGTTTGCAATAGCAAAAGATTAGAAATAACCGAAATGTGCCCTAGGGGAGCCTGGTTAAATAAATTATGGCGGGGCTGGTGATTATTGCACATTTCGTGCAGTCCTGAGAAAAGTGGGGACGTTTACTATGTGTTGCCAGAGAAGGTTCTTCAGTCTTACTGTTCCTTAAAGATAAAAAGCAAAGGCAGGGTTAATGCTGGGTGCTACCATTCTGTAAAAGGAGACAAATATAGGATATTTCCACTTCTTTGCATAAAGGAAGCAGGAGAAGGCTTACAGGAGGAAGGTGGTGGTGGCCACTGAGTGTGGGATTTTCACCTCATACTTTCTAGTTCAAAATTTCTGAGCCAGAGATGTGATCTCTCCATTTAAAAAACTGAATAATTAAATTTAAAAACATCTGGCCAATCTTATCATCTGAATGATCAGATTTTTTTTTTCCTGTAACAATAGTGTGTCCATTAGTTTTCCTTTGCTTACTGGGTCTGGGTCTCCTGCGTGCTGAGCAGGTGCAGGTGTTGGGCTTTGCTCCAAGCCTGGGGTCTGCACGGGAAAGGAGGAGGAGAAAGGTTATGAACTGAACAGACTCTGCCTGTTTCTCTTGCAGCATTCAAATGGCTACTTTCGGGGGCAAGGGTCACCCAAGGTGACTTTTTCCCCCTGTAAGAAGATGTTATAGTTTAGATCTAGATGTCCCCCCCCCCACCATCATTCACTCAGAAGTGGGACCTGTAGATGGTGGTTGGACAGGGAGGGGTGGGGCTGGATGGAAGAGGCAGCCATGGGGGCGTGGCCTGGAAGGGTTCAGCCCCCTCCCTCCCGGGTCCTCCTTCCTCTGGCTGCTTCCTGTCCACCATGCAGTGAGCCGTCCTCTTCTGCCAGCCCCTTTGCTGTGGATCACTGCCTTGAATCACTGCCTTGAAGCCAGCCGAGGATGGACTGAAGCTTGACCCAAAATAAAATGTTTTATTCCAGCAGTGAGAAAGTGAATAGGACAAGGGATTTCAGCAATGATGTTTGTTAATGGTGTGAATGAGGCCGGTTGATGTAACACTCATTTGAACAGGATGGTGGCTATTACTTTGTGACTTGCACTGAATCCCTAGGCTTTTGATGACAGAGAAGGTAAGAGACTGGTACTAAAACTTCCTGTGGCAAAATGAGAATTAGGAAATAAACTTATGCAATATTAGACTCATTTAATGGGGTGCTAAAGCAGCACCCTCTTCTCCCCCATTGCTCGAGATTAACCCATGACAGCGCGGTATGATTCAAACCAAGTGAGCCTTGAACTCATGCAAATCTGGGTTTGCATCTTGGGACTGCTGTTTTTTGTTAATGCTCCAAGTACCGAGTGAGCCTTCACTCAGGCAGCAGCATTTTGCCACAGGTCCTGCACGTTAGCTGCTGACCCTGGGTGCCTCCTAACTTCTCTGTGCCTCTGTCCACACCCATACAATCCTGTTAAGAACGGCCTCACATGGCTGCGGAAGGAAATAAATACAACACCGTATATAAAAGTAATTTCCACCCACCCGGACCTTCTCTTTAAATCATTTTTCTTATCCTTGTGAAGGGGAGTCAATGCAGATGATTTATGTTTGTAGCCTTTGGGAGCTCCAGCATCTTAGATAACTCCCCATGCTTTCGAAGATCCCGTTTGAGTGTCTTCCTGTTAGCCTGGCTCTGCTCTCTGGTAGTTCTCAGTTGTTGTTTTTAAAATCTTACAAAGTGAAAGCAGATTAGTGTGGCGCCTGGGCAGTGCCACAGCCCTGATCCCCTGAGGATGCCAGGAGGCGCAGGTGGTGGTGGGGCTGGGGGAACAGATGTGGAAGAGCGGATCGGGAGCACTACAGGCCCCACTAGGGGATAGCAGTGGGGAGGAAGCAGTGGATGCCACACAGCCCGGGCCCCTGGAGCTGGCCCCATTCCCCGCCACTGTGGTAAGCAAGCTGGTTCTCTTAGGTTCATTTCTGGGAGAAAAATTCTTTAATTTTTGCTGGAGGAAGAGGCTCAGAGGAAGGGTGGGGAATTCTTGGGGTGCTGAAAAAGTTGTCGTGGCATCTGCAAGATGTCTGTCTGAGCCACTCTACTGTGGTGGACACCAGTGCAGCCTGCTGGCCAGCTCGCCCGCTGGACACACACACAGGAATCTAAAGCTGCTCAGCCCGGGCCACACTACGTGGGTCACCAGCTCCAGGTGCAGAGCCTGGTGGAACTGGGACCTTTTGACCCATAAGGAAGGGGCCTTTGGCCCAGTGTGGCTGGGACCTCAGTGACACCCACAGGCGGCAGCTGCGTCATGCTTGCCTCCAGCCTGTGAGGAAGGACTGTTCTCCGCAGCTGTGCAGAACCACATTTTCCCCTAGAGCTCCTCAAAGCCAAATGCGGGGATCTGCTTTGAAAGGAGGCAGCAAGAGCCCCCAGCATGGCAGATCGCGCCAAAGCCTCTCCTGGACACCTGTATGAGAGCTCCAGGGAAACACCCAGGAAAAGTGACCTGGAGCTGGGTTTTGGGGCGGGGGAGGCGGGGAGCCGTTTACACAGCGATTTTTATTTTTTAAATGCTCAAGTTACTTGGCACAAAGGAGTCCTAACTATAGAGCCATTTTCAAATTTTACCTAAATCCTGAACTAGTTAAAAAATAATAAAGACCCTTAGAGAAGCAGCCAGTAGGCTGTGAGGGGCGGCAGGAAACTAGCTGTATTGTTGGGGAACAGATGGTTTACATTACGCAAACCCTTTAGGCTCAACTTGTTTAGGTCTGGCGTATTGTAAATTATATTTCAGTAATGAAAGTGAAATGACCTCCGCTTGACCCCGAGCGGGCTCTGTCTGTTGGAGCCCGTGGACTGGGAAACCATGAAAGAAAATGAAGTCATAAAGTTTTGGCAGTTCAATTTGGGCTCATTTCAAGTTAAGGGTTATAAATCTGTTTAGTTTTCGTTTGACAAGTATTTGTCATACAGGGATGTACAGAATGTAAAGAAGTGTAAAATACACAGGGGGCCCAGGGCCAAAATAAACCGAGTACAAAGGCACAGCGGAGCAGCCGGCCGGGCGTCCACCTCTCCATCACCCTTCCATTAGCCGGGCAGTGGACGGCTCGGTTTATGGCATGCCGTGAGGCACTTAAGTACCTCGAGTGAACTAGGCTTTCGGTGAGATGTTAACATTTTACTCCTCAAAGTAAACACACATCTGCCTCAGTGTGGGTTTAGAAATTATATAATTTTGGGGGGGCCCAGATAAGGTTGATGTGGAAGCTGATAGCTGGCTGAAGACCCAAGGGTGCCTCTTCCTAGGGGCATTTGTGGACGGTGACTGGCGGGGCTGGCCAGGGGGCAGCTGCATGGGCCGAAGTGGGCAGCCTCTCTGACCCGAGCCATGTGCATACAGTGGGCACATGTGGACATCTCCCATCTCTCCACTTCGTACAGGAAAGCAGGGAACCATTGTCCACTTTTAAAACATGGTAGTGAATACAGATGGATGAAGAAATTCCATTAGACCAGTTACCCCCATCTGGGCACAGTCACACAGGGATCCATGCACGCTCGCATTCACGGCAGTACAACCCCAAATAGCCAAATTCCAGAGCAGCCTCTGTGCCCATCCACACAGGAATGGATGGAGAAGCTGTGATACTGACACCGTGGAGCACTACTCTGCCATAAAGAAGGATAAGCTTCAGTCGTCCACAGGAAAATGTTTGCACTCTGAGACCGTGATGTTAGGGAGGTGAACCAGATACACACGCTTAGCTGCTACCTGACTTCTCCTACATGAAACACCCAAAACATACGTCAATTAAAGAGCAAAATAAAAGCCAGGTATAGAAAATGGAGATGGGGGAGGGGAAGGGGATGGAAATCGACGGAGACACGTTGGCCTCTGCACCGCTCCACGGAGGACTGGGATTGTTACAAAACTCAGCCATGCACTAATGAAAATGAGAACTGGAAACAAAAGGGCCAGGGCAGGGACCTCGTCCCCGGGGAGGAGAACTGGAAGGGGCCTGGGCGAGTCCAGCTGGCCTCAGCCACAGCCGCAGCCACAGCCTCAAGGACGAGAAGCAAAGCTGCTGGCAGGTGGGAAGTGGGGCTGGGTGGCCCAAAGGCCCCGCTGTAAGCCGCTTTGGGGTGCCAGTTCCCAAGTGTGATGACTAGGCGGATCCCGAGGCTGCTCTGGGCAGGCAGACTCATGGTGCTCATCCTCGTTCCATTAGATAACGGGAGACAGACCGTGGTCCTATGGAGGTCAGATGGGCAGGCTTGGAAGCAGGAGGGCATCGCCAGCCCCTTTGCCCTTTGGAGGCACAGTTTCGGACTCCAGGAAGCAGGTCTCCCCAGCCTGGGGGCCCTGGTCAAATGCAATCACCAGTCCCACCTTGAATCTCTGGTTGTACAGGCCTGAGATTCTCCCTGTGTGACAGCCGGTGGGCTGAGCGGGGTGCTGACCTGGAGACTCCACTGGGGAAGCCACGGGAGTACAAAGCCTTCAGGACCAGATGCTGGTGGGGCTGGCAATCTGAGTCCCTGCACCAGGGACCACCAGGAATGACCAGGAACGGCCAGGGTATGTCCAAAGTACCTGGCTGAGCCATTCCCACTAAAATGAGTGGAAGAAACGCTGCTTGGAAAGATGCTTTGAAAATGCAGGAGGAAGAAAAGTGCCAGAATCACTGACCAGCAATTACCGGCTTGAATTCAAAGTTCTGAGCAATCAGTCTTTCAGCAGGCGCCGTGGTGCCTGTAACCCCAGCCACTCAGGAGGCTGAGGCAGGAGGAGTATCACGGGTTCAAGTCAGCCTGGGCAACTCAGCACTTAGCGAGCCAGGATCCCACCTCAAAATACAAAAGCGTGTGGATGTAGCTCAGCGCTCCCTGGATTCAATTCACAATACCACAAAAAACCTCTGTAACACGAATCAGGCCATGGGTTTGGTCTGTTTTCCTGTAGAGTCCATCATTTAGGACTTAACTGAGCAGCTCCATACCATGGTTCCTGCTCCATACCAAAGAGGATACATACACATGGGTACAGCGATGCTATGGAAGAGTCCCAAGGGGGTACACAGCTCTCCTCCTGTGGTTACAGCCTGAGCTGACTAACAAACATCATGTGCCCTGTGCTGAGCTCACTATCCTGCTGTGTGTTTTAGAGGCTACTGCGATAGGCTATACGCATCCTGCACATATCAACGCCTGTCCTCCCCAGTATAGGACATGAGAAGGGTCCGTGGTGGCCAACCCCGGATCTGCAGCTGGAGATTCCTAGGGTTAGTGCCCCACAGCGGGTCGGCCTGGCCGGTGACCCTGCTGAGTTCCCTCTGTGCCATGCGAGACAAGTGCTCCATGTGTTTAATCTTCACCGCAGTCCTCTGAGATTTGTACCATGATCTCCCCAGTTCAGGCATGGAAACCTTGAGTCACGGTGAAAAACTTCTCCTAGGAGAACATAACTACGAAGTGGCAACAGCGAGTGTGTCTAACCCGAGTGTGTCTGGCCCCAAAGCTGGAGCATGCTCTGGGAGCAGGCACTGGGGTTCACTGGATCCTCTAAGGGGTCCCCCTGGAGGCCGAGGAGGATAGCTGTGAAGTGGGGTGCTCAGGCTGCAAGACTCCGGGGGTCTGAGCAGGCTCTGTGGCCGGTGCTGCTGTCTCTGAGGCTGTGGGGCTGGTGACCAAAGTCCCTCCTGGGGACCTGGCCCTGGATTGCTCCCAAGAGTGTGGAGGCCCTGAGTGTAGCTTTTCTTCCCAGTGCATGTGGCTTTTCCCGCAGACCTCCTCCACACCAAAGCCCTTACCCTTTCTTGCACGTTTTACTGGTTCTTAGGTAAACTGTTAGATTTGCGAAATAAGCAACTTCACCCAGAACGGAACGGAAATGACTATATTTTAAAAGCTCAGAGGCCGCAGCCTGTTACCCCAGGAGATTACGGGCCTTTTCAAAGGCTCTGGATAAGCCAGTGCCTTCTGGCTTATGCAATCCAATTCTAGAGGGAGTTCCGACCTACACTTTGCCACCATGGCCCAGAGTTCAGCTGTGCTCCTCGGGAAGTGATTTAACTTCTGAAGCATTTCTGTTCTGCAGAGTGCAGCTTTCTGAGAGTCAGTTTGAGTGTTTGGTGGTGAGCAGGGTGGATTCTGCGGTGCGGTTACTGGAGAATGTCAGTGACAGAGGTCTCCTCTGCTTGGAAACGGACCCATCAGATGACAGCCACTGTGATGCCAGCTTGACCACCACACGCTTCTACCAGGCTCGACATTCAGCCCGTCTGGAGAGCCAGGCAGGAGAGGGACAGGCGTTCCCTAGGGTTTGGACATGCAGAGACCTGGATTTGGGTTTTGGTTCTGCTTCTTAGTAGCTATGAGCCTTTGGGTAAGTCTTCATCTCAAGGTTCTGGTTTTCGCCTCCTCCTCCCTGATAATCA
Organism: Cavia porcellus; assembly: GCF_034190915.1. Taxonomy (NCBI): domain Eukaryota; kingdom Metazoa; phylum Chordata; class Mammalia; order Rodentia; family Caviidae; genus Cavia; species Cavia porcellus. The sequence goes on from NW_026947484.1 coordinate 163,860,553, forward strand.
AGGTCCAATTTGGGATGGCTTCACTGGGCCACGGTGAATCTCTCCTGAGACAGGACGGTGGTCGCTTGGTGATGAAGTCCTTCCCCCATCATCAGCTCCACTTAGTTACTTGTTTTCCCCAGGTCTGAGCCAAGGTTGGTCACATCCTGGATGCCCTCCCAGCCACTGCTGATGGGTTTTAGCCAGGGTTCGGGCAGAGAGTGTGGCAAGGGGATTTCCACTCCCAGAACTGACAAGAGGGGTCTAGGGCTGTCCAAGGCACCGTGTGTGGAATCCTGGCTATCTCCACCCCCATCCACACAGGTTGGGGCTCCTGCTCACCCCACCCTGTCCTGGACTCAGCAGCAGGGGTCCTGAGATTTATAATCATCACCGTAACAAAAGCAAGAGCCGTTTCCAGCCCCTGATACCCGGGACATGCCAGACACACGAGGTGTCACAAGTACCCTTTCCAGGGCCGTTTTCACGCTCTCTGTGCAGTTCTCTGTGCAGAGAATAAAGGTTGGGGGGAATTAAGAGAATTATTTGCCTAGGATCTCACAGTCAGTTCTCACATCACAGAAGCTGAGATGTGTAATCCTATCTGTCTGCCTCTAAATCCCAACTCTTTGAAGACAGTCAAAGTACCTCCTAGGAGTTAAAAAACAATGTGGCAGGAGAGGTCAGTGTGGCGGGGAGGTGGGGACTCCTGGGCACCGGGATGGATTTTATAACTCGAGATTGGTCCTTTAGGTTGGGGATGCCTCACACTCCTGGGGAGACTCTGCCCCACCTCCCTGAGGAGCAAAGCTGCACCCCAACCTGCTGCTTTCCCCTTGGGGAGGTGGAGGCAGAGGAAGAAGACACGAAGTAAGAGATGAGAGGGAAGTCAGCCTTCCGGGCTCCTCTGCAAAGGTTAGGTGTGCAAAGGACACACACACACACACACACACACACACACACACACACCACACACAGATGCTGTAGAAGTAAAATCTGTAATGCAATCTCAAAAACTCGTGCCTCTCAGGCACTGAACTAGAGGGTTAAGCAACTTGAGATCATCCTTAAGCAAAATAAAAGAAACACAAACAGCCCTTGCTCAGATGCCTCCTCCCTCCCCTGGCAGCTGAGGAAATGGAGCAGTGGGAGGCTGCACAGCCTCGCACAGTCCTGGGTGGGAAGTGTCCCCAGGCTTTCCGGGGACTCCAGGCCCAGCATCTCCCTCTCCTCATCTGCTGGCAGCTCAGCCCTAAGATGCCTCTCTGGTCCACGGCTCCCTCTCCCCAGTGACCTCCTGACAGCTTCCCCGCCTGACCTGCCAGGCTGCCTGTGGCCCCCAGTGCCCCCTGGTGGGGCTTCTGTATTCCTTTCTAATCTCCCAGGAGCCTCAGGCCTCTTAATCCCCAGGCTCAGGGGAATACCAGCAGCTCAGCAGGCGAAGAGAGATGGAAATAGATAGCTTAAACCCCCAAGGACACATTCATGGGGTAAATAGAGCTGAAGCCCTGAATTTTGAAAACAAGGGCAAGGCAAGGGCAGACCAGCTGCTTCCTTTTGTTCCCAAAATGTTTTGAGCTGAAACGCCTTTCTATTTTGCTCTGGAGAAGTGTCTGTTTCTAGGGCCCTCCCACGCTTCTTGTGTGTCCCTCCTTTTAGATTTTATAGGTACATGTTCTATCCATGTGGCAGTGAGCAGTGACTTTTCAGAGCATTTTAGAGATGGGCTGTTTACATCCAGGAATTTTCTTGAAGGTCTCTGAAGCCTTTGTGCCTTTTCCAAGAGAGGCGCTTGGGAAGAACCAAAACAAACAACCTCGGAGCTCCGATCTGATCAGGCCAAATCTCTTAGGAGAATAAGGAAAAAGAAAAGTCAGTGTTTGTTTGTGTTGTTTCCTTTTCCTCCCCAACTTGGACAAAGACTGGATGGAGCCCTCCCTGCATCCGGTCTGGTTCAGAAGAGGCTATGCAAGGCTTTCTCCTCCTCCTCCTCCTTCTTTTGAGACAGGATCTCACCATGCAGTTCAGGCTGGTCTTGAACTCACTTTGTAGCCCAGGCTGGTCTCCAACCCACAGTGACCCTCCAGCCTTAGTCTCCCAAGTACTGGGACTACAGGCATGCACCATCATATCCAGCCAAGGCTCACTTCTGAAAGGAGCCAGAAACAGACGGCAATGTTTGCTTCGCCAGTGCTCTGGGAAAACTCAGGCCGTGAATTTTATATTTGTTTCTTTGGTCAAGGAGGACACAGCGCTGTCACGAGTCCCGGGCTGGGGCTACATCACTCAGGCCCCACAGTGACCGCACCAGCCCTACAGGGTGGGCAGAAGCCCCACGGCCTGTGGTTATGGCGCTGGCCGGCCAAGGCTGACCCAGTGCAATCAGTGGCTTGCCAGGCTCTCCCTCTTTCTACATAATTTATTCTGTGGAAATGTTACAGGGTCAGCAGGAGCCAGGGCTGTACTTAGGGTCGAGAGGCCCTATGTTTGTATTTTATACCCATTCATCATTACCCCTCCACTGTGAAAAGGGTGGTCTGTCTGGATTTCAGCGTCCTGGGCTGCACAGCCGCGGGCTGGTCGCTGCTGGGAAGAGTGGCCGGGAGAATGAAGGGAGGCGATGGGCATGGAAGAGCCCAGAGTCATCCTGGGCCATTCGTGTTCATGGGTAGACATTTGCTTTCTCTGTTTAAGCCTCAAGCTGAGCGCTTCTCCGCAACACTGCACATTCTCGTCCTCAGGCATGGGCACATCCCGCCTCATGAACAGGACAAAAGAAGCTGGGGGGGCGACCAAGGTTCCCCCGGCATTGGCAGGGGGGCAGCAGCAGGAGAGATCTTGGGAAGTGACCGTTGCTCCTTGGGAAGCTGCAAGCCAGAGGACGCTAAGGGCGCTGGGGTGCCAGCTCCTGGGAGCACGGAAAGATGAACCCATGGCAGCCTGGGCAGTAAGGGTTTCGCAGGACGTCCGTACAATGCTGTGGTGTACGGTGTTATGCAAGACCCAGTCACAAGATGGCATTCAAAATGAATGGGCGCTTCTCAGAAGATGTGCAAGTGGTGCACAAGCATGTGAGAGAATGCTCCTTGGGGCTGGCCATCTGCGAAATGCAGATTAAAAGTGCCCCGAGACAACAGCAGTCCTCAAAAAGTCCAGTAACCACACCTGCGGGCACCCACACTGTGGGTGGAAGGGTGGCCCAGTCACCACCACTGTGGAAACCCGTGTGGAGCATCCTCAAAAAACTGAAGGTGAGGGGCTGGGGATTTAGCTCAGCGGCATAAGCGCTGCCTTGCAAGCAGGCAGTTGTGAGTTCGATCCTGGTACCGATAAAACAAAAAGAAAAAACTGAAGGTGGAGGTTCCAGTTGGCACAACCCTTTCTCCCCTCTGCATTTGCCCAGAAAAGTTACAATCATCCTAGTACAGTGACACACGCACGCCATGTTTATAGCAGCACCATTTACAACAGGCAGACCTTGGAAACAGCAGGCATGTCCAGCACCAGGTGGACAGGTAGGGGAACGTGGTATTCACACAGAGTGGGGAGCTACTCTGCCACGAAAAAGAGAATCTGGAGGCGTTGGTGGGAAACCAGATGCAGCTGGAGAAGCTAAGTGAAGAAACCAGACAAATACACGCCCAGATACGGTGCGGTTTCTCCTACGAGAGAAGGTTCATTTATATTACCAGTTTATCTTAGTTCACCGAAAAGGAAGATTTCTGTTATTATCTCTGTCCTTTTTTAAGAATCTTTGGTTTATGTCTTGGACTCTGAGCAGTTACCTTGGAGATAATGATATACAGTAAAATAACTTGTTATTCTCTTATGATTTGATTATGAAATTTTATTTTACTTTTTCATGAGATAAAACATTTTTTTAAAAAATTCCACTGTGCATGTAAACTGGCTTGCTAGAAGCTAAGACACTGAAAGATTGAACCCCATGTCTGCCCCCTCCAGGTCCACCTGTGACCTCTGTGACCTGCAGGGTGGGTAATTATTTTTTCATAGCAAATATTCATACTTGGCAAGAGAACAGCAATTTTGCTGGAGACTAAATACTTACAAATGAATTTTTAGCATTTAAATAAACTTTAAAGCTGCACCAACGAATATGCAAAACTATTTTCAAGACTTAAATGCTAAATGGAAATAAAAATCTTAACAGCAAAACAAAACCAAGTAAGATAGGGGTTAAGGTCCCAGTTATGCAATTTCACTTAATAGGCAAAAAGCTAATTAAACATGAAAACTAGTTGATTTGAACATGAAGATGTTTTTATCTTGAAATTTTGCCATGTGGGCCAGAAATTCCTCTGAGTTCACTGAAGAGGAAGGTTTGTGCTAGCACTGTTCGGATAGTTAAACGCAGGTATCTTGTGCTCCAAGTAACTGATTTGAATATAACAATATGCAATGCCTACCCATTCTTACTCCTAATCACTATGCTTTGAAATTTTAGTTTTTCTCTTTAAAATAAAATAGATTTGAAAAGAAAAGCACTACAGAGAGACGGTGGATGTTCGCTCAGTGACCGGTAGGTACCCTGGAGTGGGTACCGGGAAGGAAAGCTAGGCCAGAGGAAGAAGAAGCCACGACTATTTAAACACAGCTCTTTGCTTGGAGCTGGGCCTGAGCTGGAAGCCTCGTCAGTCTCAGCTCCCGGAGGCAGCGAGGCTGCACTCCAAGGAAGGGCAGTGACCCTGGACTCCTCGCTAGGACCCCGGCGACCCAAATGTTGAAAGACACAGATGAGAAGCAGAAGCTAAGTGGGTTGGTTTAGCACAGAGCAGGCAGGGCCTGACAGGCTGAGCTACAACAGCACCCAGCGGCTGCAGGAAGGGCAGCCCTCTTGTAGAACACTCTTAGTCATAGCAGGGATTAGTTTGGGTTTGGGTTTGAGGCATAAAAAGCAGTTTTTAATTGTGGTTTTATATATAATGTATATTGCAAAATTTACTATCTCAACCATTTTTTAATTTTACACTAACTTCAAGAATTTAAGTGCATATTGTCAGGCAATAAGAAAAAATTTGGGGGGGGGGGCAGGGATTGAACTCATGACCTTGCACTTGCCAGACAGGCACTTGTGCTGCTGAGCTAAACCCTTGGCTCAAGAAAGACTTCTTGATATGAAGCTTGTACATAATGTTGGCTCTCTCTCTGTCTCTTTCAGACTGGTATGAACATACGGAATTCCCTTCACTGAAATTTTAAAATACAGTCTGCATTCTGAGCCTAGAGGCTTGGTAGTGATGACTCCTAGGTCCCTTGTGGCCCCCAAACTGCACATCGAGGTGGTAGTCAGGCTGGACGGGATCCTGGTGTCGTCAGACCTGACTCCACATGGATTGATGTCATCACCCTGGGAGTCTGGGTTTGGCTCTCCCCGAGGCCAGGGAAGCAGCTTGAGCTGCAGCGCTTACCTTGGGCTTATAGGCACTCAGCATGGACATCTCCACGTTCTGGCCTCGGACGTGCTTGGGTTGCCGCTGCACTGGTGGTGACGATGACTTCTGGTTATTGCGACAGACACAGATGAAGAAGAAGAGGAACGCGATGGCGAGCGGGATGGCCACGCTGGGCACCAGGATGTACAGGATTTCCATTTTATTCTTCTCCTTGGAGTCCTTCGAGTCTGGGCACAGAAGGGAGAGAGAGCAAAGGTCATACTCCCCACACAGCTTCAAACGAGCTGGTTCTTCCTCCAAGACACACAGGCCCCCACGCAAGAAGGGACCCATGCGTATCACACTTTGTTTCTGCCCACTCGCGCCAGAAGTGACTGAGGTTTAAACGTTTACAGTTGGAATGTTTGCAGATTGTATGGGGACCTGATAACGATTTTGATTTCCGGGGGGCAGGGACTCCCCGTATTGCCTCTCTTGAGCAGCAGACCTGCATTTCTCCAACACCCTCAGAGTTAAACAGTGGGTGAATGCACTGCATACCCTGGAGCCCTCCTGGTACCACAGGGCTCTTTCTCTATGGGCGCCTTGCTGAGAGGCCCCCACCCTGGTCCTGGCTGGTGGGGACCCACAGGCCTGTTCTGTGTCTTTCAGAATCAGTATCACTAAAGCATCCAGACTCCAGTCTCCCACTGGCCTGAGGATAGAGGGATCTGAGTTCAGGTTCAGTTCGGAAGGGGCAGGTGACCCCTAAACAAATCCTTCCCTGTCTCAGCCTCAGCTGCAGACATGGAACGCATGTCGGGGATGGCGCCTATCACCCCTCCAGCACAGAAGCATTGTATAACTTGACACTTCCGTGAAACCTCAGAATTCTTCTTAAATGGTTTCACATGAGCCCAATAATTATGCGTGCTGACACTTTGAAGTCCAGTTCTGAAACCGTATACATGCACTTTCCCATGGCTTAGCAGAGAGTGTAATCTGTGCAGAAGGATGTGGGGTACGCTTTCCTTTTTATCGGCTTGATGCTGGCCCTTAAAAGTACAAACTTATGGCAGTATTTTCATCAATGAATTATTTGACTGGTAAAACAAACACAAGAAGTATAACATGGCAATTAGAGGGTTTACATAATGCCATGGCCTGACCACCCAGATCAGTTATTTTTACTTTAAGAAAACCCAAAGTGTGAAAATAAAGATTGACACAAAACTCAGCGGTGAGTATTTACTTTGCAAAAGAATTATTATGCATCGTGCAATTTCCCTTCCCTCCTTCAGCAGGCCAGCAAGGGAGGGCCACGCACTAGTGTAGTACCGGGAATGTAAAACTGAATACAGCGTAACAGTAAACACAGCATACCCTCCATCCTTTAGCAGCTCACGGACCCGTAAAGAAACAGAGGGCCAACATGGGACGTGGGGTGCCACAGGGCTTGGGAAGGGTTAAGTCCAGTTACTGAGAATAATCAGATTAATAACCTCACTACCAGTTTTTCTAAGTTACTATGTGCCAGGTACTTCCCATCATGAACTCATTTTACTCTCAAAACCAGCTCCACGAAGTAGCTGACACTCTCTTCCCCGAGCCAGGTCCTTGCCGGAGGATGAGTGGGTGGTGAGCCCAAGCTGCCCCCCCCCGACCTGTTTGCTATTTCACTGTGCTGGCAGTGACTTGGGGAGTCCGCTGTGTGGCACCCATCTGCTCAGAGTAGAGACCCTCCATGCAGGGGAGTAAGAAGGGGGTCTCTGAAAGGTGGGGACCAACACTGACGCCTCAAAAGATGTGCTGACTTTGAACCGTGCACCTCACCTGCTTCAATGGGTCAATACATAGTGAATTAGACATTGCTGGGGACCATATCATCACCGCTAGGTGCCTTAGCAATGAGTGTATGATGTCTGTGGACAGACAGAGGGGCAGTAGTCATGGGAGGGAAAGAGGGGGTACCTCGGGCCTGGTGTGGATGCACCACACACACACACACATACACACACACTGCCTATGTTGGTCTGCTTTCTGTCTCTGACAAAACACCCAGCATAAGCAAAGGAGGTCAGGTATACCATGGTCCACTGGCTCCACTGCTTTGGGCCTGTGGAGAGGCAGAAATAACATGGTGGAAGGGCGTGGTAGGGGAGAATTGCTCCCCTCCGGGCAGTCAGGAAGCAGCAAGGGGAGAGCAGAGGAGAGGAAAGGCCGGCCAGTGAGACTCCCCGAGTTAGGTCCCTGTCCCTTCACGTAGGTCCCTGTCCTGTTTCCATCCCCCCAGGAATGCCAGCAAGTTCCGAGCTCCCCAAGGACTAACCTTGTGAGGTGTAGGCCTCAGGAGCAGCCACCTTCTGAGCACAGACCATAAGGCACCTTGAGTGAGGTAGGATGAGGAAAAGGCATTTAAAGGTAGAAGCCCCACAAGACTGCCTTTGCCATTGTCTTTGGACTCGAACTGGCGTCTGCTACCCTCAAAACCATCTGGGATCATAGTACACACTGAACAAAGAAACCTGGAAAATTCACGTGTGTTCCCTGCCACAACTCAGTCACTCAGTTTGTCTTCAGAGCAGAGGGAGACGTCGGGATAAACGTTTGGGGCTGGAAACTCAAACTAACCTCATGCAGGAAGCCGCCTCTGTGATCTCCATGTCCTCCTGTATGTGCAGAGTCATCGTACCCGCCCCAGCCCTGCTTGGTTCACATGTGACTCAAAGAGACAATGGTCGCCAAAGAAGCTTGAATAATCGGAAATTGGTATACAGCTTCGGGTGCTGTATTATTAACGGGATAGGATTTCTCAGGGTCCTGGGGGCGGATTTCTGTTGTTATTCTTGGATTTTCGGTGAAATCATTACAAGCGTAACGATGACAAAAGGAATGAGGCTGATTTGGAACTAATGTGACCTGGTCATTTTTCCAGCTGGATCGTTTTAGTAACAAGAGAAAGTAAGAGGTCACCTGTCTGGAGGACAAAGAGGGCTACCTGCATTTGTCCCTATCAGGTTACTCCTCACGGAGGCCCTTTTGTTGTCAATGGGCGGTGGGCTATGAATTCCCCTGCCCCTGCTGGAGAACAACTTGGAGGAGCTAAATGCTTCAGATACAGTCAGCAGGGCTCCCTGCGCAAGGACCCAGCAGGACACAAGAGAAATAACAGGGCACAGTGCGAGGTGACAGAGAACAAACTCAGGCCTACTGTGAGCTTGAGTCCTTCCTGGGCCCTCTGCATTTGGCCAGAAGAGGGCTCCATCTCTGGCTTTAAAAGCCTTCTAAAAAGATATTTTATAGAAAATTAGCCTCACTCAGGAAGAACGAGGAAGGGCCCAAGCATTTCCTCCGAGGGTGAATCCCTCTTCCACCAAGCCACACCGAGCCTTGTCCTTGAGCTCTCCTTCCTCCTCCTCACCCACACTGTGGCATTTCCTCAACTTTGTGCAGAGAGAAACCAAGGTTGACAAAGGCTAAATGAAATCCCCTGACTAATCACCCTAAAACATCGTCTGGAATTGTTTTCCATCATCCTCTTCAGCCGGCCAAGGTTCCTGTTCCGGAGCCCTAATCTCCGTGGGTATTGGTCCTTTCTGAGCCATTACGTGGGAACAATGGGCATGATGCTTGCTCCACACTTGAAAGGGTGATAGAAACTTCTAGTGCACTGAACAGAAAATTGGTTGAAAACAGGAATGGTGAACATTTTCAATACTTTGGAATAACTGTTTAAAAGTTAGTGCGTATATTAGTTACATGGAGTTCAATGCTTGGGATTTTTGCAACTAATAATTTAGTCCAGATCACATGATGAATTTCCTTTTAAAAATCAACAGTTTGGTATCACAGTCCACATCTGACATTCTTGTTCTATTTTTACAATGATATTCAATACTTTGTTTAGTAATTAAACATAATGGAGAAAGCACTCCTTTCTTAGCCCAGAGCTTCAAGCAAGGCAAACACAATTTCTTACTTGGTGGGTACTTTTGTAATGGGAAACATTGCCTGGGTTATTACTCTTGAGTTAAAACAAGAAAGTGCTCGGATTGTAAATATGACAAAGGTGGGAAGAAATCTTATAGAACCTTAGAACTCAAAGGAAATGAAACCAGTTTAAACCATGATCTTGTCTGAAAAAAATGTAAAAACCACAGAAAACAAGAATCACAAGTATTCATTATTTGAGAATCATCAAGATAAGTGAGTTGGTGGCAGAACACTGCACTGGTGACTTTATCCGTAACCCTGGAAGCCCAGGGACAAAGGGTCTGGTCAGCATTGGTCAGCGTGCTGGGACCAGGCACTCACACCCTGGACTTCACGATACAAGCGTGAGCGAGTGATCGAGGGCTCCTATAGTCTCACATGGATTTGTTCACAGGCTGCACAGGCTGCATCGGCGATTAAAACTTTTCTCTCCAGGAACAGGTCTTCATTACAGTAAGTTAGGACAGCAGTCCGCCTGCGAGCACTTGGAGACCCTTTGTACGTGAAATCTGGCATCCACTGTCTGCACTCTGGGTCTCTGTCCTCTATGAAAGCTAAGACTAGGCTCATCCTTTGTGTTTAAAAAGATTTTTAATTATGAAAAAGCCACATAAGGAAATTTACCATCTTACCTCTGCTTCATTTTACAGTTCAGTAACATCAAGTATATTTGTGGCCTTGTGCAGGAGACCTCATCTTGCAAAACTGAAACTCAGACCCACGGAGCACCATCTCCCTAACGCTCCCGGCAGCCACTGTGGGTGTTTCCGTGATCCAACTACCCTAGATTTCTCATCTAGGTGGAATCACAGTCTACATCTTTCCACAGTTGGCTTGTTTTGCTTCACATAATGTCCTTGAGGTTCACTGCTGTGTGCTAGGCTGTCCAGGTTTCCTTCTGAAAACCTAAATAGCACGGCGCTGTATGTTTTCTCTTCCCCCAACTCAGCAGCGGGGACTTAGGGGCACTTGGCTGGCTTCCACTGTGTGGCCCCTGCCGTGGCGAGGCTGCAGTGAACAGCCTGTGCTGTGTGAGACCCTGCCTCCAGTCCTGGGCCTGAGGCCCTAGGTCTGACCCTTAGCACTAAAAAGGGCCTGCCTCGTGAGGAACACCCAAACAGGCTTGCTGGCTACTCTGCTTCTGACTTTTGAGGGGGCAGGGAGCTGCTCCCCCAGCAGCTGCACCTTGCAGGGCTCGCCTTCCCCACCCTCAGACTGCTTCCATGCACGGTGACCACCATGACACATGTGAGGAGCTGTCTCACTGGGGCTCTGATTTGCGTTTCTCTAAGGACCAGTGACTCTGAGTGTCTGCACACACACTATTTGGACATTCGTACATCTTCTTTGGAGAATGACAATTAAGTCCTTTGTCAGACTTTTAATTGGGCTAATCTTGAAATCCGATAAAACCTAATAGGTTTCCTAAAATTAAATGTCTTTCATTTTCAATACAGTGGTAGACCAAGCACTTTTAAACTTCAGCATGCATGGGCCAAGTCTTAGGTGGCTCACAATATTCTAGAAAAGGTGGAGGGATAGGTAACGACATCGGTGGATAGGTTTGTTATTCACCGTGTGCCTTCATCTAATAATCACCAAATCGGCTCTCATTGGGGTGCCCATGCCTGGGAGCCTGCCTACTCAACAATCTTGTTAAAAGGAATACACTTATCAAAATTAAAAGAAGTCTCAATCTAGAAAACATTGTTTACAAAAACAAAATTTTAGAGGATTGTACACAATAATTTAAAATAATAAACTCAAATCACCCACTGAAATATTACAAGTAGATATTATAACCTGCAATCTGGCTTAGAAAGTTTGTGATTAGACAAATCTACCACATAATGCTGAGCACTGTATGTTTTAGTGGAGACCTCCAGGTTCAGCTGGAGAAAGCAATCACAGGTCAACATTGGTCCAAAATTGTCACCAAGGGCACTGACAGTGAAGTAAAACCTTCCCTGCCACAGTGCGATCAAGACTGCCTGGTCCTCTCTTAATTCTATGGTTAAAAAAAAGAGAGAAAACAACCAACCAAATAACCAGAATGCCGCTGAAAGATGTGTTCTAAAGAGCTGCCCTAGATTTTAAAGGAGAATTTCAAAAAGGCAAAAATTCTGCAGAGCAAGGAAATGGAGAAAGGAAAAGTAGAAGATGGAATGTGCTTTTTAGGACAAAAAGGATGTGACAATGTCTCCAAATTGTATGAGAAATCACGCCAGGGCTAAGACGGGTCTGTTTGTCAGTTTGTTCCTCATTGGGGGACTTAAAAAATCCCAATTAGTGGTCAATAGTTAAAAAAAAAGAAAAAGTCAGGCTTCTGTGCAAGCTTTGGCCTCCACGGTGCCTTCTCAAGTCTGTTTTACCCCCGAGCCCTGCCCTGCGGGTTTCCCGAGGGCCCTCTCTCAGGTCCCTTCTTTACAGAACTCCCGAGTCTGTCTGTTGATGCCAGTAGCTCCACACGGACTTTTGACTGAGGAAGCTAACTGACGGCCCCACAGTTGTGGGGTCCCGTCACCCCACGGTTAAGATGGCAATGAGTCTTCCACGTCAAGTCACAGAGGCTGACATCCTACAGGCATGGTGGTGGCCTGCAGTTGGGGACTTTCAAAAGCTATTGGACAGCAACTTACCCCTGCATAAATGGCTGCTTTATCCTGAGCACAATTAAACACAACCTCACCGTTTAAGAGAAAATTACTCTGGTTAAAAATACTCATGGTCCATGGCTCAGTTGTCAGTGCTGGGTATTCTTGTTCTTCACTTGGTGGAAAATGCATGGACTGGAAACTAAAGCACCTCTTAGAAATCTCTGCAGCACAAAACACCTCTCGCAGAGAGTTCTGGACCATAAAAAGCACTGCTCTGTTCCTTTTTCTCCACCCCTCCCCACATCCAGTTCCCTGTAATGTTCAATTTTGGTTTGAAGCAACAGCTGAAAGACAAATTGCTCTACAATGGGTCTTCCACGAGGGCTGGAAGAAGGCTGCTGGCGGTGAGTTCAACACTGCAGCGTTCGCAGTCTGGAAAACATCTGCCATGCCCCGGATGGTAAAGCACTGTGTGCAGAAAATGGTTTATGACAAAACGAAACCCGGGCTGGTGGTGGGGCAGTGACGGGGAGTCTGGGCTGCGCAGATGCAGAGCGGGCAGTGCGCCCTTCGGGAAACGGCTGCCAGCCAGGGCGCTCAAAGGAATCGAGAGGAAGGGGCCAGGGAGCCGGGCTCAGATGGCGACACCGCTCACGGCTTCCCTGTCAGAGGTTCTCACAGGTGGAGCTGATTTAGGAGTAAAAATGACCCTGCTGCTCAGGAGTCATGGCCTGGTAGAGGAGGAACCTGGGCCTCGAGGAGAAAGAGATGACGCTGACACTGTGGTCCCAAGATGTGACCAAATAAGATAAAGGACCACGACAGGACCTGCGGAGCACAAGCCAGCAGGAGTGTGGCCCCCAGAGAGATGGAGGAACAGACAAGGCATCTCACCCTGAGGAGGATGCAGCTGAAATGAAACAGCCAGGGCGCTGAGGAAGAGCTGGCAGAGACCTGATGGGCCATGGTTCCAGCTGCAGAGCTGGGGAGAGAAGCAGGGCCAAGGCTCCAGGAAACGGTGACGCAGGGGACAGGCCCAGATGTTGGCTGGAAAGAGAAGTTTCTTTCTGGATGAGTCTCCGCCCTGCCCAGGGCACCTGGCTTTGAAGGTAGAGGCAGGGACTAGAGGTGATGGGATGGCAGGAGCAGTTCAGGTAGGGCTCCTGAGACGACAGCCAACTGAGGATGGATGGAGGTGGACTTGAGCTCCAGTCCTGCCTGGACCTCGGAGGTGACCATCGACAGATAGACAGCGCCCACAGGCGTGGTAGACCCGGAGCTCAGAGGGAAAGGCCTGTGGTCGAGAAAGGTGCACGTGTTCCTCCGAGATCATCCAGAGCCTGTGTTCAAGCAGCTGCAGCACAGTGGGCAGAGGCAGCGTCCAGAGGCCGTGAGCCGTGACTGTAGCAAGAGCAACTCAGCTCCCAAAGTGGATCGTGACACAGAGGAAGCAGGGGGTGGTGTTCAAGGGTTAAATGAATGAATTCCACTCATTTGTATTAAATGTCAGCATGGGATTCAGGGAAGAGCGGTCACCGTTATAATGTGAAGTGCCCACAGCAGGCGGGAAGGCGGGGAGGGAAAGCAGTGTGACAGCCTCGCTCGTGGATTCTCTGGGGTGATGAGCTTTGCCTGTGCAGACGAGCGCTGTCTGCCTCTTCATGAAGTCTGAGATGCAGTTGGTCTCAGCATGTATGGGTTTTGGTGAGCGACCCAATAAATATATTCAGCACCATAATATTCTAGTGGGCAGATGCCCAGGACTGGACAGACAGAGAGGCCAGGTCTTGCTCAAATTATGTCTGGCCTTTCCCCCCCTTTTTGCCTGAGCACTCTCTGGGTATACAAGCAATCCTACGGGAGCCAAGCACCAGGATTCACGGCACGTTCTGCCTAACTCTGACTTTGCTCTAGAGTTTGAGGCCCACAGGTCACATGCGGCCAAACGGACAGCACAGTTTACGGCCTCTGTTTCATTCAGGTGATGCTTCCTGCGCTAGACTTACCTGAGGGGAAGCGCTGTAGGAGGAAAATAAAAACCCCACGAGGACTGCAAATCTCCTTAACCCTGACCTAACTGAGGACCGCAGGGATGTTCCCAGGACCCTATCCCACCGAGAATGGAGGAGGAGGACGCAGGGCAGGTCTTCCCTACACACCGTGCACAGCTCACTGCTAGAAGAGCAGTCGGTCTTTCCTCTGTCTGTCTGTCTCTCTCTCTCTCCATCCATGCTCCATGTAATCACAGATGCACACAAATCACCATCTATACCTTGACTGCAGGTTTGAGTCCTGAATCCACTTCTTATTAACCATCAGTTACCTGACCTTGCCAAAGCCTTGGTTTCCTTTCATGGGCATAAAAACCCCTACCGGGAGGGGTACAGACCTCTTATTCCTGTGGTAACGCACGGTCTCTCTAGCGTGGTTTGCAGCTCACTGTAAGCACCCACTAGACAGCCATTTCTGTCTGATGTCATTGTTTTTCCAGAGCCCACAGCTGTGTGGGGAAGGAAAGGGGTTCCCACCCGGCCTGGCCGTGCTGTGTGCTGAGTGATGGTGGCGTGGCCTGTGGTCGGTGCGGCTGGGCCATGCAGTACCCCAGGCCTCTGCTGTGAACACCTCCCCCCGCCCCATCCCCGAGAGCCGCTGGTGCAGGATAAAGAACCGTGGACACCACACACAGGGGACCTGGCTCTGCTCACTGGCTGGCGGCCTGGGCTGTGTTTTCTTCACGTGGCTAAACAGCACCGGAAATTCTTACTCAGCCTGGTGTAATTTTGGTGAGGAATGAAGTGAAAAGGAAAGTCAGGTGTACTGTGGGGTCACTGAAGCAGGGCCCCATTATGTTTATTTCCCTAGCGGTGGACTCCTGAGGGCAATTAGAAGACGTCTTCCTCAGGTGGTGGCCCACACTGTCTTCTAGAACTTTCTCACAGGGTGCTGCTGGTCTCTCAACAGCATGTTCTGATCGCATGTCAAGGGTTCCCTCCGCCCTTACTGGACGCATGTGTGGCTTGGCTTGAAGAATTCAAGAAGAATTTCATTCTTTCAAAATGAAATGAAAATATTCGTCTTCTTTTTAATTTTAAGTGGTGAAACCGACTTGTTTTTTCTAGATCTAAATTTCACCTGAATTTATTTCTCAGATGACTGGAATTAACCAGTCCTCATAAACTTAACTGTGTCTTCCGCAGACTGATAAGAGATGGAGCATTTCCAACATCAATGCTGTGTTGATGTGTAAACGCTACAGTGCTGCCTGGGTCATCCGATGGCAGGGCTCTTCCTTGAGGGGAGCATTTCTCCGGGTCACGTGTCACAGAACGGGAACCAGCAGGGTGGGGCCCAGAGTGGAGCTGGCTGTCATAGTGTTTGTTTAAACATCTTCAAGCGAGATGCAGCAGAGTGACTGGCAATGGAGCATGCTATGGCCACAGCTGCTACAGGCAGATGAGGACACACAGGGACCAGCTCCACCAGTGACCGCTGCTGGGGTGGACAAGCCCTTGGCCCCTCCGGGCCCTCTGTGGACACCCACCCAAGGCTGCAAGGGTTACACAGACACAAGTGTGTCAAACATTGGGCACCATACGGGTACTGGTAGGCAGGGGTGGCAGCAGATGGATGTGACCTCATGAGTGTGAGCTCGTGTCTCTGAGCATGGATGTGGTGTGAGGGCTTCGGGAAGGTGGGAAATGGAAAGGAAGGCTCGTGAAACACACGGTGGAGACCTGGACCTAGTGTGTAACCCCCCACATTAGGACTTCCCCAGTCCTGATGGGCACTCGCCAGGCATGAGGGGAGGCTCAGAAGTCTCCTGAAGGACGGTGGTGTTCACTGGGGAGGAGCGACCAGTGCACTCTGTCCTCTAGGGATGCATGGAGGCGCATCGCCTGCACTCAGGGCACTGCTTCACCAGGTCGCAGCTGCAGTGCCACCCTCATCCCCAGGTTTGGTGTGACTATGGCCCAAAATTTCCTCCTTGCACACTCTGCTCCAGCCCCTGGCCCCACAGCCCTCCCTGGATGTGTGGGGCTCCCACCTTAGGGTCCCTGTCTGCCCTACGCATGAAAAAGCAAGCCCTGGCCAGTAGCAGGTGCCACAGAATCAATGCATGGCCACATGGAGGCCTGGGCCCTGGCTGGAGCTGCGTGTGTCCTGTGACTGCAGCCTCTGCAGAGCACCCCAACTCCCCTCCAAGCCTGGGGCACTCATGCCTGCGTCTGCGAGAACTAGGATAGGGAGGACACGTTGGTTCCCCAGGGGTTTGCACAGATCTTTCCACTATGTCAGCTCATGAGGCCAGGACTCAGTTTACCCACAGATGGCCCTGGACTACAGAGTGATGGATGTGATGCATCACGCCTGGGGGTGCCCTCGAGGACACAGAGGGAACAGCCTTCCTGTCCGCTCATGAGGCTAGGACTCAGTTTACCCACAGATGGCCCTGGACTACAGAGTGATGGATGTGGATGCATCACGTCTGGGGGTGCCCTCGAGGACACAGAGGGAACAGCCTTCCTTCTGCTCCCAAGCCAGCTGCCATGCTGGGGAGGCCGCTGGCCATGGGACCCCTCTGGTGCCATCTCTGCAGGAAGCCGGGTGACAGATGCCTTGCTGTGTTTCTGGGGAGCTGCAGGGTGCAGTTACCCCTTGCAGTGCACTTGCCACTCTACCTGTGTGTTTATGTAGGCAGTGCCAGGTTTATCTATGCTAGATAGCACACAAGACAAGCAAGGGTTGGCGATTAGACTCCCCCTCCCGGGATTCTCCTCGGCAGGGGCGCTGGGGTGAGCCTTGTGGGAGATGACCCCAGGCGCTATGGGGTGGTGACTGGTATTTACCGCACGCTGGGATGTCGCACAGGTCTGACTTGAAGTTCTCATCCAGGGTGAAGCACCAGGGCGCCCCCTTCTGGTTCCCAGGGTTGCGGCAGTAGGAGTGGCCTCCGTTAAGCTCCGGGAAGCGGAGGGCGGTGAAAGTGTGTGTGTGGGGGTACTGGGAGTTCCACGGCTGGCACTGTCGCCCCGACTTGGTCACACTCACTGTCCCCCGGTAGTCCACACCTGTGCTATTGTAGCATTTGTGATCTGAAAACACAAAGAGGAAGGGGTGCGATGAACCTTGTGGGCCGGGGAGCTCCAGGGCAGGACTGTGCTGCAGGGAAGGGGGTCAGCTTCCTGTGGGGGGCAGCCCGCCTGCCCCAAGTATTTCCATCAGTGAGCAGGGGTGGGAGCCTGAGACCAGGCCACAGCGCTGGCTGCCGGGGAATCAGTGGTCGGAGGAAGCTTCAGGCCAAGCTTCCCCTGCATTCTGAGGGTGCACAGTGGTTCTAGGGGAGTCACTGTGAAAGTGAATCCCAGAAAATGTCTCTCGCGACCGCACATCCTGGATCCCTAGTGGGAGTCAGGGGCGTTTCTGCTGATGGAGGGGACAGCACAGACACAGGTCTTCCCGGTGACCTGGGCTCAACTTCAAAGCACAGCAGGACCCCTGACCTAACCCTAACTGGGTCTGCAGGGGTGGCAGGAAGAGTGACAGAGTAGCTTCGATGGATAAACACCGCTCTGCACATTTGAGATGCAGCGACCAGCGAATGGCTGTGGTAACAGACTGGCACCCTGGGCCCAGGTCCTCCTGAAAGGGAAGCAGCTGAGAAGTCTCCCCTTTGGTTGTAGAGAGCCGGTAGAGAGTGGAGGAAAGCCTTGGCACATATTTATTTCAAACTCCAAGCCAATGCATTCCCTAAACTGTGTTATCAGGGCCTTCACGAAGTTCTACAACATCACTACTGTTAGGTCCTGGAGCCTCTCCAAGTGGAGACCCTGAATCTGCTAAGTAGACCCCCCCCCCCCCCCGCATCCCCAGGTCCTGGCCCTCGGCCCTGGCAGCTGCTCTGCTTTGGCTCAGTGGGTTTGACCATTCTGATATTCACAGCTGTGGAATCCTACAGTGACTGGTTTCTTCCACTTAGTGTAAGGCCTTCAAGCTTCCTCATCCCCTTTTTTTTTTTTTAAAGAGAGGTTCATTTTGATTTTTCTTTATTTGTGTGTGCACGTGGTACTGAGGATAAAACTCACAACCTTGCGCTTACCAGGCAGGCACTTACACCACTGAGCTAAATCCCCGGGCCTCATCATCCCTTTTTATGGTTAAATAATACTCCCTTGTATAGCTATACCACCATTGTGGAACTGCTTCTGCATGGAGTTGTTACTTTTCAGCTACAGCCAACTGTGACATTCAAACACTCTTCCATGAGGTTTTTCTTTAGTGCCTGTGTTCAAATCCTTTGATTGCACATTCATTTGGGGCAGACCTGCTGGGTCACACAGGAATTCTGCCCAAGTTCCTGAGAAACCCAGGCTATACTTTGAATCATCCTTACGAAGCTTCTTAATGTATCTGGACACAGAGGCCGTAGTGTGCAGCCCACTGAAAGGGGGGCCAGCAGCTACACACACCCATCCGTGTTCCCTTTGCACTATGCACGGGGTTGTTGATTCCCGAGGCCACCCGGAGGTCAGGGCCCCACTCACTCTTGTTGATGGGGTCCGCCATAGGGATGCCGATGCGGATGCAGTGTGCAGCCTCTGGGCTCTCAGGCTGCGGGAGGTCCTCGCAGTTGGGCAGCTTCAGCCGCATGAGGATCATGGGGTTGGACCTCGCGAAGATATACTCCGTCTGACACAGGACGTTCTCCAGGATCTCACATTCGTCGCGGCACAGGTCTCGGGGCTTTGGGGCCGCCGAGGTTTCGTCACAGTAGGGGAAGGCATAGTGGCACAGGGAGGGGATGGCGAACTGTGAGCACTCGTCGGACAGGTGGCTGGAGGTGCCGATCATGGTGAAGGCGGCTGAAAGAAAGGCCGTGGTGAGCGGGCTGCCTGGGCTTCGTCCTTCTGGGGTGGATCGGGCCGGCGGCCGGGAGGAATCTGCCTCCCAGCCACGCGGGGCCCAGGGAGGAGATTTCCTTTCAGATGTGTAAGCGGCCAGCTCTCGCTGGCTCCAAAAAATCATTTTGACTACAAAGTTAAAAAAACAGGATAAGATTACATATGTACCATTTCCTAAGCAAATAATTAATTAGGTTGGAGCACAATCTATTTTTCATTTTTTACTACAAAGCGCTGGAACTCTGTGTCTCATCCGGCTCTTTTTATTAGTTTTGCAGGGCTGGGGGTGGGGGAGCAGAATGTGCTGTGGGTGGTGGTTCGGCTGCAGCCTGGCGGGAGCAGTGGGCTGGGGGACTCTGGGAACTTGCTGTGCAACCCTGGGACCCCGGCGCTTTCTACCCGGCCTTCTGAAAGGAGGCAGCCCACGGGGACCTTGCCACGCAGCCAGACTCGGCAGTTCCAGCTGGTACTGCTAGTTCCAGGGCCGCGCACACAGAACCTTCCTGGTCCTTTAGCCGGGCCTCCAGCACCACCCTCCTGGGACAGCCCAGAGGGTGTCTGTACCACACTTCCTGAAGAGCGTTCCTGGGACAGCAGTCCTACAGAATGTTACAGGGCAGACTGAGGCCAGAACTACTCGGGAAATGCTGGTGAAACCGGCTAAATAGATGCTCCATAGCAATAATTCCCAGTAAACTGGTGTCACCAATCTCTCCCCCAGAGGGCTGTTGTGAGTGGGTCACCAAACACTTCCAGCAGGATCCCTGTTTACTTAGCTGAAATGTTCTAGAATGTTCTCAGAGTTGGCTGAAAGGTGTCATCGACAGTTCTACCCTGAGACCATGTCTGCTCTTCGACATTTCAGAGTTGTCCTCTTTTCTTTCAAACACCTGACGGCTTTGGCCAAGGGTCATACCATCCTCCTGTAGCTGTTTCCCAGGTAAACAGCTCCCCAAGGCCCCACTGGCTCCATGCCTCTCCCAGGAACCCGATTTCTGTGCCCTTGGCTGCTCTACTCACCTGCATAGGCTTGTTCTGGCCTCTGTTAAATTCTCAGGTTACCAGAGATGCTATCAGACTCCAGTGGACTTTGAGACAAACATTCACTAAAAAAACATGGTGCTTATCTGAAGCACAGGCGTAGCTGGGTATCCTTTACGGCACCTGCTGCCCTGGGCGGCCTCCCTGGAACTTCATGAATTCTAACAAAGGACTGAAAAGGCCCAGGGACACAGTGACCACGTTCATGGAAGGGACACCTGACAGCTGTGATACCCAAGTCCACAGTGGCCTTCACTACCACACTCGTGTGAGCCCCGGAAGGCTCTACTGCTAGACATCTACCAACAGAAGATTAAGTTTTAATTTAAAAATACAAAATGTTCAACACTGAGAGGTCAGGCAGGAGCCTCACAAAGAAGGAGAAGGGATCCAGGGCAACAGGGACCTCCCCCAGGAGGAAGTGCTCTCCCTGAGCCTCAGGGCCAAGCCGACCACTTGTTACCACACCCTCCCCACAGAGGCCGACAACCCTGGAAGGACTCTGAAGTATTTATTGAGTGTTTGAGTGAATGTGAGATTTCTCAAAGCTTTCTTTTCCTCTAAGAGCAACCTTTAGTAAATTATTTTAATGTAAATTCCAGAGCTCAGAGATCACGTCTCCCATGCCTGTCTTTAGGGTCCTGCTCCCAGCTCCCTCATCCAGCCCAGTCCTTTGCCTTGACAAGACTTTCAGTGACAGTAAACTGTTCCAGGGATAAGCATGGTCTCCTTGGAGTCACCTACCTGTGATCTGATTTTCTATCTCCCCTTGCATGTGCAGAGACTCCATGTAGACAGTGCGGTTGCCAATGAACCGGGCGCAGGCGATCCCTCGGTAGGGCTGGCAGAACCCATCTTCCTCGTACTCATCTCTAAAGACAAAGCAGAGTTGTTAGCCAAGGCTCTCATCTCTGAAGACAAAGCAGAGGCACCCAGTGGCATGCAGGGTGCTGACTGCGCGATGCCCCCAGAGGTCACCAGGGGGCGCAGTTGAGCGCCACATCCCAAAGATCACAGTTGAGGAATCGGAGTTTTGCTTAGCTTCCACCACAAGGCTTAAAACATCTGTTGGTCGCGTTGGTCTAGTTTCCTGCACCCCCAGACAACCAGCCTGGAGCACAAAATCACCCTTAAGTACGGGAGAAAATGCTTTTATTTTCGCAGCTGGTGGTGGGCTAGAAGATGATGTACTTTTAAGAGGAAAGGAAATGAGTGGGGAATCTGTACACATGGCCACGAGTTTTTGTTTTTAAGTGCAGACTATTTCTGCTTCACTGGCTGGGAAGGTGTGGGCCCATCAGCCCCAGGTCCACTGCAAGTGACATGTCAATTAGGAATACCCGCCGGCTGGGAAGGACCCAGAGACACCCGGGCAGATGGCTGGCCGTGGCTGGAGAGGCAACCACAGACTGGAGAAGTCCAGATGCATCACCAAACCCAAGGATGGCTCGGGGAAAGTCTACAGAAACCTTGCCTTCATGGTCCCCTAGTGCTTTCAAAGTCTCATTAACATTTTATCGCCTCAAAAGTATGGTGTTAAATAAAAGACGGACACGGATTTTATCTTGAAGACAGAGCAACACCAGAGTGTGACCTGATTCATGTGAGTGTGGTCAGCGACAGGACTGGAGGGCAGGACCCAGATGGTGGGGCCAGCGTGCAGGACAGAGGCCAGACCTCCCCTGAGCGCATGTGGGGGCCAGGGCCACAGAGCGCCTGGCATCCTGGCTGCAGGGATGCCCCCAGGATGCCTGCCCACCGCGCTGCTGTCCACACACTGGCTCGGCCCAGCACTGCCTTCCCTTTGGGGCTGCTTTGCCCTTGTTCAAATCCTGGAGAACGAGCCACGGCTTTCTCATCTGTGTGCCGGAGCCACGCCCTCCCGCCCTACAGGTGCAAGCCGAGCCCTGCACGCCAAGTCTGGTAAAAGCTTTTTAACCACAAAGCTGGCAGGGGACAGTGATGATTAATCTATGTGCAACGGTCACAGAGGAAAGGACACACATGGAAAGCACAGACGTTTGCTCAGGAAGAAGGACCGAGCTCAGAGCACAGTGCTACGCTTCCCCGCTGGGGCCTGGCAAAGCCTCCCGTTTTCTGCAGGTTTCTGGTCCCCATCTCTGAAGGTGAACATGGGAAAATGTCTTTGTTTTAGTCTCCAAAATAGCCTATCTTGCAGAGCTCTTAAAAATGTAACCTTGAAGTCCACACGCCAGTAAATACATCACATACCTGACATGGAGACATTGAGATTTTAATGTTGCCTGGTCCTATGAGTACCCCATATGTTTACCTTCATAAATCCTAGAGTAACGCTGAAGCCTTTTTGGCTTAAATTTTACTTGGGTTGTAAAATTAACCCAACTTTTATTGGGTAACTAATACCATAAACCTATGGGGAAAATGGAGGTTCTCGATGACCTAGGTTTGGATGCTGGAAACCCCAGAGCAGGGACCAGAATCTGCCCCCATGGCGCCCCTGCCATTACAGACCCGCTCCTCTAGCCCCGGCATTAGCGAGCCTGAGATGTTTAAGGTGTCATTCTGGGAACCTTTTCTCCTCCTCGCCATTAAGCCCTCAAGGCCTCAATTTATATCTCCTGGGAGGATGAAACCCTGGGCTCACCCCCAGACATAAACCTCAGCCTACTGGGAGTTCCCAGTTTTATGTGTGAGGCTTAGGCTAAACTGCTTACACCTCCAGCTCAGGACTTTTCTTCCAAGACTCTGAAATTGTTTTTTCTCAGGATAAAATGGAATGCGATTCCTTGGCCGCCCCTCTCTTATCAAGGGCTTAGAGCTGCCGGTGTAGTGAATTTTTGACTCTGCCCAGAATTCCTGCTGTTCCGATCAGTCTCGGGGGATAGACGCTTTAAACCTCCGGAGTGCTAACATGATCTGCTGGGGTGGCCTCAGCCCCGGCTGCAGCTAAGAGTCTCCTCGGGAAACTGTAGGAAACACCAGTGGCCCAGCCTGCCCAGGGCTGTGAGACCACCCTCTGGGAGCCCAGGCTTGGGATTCCTGCTTCTCAAACATGACGGCATGATGTGGACGTGGTCAGGAGTCCCAGCACTTGAGTGGCCACAAGGTGTGGTCTGCTGTTCTATGTCGGGTGTTGTGCCAGGGGCTTTCCTCCAAACAGCCTCTGATCTGATGAGCAGCCATGCCCAGTCCCATTGGAGACATCAAGGAATCTGCCAAAGTTCACAAGGCCAGTAAGAAGTGGAGGTGGGATTCAAACCGAACTCGGAACATTACATCGCGTCACCGCCTCTTGGCAGGTCTTTGTTTGTTCATTCTGTGGTACTGGGGACTGAACTCAGAGGCTTCACACTAACCGACATCCCCAACCCTTCTGAAGGAACTTTTTATTTTTAATAATCCCCAACCCTTCTGAAGGAACTTTTTATTTTTAATAATTTTTCAAGATAGCCTCCTGCTAAGTTGCTAAATTGCCCGAGCTAGGCTCAAATTTATGACTCTCCTGCCTCAGCCTCCCAGAGTTTTGGGATTACAGGCCTGCAGCTCACACCTAGCTCACTGTGTTGCTAGGTCTGTGACTCTGTTCTATTTTTGAGAGTGAAAATAATTAGTCAAATGGGCCACATCATAAATAAGATCTGGATGACGAGCCTCTGTTCCCTGGACTGGGCATCGAGGGTACTTGGGAGTTGCTGCTAAACCACTTTACGCTCACCAGTCTGACACAGAAGGTGGCAGTGAAAACATTCTCATTCTGCTACCTAAAAACCGAAGGCAGAAAGTGTCACAAGGCTGTGCACTGCCACCCTGAGGTGGGAGAGCTGTGCCATCCTTCAGGGTTGCCTCTGAGCGTGCTGCACTGCTTTCTTTCTGTGGTTTGGCCACAAGAAGGCTGGCACCTCTCAGGCGCTTTTCTTGCAAAGAGGCCCCGTGCTTGCTGGGCGGCAAAAAATGTTCTAATTGAAAGCCGCCTTCACCTTGTGTCCTCTGCTGCTCGCTGGAGCTTGCAGTCTCAGACCGGTCTGCTTGGTGCCCTTCCTGCCACTCGCTGACCTTTAGAGCTGCGGCCGAGCCTGCAGGGCCCTTCATCAGGTGCATCCTTCTCTGCGCTGGCAACGGGAGCATCCTCCAGTAGAAGCTCTGCTTCCTTGCTGTGCTTTGATCACTGAACTGTCCAAAACTGCAAGCCAAACTTAACCTTTCTTCCTTTTTAAGTGTGGCATCTCAGGCATTTTGTTACAGTAATCGGAAAGCTGACTGACACAATGCCTACCAGAATAAAAAGGCACGAGGAGAGCTAATAGACTTACTTGGCTGAACTGATTCTTGCTGATGAATCTGGCCCCCCAAATTTCCTTTAGGGGCAATAGACCAATTAAAATGCATGCTTCTCCTGAATGGGAAGTGAAAAGAGACAGTGGAAAGACAATAAGCTTTGCTAACTGTAAAACATCACTTAAACCACAGGATTAAAACAGACACCCAAACAAGTAACTATGCACAACCATTCATAACAACACTATTCCTGAGAGCTAAAAATGGGCCATTATTCAGCTGTTAAAAAAAAGAGTGAAATGGACACAGGAAGATGCCACATATGGCACGAGTCCCTTGACATGGACTACTCAGCCAGTGCCATGGAGATGGGAAGCAGATTGGTGTGTGCCGAGGGCTGGGAAGGGAGGAACAGGACATGGACCCACAATGTGAGAGCGGGGATGGTTTTGCAGTGCAATGGGCACGGTCACCACGATGAAGGTGTTCACTTTAAAATCACTAGTTTTAGACGGGGCACGGCGGTGCGTACTTGTAATCCCAGCACTTAGGAGGCTGAGGCAGGAGGGTCTTTGTGAGTTTGAGGCCAGTTTGGGCTAGAAAGTGAGTTCAAGGCCAGTCTGGGCTGCATAGTGAAACCCTGTCTCAAACACACACACACACACACACACACACACACACACACACACGAGGCTAGTTTTATATGTGAATTTTACTTCCAAACACAAATGTCATTTGTGCATAAAGACTAGAGTAGAGGGAATGGCATGGAGAGCCCGGTGGTTAGAGCTCCAGCCTAAGGGCTGGAGAGGGGTTGGGGTTGCTGGATGGGCTGCTGCCTGTGGAGGCTCCAATGGGCCCAAGTACTGGCATTCTGCAGAGAACCAGCAGGTGTCTGCATCGAGATGCTCAGGGCCCACACCGGGGCATTTGTCCCCAAGCCAACCGCACGGCTGCTGGGGACAGAGTGCAGCGAGCCGAGTGACCCCCAGGGCTGGAACCCACAGTCCTGGCAGCACAGCCACTGCAAAGTGCAGGAGACTCAGGGCCCAGACCTGCTGCTGCGAGCAGCCTGGCTGCGGGTGGGTTATTTACTCTTGTGGGCAGTGGCTTCTGTTTGCCCGGGCAGAAACGCTTTACCACGTTTTCCCCAAAGACGTCTCGGCCATAAGTGGTTGGAAGGATCCTTGTAGGGTTTCTGAACCAGGCCACCTATTTGCTGACCTGGTTAAAAGCAAAGCCACATAATAACTTTGGGAACCATACGCAGGGTGTGAAGGCACTAGCCTCAGAGTTGGGGTTCTCCCACGGAAGGTGGGGTTAAGTGCTTCAGGGGGAAATCAGCTGCTGCAAGGGCGAAGGACAGACAGGTGGACTGCACCAACTTAGGCTTCAGAAGAGCCAGAAGCCATCAGCACAGTGAAGAGGAAACCCAAGAATGGGGAACCTTTGCATATCCTTCATCCACCCCGGGATTAATTCCCAGAATACATGAGACCGAGCTCCTCAGGAAAACACAAACCCGATGCTAAAGATTAGGCAAGTGATAGGAATGGGTATTTCTCAGAAAGACACATAAAGGGCTCACAAGCACCTGAAAAACGCTCATCATTGCTAATTATCAGGGAAATGCAAATCAAAACTACACTGAGACACGTCTCAGCCCAGTTAGGATGGGGATCATCAAATGGATAAAAATAGCCAACGCTGGAGGGTTCAGAGAAGGAACCCCGGTCCCTGCTGGTGGGGTGCAGCTTGGTGCAGTGAATTCACTCCAGGCCTTATGGAGACAGTGTGAGAGTCACTCTGTAGACTAAAGCTAGAAATACCCAGACCCAGAAGCCCACAGGTGGCCATGCAAAGGAAAGGAGGCCAGCCCAACAGGCACCTGCCAGTGCCGCTCACTGCAGCAGGGCTCCCAGGAGCCACGACACAGAACCCAGGAGTCCAGGGACAGAGGAATGGTAAAGAAAACCTGACCTACAGACTACGCCAAAAAATGTGTACACATTTCAGAAAAAGAAAAGCTTGGATAAGTATCTTCATAGTAAATTTATCGAGACACTGTGAGATTAATACAAGTTACCTTTGGCCTCTGCAATTACAAGACATGCTCAGAGTGGCAGCCGCCAGTGTCAGATATTTATTGGCTTTTCTTTTCCTGAAGTGCGTATACATTTTTGTGAAGACTCCATACACACAGTGGAACATTCATTATTCAGCTGTAAAGAAGAACAGAATCCTGTCATCTGTGGCCACGTGGGTGGAAGGGGAGGGCGTAATATTTAATAAAATAAGCCAGTACACAGCATGCTGTGACACACACATGGAAGGTACACAAGTGGATCGCACCAAAGTAGAAAGCGGTGCTTACAAAGAACGGGAAAGGGCAGGGCACAGCTCAGGGCTGGATAAGAAAAGCTTGTGGTTGCATAAAAAAGTACAATGAGACCGGAGAAATAAGTTCTGATATTCTATGCACAATAAGGTGACTGTAATTAACAATAATTTACCTTGTAATTCAAATGACCTGGAAGGGAGGATTTTGAATATCCCCACACAAAGAAACGCTAACTGTTCAGGACAATGTATCTGCTGACTGCTCTGATTTGAGTGTTACAAGTTGTATATGGTATTGAAATACCACAGGAATACAACACAACACATACAGCAATTATGTGGCTATTGGACTAATTTTTAAAGGGGATGCATGACAGAACTCAGGGCCTAGGTAAAGGATGCAGTTATTTCACTAGAGATAGAAGATCAGAGGACGGAGAGCATACCAGCAGATTATAACCAGATGT
Organism: Cavia porcellus; assembly: GCF_034190915.1. NCBI lineage: Eukaryota > Metazoa > Chordata > Mammalia > Rodentia > Caviidae > Cavia > Cavia porcellus. Next base: position 163,887,519 of record NW_026947484.1, read on the forward strand.
GGTCTCAGAAGTAACCACCTAGCCCAGAACCTGTCCTCCTGTCCCCAAGAGGACTCAGAGCCTGGACGAACCCCAGTTTAATGCCAGCCAGGAGGCAGGGAGGTCGTTAACTCTTATCAGATGTGCGGCAAGCTGGATTGAGGGGTGGGCAGGGAAGCGTCCCAAAGGGGGCTGTCAGGCTCACCTCTAGAAGCCTTAGTCCCAGGCTGCCTGGCCAGGCGGTCCCAGGAAATACACAACCCAGAGGCAGGGCACACGCTGCTGTGGACAGACCATGCTGCAGTGGGCATCAAAGCGGGTCACCTGTTAGCATACTTGACCCCTGGGGTCAATTTTCAAAGCAGGGTGATCAAGGGCTGTCAGCCCAGAGGGCCATGACTTGCAGGGAGGTGCCATCTCCTGGCCAAGCATGCGGTCAATCCTGACATCCCTTTGTCTAGGCTGGAATGCCTTTGTGAGCCCCAGAAATCTGAGGTGGCCGTGTCAAATACCGCGTGGCTCCCACAACGGCCCCCCACCTCCAACTGCCCATGTTTATTCCCTTTGTGAAGGAGACCCCTGCTCTGTCTCACCCCACTTTTTTGCTTCACAAAATTAAATCAAATTTTGAGGATTCCCCTCTACCCAGCCATGAACCATTACAACAAACATATGAATAATATCCTATCATAGCTTCCAGAGCCGTACATAAAGGTTCCCTGTGTCCAGTGGGGCACTGAGAAGGCACTGGCTCCACTCCGGCACAGCAGAACCTGGGGGCGGCTGAGGGTTTCTGCTCCCAGGAACAGGGCAGGGTCACCCAGGCACGCACCACACTGGTGTGATCTGAAGGGAAATCGTGCGTGTGGTATATTTTATTCCTATTTAAGAATGCATTTGGAGGAGGATTGCACGAGCATCGGCATCGTATTTACGTTAAGGATAAGTGGTGATAAAGACAGACCCCGTGGCTTTGGCCTGGCCAGTTTCCCGAGGTTTCTGTGGAGGGTGACCCCTACCTTCCATGAACACCTTGGCTGCCTGACTCGCCCGGCAAAAAAGTGCCCGCTTTGTCCCAAGGCTGGGCTGTAGCTGGACACGCACAGGTGACAGCTGGACCCCCAAGTTTAGAGTCCCTGAGTTCTCATGAGAAGCCTCAGGCCCTGCTTGGCAGTTGTGCAAACAGCAGGCACTCACACAGCCCCCGAAACTTGCCCTTCGAGAAGAATGGGACTGGAATAACATGAAATTCACACAGACCAATCCAGCAGATTCCTACCACAAACGTTATTAGGATTGCTTTGATTTTTCTTCTGTTTTCCTTTTATTCCTTTGGCAATGGATTGAAAACAGAGGAGTGTGGTGGAAAGACTGACAAACAGAACTCAGAGGCTGCTGGAGAGTGTTTTCATTTCAGTTCAGTACTGAGAGTGAGTGAAACCCAACCTCTGATTCTGTTTTCTGTTTCATCTCAGCTCTGTCTCCCTGCCCGGTGGCTCTGCAGACCCCGGGCCACCTCCCCAACACCAAGTCCCCAACACGCAGCACCCCAGGGCGGGGCAGAAGGGCCGCATGGCATAGTCTCACACATTCTAAAAAGTGGGAAGTCAAAATTTTCATTAACGCTGGGGCCGGTTAATGACGCTGCCCTGTCGTGGGGTTTGGACATGCAGCACCTGCTGGACAAGGGCGCTGGGGACAGCTATGCGGCCTAGTGGTTCCTGTGGATGCAGGGGTGGCCACAGAAGAACGAAACCCGCAGCCATGTACAGCACAGAGGACGGGGAGGCCAGACACACAGTGGGAGGTGGGGGGGAGCTCGACTCCAGTTCCCGCCTTTTTCCTCCCCTCTTTTCCTGCCTTCCTCCTTTTAGCCCACAGGGCTCCAGGGCTTCGAAGTCAAGGATGCATCTGCTGGTGACGATGAGGAAGGCTTCCTTCAGGGACAGCTGCTGGCTTAAGGGAGTGCGATTCCACGACCATGGTGACAGGGGTGGGGGGTGCGGGGGAGCTGGACCTCGGACAGGATGCCAGCATCCAAGAGATCGGGCTCTGCTTCAAGGGACACAGGCAGTAAACTCTGAGGCCCAGGGAAGAATTTCCTGCTGGGTCCAGGGGCAGGGAAGTTGGGATGGCTGGCAGCACAGGGCAGAGGGGCCAGGGCTGTGCGGGGCCTCTCACCCGCTCATGGTCACTCAGGGTGCAAACCTTGGTCCTCGCTACGTTGGACAGAGAGTGGTGTGGCAGAATGACTAGGGCTTCAGGGACCCCAGGAACTGCGTGGACTCAGGTCAGGGCAGAGGTCAGACCAAACGTCTCCCCCTCAGCTGCTTTGTATTTGCCTTAGATTTTTAGCCGGAAGCTCTTTCTTCACTGTTCATGTATAATTTGTACCTTGCAGCTCCTTCCCATTGTATGACGTTTGGTTATGCTTAAGTCAGACATGGGCATGAACCCTAGGGACAGGTTAGGGACAAAAGTGAGCCTGGCTCATGAGGTCAGAGCCAACCGACAGGAAACCCAGTCTTCCAGTCGTAGAGGTGAGAACGCACCACCCCTTCCGCCCTGTGTTTTGGTCTTGGTTACAGTTACGGGCCCTCTGTGCCCTGGCTCTTCCCTTGTCCCCTGCCTGGTGGCCCTGCCTTCACAGCAGTGCGCTCACAGGGGACCTCAATGCCACCTGGCTCGTTTGCCCAGGACCTGCCGCTCCTCTGGCTGAGCTCCTCAGTGACCTCAAGTCACTGGTGTGGTCCTGAACATCCAGGCGCCAGCAGTCCCCTTCCTGAGACAGCCTGTTGCCTCTGCTTTGTCCCTTACTGCTCTGTCCTCACCCCTTTGGTTTCTGTGCCTAGTTAAGATTTCCCTCAGCCAGAGCCTGTGGGTCCATGACCAGGGTCCCTCCTGTCCCTCCTCCCGCCCACCTCCCCGTTCCTGGATGTAAATGACCACCTTGGTGCTCACGACTCCCAAAATCATTACCTGTGGCTGAAACTACTCTTGGTCTCTGCGCCTCCACCTGGGCATCAGAGAGGGCTTCGGGTTCAAAGCGCCTGAAATTAAACCTTTATTTCCAAAGACAGTCCTGGAGTCTTCCCCATCCTCGTAAGTAACAACCCCCCCCCCCCACTCGCTCACAACCAAAACATCTGAATTCTCTTGGATGCTACTTTTCTTCAGACCGACACCCTAACCATCAGCCCGTCACCTCCCTCTTCAAAGTCCACTGCCAAGCCTTGCTTGCTGTCTTCGGGCTCAGGCTGCTGTTCCTGCTGCAGTCATCTACCCTGCAGCCTCGCAGCGGGTCCCCTGCCCTCAGCCACCTTCCCTCATCCCGGCCTGGGCCCAGGACAGCTGCGGAAGGAGTCTGCTGGGACATAACAAGTTTGCGTCCTCCCCCTCAAAGGCACCCCTTATTGGTGGGGGAAAAGTCGAATCCCTACAGTGTCCTCACAGGACGTCTCCTGTCCCCAACTCCTCTCTGGCTTCAGGTCCTTTCCCCCACGCCTTCACCTAATGTCCCTAATGTGGCTGGTGCATCCTGTAAGAACATGCGCATATTTAGCTGTTGCTGTTTACAAAGCCTTACAGGGACTGCAGCCTTGGTTTGCCCTCACTGTGTCCCCCGCACCCCAATCTCAGGTATCTGCTTCCTGAGAAGAAATGATGCCTCATGAGTGCACCAAATCCCTCCTGCTCTTTGACGTCTGGTGGCAGCGAACAGCGAGTCCAAGGTCATCTGGACCAGGAATTTACAGTCCCTTGCTCTGCTTTGCACTGCAGTGACCCAGCTGCTCACGCAGCTATTTCACGGCAAGGTTTCACCCTGAAAAACTCAGTCAGTGCCCGCAGATCACTTGGATTTGGAGCTGCCCCCTCTGCCCTGGCCTGGATGCCAACCCCTGAGCTGACCACAAGACTGTCCCAGCGGGAGGGAGGCCTCCTGCCCACCTTCCGCTTCTCCTGCTCACCATCTGGGGGCTGCCCAAGGCCCCTGAAGGTGGGAGTCAGTGTCCCCGAGGCTGGTGCCCAATCAGTGCTTGTGACTTACATGAGTGTGTGACGTGGGGAAGCCAGAGGCTTTTAGCTAACCTGGGGTTTAAGTTAAACGCTTTCCTCTTCTCCTCTTCTCCCAAGCACCTACCTAACCTTCTGAGTTCTCCACACTTCATTCTGGGCTCAGTGATGTTCTAGGACTTCAAGTAGATGTGAAAAACAATAACTTTTACTCTCAGCTTTGGGTAGCAGTTGTAGTCACACCTAGATGTTTACCAGAATACATCACCCCAAACCAGGTACAACTGAGAAAGACAGAGAAAGGTGTGTGTGGGGGTACTGTACAGCTATTCTGTGCCAGGAACCCCTCCAGGTAAGCGGTATAATCTACATTTTACAGAAGAAACTGGGGTTCGGGGATTAAGTCTCTTACCCAAAACTTGTTCCAAATTTTCTGCCATTTCCACTATAAAGAATATATAAATCCGATTACAACATGAAAATGTGTTTCCATGTGATTTACCGAAAAAGAGCCAGCCAAAGCAGTACTCACAAACACTACCACCACAGAAAAGGTTCCACGTACTTCGAGGGAAGGCCAGCTGGAGCCAGTTTGATTATTGCAGGGTCACTTGTCCCCAGAATTGTCCAGGGGCGTGACTGACACAGGCATTGGTAGACCAGTGGAGGAAACGAGCTTGTGTTTTACCTTGCGAACTCAGCAGAGGAGTGGGAACTCGGCAGGCAGGAGCTGGAGACAGATTTCAGCGGAGAAGAGGGAGGCGGAGGGCAGGGAGGCTCCGGAGGTGACAGCCAGGAAAGATCCCTCCCAGGCAGCCTGGCCCAATCCAGTGTCCCTGCGGCCAGCAAGGCTGTTCTCACTTCCGAGACACTGACAGGGAACGCTGGCCAAGTCAGCCTCAAGTCCTCCTCAGGCATTACCTAACTAACTGCAGCGGGATGCTGGGGCTCGGCTTGGCACCGCTGTCGGAAAAGTCACCGGGCTGCGGATCACAAGACCATGGCCTCCCGCTCATCTTGGCCTCAGACAAGGTTGTTTCCATACCACCTCGGTGAGGTCACCTACCCTGACCGTCCCCCGTGACTCCATTTCCACAGTGTGGAATTCGCACTACATGACACGTTCTTCTCGGGTCTAATATTCTGTCCACATCTAATGTTATTTATGGGCACTGGCTTCAGTGTCCATCGTGCCCACTAAGATGGTGGTCAGACGGCCTCTTAACTGGTCTCCCCACCTCCTTTCTTAGCCCTGGAGGGTGATCTTCTGGCTGTACCAGAAGCGCTGTCTAGTAGGTACAGCAGGTCACCCCTTCTGACGGTGCTCTGATGCTTCACACACACAGACTGCTGGTGATGGGGACCAGGGGTCTCAGAGTGACTGCCCCGGCCAGGTCTGAGGCTCCACCGCCTGCCATTGCCTCTGGGGCCTCCATGCTCTGGCTGTGAGGAACAGCTTGGCACTGCTGATCACAGCATCCTGTTGCAGACATTCGTCCCTTGGCTATTTTGCTTCCAGGAGACCAATTCTCCTGTGTCCATGCCTGGTTCACGCCCTGTCATCCTTCCAGGTTTAGTTCGTTGTCACCATGGAGGTGCCTTCCTGGAAACTTGGCTGGACTGACAGGTTCCTGCAGCAGTAGTGGGTCACAAGGGCATCACACCCGTCAGAGGACCGAACGGGGGTTCACAGCCAGGCGTGGGCCCCTGGGTCCCGCCTTTGGAGGGTACATCTCTTGCCGATGCTCTTCCTGTGCTCTGCTTCCTGGTGAGCAAAGCCCTTCCGCCATCATGGTTTTGCTTTGGAGTCAGTCAACCAGGGATGGGAACCCCTGAACCCATGAGCCAAAACAAATTTCTCCTCCTTTAGGCTGAGGGGGTTGTGGCCCGTGTTGGTCCCTGAGAAGCATCCTGCCTTTGCTTCGTTCTGCCACGGTGCCATGTGTGTCGAGAAGACTGTTCCCCAGCAGGCGGACTGTTCCTGAAAGCCGCAGCTGCTCTGGTCTTCCTCTGCAGTCCTGGTCCCTCCCCAGTTCCCTCCTGGCAGAGCTGGTGCCTACACCTGGTCCATAGAGGGCACCAGTGAATGTTTACATACTGTACCCCGTGCTCCCCAATCAGGGCTGCCCCCACCTCCACCAGACCCCAGCACCATCCCCCTGAGGCAAGCCCCAAGGTGGGAGAGGCAGGTTCTCCCCAGTTCCTAGGTGTACTTACAGCCCCCTGGAGCCTGCAGCCTCGGCTCCTCCCCTCATGGCTGGCAGGGTAAGGGCTCCCTGCCCCACCCCGAGCCTGATTTCTCTAACCAGGAATGAAAAGGCTATGGGGTCCCTGGGGTGTGGACTGCGGTTAGGCAGGGCTGGCTGCAGGGAACCGCATCTGACTCCAGGAGGGAATTACTCTAAGCCTCACTAACCACCATCTCCTCTCACCCCTGGCTTTGTAGTCACTTCCAGTTGAGATGTTTTTAGGATGAAAAAGCACAGGTTTGTGAAAAGACAAACATCTTTGGAGAGAGGTGACACTTGCTCCTCCAGTGAGAGCGAGGCACTCCCACAGATTCCACCGCTTTCGGACAACACAAAAAACACATCTCCCAGGCAATTACTCTCCAGGAAGTGCTGGGTGGAGCAAGCACCCCGCGTTGTCCCTCGAGTTGCTGGGAAGCTCTCAGCTTGATGACCTACTCTGCTCCCATCTGCAAAGCCCAGGACCTCCTTGGAACAAGCAAGTGCAAAATCACTTAGTGTTCACATGTTTGACTTAAATATTGACAAAATTTTCATTAGAACATAAGCCCTCAGCTTTACTCATCTCAAATGCCTTTCAGGAGAGTGGCTCCCCCATTAGTGCGACCGCAGTAACTCACGACCCGCTTTGCCAGCAAGAAGACCAAGGGATGCGGGGCCCATGGAGCCGGTGCAGTGTGGCGCGGGCAGCTGTAACTGGTTAGGAAGCAGTGCTGGAAATAGTATTGGGGCTTTCTTGGCAGATTTCTTACGTTATTCAATATGAGCTGCAAATCATGTGCTCGTAGTTATGAAAATGTCAGGAAACTCCAAGTGTTCATGCTTTGTTTGACAAAGCTATTTTGGAGTAGTGCGGGCGTCTGATACTAGGGATGAGGAGGAAGACCTGCCCCACCTGCCCCCAGCAGGCATCGGGAATCGAGGCTCAGGCTCCCGGGGCAAGCCTGGCATCCCCACAGCGCGGTGAGTCCACAATGCGTGCTGAGGTGCTTGAGAGTTGGGAAAACACAAGAAACTCCCTCCCTTCTTGCTTGGTTTGGATCAGCTGAGGTTAAGGTCAGCAGTTTGCAGCGAAGCAGTGCCCACAGGGCCGGGGCGAGGCTAACTTGGAAGACAAGGAGAGAGGAGAAAGGAAAGTGTCTGTGGGAGCAGGGGAGGAGAAAGAGTCACAGGAAGGGGAAAGGGAGGTGAGCTAACACTTAATGAGAACAGTCAGAGTGCATATGTACACCTAGATGCCGTGTTTCAAATTGAGATTTCTACCACTGCTCTTCAGATGCGGGGGTCACACAGACAAGGGCTCCACCACTGGGCGATGCCCCAGCCTCTCACATCCTGAGTAGATACATAAAGACCACCCTTTTAAAATAGTGGTTGCTCTGGAAATTTTAAAAGATAGAAGCAGTAAAGAGAATTAAAATCATCTACATCCAGAAGCCACACATAGCCACAGTTACCATGGGCACATTGTCACGTGTGGGTACTAACACACCTGTGAGCTTTTTACAAATTGGGGTTATACTAAACATTTGCTTTTTCATATAATATGTTTCCTTTGTAGTATTAAACATCTTCTGAACTACGACTTTGAGTGCCTGCATTTAACTCATAGGCCAATTCTAACTTCTTTTATTCATAAAAATGCTGAAATAAATATCCGTGTATATGAATCTTTACGTATACAAGGTGTTTGCAAAAATTCACAGTCACTGTTATACACGTGTTAGCACACTGGCTTTGTGCACTGTACCGCGAGGTTTGTTCTTCACTTGATAAAGAAACTGACGAGTTGAGAGATTAATCAATTTCCCCAAGAGCTCACAGCTAATTAGACAGCAACATAAGATTCCAATGTGAGTTTTTCCAAGGCGGTTTCATGTCCTGCCAGCACAGTGTTCGCAGTATAAATTCTAAAAATAATGCTGCTTTAAATCTAACATGTCACAAAGAAATCCACTGAGCACAAAAATAAAACGAAAGGAACTTAGAGCAAGACAGTCGGGCACGATTCCCTGCCAGGCAGAATCTAGCCATCAGTTTGATCCTTGACTCTGTTCACCAAACCGAGCTTAGAAAATCTGCAGAGCCCTTGCGGCAGCCTAATAACCACTTTCTAACACGCTTTATTTGAGTGACCGCAGCTCCCCACAGCAGAGCTGCCTCACCCTGCAGGATGGGAGGATGGAAGGGGAGACAGAGGGGAGGGGTCTTCCTCCTGTGCCGTGAGGGTCAGTGTCCCTGGTGTAGTCTACTGCATTGCTGGGGAGGGAAGGTGAGAGACACCTAAACTCTTGGCATGTGCTCTCGGGAGCAAGAGGCACTACAGATCACTTGCACAGGTCAAACTTCCTTAAACATCAGACACCAACTGGCACCAGCCAGTGACCGGACTGCACAGACTCTTCCTTCACCCCGGCCGTCAGAGTCAGGCTGCAAGGGGACCTGACCAGGAGGCGGGCGGGGGGCCTGGCCAGGAGGGGACTCGTGGAGCATGAGCACCTGTTTGAGGAGGCTCGCAGGCGACCTGGGTCCTCTGCTGGACCGGTGCCTGCACTTCCCTCCATATCGCCCGTTTCCAGCACTCATTCATAAGCAGCCACTAGCCACATACCCCAAATCGTTATACAGATTTAAGGCAATCCCGATCAAGACATCGTTAGCACACCTCATAGAGCTAGAGAAAACATTCCAAAATTCATCTGGAAACAGAAGAGAACTACAATAGCAACAGCAGTTCTGGGCAACAAAGGCAAGCCAGGTGATCACAATACCTGACTTGAAATTATACTATCACTACTATGATAGAATCAACATGGTACTGGCAAAACAAACAAACAAACAAAACAAAAACCCAGACCTGAGGGTGAGTGGAACAGATTAGAAGATGCAGACACCATTCCAAACACACTCAGCCACCTTCTCTTTGACAAAGGGGCCAAACATGTTTACTGGAAGAAGGAGCCTCTTTAGCAAACGGTGTTGGAAAAACTGGCTTTCTACATGCTAAAGTCTAAAACTAGATCCAAGCCTATGACCATGCACTAAACTAAAGTGAAATGGATTAAAAGTCTAAATATTAAAGCATAAACACTAAATCTACTGGAAGATAGAGTAGGTAGAAATGTTGGAGATGAAGATGTAGGCAGAGAGTTCATGAATAACACCCAGATCACACAGGAAATACTTCAAAGAATCAACAACTGAGAACTCATCTTATTAAAAAGAATTTTTCACAACAAAAGAAATCACCAACAGAGTGAAAAAACAACCCACAGTGTGGGAAAAATTTTAGCCAGCTGTTTCTCAGACAAAGGACTTATATCTAGAACATATAAAGAATTGAAAAATCAGACCACCCCTAATTCAAAGACCCAGTCCAAACTGGGCATCTGAGATGAACACACACTTGTCAGATGAAGAAATACAAGCAGCAAATAAATATACGAAAAAATGGTCAACATCACTGGTCATTTGAAACAATACTGACATTTTATCTTATTCTAGAAAGAATGATTATCATCAAGAAATCAAGCAATTACAAGTGTGGAGGGGCTGTGGGGAAAAAGGAGCCCTTCTCCACTGTTGGTAGGAGTGCAGACTGTGTGACCACTATGGAAATCAGTCTGGAGAGTCCTCAGAAAGCGAGGATTAGGGTTCCCATTCAACCAATATCTTCCTAGAAGAATTAAATACATCACATTACAGCTATATATGTGTACCCATGTTTATAGCAAAATTTGTAATAGCTAAATCTTGGAAACAACCTAAATGCCCAAGGAATGAATAAAAAAGATGTGGTCTTTTTATACAATTGAATACTAAGCTGGAGAGCAGGATAAATTTCAGACTTTTATAGGTAAATGGATGAACTTGAGACCTTACTCATGAGTGAGATAAATCACACTCACAAGTGTAAACACTATATTTTCTCCTTGGTACAAGGAACTGAAAGAATAAATAAGGATCAAAATGTATAATAGGTATTGTGAAATGGGAAGAAATTGTTCAAAAGGAAGGAGCTACAGTGGAGAAAGAGAAAAAAATACAAGATAGTTACGCAATTAGCTCACTGAGAAAAAAGATTTGTGCTCGTACTATTTGGAGAATTTTAATGCCCATATCTGGTACTCCGAGTAACTAATTTAAAGATAACAATGTATTAGCTATTGTTATTCTCCTAATATGTTGTTATGAAGTTTTGTTTTACTTTTTTTTCATAAAAAAAGCCAGTCAGACAAAGGGCATTTATGGTGACAGTCATGCCAGACACTGTTCCCATCCTTAGGGACATGAGAGTGGATACGGCAAACACTGGAAAGGTGTCCAGTGTACGGAGGATGGACGGGGGCATGGATGGAAGGATGCACAGATGGATAGATAAATGGGTCCATGGAAGAACAGAAGGATGGAAAGATAGAAGGATGGATGGGTTCATGGAAGGAGAGAAAGATGGATGGATGGATTCATGGAAGGATAGAAGGAAGGATGGATGGATGGATGGATGGATGGATGGATGGATGGACTCATGGAAAGATAGAAAGATGGATGGATGGATGGATGGATGGATGGATGGACAGATTGATGAGTCAGAGATTGAACATCAAACTAAGAGCAGAGCATCTGTGACCTTAGGAGGGCATCCTCTGGGCTAGGGCACAGATAGTTGACGGAGAGGAAGGAGTCAATGGTGCCTTCAAAAGTGGCCGGAGGACACTGGAAAATGGCAGTGCCTCACAGGCGAGGTTAGAAGGACTGAGGAGGAAAGGCAGGCTCTTCCTCTTCTGCTGTTCCACACCACCACAACGCATCTCTGCTCCACCTGGTCGGACCGTACGTAGCAAAGGTAGGTTCCTCCTGATTTCCGCATAAGGTGCAGACTCCTCAACCTGGCCTGTGAGTGGCAGGGACTGGGGGCTGATCACCAGGCCTGCTCTGCCCCTAGCTCTACCAGGACTCCTGCCCTACTGTCCCAGGCCTACCAGCCTGGCAGGATGCACCACACAGCTACGCATGTGCTGGTCACAGAGATGCGAGCGGGACGAAGACGGGTCAGCACTCTGTGTAGAAGTGTGGGGGACAAGAGAGAAAAGCTGGGGTGGGGCGGGAACTTGGAAACAAAGGCTGCCCTGTGCACCCGAGTACAGTCAGGAAGAGGGCACTGCAGCCAGCTAGGAGATGAACGCCACTGCAGAGGCCAGGCTCTCGGTGAGCCCAGGGGACAGGAAGCCTCCTCTGGACCACTATCCTGTTAAAGCCTGTCTGCCTGCCTGTCTGTCTGTCTGTCTGTGCATCACAGCAGCTTGGAAATTCAGATAGGTTCTAAAGAGAGGAAGCCCACAGCGGCCAGCACAGGCACGGGTGGAGAAGCAAGGTGGCCATGGGGACACATGTGGGGTGGGGGCACCGCGATGTCACTGTGGCGGCCAGGCCCCCAGACCCCTGCGGTGTCCTCTGCCTGCGCTGAGGTTTGGACGTGGCCAGCCGATGGCAAAGTGGGCGGTAGGGCAGATGCACTGCACGCTCTGCCCCTAAAAGGTAAAATATCTCATTAATATTTTCATATGGTCATATCTTGGCGTGACATTTTGGATCTTGGTTTAAGTAAAATATAGTATTAAAATTAATTTCACTTGCTTTGATTTTTTAAAATGTATGTGTGTGTGTGTGTGTGTTTTAAAGCTTAACATTACCTATGTGCTTGTAGCTTCCATGGTATTTCCCAACTGCCATGCTGCAAGGCATGGTCAAAAAGGATGGTCAATTAAAAAATCTGAATTACAGTAAAACACACATTGCTATGAATCTCCCTCAGAAGCGTGCCCTGCCTGCGCACACGCAGCCCATGCTCTTCTGCAGTCTTCTTTCCTGAGTGTCCTTAGCTGTGGTGCCCTGGCTGCTTTGATGTCCTGAAATCAAGACATTTTCCTTTCTTGCTCTTCTTGACTTTGGGGAACAGCGGGAAGCAGCACGGAGATAGAGCCAGTGGGCCGAAGCAGGAGACACACGGCAGGGCTCCGATGGGCCTTTCTGTGGGAGTCATCTGGCGGCAGCAGCTGTGTTTCTGATCACATCTCATGAAGACACCCAGGAAAGAGCACTCTGCAACTGCTGCGAGCATGGCGGGAATGTGGGATGAGGGTCTGAAGGGGGAGAGAACATCTGGAAGGGAGCCGTGGCAACGAGTCCGCTCTCTGATAAATCTTTAAAATGTAATCATTCACCGTATGCTCTGCTCACCCCTCCTACATGGAAAAGGTCGCCTGTATCCTAAAACTTTGCTTCTAGAAGGTGCTTGTTCAAAAAAGAAAAGTGGCATTTGAGAAACTAACGCACAGTGTCCCAGAGCAAGGGCTTTTCATTCCAGTGCTGTCTTTGTCTCTCCTAGCCTTGGCCTTTGTGATCTCTTGGTCACCTTAGGCACCCAGTGCTCCATTTCCACACACCTCATAGGGCTGTTCTCACAGGGTCTCACTGCGAGCCCTGGACATGGATATGGGGCAGCACTGGACTGCTGACCTGCTGACCCCCACAGAGAGCCCCGTTGAGAGCTGGGAGGAAGGTGGGTAGTTTCACTACCTAGGGCAACTCTCCTCTGCACCCGCCGCCTCGAGGAAGAGTTCCATCAAGTGTGGGGGGCGGGCCTGCTGGGAATGGCAGTAAAAGGGGAGCCACATGCCCTTGGGATACAAAGACCAGATGTCAAACTCCAACGGGGCCCCATGCCACCCACCCGGAGGCTGGGGGCAGGAGGCGGCTCCCCGAGAGGACAGGACACAGCACTCTCAGCGTGGGCTTGTGAGGTGCCCTTTTCACCTGGCCCTGGGACACGCCAGGCTGAGATGGACCATCAGGGGATGCTGGCCGAGGAGCACAAAGGTCCCCTGGGTACTGCTGTCACTCCATGATGTCACCTGGGGATCTGAGAGCTGTACCTTTGTGGGTCACCAGACAGAAATCCTCCTGGAGTGGACACAGCCAGGAGCATGGCAGTGTCCACCCCAGGGCACAGAGGGCCACAGCTGCTGGTCATGCTCCCAGCCCTGCTCGATTCACAGGCAGCAAGGTATTTGTGAACCCCACACACCATCTCTGAAGGGAGCCACAGAGAGAAGCCTGGACTCTCAGAATGGTGTCCATCTCTTCTCCGTCAGTGCTGCCTCTGCTTGTGTTGATTACGCAATGCCAAAGTCACACTGGACAGAAGGTCTAATGTGCGTGTCTGTGATTTGTATGGGGACAGAAGGACATGGGTGGATTTTCTGCCTAGGAAGTAGGCTCTGGGTGCGCAGGGTTAGGAGGGACCCAGGCTGCCCTGGGGCCCCTGATGCCCAGCCAAGGTGGCACAGGGTGCTCTGAACCCTGTCGGAGTCACAGCTGTTCAAAAGTGATGTGAGAGGACTTAGCTCAGCGTTGCCCATATCCCAGAGCCTCAGGCGTGCGGCTAGCTGCATCTGGGTGGGGCAGAGGGAAGGACGAATGCTGAAGGGCCAGTGCCTTCCATGGCCTGAGTGGTTTGGGAAAAAGGGATCATTTTTATCATTTCTGCTTCCCTTTGTTGGTTTTCAAAAAAAAAAAAAAAAAAAAAAAAACAATTCCTTTTTGCCCCTTAACCCAAACCAAACTGAGAGCTGAAGTGACTAACACTGCAACGTGAGTTCCTGCCGACACAGCACTTCCCGAGCTTTCTCTCACTGACCCCGGCCCCACCTCAGGGCAGCGGGCAGATGCTTCAGAGATGAGGACAGTGCGGTCAGCGGATGCCCAGCTGCGCGGTGGGAGGGGTGCTCAGTCCCAGATCAGCCGGGGCCGCACCTGTTCATTCTGTTTCTTCCAGACTGCACTTGCTCGGGGCTCTGACTCCCGTCTATTCTCTGCCCACCAAAACCTCAGCAAAGGACAGAGGACAATCACGACTTTCACCTGGTGTAGCCCAACGACAGGGGACTCCCTTAGCTTAAGGAAAAGCTGGGTTATATTCCCTGCCTTGCTAAAAGACAAAAACCCCAAACCAGCCTACAGACCATTGTCCCACTACTGGTCTACTTAGTCCACAGGGTCTTGGGGAGGACACATTCACTTTCCCAAATCTATGGCCCAGAGAGCAGCAGACGTGGCCTCTACCCTCAGGGGACATGACCTTTCTGGAGAAAGAATATATAAAGTTTTTCAGTAACCGGAGAGGTCATGGATTAAGTCATGTAGCACAGAATCCAAGCATCATAAACCAGGCACTGTGGCACACACCTATAATCCCAGTATTAAGGAGGCTGAGGCAGGAGGATCACTGGGAGTTTCAGGCCAACCTGGGTTACATAGTGAGTTCAAGGCCAACATGAACTACACACGGAGGGCCTTTCTCACACAAACCAACCAACCAGTCAACCAAATGTCACAGATACAGGACAGGCATACTCCTCTGGAGGCTGGAGAGGGCTTCCTGGACAAGGTGGACCTTGAGCTTCCTGTTGGTCATGGCAGAATAGAGACCAGTGGCCTGTAAGTCACCAGGTTCTCATCACACGACACAGATGGATGCCAAAGGGAAGAGTAGCTTATACCTTTAAAATGGCTTTTGCTATAGATGCATACTCACGTGTATTACATAGCCCGTCCCTCTGTGCCCCGCCCCCACCCCGGTGCCCGCATGTGATTCCTGGCAAGAGATGATGCCTGAGAATATTTGTCATCTACGAGGCTGGGCCACATGTCAGCCACAGTGACCCTCAACTACCACTGAGGCACTGAGGCCAGCCCTGCCAGAGGACAGACTGCTTTTGTAAAAGGGCTGTTTTTCCCTGAGATAACGGTCGTTAAAAAAAATAATAAAACAGCCTCCTTTTATGTGGCTTTCTCGCAGATGCAGCCTGGCACTTGAAAATCCTGAGTAGTAAAGCTGCCCTTTTGAAAGCTCCTTTATATCCACCACGTGCAGATCCGCCCGGCCAGGGCGCCCCAGCCGGGATGCAGAATCCCTCCATCCGCGGCCAGCTGAGCGTTCAGCGTCACCGCGCATCGAGAAAGCATTTGATCTGTGGATATGGAGCCACAGCTGGGGCCCGGGCATTCACTCCACAGAGGAGCTCGGATTAACTTGAAAGCGCGGTGCTGTGCGATGGTCTGGTTTCCTTAGCGACCAGAGACCGAGAGACTTGCCGTTGCATCACTTTGCTGTAAATCTGGGTCCCCAGGGTGGGACATGTCTGGGGTGTGGGGTGTCCGTCCCCAGGAGGCAAGGTGAGTGGGCGAACACTGCCGTCTTCGATGAGCTCATGGTTTCCATGATCAGAGTCCTGAGTGTGTCCTGGCACACATGTGCATCTGCTCGATGCTCTAAACACACAGCCTTATTTGTGCCCACGAGAACTGTGAGAGGCAGACACTGACCCTCCTGTAAGGTAGATTAGGAGGCCGAGGGTTAGTTTTGCTCACACTGCCTGTGCCCACAGTGACACTCTGCGCACGAAGCCACTTGCCCATGGCGTACTTGGAGCAGAAGCAGGGGCAGGCGCAGCGGCCGAGCCAGGCAGATGGTGGGCCCTTGGCATCAGTGACGCTCAGGTGAGCCTGGACTGTCCTCACGCAGCCGAGGGACCGAGGTGATGGCAGAGGCGGAGGACAATGGCCAGAGTGCCCAGCGGTGGGGCGGGCACTGCTGACCTGCAGGAGCTATCGGCAGCCACACTGCTCTTTCAGGGATCCCAGTCGTCTTATTTTGCCCTAATTCACCCCAACTTAACACAAGCTGGGCTCTATCACAGGAAGCAGCACACAACTGCTTCACGGGATCTCCGCCCTGGGGAGAGATGTGTCCCCTGTCCTAGGACATTCTGTGCAGGGAGAGGGGGGATGAGACGGTGCTGCCAAAGGGTCCACTGCCAGTGCGAGAGGATGACACCCTGACCCCGGCATCACTCTCCAGGGACCTGGGCCACAGAATGTGCTGGATGCCGTTTGAATGGCATCCATCAGAAAGAACAGAGTGTGCCAGTCCAGATGCCTTCTCCCAGGGGACCCCTCAGCACTGTCTGGACCTAGGTGCTGTGGCACAGTGGCAAGGAGTACTCAGCACAGCACCCACCCTTCCCGTATGGGGCTGTAGGGCACCATCTCAGGACTGAGCATCGGAGGAAGCCAGCTGCAATCCAGGAGTGAGATCTGTTGTCGTTTTGCAGGTGCAGGCTTCGTGCAGTGTCCAGGGGCCCTCCGGCCAGCCCTGTGAGCTCCCACAGGGGCCCTTGGGTCTTCTCAAGCCTCCTGCTTTTCTGTGGAGACGCCAAGTTGGGATTCCTCAGAGTGATTCCATCCCAGGCCTCGAGCCACTCTCAAGGGCTTCTAACGGGGGCCCCAGAAGCCACAGGGATGCTGAGAGATTACTGTCGCATCCAAGCAGACACTCTGGTCATCGTTCCAAAGTCCTCCTGCAAACTTCTCCTCTCTCTCACCCTGCTTTTTCTAGATTATGCGGAGGAGGTATTGATCGGGGTTAATCCATCTTCTGGAGAAGAATCCTAGGAGTGGGTGGCCAGTTTAAAAGCAGTGAGACCCTGTGTCCTTACCAGCCACACTGACCTCGAGCTCACTGTACACAGTGTTAGGCTTGGCGGTGGATGTGTGATCTCCGGCCTTACAGGGTGGACCTTCAGAGAGAAGAGATACTTACACAAAAAACCTTAAAACATGAGCAGCACCACGACAAGCACAGACCCCAGACACTGCAGGACCAGAAGGCAAAGTAAGCAAGAGAAGCAGGAGCAGGAGGCTGGCAGGAAGACGGGTCTACTGCGGAGCCATGACCTATCACCTGGTGGCCCTCTGTCCGTGCTACAGGCTGGCCTGGCCTACATAGCAAGGCTGTCCCCAAAACGGGCAAAAACTCACAGGAAGCAACACAACCAAAAGCAATGGCCACCTGCAGCGGTCCCTGGACCGCGCTCACTGGTGAGAGAGCAGGGACTTAGGGAGGCTGCTTCTCTGCGCTCCGAGAGTCAGCACGTGGCTCTCCCGGTCCAGGGTGATGACTGAGATCGCTCAGCCCCTGGCCACCAGCTCCCACTGTCCAAGAAGGCCGGGTTGGGTCCCAGCCCTGCTGCTTGTTGGCTCTGGGACTCAGGGACAGCTCCGCCCTTCACTCTAGGCCCCAGGGGGCGGTGCCACCCACCCCCTATGACACTGAGCACTGTGATGCCTGCCTCAGCCACTGCTGAACCTGCACTGGACAAACCTTCCTCAGAGGTCTCCTTCCATGTGGCCCATCTGTTCTCTGCTGGGCTCCAGGTTCATAGGACACTGCCACCCTGGGAGGGAACCTGGCTCTGCTGCCGTGCCTGGGAAGCCACGTCCTGGGTCACATGTGTTCTGGGCTGCTGGGTTCAGCTGACCAGGGCTTGGAAACCTGTGGCCTTTTCATGGATGAGCCATGCATGAGTGAGTTTTCAGCATGACCCTGGGACTGGCTTGTGGTGGAAAATGACACAGAACTAACTCGGGAAACAAGGGGGGCAGATTTAATCACAGGTGCTTATTCCAAGGGATTTGGTTAACGGGGTCCAAGAACTGAATTCACGTCTCCCCCACTTGATGTCACTTGGTGCAGACAGACACGGAGCTGGAAAACGACCAGCCTCAAGCTGTCCTCTCAGAGCTGCCTGGGCTTCTCCACGGAGCCATAAGGGGCAAAGGGCAGTGTCCTGAGGCAGCAAGTGTCCCCGACTGTGGACCATGGGGGACCTGCAGCAAGCAGACTGGCTGGGAATCCTCGCTTCTTCCTGCCTGTTCTCTGGGACTGCAGGCAGTGACTAAAGCTACCTCTGAAATCCTTTGTGTGGTGAGAACAGGGACCCGGGAAGCTGAATGTCCTCACAGATCCACTTGCCTTTACCTCCACTCACCTTCGGTGTGTAATCTGCGTTTTAGGGAATGCATGAGCTGGGGGCGGATCTAGGATTGAGACGCTGCTGCTGGCACCATGCAGCTCTGCAGACCTCTGGAGGTACCAAAATCCCTGACCTCGGCAGGGAGGAGCCTGCTCGAGGGCTGGCAGATGGTGGTGCAGGGACAGGAATTACAACCAAAGGGGCGTGGACACCGATTTGCCTGCCAAATTCCCGCTCCTAATGCAGAGCGCTCTGGTCTAGGAGATGCTGCTAGTGAGGGAATCTGCAGCCGCAGCAGGACTGAGGCACCCACAGAAGAGAGAGGGCCTGTACCCTGCTTCTGAATGGCCCCTCTCACGCGCTCCAAAGCAGCTACGTGGAGGAAAGGATTTGGATCTGAAGTTATCCGGGCTCACAAAAGCCTGGTGTGGAAGCATTTGTGAAAATGGCCCACAGTCTCTATCAACCCCCAACACACAGTCTCTCAGGACCCTGTGTTTACCGTCTAAGATGCAGGGCCTGTTATAGACCCACTGCGCAGGTTAGAAATCCCCTGTCTTGGTTTCCCGCCTGGTGATACCAGGCAACCATAGCTCGGCCCTCTTGAGGGCAGAGGACCCCACATTGTTTCCTACTAAGACACCCTCAGGCCAAGAGATGAGAATGGGAAGGAGAAGACCCGAGTTCTAACCCCACCGTGCACCCGCAAGGCTGGGCGACCTCCGGGAAGTTGCTTGAGGCCTCTGACCTCAGGTTCTGAGTTGCTAAGTGCAGAAGGATGCTCTTACCCTTCCCGGTCTCTCTCCCACTGAATGGTGTTTCCATGAATCAAATCGGGTTAAGCAGACAATATGGAGGGGGGATGGTTCCACCTTATGATGCTCATTGGAGAATAACAAGCTGCCTCTACTGCTTTGGGTAATGGAAGAATCTCCTGATTCCAGCTGTGCGTGCTCATCCACTCATTCATGAACACTTAAGGGTGTCTGTGCATACCGAGAATCCTGGGGCTCATGGGGCGGATATTTCCACGCGGGTGGGGACAAAGACGAGGGCCTGGGGAGCAGGGTGAGGCTTCCTGGAGGAAGAGGTGTTCAAACTGGGGAAAGTGCTCTCTGGTGTGGGTCTCACTGGCTGGGAGGACTGGAGGGATAAGGTCATCGGAGCTGGAGAGAAAAAGGACAGCACTGATCCGGTCCACCCCCCGCCACAAGATGGAAGGGAGAGAAGGAGGGAGAGAAAGATGGAGGGAGAGAGGAGAGAGGGAGGGATGGAGGAGAAGAGAGAGGGAGGAGTGCAGGGAGGGAGGGGCGAGCAGGCCCCAGGAATCTCTGCTCTCCCCCATGATGACTCCCACGGAGGCTCTGAAGATTTCCTTTCTCTCTAGCACTGGTCCTCAGGCCCCCACTCAGCCACTCTGCAAGGGAGGCAGGTCACTGGCAGCAGTGATTTCACCTGCGAGGAAGCCCCACCTTTTCCCTCTTCGGACGTGACTCGCCCAGGACCTGCTCCCACACCGTCACACAGGCTCCCTGAGCACCCATCTCTGTCCCGGGGCTCTCTGTATACCTGGTCCTTCTGGGGGCCGCACGCGGTGCTACATGGCGTCCCCGAAGGAACAGAAGAGTCTAGGGAGCTGCATTTCAGGGTAGAAAGTGAGGTTGTGTGGCAGATGCTGGAGGTGGAACTGTTTTCTGGAGGTATGGAGTCTGTCCCCGCTTGACTGTGGTCTGAGGATAGGAAATAACACTGGGCCCCTCTCGAGCCCCTTCCTTCCATCATGTTTGTCCTAACACGTGCCAGAAAGCAGACATGGAAATCTGTCGCTCTCTGAGGTTTTCTCTTTTCACCTCGGAATAAGGTCACCAGTGCAGCACCCAGCCGAGGGTCTTGCAGGAGGACCTCTGTGTTCTGTGCTGGCAATGGGAACAAGCATGCAACCCCAAACAAGGAGCCAGGCCCCGGCTGACGCCGTCCTCTTTGCAGTGGGGATGACACTAGCTTGGCTCTCTCAATTGAGCCCCTCTGCAACTCAGAGGAGTCCTGGGTGTGGAAGGCGACATAGGACCTGTCTTCAAAATCTTCAGAGCAGGAAACGGAGCTCAGAACTGAGTCCAGAAGATGTAAATGTAGTCCTAAGTTCCCCATCTGTCAGAGCGTGGAGTGGGCCCAGGGAAGCCAAGCCGAGCGCCATCTCTGCACCCCATTTTCTTCCCACATGGTTCCAGCTCCAGCACCTCATTAGGCTGTGAAGACCATGAGAAACAGGAAGGGGCGAGTGCTGGGGGAATGGAGTCCTGGCTGCTTTGGTGCTAATACTGCACCACAAAGCTGATCCACAAGGTCAGGGAGCTGGGCGGGTGCTGGGCTTCTTGAAGTGAGTGCCTGGAGGGTGTACCCACAGGGTGAGCTGAGGGTGCCAGAGCCAACTGGGAGTCAGGAGCTCAGATCCACAGTGTGCACTCCTGACCCGAGATGTGTGTGGACCACGGGGGCCTGGCGTTTCTGACCTGGCACTTATGGCAAAAAGTGATTTGAAAAAAGATAGCAAACATGATGTGCAAATGAAATGTGTAACATAATTAGAGGAGTCATTTGATTATAAGATGATTGTAGCTTAAACAGGGCCTGACTAGGATCATGGCTGCTGAATTTTTAGGGCTTGTTCCCCGAGAGAACAGGGTTGGCTTCAGAAACAGCTCCTCTGCCTCTCTCCACGCAGGGATTATTTTACTCAGCAGCTTGGAGGGGGTCTGGGAGAGTTGTTTGTAAATATGGGCGAGTGTCATCAGCTGCAGGTGGATGGCTGGCACAGACGGTTAAAAAAAACCAACACGATCTGAACTCATCAAGAAAAGCACCTGATTTGCTGCCACTTAAAATAGATTCTAGAAGTTAACAAAACCACACACAGATCCTTGGGCCCCCAGGTTAAAGCTGAGAAAAGAGGAGAAACAGACAGATGAACTCTCACAGGCACTGCCCGGGGCCGCAGTAGCCACAGCCTTGCACACTGACTTCATGTCCATGTCACGTGGTGGAAGGCTTTGGGGTAGGAGGTGGCTTCCTTCCTCCTTCTGTCCATCTTTTCTCCCGCCCTCCCTTCTTTCTTCCTGAATAACCGGCCCTGGGAGGACACCAGCCAAGCCGGCACTGCTCTTCTGGACCAAGGACACTCAGGGCACCTGATTTTGTACTGTGGGGGGCACCAGGCAGCATATGGGGGCACCTGTGGCTGTGGGAACTGGGGACAGACAGACTGGGACACCCCATACACTCCCTGCCCCTCTAGCTGAGGATCACCCAGGCTCTCATCAGCAGCTCTGAGCCATGGAATGTGAGCCAATGCTGAGAACTCCCTGGCCAGCACCAAACGGCCAGTGCCTGAAGCCACCACACACTGGACACAAAACCCAAGGCCAGCGGGTAGAAGCTCAACATGAGGCTGTACGATACCACCCACACTGGTGGGGACGCTGACCGGATACCCAGGGGTGCTGGAGACCTGGGAAGGAGGGGACAGGACAGGGCCATGGCTGCTGGCCTCCTAGTCCACCGTCTGCACCAGGGCCTGGGGTTTATTTTCCCTCCTTGTTTCATGCTGACAGAATCCAAGATTCGGTTTCATCTAACATTTCACTTAATTGCCTGAAATGTAAAAACTGAACAAACAGACCTGTCGCACGCTCTCCGCACTCCTTGCTGTGGTGCCCTGCGCCGGGCTGTTAAACAGCAGAGAGACGCAGGTGGCGCTCTGCTACCTACTTCGAGGGCAACTCTGGTCCCCTCGCCACCCCACACTCTTCTGGAGCCTTTGTTCTGCTTCCCTCCTCTGGGCTGCCTGAGTCTGGGGGTCTCCCACAGGTCCATAGGAAGTGACCATCGAGCTTAGAGCTTTGCTCCTGGCCTGCTCTGATTCCTGTACACCCTGCCCTGCATGCTGTGTCCCGCCACCCGCACCCTGGCCCTGCCCTGTCCTGCTCCCCCAGCTGCTGGGTGCACCCAGGGGTCACTTCACTCCAGCGCTGGCCCAAAGGGTCCCTTTCGGAGAGGCCTGCGCCAGTCCGGCTAGGAAAAGGTGCAGCCGAATGGGCTGCTGTCGCCTCCAGTGCTGCACCCAGTTCTTCATCACCTCCTCCTCCTCCTTCTCCTCCTCGTCTTGCTCACCTCCGCTTCCTCTTTCCCCTTCCTCCCCTTCATTTCACATTTTTAGCAGTTTTTACAGATGCATGGTCTCATGTAGCAGCGTCATCCGAGCAAAACACATTTTGATCCTTCCCAGCGTCGTGCTCCCTGCCAAGCGGAGGCTGCAGCAGGTGCCCATTAGGTAAGCGTGAGCTGAACCAGAGTCTCCCAAGCCCGTGGGTCAGAATTGCACCCGTGCCCTCTGGGCCGAGGCAATGTGACAGGTTCTTGGGCTTCTTCACCATCTCCTCCTAATCCACTCTGCGCAGCCATGTCTGTGACTGCTTGGTGACTGCTCAGTGAGCATCAAGGCAGCTCCACGCCAGCCTCCACTAGTGAGGCCTGCATGCCCTGTCCCCACACTGTCCTTGTCTTCCTCCCCATGCTCGTGCCAAGTCCTGGTTTCAGGGTTTCCTGCACCTGGACATAAAACTGTGCTGGAGTTCAGTTTTGTGCACAAAGCAGCTGAACTCTCTCCAGGATCTCCGCAGAAGGTGGAAGGAATGGAGCCTTCCTTCCCATAAAACTGCAAAATGCCCTTCCGTGACCCCGAACCTCTCCCTTAACCAGATCCCTCTTTTATTTTGTAAAAGAATGCACTACACACAGGCATCTGGCTTGTAAAAATAAATACAGCGACTGGTTTTCCCAAACTTGGCCTAATCATCACGCTCCGGAAGAGATCCCTCCCCGGGACACGGCGGCTTGCTCTTCCTCAGGCCTGGATGGGCACCTTCGTGGGTGGAGTCCCCAGGGGGACCCCTGAGGACCTCGAGCCAGCAGGGGCTTTGATACTTTTCCAGACAATTTCGGAATTTTACTTAAAAGCAGAATGAAGGGTGAGCATGCTTATTTGTCAAATTAAGTGATATCAATGTGAAATGGTTAGAAATCAAGTCTGTAGACCACGGTCTTAATTATGTTAATAACAAGACACTGATGGACTCATTCCCTAAATCACTGAAGCAGAAGTCCACAGAGAAGACTTTAATTCCATTATTACTGCTACTAAGCATCTCCTGGGACAGTTCTTCAGAGATCCTTCACCTACTGGCAGCTCTGGGAACAAACCCGGGGCCTCACTCTCACTGTGCTGGTTTTTCCACTCAGCTTCACCCTCAGCCCTTTTCAGTAATTTTAATTCAGCTGAATTATAAACCGATTATATTTGGTCTTTATTTTCAGTGACAAGCCCCTAAATTATCTCAGAAAAATAAGCATGTATTACCTGACAGTTTAAATTATTTTACAAATAACTGTTAACTTGTTAGCTAACATTCCGTAAGAAAGATATCACTCAACACTGGGCCAGGCAACCAATTTATTCTCATAATTTCACCATTTAGAACCAACAGGACGCTGAACACTTTGCTTCCGCTGCTGTAACTGCTGCTCTAAGGCAAAGGCTCTGGTCCCAGCCTGGACTGTCCCCCTGGTAGCCTGGACTGTCCCTGGTGGCCTGGACTATCCCCAGGTGGCCTGGGATGAGATCAGAGGCTGAGGAGACCTGGGGCATCTTTCTGAGGCCACAGCTGCCCAGATCTACTGAGCCCTTAGCAGCCAGTCACACTTGGAGAGCTTCCAACAACATTCGATTCTTGGAGCTGAATGCGAGGTCAGCCCCTGGGGCTCTGGTGAGGCTGGCAGCCACCCTGAGCCTCAGTTTCCCGATGTGTGGCACAGGTGTGGTCCTGCCTGCCTCTGGTGGTGTGAGTCCAAGCACTGTGGGCTGAACATGGCTCTGTGGGTTGCATGCACATACCTGCGTGCGAGGTTACTGGAGACTGACGGGATAGTAAGTAACTATGATCCACCGGCTGCTGATCCTGTATTACTTAAGAGTTTTAATGATTAAAATGAAAATCACCTAAATTCTGAAGCCATCCTCCATGACTCAGCCCTGGAAGTTCTGGGTCTGGGTCCCATTTTTCACAGAAAGAGGGCATGACAGTAGGTCAGTGTCTTTGCCCTATTCACTGCAGAAATGCAGACAATCTGCATTGGGTGTGGTGGCATGGGTCTGTCACCCAGCACTCAGGGAGGCTGAGACAGGAGGATTGCAAGTTTGAGCCCAACCAGAGCCAGTTAGCAACTTCGTAAATGGAATTAAGATCTGATCGGCTGGCCTTAAAGTAAGAGAGGGTCCTGATTACCTGGGTGGTACCTGGGTGGGCCCAGTGAAGTAATAGCATCCTTGAAATTCAGACAGAGGCAGACAAGGCTAAGAAAGCACACCAGGCTGGAATGGAAGAGGCCTCCAGCCTGGGAACGCAGCAACAAGGCACAGAAGAGGGTTCTCCTGGATCCCAGAAGGCCCATGTTGGACTTCTGACTTCTAAAACTGTGAGATAGCAAATTGGTTCCAGCTAGCGCTATAGTAATTTGGTCATTAGGAAACTAATTTAGAAACTGACACGAGACCCATGAGATTGCCATCACCGACCTCATGGCTCAGCCCGCCAATATGGCCGGTGTCATCAGCACCAAGCCCAGATTTCAAAGGCAGCCCGGGAGGGAGATTTTTAGCAACATAAGACTTGGCCAGAAGTCTCGGAAACCAAACCAGATGGCGATCTCATGAAGCGGGTCGCAGGGGATTTTACCTCGAAGAATGCTCTCAGATGCTCTCTCTGCAAACACTGATAGCATTGTTCTTGTGCTTCATTTTATGCTCCCTTTGTTCCCAGTATAAATGTAGGCTTTAGAGCAAGCTGACTTCAGCCCGTTAGTGTGAGGTTTATTTAGAATATCTTTATTAGCACAGCTAAAAGATGTAAGGATTAATGTTGGCTCATCCAATTAGAAGCTCTGTGATTTATAGCCGATCACTTCACTTCTTTGGCTCTGGTCCTTTTGTAAAATATTTCATGAGTGCGCTAGACACTCTTTCTCAGATCCCTTCCAGTTTTAAGAGTGTTGAGTTCGGTTTCTTAGAGTAATTCAGACTTGTGGAGGGCAAGCAGTCACAATTAATGTATAATAGACATGTAAATGTGCGCCCAGGGTGAAATGCAAGAGACTGAGCTCACGGAGTTTGCAAAGTGAGCGCAGCCTGGCACCACCATCCAGACGCAGAAGTGGAGGCGCAGGGAGCCTTACGGGAGCCAGGCAGCCTCCTGAGAACCGAGCACGGAACTTCTGCAGGATGAGGGCAAGGCAGCAGAGCGGATTAGAAAAGGGTTGGGGACAGGCTGGGGGGCTGAGGGACCCCTGAGTGCATGTGCATTGCTGGGGGGAGGAGTTGCGGTGTGGTAGAATTCTTCCCATAACCCCCTCCTTCTTCTGTTTTATAAATTGAGGCATCAGATTCATTTTGAGAGGAAAAAAGTTTGCTGTTTGAAAAACTGAAAAGCATCTTGAAAAATACCAGATGAGCTCCTCTGTCCGGGCGTTTCTTGCTCTACATGAGGCCCCGAGAAATGCCTGCTGCTGCTGCAGCCAAGCTGCTCCGGAGCCAGCGGTGGCCTGGACACTCACCAGCCCTGAGGTCATCTGTCCTGGGACAGTGCGGAAGACAGACCCTGCACAGAGCTGTGACTGAGGCACAGGAAGACTCAGCTGACACCAAGCACACCCTCCTACAAGGCAGCACTAATAGCACACAGTAGATGGTGTGGGGACTGTCACAATGCCTGGTGCAAAATGGCTGACAGTCTGTGCTTGAATTGGTGATGGCTTTACCACAGGGCAGTGCTCAAGCACAGGGCTGTCCTGGGCCATCATCCTTCCTGAAGGGGTTGGCCCAGAGCGGAGACACAGACGTCTCCCCAGGGCCTCACTGGCAATGGGTACATCTGGGCAGGACATGTCCACAGGTGTACGGGTCCAGCCTGTGTGGTTGGTGCCTCAATGGGCCAGGTAGCAAATGGCAGGAAAAGAGGGTTCACTTATAAGTAACTCCTTCCAGGAGCAATGTGAAGGAATAAAGTCCTCAGTCTTACTGTAAGTGGAGATCAAACAGATAATGTATGGATCAGTATCAGACACGTGGGGAGGTATTAGAGTTAGTCCAGATGTTTACAATTGTTAAAACAATTCTTTCTGGAGTAGGGTTTTAGGAGGAACTTAAAAATATGACGTTGCCTGTTATAGCTTATATCTAGAGGTCCCCCAAAGCCTCATATACTCATGGATAGGGCTTTAGGAAGTGACTGGTCATGGGTATGTGACAGTGATCAGTCAACTGATGGTTTACCATAGTTCTGGTATGGATGGTGGGTTCACTGAAGAGAGAAGACCCACCGCGGGTGGACCCGCCATGGGTACAGCCAGTGGGCTGGTAGCTTGGATGGAATAACAGGGAAAGAAGCAGGAAGTCTTGCTGCTTTCCGCCTGCCCTGCATGGACTGTTTCCCCTGGCCACGCTGCCATACCTTGGAGTGAGCAAATACAGTCTGAAACTGCTACTGTGAACCAAAACAAAACCTGTCCTCTTTTAACTTGTGGGTATTGGGTGTTTTGTGCCAGGAATGAGAAAGTAACTGAGATACTGCTAAAAACCAACTAGCTAGACTCTGTGGATGAGTCTTGCCTATGTGGTATTTCTCCTTCTCTTTTACAACATTCCTCACAGGACAAGTCCCAGGCATCTCCAGGGATCTTTGGAGTTACCAAGACAACCTGAAATTTAGTCATCATTCTAACTGTCCCTATTTACAGATACAAAAACAAGGCACAGACAGGCAAGTGGCAGGCCCAGTACTCCACCGCACACTGAAGAGGAGACCACTGCTAACCCCCGCCCTCCTGACGCTCAGTCCAAGGTTCTCGCCATGGGGGAGCCCGGCATACTTGGAGGGGACCCTGGGAGCCATCTCTTAGCAGTCACATGATCAGATATAAATTGCTCGGGTGCAAAGAAATTTCTTTCTTTGCTTATTTGTCTAAAGAATATCTGCAGGGAGTGGGGATATAGCTCAGTGACACCCTGAATGCGTAGCATGCACAAGACCCTGTGTCCCCCCCTGTCTCCCCATGACTGGAAGGAGGAAAAGGCTGGAAGGATTAATCACAACATAAAAAGAGCAACTCTTCCCACTCCCTCCACCCTGCCTAGAGCCAGCCAACTATGGACTGAATGCTCCATAAACTGTGAGCTAAGTAAACCTTTCCTTCCTTCATGTGGGGTGTCAGGTATTTTGTCCCCAGCAACCAGAGGAAGGTAACCAAGACAGAGGTGAAGGACCCCAGATCTGTCTTCTGCTTGGAGAAGAATGGTATGGCTTGATACTCAACGTGTGCAGAGAACAGAGCAGGAGAGAGATGCAGAGAAAGACAGGAAAATAAGGATGGGGGAGAGGGGAGGAGAAAATCCTATGGTCAGCGGCTGAGGGGGTGTTAGGGATGGGAAGGAGGGTGGCCAGGTGGACATCATGTGTGGGAGGGCGCTGCAGGGAAAAGCACATCTCTGAGGAATTTCAGAGACCAGACTAGAAGCCATCAGGAGAATAGGTGGGCACTGGGTCCCTGCAGAAGGACTCAGAGATTGTCATTTTTCTTTCATACCGGGGAGCTCCTCCTCACCCTAAAAGGTGATGACAAATATGCAAAATCTTTTTTTTTTTTGTCTTTTTTTTTTTATCGGCACCAGGGATCGAACTCACCACCACACACTTGCAAAGAAGTTGTTTATGTTGCTGAGCTAAATCCCCAACCCCCAAATATGCAAAATCTTTAATGAACTGAAAAGGAGCTTATTCTGCCTTTCATAGTATATAGTCCCAGTATGATGATGGTATCTGCCCATTGCTCAGAGCTGTTAATGTGAAGTGTGGAAGAAATGTTTTATTTTATAGTCGGGCACTCTTGTTGCTGAGACAGAATGCCTGCTACCCAAAATTAAAGGAAGGAAGGTTTGTTTCAGCTCAGAGTGTGTAGAGGTTTTAGTCTACACTTTGCTGCCTCCCAGGCAGGGTGGCCCTGCAGAGCAGAGACCTCCACGGCAGGGCAGACAGTAGGCAACCGCCTGTCTCTCTTATCCTACCCAGGGACAACTTTAGGGTGGCTCCGCCTGCACTGAGGGTGGGGTTTACACCCTTCACACCCAAATCCATATCAATTAGACTCCTACACCCACAATCCCATTGCTTCCCAAAAGCCTCACCTACCTGTGAGCCAGGCCTTCTCCAACCTGCGACAGGGTCAGCTGGGGCACAGAGGAAGCTGCCAACTCACCCCTAATAACTTTTCAAAGGTTTCACATCAGCAGCAGCAACACTTCCTGTGTGGGCTGAACCACCCACTGCACTGGGCTCAGAGGCGAGGCTGTGCCCTCAGACCTGCCGACCAAAGCCTGCACCCCAGCTCCCTCTGCCTACAGAGCTTCAGAAAAATGCTAACCTTTCCAGTACTCAGGTGGGTTTGGGCTGTTTTGAGAATGACTTAGATTACACGTCCAGGCCATCATCACCCACATCAGTGGAAGAAGCTGAAGTTAGGCTCCCAGGATAGATCTATGATCTCCAGAGAAGAGGGGTGTCCTTCAGAGGAAAGGGGACTTTTGTGACCTTAGTTACAGACCTTAGCTAAAGAACATTGTTTCTGTGCGCCAGAGTAAGACCTCATTTGATTGTCACCGACGAAAAGCTTTCTAGTCACCTGTTTCTCTTTCTTCCTTGGTGTAACCGAGAAGAAACCAACTTCAGACTCCAGTTCGGATCCAAGGTCACGCGGGCAGTGTGATTTCCTCTGGGGAAACCCGGGAAAACCCTTACCCCCAGGACAGAGCTCTGGGCCCTCCCCAACCCTCCCACGACAACAGCCCTGGCATGTTCTTGTCCATCTTTGGTCACTGCTCTGTGTGCCTCTGAGGTGCTCGGGTGCCGAATGGTGGAGAGGCAGGGCCTGTGCCCCCCAAGACAGCTTGAGGTTCATAGGATCTTGACATAATTAATATCCCAGGAACCAATTCAAGCGTATCCTGATGTAAGTTTGGGATCCTCCTTGCTTTTTGATGGGCATCCACAAACACAGTCCTGTGTCTCCCCAAAAGTCTATCACGTGACCTACAGTGGATGTTCCTTTAACACCCCTGGGACGTGAGATAAACATGCCCCCTCTGCACAGGGAAAACACACAGTGGAGAAAGAAAGTTTCTCCACTGTGTGTATGGCTATGAACACCAACCACAAAACCCATGAGTTCTGGGCAGGGAGGGAAAGAAGGCAAAAGGAATTGAAAGAAAAGAGACTGGGAGGAGGAGAAGGGAAGCGAGCTTCTGGAAAGGGGGCGGGAGGGAGCACTGAAGTAGAGAGGAGAGTGGAAAACAGAATGGAGATATATCACACATAAGTGCAAATCCCCCATGACGAACTCCATTATTATGTACGGCAAAGATGAACTAATAAAAAAATTAAAACAAACAAAGCAAACAAACCAAGTTCCAGCCAGCTTTTCACAGTCTTTCCTTTCTCTTAGGGAAAGTTTATACGCAGATACAGAGATTACTTTGGTGGTTAACATTTTCAATGATGAAAAATGGGTCGTCAGGTCTGTCTGTACATTTTAGTCTTTTTAATCTCTGGTTGACGTCCGTCAGCACAGCTCCTCTCTACTGACACTTCTTAGCGACACTTCTTAGCCTACTGGTTTGGTGCTTTTGTGATTATTATCAGGGCCAGCTGAATGCACCCCCTGACTTCGGAGAGAAAGTAACAAGCCGCAGGTGACAGGCATCGTCCGCCAAGTGTGATCACTTTCGCTCTCAGAGCAGTGCCCTTTAGACTGGCACTCGGTTACAACAAAAAAACACTTGAAAGCACTGTAAAAAATTTTTTCTAGAAAACTGCTGCATCCAGAATAAACCAGATTTGTCATTTTAAAGGCCCGCTGTGGAAGGTAGGTGATACTCTTTGGGTTCTGCAAGAAAACATCATGGAGATTGATTCTCCCACAAGAATTGTATTCTGCAGTTTGTATTTCTTTTCAAAGACTTCAAACTTGCCCTTGAGGTCTCAAAGTACACTCATATGCATTTTTTAAAATGCTGTTTCATTTATGGCTTTTCCGAATGCTTTTTCTAATTGCCAGAATACCAAAGGTCACATTTCTTTGGGCCTGATCTAATCATTCCTATCACTTGGGACCCTTTTGGTTGCAAATTACAAAATTCC
Source organism: Cavia porcellus (assembly GCF_034190915.1). Classification (NCBI taxonomy): domain Eukaryota; kingdom Metazoa; phylum Chordata; class Mammalia; order Rodentia; family Caviidae; genus Cavia; species Cavia porcellus. Next base: position 163,917,930 of record NW_026947484.1, read on the forward strand.
AACTTGATCTGTGTTAAAGCAATAAAGGAGTATTTATTGGCTCCCCAACCGATGCATGGGCGTGGGTTGAGCTCAGGGAAAATTCCATCCAAGGAATCAGAGAATCCTGTCTTTCTCTCATCTCAGCCTCTGGGTTTTATGGCCGTAGGCATTTCCAGATTTATATTACAATTATACATCTGAGAAACCTAGACGAGGTCTTTTGACAACTCCGTATTAGACACTCGTCCTGGGCGGATCAGACTGGCCTGGCCTGGTTCATCTGCCCATCTGCGGCCCAGCCCTGAGTGCTGTGCTGGAGCCACTGGGAGACCCCCATAGCTGGGGGGTGGGGAGAAGCCTGAGGCTAGCAGCAGGAAGAGCTGCTGTGGGCCCACAGAACAATACACGCCACTGCTGCTCTGGGAGCAGTGCTACCGTCTAGAGCCATCTCTTCTAGGTCACCCCTGGGGTTGTGTCACACTCAGTATTACTAGGAAGCAATGATTTGCTGTCCTGTTCCTTTGCGGGAAAAGGCAGAGCTGACCTTGTGTGTAGGAGGGAGACTGCGGGTTTTAACTTTGGCTTCCAAGCTGCAAGCCACGTTATCTCCCCACACTGCAGGCAGTGTGGCAGGGTGTCATTCAGGTCCATCCCAACGATTCCCAGCAAGATCAGTGGCCGTCCCTTAAGTCCACCCTGCTCAAAAGGGACCACCTGGCCGGCAGGCCACTTTTGGACTCTCGCACCAGCCAAGTCAACAAGTCATCCACGCTCAGAACCCGAGCACAACCTAAGCTACACTCGTGACTTGTTTGCACCCCAAATCTCCACATCCAGACATAATTTATCACTGATCTGTCCGTTAACCAATGGACAAAAGGATTCACAAGGGTCAGGAATCTTGTTCTTAAATGTTTTGGTTTTGTTTTCATATTAATAAGCTCGGTCAAGCTTCGGGTCTCTCCTCGCCACTTTTTGTGTCTTTCTAAAACTCCAGACCCCGGGAACTGCTTTCTGTCAGCATTGCCGCTTATCACAAGACGATAGTAAGTGGGTATCTGTGTAGATGTGAGAAAGTAAAGGAAGATTAAATCCACATTACCTAATGGGGAAACTATGCCACCAAAGCTGGAGGGAGGGGCCGGCTCTCCTGAGTTTGCGGGGTTCCTGGGGGCCCTGGCGGGGTGCATTTTCAGCCCTGGGTTTCTGCTCTGGCTGTGGCCGCTGTGTTTCCTCAGAAATTCTGACTTCACATCCCAGTCCTGTGTGCTGAGACAGAGCTTCAAAGCCAGTCTGTGAGTCTCCCCTCTCTCTCCAGGCCCTAGACCACCTCTGATTTCTCACCTCTGTGGGACACAGGGATCTCCTTATGAATCACTCTGCTGAAAAAGCAAAATAAAAGGATGTCCTTCCAAGATGGCCTTCGGTAGGAAGGTTGGAGGGGCCGGGGGTCAAGGCAGGGAGAACTGAAATGGCTCCCTTCACCTCAGTCGCTGTGTGTATCATGTCACAGCACCCCTTGATGGGCTGAGTCCCTCTCTGTCAGCCCCAACTTCCTGGTACAGGCAGGCTGGGTCTGGGAACCAGCATCAGAACCAGCATCAGAACCCTGGCCTGGCCTCTCCCTGACTGTAAAGGCACTCAAACATGGCTAAGCCACCACCTGCGGATCTGTCGCCTGGGGCTTACAGATGGCTCCTCTCAGCACTAATGACACAGGTGCACGCTCAGCGGAGGGCCCAATAACAGAAGCCACGACACTGCACGAAACCCTGAGTTACCTTACGGTCAGAGCAACATAGTTGGGATCTGGCGTGACCTCGAAGGCCAGGTGTTGACAGTTGGTCTCCAGCCAGCAGCACTGGCAATGAATCCTCTACTGGAGGGGTCAGTCCTAAGCAGGTTGGTCGCTAGGGTGCACCATCGAAGGGGACAGCACCCCTCCACCCAGCTCCTCCCCTTCTCTGAAGGAGTCAGCTTTGTCTTCCATGCACCCTACCACAGGCCCCAGACCCCAAAGCCAAGCAAACATGGACAGAAGCCTTTGAAATTGTCGGCCAAAACCAACCTTCCCTGCCGAGTCCTTCAGCTCGGGTCCACAGTCACAGAGAAATAAAACCAACTGATTCATGGGATAATAAAGACCTGGGCGAGCACAGGGAAGGCCGGATGCCCTTTATTCTGTGGGGCTAGCAGGACAAAGAGAAAGTAACAGCCCTGCCTTTGTAAGACCCACGTTCGCTGGGGAGACCCAGGTGACACATGCACAGGTGACAGAGATTCCTGTCCCCGGCCTCTCTGCCCTCAGGACCTCACCAGAAAAGGGCTGTGTGGTCCCCGCTACCCACATGTGGCATTCAGACAGAATGCACATTTTGTCTAAAAAAAATCACCCCCAGCCCATGACAAACAGGAACTTCCTGTCGGGAGCTTCAGGGCAGGTACGATTCGGACAGGTGGGGAGAAATAATGTCACACGCACCCTCTCTCACATCCCTCAGCCTGGGCTCCAAGATCAATAATGGTGTCCATGGAATAACACGACTCGTGGCTGTTTGCCTTCCTGCCATGGTAACCTACAGCCCATGCTCTGTCGCTGTTAACAAGATCAATAAACTTGCCACATTCAGAAATTGACAATTAATCCCTTTTACAGCACTTAAAGGCACAGGCCGCTGTATTTTATACGGCCAAGCAAGCGAGGCACATGGTTTTTATTATCAACCTCCCTTCTTAAAAACAGAAAAAGAAAAAGAAAAGAAAATACAAAGCCTCAGCACTAATAATTTTGCACCTTCCAGACCCTCCTGGCTGATCAGGAGGGGCTCCCTGGCTGCTGCTCGGGGCACCACTGTCTCTGGGCTCTCTCTGCTTTCTGCATGTTTCATGGTTTAAAGCTGCGGTGAGAAGCATTTTGGGGTGGGCAGAGATTTGTCCCCTTTTTCATGTTTTTACTAGGCTGAGTAAACACACTTGCGGAGAACGAGGCCGGGGGCCGTGCTGGGAGTTTGGAAAGCTGGACAGCCTCTCTCCTGGCCAATACCTGCTGGCGACAATGGGCGGCATTGTGGGCTCCCAGCGGGACTGTGGTCCGGACCCCACTGCGGGTCCCAGCTCCCAGCCTGCGAGCTGCCCCGCCACAGCCCCCCCCCCCACTCCACTGTGGGGGTCCACTGACACCTGCAGGACTCGGGGGTCTGGAAGGCTGAGAACCCGTAATGATGCCATTTCCTTGGACTGTTTATACCCAGTATGTGCTCATTTAAATATTTTTGGCAAATGAGTCCAGATAAAGCGAGTCTTTCTCCCAAATTCAAACTGATCCTTAATTTTTATGAGGTTTATAAAAACTTCAGCAAAAATGATTTCTTAAAAAAGGGGGGGGGGAAGGGTTTTCCTTCAGTTTGTTCAGTCCGTTGATCTTGGCTAGGGTTGCTCGCAGAGTCCTCGAGCGCTATGAGAAAGATTATTCATCTGGTGACTTGGGGCTGGGTGGGATCAGAAAGGGTTATAAATCTCTGCCTGTGACACTCTTGCGTTCATTGCCAGCTCGGGAATAAAACCGGCTTGGAAGCCAGCCGCCAGCACCTGCATGGCCCAACACAGGGAGACCGGGCTTGCGGTGTGGACCTCTAAGGGGTCTCCGAGTCACACTTCAAGGCCCTGAGCATAAAGAGCTTTGTCCTGGTGAAGGACCCGGGGGTCATTGGCCAGCATGAGGCACACTTGGATACAAATCCATTGGTGGCTCTTCGAAACCCTTTGGGCTTTTCTCCCTGCATGTGCAATGCTTTTCTCTCCCTAGCTCCAGCAGGAGCCTCCCTGGAGCTGGACACACGCCTGTCACTGGTGAGCGTCCGATCCTGCCCCTGCTCTGTGCTTCCGGTCACATTCGTAAGATGCTGAGAGGCTGCACCTCCTAGCGAAGCAATTATTTCCACGTGGAAAACGCCCCTCCTGTGTGCCTCCACACGGCAGGAGCGGTCCTGATAAAGGTCTCCTTTGTAGTCGCAGTGCCGAGGGCTGTAATAGCTCCGGGCCTGCATAGCACCGCACCCGGCCCAGCACACAGAGCCTTTCTTCTCTGGCCCCAGCACTGAGGCCACTACACTCAGTGGTTCTCAGGCATTTGTGTCTCCTCCATCATCCATGGTCACAACAGAGGACAATGCCACCCAGACAAAACAAACAGACAGCTATAGATGAGCCCTTTTTCTACACTTCATGATTCCAGTCTGTTTCTGGGGGTCCTGAGCTAGGAGAACGCAGGCTCGAGGGAAAATTCAATCATGACTTGGCCAGCAGAGCCATTCAGTCCTTGTGGACCAGTGACCCAATTTCATGCATGAAGGGGAGACTTCCCTCTGCCTGCCACATGGTTTAGGGATAACCTGGGATGTGCAGCGGCTACTCCTGACCCCCACTCTGTGCACAAACATCTCCCATCCCGTTCTTTTATTCCCAGAAGCGCCGTTCTTGCTTTGTACTTCTGAGGGGCTAGGATGTCGGGTCGTTACTGTCTCAGGTCACCCTTTGTCCCACCTGGCTCTGGGGTCCACGTTTCCAGGAAAAGGCTGCGCATTTCCTAGTGAAATCCAGGCTTGCCTCCTGGCCTCAGCAGCTCTGCTCCTCCCGCTGCTGGTGGGATTTTAATATTCCCTGGTTCTTTCTCAAGACCTCGCCTAGAAATGGTCAGGTCTTCCTAAAGTCTTACACACATGCGTGCAAACACACTCTTGGTCTTCACTGCCTCTGGTCATAGCTCGACAACTTTTCTCCTCTTCCCAGTGAAACATCTGCAGTGTGGGTCTACTGATACTGCCTGTTACTGCCCACTAAAGTTCTTCTTCGTCCCATTCTTTCCTGGACGTGACCCTGGACGGCCAGTGCGACTTCTGTCTCTAACTGCAGGGTCTTGGTCCCTATCAGATTTTCTTCTGAGATGCTGACACAGTCACCCTCTGTCCTCAAAAACCTCTGTCCTCCCTCATGGCTGCTATGTGCCTGGGCTTTCCTGGTTTCCCTTCTTTTCAGTAACTTTCTCTTTCCTACCTGGAATTCTCTTCCCAGTTACAAGGCTGCACCGAGGGACCACACTTCCTCCCAGGTCTGAGGGTTCCTGACGCCTCAGAGCTTGGTCCCCCACTTCTCCCTGTGCTTATGCTGCTGGGGAGGCTCTTGGGGTTCCCTCGTCCCTCAGTCCTGGCTGCCTCAAAAGTGCAGTAGTTTTCTTCCCAAATAAGTCCTCCTTGGACACACAGCTATCACCCACGCTGGTTCTGGTCCCCCAAAAGCAGGCGCCAGGTTGGAGTTCAAAGGATGGGAATTTCCCGGGGATGATGCTGGTGGAGGAAGAGGAGGGAGGGCAAAAAGGGCAGGCGAGCCGGTGGCTGTGGTGCAGGCCTGACCTCCAAGGAGGAGTGGGGAGAGGAGGACGGGGCAGCCCCCGGGAGTCCCCAGGGCAGGAGGCGCAACTCTGAGGACCCTTCAAGCTCAGGCACTGGCCGGGAGCTGCAGACAGGGTGGCCTGGTCCTATAACTGCCGGTGAACCCCAGAGCCCCCATGGAGGCTGCAGGTGACTGCACCGCCAGAGCAGTTTCCTCAGGGCGAGATTGTGACACTGGAGCATGAAACCCAGCCCAGCGTCTTCTCCTGACGTCCTGCCCTGCTTCCCATTTCCCTCCCGAATCCCTGGGATTGCTGTTCCCATCTTCCAAGCCACAGAACTTCAAGTGACCTTGGTTTTTCCATTTCTATCTCTTCTACCCAACGTGTAACTCCGTGGAACTCGCTCATTCCACTCCTCTCTGATCCGGTCCAGCCAGGCAGCTGCTTTCCATGGTGGCTGCCACGGTCCAGCCCTTTCTCTTTCATTCCTTGAACCTTGGGGCTACCCAGAGCTCAGTTCCTGGGTCCCGGCTCATCTTACGTCACTGACTTGTCCTGACTGGTCTTACCATTAATCAATCTCTGCCGAGACATCCATATTCTAAATTTTTAATCTCTATCCCAAGATCTGTACAGAGCTCTAAATAAACATTTCTCAGACTTGAAGGCTATATGTTCTGCTTTTAAAGGGAAAAGAATTAGTCTACCTCAGCATCACATTCTTTTACTTAAAATGTTATACACGTACCAACTAAGATAAGCCTTGATAATAACTGGAATTTCTCGCAGGCACTTTCTACACATATTTTATATAACTGAGCTCATTCTATAAATACATGTAAATTTAGTTTTGTGTCTTGTGTCTTATTCTTTAAAAAAGGGCACGTGCGTTTTTCTTATTCAGTAAAATGCCTGATGAACATTTTTGTGATACACAATATTCCATTCTATAGATAAAATTAATCTACTTCGTAATGACTCTAAATAATGAAGCCACAAATCAAAACTTTACACTGTTGGGTTTGGATTTGGGAGAACTTTCTTGGAGCAGATACCCAGGCGTGGGAAAGTGTCTTTGTTTTGGAGGTGAGTAAACTTAGGTTCCCCCTAATGTGGCCCAGCCTTTGAAGGTGCAGGCTGAGGAGGGAAGTTATTTCTATGGGGTCAGGGTGGCCCAGCCTGCAGTGAAGGACGCTGTCCCACGGTCCATTGTGTATGGAACATGTGGGAACCACAGAGGACCAGCTGATGGGCGGACCTCAGAGGACTTCATCCTTTGGGACTTAGAGAGTGGGCATACACTCCCTGTGCTGTGGGGGCCTCCGGGACTGGATCTGTGCTGAGCCCAGCCTGCTGGCGCCACGTGGTGTTGACACAGTGTGGTGGCCACAGGAGCCTGTCACGGATGTGCTGTATGTGGGCAGTGGTCACTCAAAGCCACACCTGGAGTACGTACTTCATGCCTCCTTGGCTCCTTGGCCCCCAGCTGCTGCCATGTGAGGGAATGTCCCCGTGGTCCCTCTGCAGGCCGTGACATCCCTGCCTTTATCAGGTAAGAGCTGCATCTCGTTTGGACCCCAAGCAGGAAGTGAAGTGAAGAACAAAGGCTCCTGCCCCTGTCCGGACCCGCACTGCCAAGGGTGGGCACCAAGGCACAAAGGAGCCCCGTGCAGAGTGGACATCGGGCCACACTCACGCCATGCCGGGCCCCACCCGCAGTGTCCTGTTCTTAATCTAGAGCACAGCTTCTGCCAGTCTGAACAAGTCCTGGCATCCAACAATAAACTAGGGTTGTTTCTATGGTGACTCAACCACCTAAATCCTTCCAAAACTTTAGGTCAAGATTCTCACGCTGAAAAAGTGGGACAGTTCACAGCAACGCCCAAACCAAGGGCCGGGGATTCAGCTCAGCGGCTCAAGTGCTGCCTGGTAAGCATGAGGTTGCAATTTTGATCCCTGGTACAAAAAGAAAAAGGAAAAGCATAACACTCAAGCTGGCTTTCCTCCACTCCACTCGTCATACATCCATGAACTCCTTTGTGCTCAAAGGGACCGAGAAGTCACCTAAACAAGCCTCCTGCACAACTTCCTTGATGGGTGACTGAAACCCCTTAAGTGGAAGATTATTTCACTGCTGGGCAGCATGCCCGCCTGCCTTAAGAGTTTTCATGCTGGGGCACAGATCCATCTCCCGGGGATGTGCACGCAGGGACCGGGCAGCTCAGGAGTCCACACCATCACTCAGGCCCTGAGGACAGAACCTGTAGTCACCTCTGAAGCCACCTGTTCACCGTTTCCCTGCCACCATCAGCGGACTTTCCCAGGATACCCAGCTCCTGCGTCCCCATGCATCCCCACCTTTACCTCCCGGGTCAGCCGTCCTTCCCCTCCTCCATCACGATCAGAAGGGGACTGGTCATCTGCACCTGACAGCTGCCCTTGCCAATCATTCTCAACCTGATCTCCTGCTCTGAGGCCCCAACGCCCCCAGCGCCCACCTCTTCCAACAGGTCCCGCCCCTGAACACAAGACTGAGGGGACACTGTTCGAGATCCATACCTCAACCACCCACGCACAGGCAGGGGCACCCGCTAACTGGCACCTCCTCCTGACCAGGCTCTCCCGCACCCTTCTTTTCCATGCTAGTTCTGTCACGTGATCTCCTCCGGGGAAGCGGGGAGGAAGGCCGGACCCCAGATGTGCCGTTGTAATGAGAGGAGCCGACGCACACCAGGTCCTCAGCCTGGGAGAGGCACGGTAAACGCTTGGTGAGCTGCAATGACCACAGCAATCAGCCCCACCGGAGGGCTGGACTCCCTCCCCTGCAGGGGCTGATCCAGGCTCCTGGACACTGCACTCTCCTGGTCCGAGCAGGTGACAGCCTCTTCCCGCTTACGCAATGCCAAGTGTCCTGCCCAGTGCCTGCCTGACGCTCAGTGTCTGACGGGTGAGCCACCGTTGCCTGCCTACATCCAGCAGCTCCTGAATCCTGTGGGGAGCAAAGTTGTTCCAGGCCCACGTCCACGGCCCGGGTCTTTTCAGCCGTAATAATCACATTTCAGGCTCTGCTTTATCACCGCTGAACTGGAAACGGCTTCCTCTGTGAAAGAGAAGTAGGCGGGGTCTTCCGAGACAGAGTGGGCCTTGTGGGGACTCCAGTGAGCCCCTTGTGGATGGGTGCACCGAGGGCCAGACACCAAGGTGGGGCAGAAACACACTGAGGCCACTACTCCCACAGCTGGTCGTGGGGCAGCCTTGGAGGAGAGGACCACAGGCTCAGAGCCACCTGGGTGCCTGCAGCTGGGCAGCACTGGTCATTGAGGTTCGGGGAGAATTTGTGCAGAATTCGGAGAGAAGGGATCCACAAAGCCAGGGTGCAGGGCTCACAGAAATGTTGCTTGGACGTTATGAGGATATGCTGGTAGGTGGACATTGTAGTCTGATGACCCCATGAACTTAGAGCTGTGGAGCCACGGGCCAGTTCTTCAACCCAGTAGCCCTTTCCTGTGTCACAGCTCCCCATTCCTGGAACTCCACACTTGTAAAACTCTCTGTCTAAAATAAAAATGTTCAGGTTTGTTCTTTTTTGTAGCACTGGGGATCGAACCCAGGGCCTCACACGCTGCTTGGCAACTGTCTTGTGCATAGCTACACAGCTCTTCAAAGGATCTCACTTAACTAATAGGTAAGTAAAAAGTAAACATTTCCCTATTGTTATTAGAATACTTTCATGAGCTATAAATCAACCAGAATTTGTTAAAATATAACATTAAATACACCAAAATGCAACTTGCTAATTAAAGATAATTAGCATAGGAAAGTTGTGAAAATTCACATTGATGATGTAGCTGGAGGTAAGAGAAGAAATGTTAAAAGGAGGTGGTTTTTACTACAATGGAGTAAAGAAGGATAAACTTGAGACCTTTACAGGTAAATTGATTCGACTAGAAACCATACTTATAAGTGAATAAATCAGACCCACATGTGTAAACAGTGTACAGCCTCGCTAGTATAAAAAACTAAATAAGATCTAAGATATATAATAAATATTGTGAATTGGGAAGAAATTGTTCAAAAGAAAAGACAAACTGTGATGGGCAAAGGAGAAAGGAAGAAAGAGAAAAAGGAAAAAATACATCTGCACTCAAGATAGTTAAGCTAGTTTTACAGCTACCATGCCTGTATGAAATGTATTAAGGATTGTAATTTCCCTAATAACCTGCTGAACTCTGTTCTAGTGTTACATTTTTTCTTAAAACAAAACAAAACAAAACAGAAACATTGCTCTCGCAGACGTGTGGCTGCTGTAGATCTGGTTCCAAGAGGCTGCTGGACCCCGATCTCATGGATTCCTTCACCGCCCCCGCCGGCCCCGCCCGGGTGCCCACAAGGTCTGTGACCCCAGGGGCAGCCCCCACCCTCTCAGTGTGTTGTGTCTTGGTGGCCTACCCTCTACTCAGGCAAGCTCTTTCCAGCGGGAAGCAGCAGAGCCCGGATGCTTATCTGGAGAAAGCAGTATTTAGGATTTCCTCAGGCTGTCTATGTGGTCCCCGAAGGAGGGTTCAGGAGGATTTCAAAGGAACCCCAGGACCTGCAGAAGAAATGGGAAGCTCACCTTTGCCCTCAGTTTTGTGTGCGGTCAGTCTAGGACCCGAGGCCAGCTAGCCTGGCTCCAGGTGTGTTTAGGAGGGTCTGATTTCAAAGCACTCGGCCAGGGCTGGGCTTTGATTTGCAACAGAAAGAGGACTTCAGTCTGTTCCACAGGGTCGTCAGGGTCCTCCCTACTCCAGGAGATAAGAGGTAGGAGGGCAGCAGAGTCATTTTCAGATAAAAGAGACCAGGATCCTCCTCTGGGTCCACAGGAAGGGCAGAATCCTCACCCCCAAGCACCTGGACACCTGTCTCCTGAGGCAGGGGTTAAGCTGTCAGGACCTGCAGTCCTGAGAGTTGGGGACAAAGCAGGACTTAAAGGAACAGGTGCACCGGATCCGGGAGGCATAGGAAGAGTCAGGTGCGTGCAGGTGCGCGCGCAGACCATGAATTCACCTGCTGGTCATGAGTCTAAGACTCAGTGTGAATTAGATAAGAGGGAAACAGTGCCACAGTGCCACGCTGCGGGCCCACATGGAAAGGTGCAGGGCGAAGGCTAGAGGACCCAGCTAGGGCCGACACTGACTGAGGGGAGCCTGTGTCAGGCGCCTGGAGCAGGACGCCTCCCAGTGAGGACTTCCTTAAAGGCCGCAGTGGAGAAGCCTCCAGCAATATCTCAAAGGAGAAGCAGGAGGCTTGTTCCAGACTACTCTGGGATTAATGGCCGTCCGGGACTAGGTTCTGTTCACCCCGTCCACGAGGACTGCATGGAAGGTGGAGGTGGTGTGGTTCTGTGCACACGCTTCCCCCTAACCAATTCTCTGCATGGCCAGTGAAGCAAGAGCTGGACTCTTAGGATAACGCTCTCAGCTCTAACTAGATGGTAACCGTGAGCTCCAACACAAAGCCGCTGCTGAACTTCGCACAGGAATGCTAGTGTGACCCTAAGGAGATGCACAGCTTTGTTTTTTCTTTTTTCTTTTTGAAAATGTAGCACAGGCTAGCCTTAAACTCACTGTGTAGCCTTAAACTCACTGTGTAGCTCCTGCCTCAGCCTCCCAGTGCACAAATTACAGACATGTACCACGACACCCGGCTGCACCACACATTTTTAAGCACTAGCCATTGGGAAGCTCTTTGAGCAGAGACTCACAAGAAGTTCAGCACAGAGTCTGAGGAGGCCAGGGACCACTCAGCAGATCCCATGTACCGGCTAGCATCAGTGTGCGGTGCTATGCTAAGTACTCCCATGAGGAGTGTCTCGTTGTGTTCTCACAGACACAGTAGTTAGCTAGCGTTGTCTCCATCTTGCAGAATAACTAAGTCCCCCATTGTCCACAGTCAGGCAGCACAGTGGCCTTCAGTGTTGCACTGCGGCCACCCCAGGAGGCTGTGTTGACTCCGAAGCAGGTTTGCTCCCCCTTAGGAGGAGCCCCGCATCCCGCGTCTCAGCTCAGCCTGGCTGCCCTTGGGGCTGGTTGGGCGTGCCTCCACGGGGGACCCACCCCCAGCCTGTCCCCCACACCATTTGTTTGCTGCCTATTTAATTATATCCATGATGCTTGAGGCTTTCGGTACCAAGTGTACCTATTTCCACCTGGCAGTGGCAAAATTAAAGAGGAGGGGGGAAGGTGATCAAACTGGGAGCATCCCTGGGGGCTGCAGCCTCCACTGTCTGCCCTGACCCCTGTGCCACTCCCTCCTCTCTGTGTGCTGACCCTGGCCAACACCTGCGGCTGCAAGAGGGCACCCCGGGAACTCACCCCAGTCCCGGGCCCCGAGAGTAACGTGACATGGAGACTTCCTGTGCTTGCCTTTGCCACCTGCCCTGGTCTTTACTCAGGATGGACTTGCAAACCTCTCTGTCCCTGTACCTGTCTCTCTGTGTCACACACACACACACACACACACACACACAGATTAGTAGACTCAAACACTGCTTTGAAATCCTGAGTTCCTATTTTTAGCCCTAAACAGAAACTGATTTAAGCACACACTATTCCAAAGGACTTAGTTGTTCTGTAGTGACTGGCCCAAGGGAAGCCTCCCAAAGCAGAGGAGAAATGGAGAAAGAGACAGAGACAGAGACGGAAGGAAAGCACACTGCAAACTGCAGAGGAACGTTACATGGGCGGGGCCACACACAGGAGAGCTGAGTCTTGGGTTAAAAAACAACACGAAACACACTAAAGTGATAATATTGGAAGATATCTTCAGCAAATACATAGGGGTTTTGGATTTTTAAAAGTTTCTTCTCTTTACTCAGGAATTAATTAGTCCAGAGTTGATGAAATCAGGCCTGGTGGAACACACCTACAGTGTTAGCACTCTGGGAAGCTGAGGCAGGGAGACTGCAAATTAGAGTCCTGCTCAGGCACCTTAGTGTGACTGTGTCTCATAATAAAAAATAAAAAGGAGCTGGGGAGGTAGCTCGGTTCAAAGCCTGTGGATTTAAGCCCCAGCACCAGAGAAAGAGAGAGAGAGAGACAGACAGACAGACAGACAGAGACAGAGACACAGAGACAGAGACAGAGAGAGAGACAGACAGAAAGAGACAGAGAGACACAGAGACAGAGAGAGAGACAAACATTGCCAGAATTAAATGCAGTACAAAAAAGTTTATACAATTTTAATAGAATCTGGTCTTACAACTTTGGGCAGCTACCAAACCATTTTTACATAGACTGACAGAGAAAGTTATTATTTTAGTTACTGATAGTCTATACACAAAAATCTTTCAAATAAAGTCAAAGATCAATTGATTTTTAAAACTTGAAAAACTGCAGGGACTTTTCTTTAGCATTGGATGAGGAAAGAGAAATGCAAATTGCTACTCTGGATTATGTTTTCTGTGAAAGTGTTTCCAAATTCATAAAGAAATGTCAGTTTTTAGCCTGTAAAAAAGAACTCCTAGAATATGTACTATTTAATCTTTTACATCTGTCAAAGTGATTCAGCTAGGTGTGAAAAAAATAGTTTCTGCCACAACGGATGCTACTTTAGCTGTGAGTTGGAAAATCTATTCTCAATGGGATTTTAAAACTATTGTTTTGTTTTATACTCGAATGCATATTGAAAATATCTGCATGAAGTGTTTTGAAGCAGACTCTATGAAAAGAGGCATCAAACGAAGAAGATGCACTGCGATGTCCTTAGTGGTACCATGCTGCCTGCTGGTGACAGCTCCAGAGGGAGGGGCAGACTCCGGAACGCTGTGGACGGTGAGGAGTGCCCACAGACCACGCTTCACAGCACAAGCCCACGGCCACGGCATTTAAGTACTCAGCCCGCATCGCTGCACAGACTTTAAGTGAGCTGACAGCTTTTGCAAACAGACTGCAAAAAACTACAAGAAAAAAATTTAGAGAATGCTTTGTTGGTATTGATAAAGCCAGTGTGTGCTCTGGACCTTTGAATTTGATACAAATTCTAACTTGATTCAAGGCTTAGTGCCTTTATTTAACTTGGAAAAACAGACTTGGGAAATGAATATACTTGTGGTTGAAAGTCAAAATCAATTCTTCTAAAAATTGTAAGCCAGTTTGGTCAATGTAGATGTACACAATAAAAAAAATACGATTTTTTTGGCATCCAAATTAGTTATTGGGAAATATTGGACAATGTAGATCTATGTTTTTAGTTGTCAATTTTATAAAATATAGGTACAAATCAAATATTTTTCATGAAAATCTATTCTCAGTGGAATTCTAAATTAAAATGTGCTGTAAATATAAAATACATACCAGATTTTGAAGACTTGGGGAAAAAAAGAGTCTGTCCTACTGCAGAAAGAACTTTGACATATATACAAGCATCACAGTATGAAGGTCAATTACCAGTCAATTACAGTAGAAATCAATCAATGTGGCTCATCATTTTATATTAATTCCAAATTGAAATGATAATACTGGGAGCATGTCGGGTTGAATAAGATAGATAAGCAAGTTAATTTTATTAGTTCTTAAAAACTTTTTAAAAACCTGGCTACTGGTGAGTTTAAAATGACATCCAGGTTTGCACTGTGCTCTCATGGGCTGCACATCTCTGCAGCCCGGCAGCACCATGCACCGGCTCCGGTCTGTCTAAAAGCCAGGCAGGGACGGTGGGGTTTCAGTGAATGCAAGAGGGCCCCTGTGTCCCTCTTGGGATGATTAGAAGGGGCAGTGACATTAGGCACTGTCCACTAAAGTGCTGCTGAGACAGCCGATGTCAGTGGCCCCCGACCGGGACAGCTGGCCCACTCTCCAGGGACTATTTCTCCTGCAAGTCTTCAGATGTGGGTTCTTTCACCACCATCCAGGTTGCGAGGGGAGAGTCCTGACTCACATCCTAAGCAGGTGCGAAGGCTGTTTTAACAGCACAGAGTCGTCCCAGCTACTGGGATTCGCCCCCGCAGAACCACTGGCCACTGACAGTCACCAGCGGACACCCTTGCTAATGAAACACACTGCTCTGGACACACAACCCGTGCGGGATGGGACACATTTGCTGGCAGCAGATCAGCAATGACAAGTGCATCTGTGGTTTGCACCTGGTTCAGGGGTGTCTTGGTTCCATAGTTGGGGTGTGTCACGGAGCCGGAATGCACCTCTGTAACCAGCTCCCTGCAATAGGCCACCACTGGGAGCCAACTTTAGACCCCTTAGGACTCAGCAGCCCCTACGAGGGCCAGAGAAGGTGTGACAGCAGTGGACTGGGCACCCTGTCCACCCAATCCAGGTGCAGTCTGTCTAGGCCCAGTCTAGGCTTCCACTGGCATATGAGTTTCCTGCGTTTCATGTCCATCTCCCACTGCGCCCAGGCTACACCCCTGCCTGAAAGAAATTTCTCCGAGAGGATGAACTGTTTAGTGCCATGGGTGCTTTCAGCATCCAGCACTGAGGCGAGCCAGGCGTGGTGGTGCCCACCTATCACCCCCACACTGGGGAGGATCATGAGTTCAAGGCCAGCCTGAGCTACATGGTGAGACCATCTCAGGAAAAGGACAAGGACCACAAAGAGCAGATGCAGCTCCTGCAAGACTGCATCCCCTGGCGGCCTCCCATGATGGGAGAAGAGGGGCTGAACTCTGTGCTGGGAGGCGCTGCGTGGGCTCAGATTGGGTGCCTTCCTTTGTCAGCAATGTTCTCACCAACAGAGATGGAGTCAGTGCTGTGGAAATTCTGATGACTATCACTAAAATAGCCCTTAAGTTTCCTTAGTTATCTTCATGTTTTTCCTACTTACTTCTCCACAATTCAGTAACCCTGCCCCAGTATCCCAGCCAAAATCCTTGCATCTTTTTGTTGTCACACAGTTTATCATTCTCTGTTAAAACAGTATATAAACCCCCCAAGTCTAACCTTAGGTTTTCACTTCTTCCAGGAAGCCCCCTTTGTTATGTAAAAATACTTACATCAAATACAATATGTACATTTCCCCATTGACCTGTCTTTTGTGAATTCAGTTCATAGGTCTAGGCCTTAAGAAAATAAGATGATGCAGGAAACTCTTCCTGCCCTATTAGTCAGCTTCTTATTGCCATGGCAAAATGCCTGCATCAATCAACCTACAAAGAAAGGTTTATTCTAGCTCAAGGTTTCAGTGTCAGCCTCCTTGGCCCCATGGCTTAGGCCTGTGGCGGCAGAGGCCATGCAGTGCACAAGGGAGCCGCGGCCTCACAGCAGCAGGGAAACAGAGATAGAGGAGGAGCAGGTCCCTTCCAAGGCCACAGCCCACACCCAACTTCTTCACAGTAAGACCAGTGTCTCCCCATGAGCCTTTGGGGGGCATCCAGCTCCAAATCACAGCACTGCCCACCCCACCCCCCACCAAGGTTGCTGGTGCCACTCACAGAAGAGCTGGTTGTGACACTAGACTACTCTTCCCCACCATCAGGTGTGCCCCTCACACGGCGTGGCTGTGCTCATGGGATGTGGGGGCCCCCGTTAGAAAGCCCTGGAAGGGTGCAGGTGAGAAGCATCACAGTGAGCCCAATTTCACAATCACACACGTCAGCCAGTGTACCTGTTTTCCCAGCGGCCCCCAGAACCTCTCATTCAGCATCAGGGTCGAGGGGTCAGCGGCCAGGAGGCTATCTCCACCCACACCCCATGGCCTCCTGCCCCATCCTGGTGCTCACCTGGGGACCACAGGTGCTCAGCTCCTAGGTAGGGGCTAGGAAGAAGAGGGAAGAAAATGCCTGGATTTAACACGGCACACCGGGGCCTGCCCCAGCAGCCATGCAAGTGGCAATCACCCCTTTGAGGGGGGGACCCCATGGAGAGGGGTTCTCCACAAAACCTCCTCACTGGCAGATCTAACTGGACAAGATCGTGTTTGGGAGGGGCAAGATGGATGCTCAGGGTGGGTAAAAGAGGTCTACGAACACCTCTGGATGGAGAAAAAGACCCTCAGAGCACGACCCTCTGAGCATGTTACAGACACTCAGAGGGCCACCGTGCCCAGAGTGACTGACAGCACAGGGAAAGCAACCAGGGGAGCCCTGCTCTGCTGAACCCAGCTTCCCAATGTGCTTGAGCAGCACCAGCACCCTCGGGAAGCAGAGTAGAAATGCAGAGGCCCGGGCCCCACCCTGAGGTAGATGCCTCTTTGGCAGGGCATCTTTCCACCTCTGGCGACCGAGGGGGGGGGGGCGGTGTGGGAAGCTCTGCTCCTGCTCACACTCAATCCTCTAGGGGCTTCTCTTCCTCTACAGCCAGGCTGGGGCAGAGGCTTTCTCCATTTCTCCCTGTCACTGGCTCTGCAAACTGATGTCAAGCTCACAGGCACAGGAACGGAAAGCACCAGTGACGTGGCAGGGGAAGCAAAGTTAGATCAGTTTTGCTGCCTGACACCGAATCCTGTGATGCAAGACAGCCTAACCAGAGACCCAAAATGCAGAAAGAACTGGATGAAGATGTGCTGAGCACATGAATGATACCTCGTCAAACGTGGAGGAAAGCTTTCGGACAGGCTCCACCTGGTCAGTGGAGCACAGGCATGCTGAGGACCTACTGTGCCCAGCGTGCCATCACAGCTCAGTCACGCACCCGGAGGGCCGCCGCCCAGAGACAAGGTCTCAGGAAGCACTCTGGGACTTGAGGACTTATCTTCCCCTTCTCCCTCGGGATGCACGCTGCCGGCCAGTTTTCACAAGTGTCCTTGTAATCAGAAGCTTTCCACACCCTGTTCAGACACCGGGCCTTGCTGAGTGATGACCACATCAGGGCACTGGGCTTGGCTTCCCAACCCTCTGGCCACCCGGCTGTCCCCCGGGATCAGGAAGGCCTGCTTATCTAATCTCCCCACCTTCCCACCACTGCCCCTGCTCTGCAGTTCATGGAGGCTAAGGCTGTTTCAGAGAAGCACAGCGGCCAGCTGCCTCCCCGGAGTGTGGCTTCTGTGGCCTGGCCCCACTGCCGCTGGGAGACTTCCTGATCTCTGCTCTCCAAGATGCGCTGTCCCAGAACAGGGTAAGGAGCTCGTTGAAAGTTATCCTTGAGTTTATCTTCTGTGCAAAGTTGTAGAATCACTTCCTGGGTTGAGCCAGCACCCAGCTGCATTTCAGCAGCATGGCTGAGACTTGGAAGCAGATAGAAGAGGGAAAGAAGTCATCAAGATTCAGTCACCTTTTCTGTTGGAAAGGCCTTTAATCAAAAGTCAATGTCAGAGAGGAAATAAAGGTTTTAGGGTCTCTGCTTGCAGTTCCCAGGAGGTTAAACGGTCCAGCAGATGGCCATTCTTCTGGAAAGAAGACATGACCTCTGTGTTCAGATAGCCACAGTGATGATGTTGATGATGATGGTGATGATCATGGTGGTGGAGATGGTCAGGGGGCAGTGATGATGGTGGTGATGATGACTGTGGCGGTGGAGATAGTGGTAGTGGTGGAGATGTGGTATTGGTCATGGTGGTGATGATCATGGTGGTGATGGTGGTGGTGAAGGTGGTGGTGCAGATGGTGGTGGTGATGGTGGTGGTGGTGATCATGGTCATGATGATGATCATGGTGGTGGTGGTGATGGGTAGTGATGGAGATGTCAATCAACATTACTAAGCTCCTAATAACATGCCAGGGACATTGGCATCTACTCTATATACATCATCTTTTTTCATTTAATCTCCTCAACATCCTTGTGCATACTGTTTTCAGCCTGTTCTCTTAATAGACTGAGTCCATGAGGATGAATAAAAGAAAAAAATAAAGCCTACACTCAGTTAGTGCTAACTATATGCCTAGCTCTATCTTAGGATTTCTCATATCAGATGACTGAGAGAAACAAAACACTAAAACTTGTCAGGAACCAAGCTTTGTGGCATTCAGACTCGACGTAGCCCTGGCTGGCTCCCAGGCTGTGCAGAGCCTTGGATCCTGCACCTCGCAGTCACAAGAAGAGGCAGGCAGGGTCTGGAGCACCTCCAAGCCCTTCCTAAGATCGCATGATGGTACCTGTCTAACAGCTTCTTGGAATCGCCCCATTCCCAGCTTGCTTTTGGTTAAACTTGGAACTTCACAGTGGGAAAAGCTACAGTCCCAGGATATTTGTTGGGGGGAAAAAAAAAGTCCTATTTGCCTGAGGTGGCAATGAGGATCAGGGAAACAAGATCCTGGCCAAGAAGCTCAGAAGCCGAGAGGAAGATCTAAGGAATGAGATGGCCATTGAGGCTTTGAAGCCCTGACAGACTCCTGGGACAGATGGGGTCTGCACACGCCCGGAACGACAGCTCTAATCCCTCCCCTCTGGCTGTCTCCGAGACCCTGCACCAGCAGGATGTGAGCGCAAAGGCAGACTCGTAAACTCCAGCCGCTGAAGGCACGCCCGGGACATTTGGGGAACTGCTTGGCAAAGAGGGGCACTTCCTGGTTTAGGAAATCTCTGTCCAACTGTCGCAGAGACTTCTGCAGCAGGAAACAGCGGAGGACACAGACTCTTCGGGTTTCATCCAAGTGATTCACCAAGCAACATCGGAAAAGATGCAGTCTGTTTTCCAGTTCCCCTATTACACCATTTAAAGGGTCAGTTTTCAACAAGTTAGTTTCTCAAAAAAACCCACGAAGTTGGTAAACTTTAAGCTGGACTAGCTAGGTTGACCAAGAAAAAAAAGACATAAGTTACTGAAATCCAGAATGAAAGAAGGGTTGTGACTATTAATGTTCTAGAAGTTAAAGGATGGTAAGGAGATACGACCAACAACTTGGAGAACTCAAATGGAATGGAGTGACTCCTAGAAAGACACAGACTCCATCACTGACAAAAGAAACGGGAGATGTGAACAGACCTACAAAAAGATATGGAGCTGGTAATTTTAAAACTTCCCACAGATTTCCTTCAAAATTCTTCTTACAAAATTGGAGACAAGGAAATACTTTCCAACACATTCAAAGAATTCAGAATAACCCTGCTACTGGGACAGAAGGATCATGTCATAAGAAAATGACAGATCAATATCACTGATAAACACAAATATTCTCAGCAAAATACTAGTAAAAACAGGTAATGCAAACAAAATGGCCATTGGGAATGTCATCTTGACTTAACATACATGAACAAGTCAAGGACTAACCAAACCTCATGGTCATCTGGGTGGACACAGAATAAGTGTTTGACAAAACTAACACACTTATAAAATTAAAAAAAAAAAAGCCTGACACAGTAGGACTGGAAGGGAATTTTTTCTCAACCTGATAACAGACGCCTATGTAAACCCACAGCTAACATCACACTCGGTGAGAGGCTGGACATTCTCTCCACGCTAGGTCCAGGGAAGAGTGGCTGTCCTCATGGTCCAGCCAGGCAACAAAGTGAGGAAAGGAAGCAGATGCCAGCTAGAGAGAAAAGAAAGAAGAAACCAGCATTTATGTGTGGATGGAAAATCTAAGGGAAGCTATAGGAATAGATTCAACCATCTCGAAACAAATGCATATGTGACCAGCTGGTCTCAAAGGGGCCCAGGCAGTTCGAAGGTGAAGCGCAGTCCTCTCAGCAGCACTGATGGTGTCGGGCAACTGCGCATCCAGGCGCAGGACAACGAATGCGAAACCTCACTCTAGCTGAAAGCCACCTGGGCTGTTTAGAGACGCACACATGCGGAGAGAGCTTTGTGACCAGCAAGGCCAAGACGGGAATGATGCCTCCCCAGGCCAGCAGAGAACGCTGTGAACCTCTGGGAGAAGACAGAAATCCTTCCCCGACACCTCAGCAGGAACCAACCCGGCCAGCATCTCGGTCTCGGTCACAATCACGGGTTTCCAGGCCTGAGAACTGTGAGACGCCTAACTTCCATTGTTCTAGCCACGCAGCCGTAAGCAGCCCTACAAAACTCACGGGTTAAACGATTCCCGCAGAGTCCTAGCACACTGAAAGGGCTGCGTAGGTGACAGTGAGTCCCAGGGCAGCGGGGTGCATGCTCGTAGCAGAGCTGGTGTGCAGACACACGGTATCGATGCTCCTGTGAAAGTACGGCACCAGCAACAATATGCGCAATACATGAGCCATTTGTTACTAGTTCGTGCACTTTCTTTCTTCCATTCTTCCTTTTTTATCTTTTTCTTTTTGAGACAGGGTTTTGCTCTGTAGTTCAGGCGGGTCTTGAACTCACTCTGTAGCCCAGAGAGTGGCCTCAAACTCATGGCAATCCTCCTGCCTCAGCCTCCCAAGTGCTGGGATACAGGTGTGCACCACCACTCCCAAGATGCATTTTCTTTGCAGTGCACTCCGTCTTGTAAGCAAAGCTTACTGTAAATACTGCCGTGTCACCTGCTGGTGTCTCTTATCTTTCGCGTGCTCCGATCGCCTGGAGAGGCCACACAGAGCGATTCAACTGCACTGTGCGGATTTGTGTAAATTCACCCCAAGAAGTCTACTCGGCAAAAAGCTGCTGAATGACACACTCCTCAGAACACACCCCATGGACAGGGGACCAAAGTGTGCTCTCAGGGAGTACACACACAGGAGCATGTGTGAGTGTCAGACCTATTTACACAGTGAAATAACACTTTGCACTATGTTCCGTAACGAGGATCATTCATCACGTGATACCGAATGCCTGGGTTTGACCGTGGGATATAAAACGCTTAGGTCACCGGCAAGTGTAGGGGCCACGTAGGGGTTTTACTGACACAGTTGCTATTGCTCAGGGGGACAATTTTAAAAAGTAAGAAGGACCAGGGCTCGGAAAGTTGAACTCTGTATCCACAGAGTACTGCTGTGTACACACTTGTGTACAGTAACACGGTACCCTTTAGTTAGAAAAAAGGCAAAATGTTCTTGTCGAACTAACATATTCCAATCTATAAATCATATGTAAGAGCTGCAGCCCGTGAACAGAGCATCCAAATATGCAGAATGATGATTAAAGCTGTCATTTTTAAAATATGCTTTTGGCTTTCAATCACAGAGACCTGTAACTTTATATCATCTTTTAACTTAGTGTATGAGGGCACTCGTGTCGGCGAGGGAGGATGGGGCATATCTCCCTTTACCGTTTCTCTACCTTGACTTACACCTTGCAAGCGCTTGGGTGCTGACACGCAGCTCCCGCCCGCTCTGTGCCCCGGGCCCTGACTGGGCAGGGTGGACCTGGGCTCAGCAGGGAACACAGAACACAGCCGGACTCAGAACAGAAGTGCCCAGAAATCTCAAGTCGGCTCCTGTCACCGGACTACCTTCTGATGTGCCCGCTTGCAGGCCGTGACAGGAGCCTTACTGGGCTACGCTCTGTCGGCACCTTTCACAGCCCTCCTAATGCTTCTCGTTTGGATCTCTCAGCATTGGGACGCTGCCTCGCACGTTCCTTGCATTTTATTTTGACGGTGACCCTAAGCTGCTCAAGTAAGCAGCAGTTCACTGTCACACTTCAATCTTATTTTGGTAAAGGGCGTGGACAGTGGAAAGAAAGGCCTTCAAGGGGGTGACTTCTCCCCCTCAACCCTGGCACCATGCAGGGGTTCAAGGTTTGGCTGTCCAGAGGCCTTGAGGACTGGGACGGGACCAGGGTTCAGTCCAGGATTCAAACTCAGGGACCCAGGGACTCTCAGAGACCAGTAAGTGGTACGGGCGAGAGAGGAGACAGGCAGGGGCCTTCACCAATTTCCAAGGCAAAGAAGTCAAGAGCCTCAAGATGCCAACAAAGACAGTCTGAACGGAAGCATGCTGGGATTTCTAATTTAGACTACAGTTTCCTCTGCATCGCTGCAGACAAACAGGGCAGCTGCAGCTGAGGCCGCTGGAGAGGCGCCGACACTGACAGGCTTGGTTGTAGCTGGGTGTCTTTAAGGGCACTCACACCCTGTCCCTGGGTGTGACTCAGCTCACGGAGCTGCTGCACATGAAAAGCTGCTAGAGCCGTGGAGAGGCGTCATCGGACTGAGCAGTGGACAGACATTTCAAGCGCTAGGCACACGAAGCGCTGAGAACGTATTGTAAGGAAATGACTGCTCCCATGCAGGCGGAGAGTCCACAGCCCCAGGCTTAATCGTGCCGGCAGATTAGTGAGCTGCGTCATCAACCCGCCACCAGACTCCCAGTCACATGCGAAACTCAGATTAATAGGAACAAACAAGGTGCCGGGCTGGAAGCATTTCTGCAACAAGGAACAAAAGTTTTTAATCTTTGTTTAAGTAAGACTTCAAAAGGATTCCAAGTACAACCAATGGTGAGGCCATTAAAAAAAACTAGCTTCAAGGAATGTAAGGTGGAGGGACCAAAGTCCCTATCTGTTCCCGAGCCAAGTGGAAGGCAGTCAGCACTGGGGCACGTGAGACACCCCCATTTATTGGGCTGATGAGAGAGCAGAAGGTGTGGCTGAGAGCCAGGGTTTACTTTTACCCATTACCTGTTTTATTAATGAGACTGTGTTACTCTGGGGCTCAGAGGGGATGAGAGCCAGGGAAGGGGCTGTCACATTCGCCATGGGTGTGGCCCAGGTCCCAGGCACCCAACCCAAGCAATTCTGCTGCTCAAGTCTGCAGAACACAGAGGATATTTCCCTGCAGAGCACGGGGTTGAATAAATGGGTCTTTCTCCCCAAATAAAAATATACATAAAGAAAAAATGCCCCAAGTGGATACTTTTAGAGTGAAAGATGAGATTCCCTTAGCCAGAATAATAAACGCATCAACAATAGTGTCATTTAAAGAAACTCAATCTTGAGACTGCCTTAGCAAGGGCCTCGGATCACCCCGGCTGCCTGGGGACCCCAGCCTGAGCCCTGGGCTCTCCTTCCCTCCGAGCTAGAATTCCTGTCCTGAATTCTTCGAGCAAGTACCCAGTTGCAGCCCTGTTCAATAACTTGAAGCATCAGGAATGCTTGCAGGGTAGAAAACAGATCTTACTGCTGAAAGCAAACATTTCTCCCCGCACACCATCTTTTCCTGGTTGGATTTGACGAAAGTCACTGTTGCCACTCAATGTTCAATTTACTCTAAAACAGTAAAGCAAGAAGAATTCCGCACTGATCATTCTGATGCGACATTACTGCGCTGGAGGTTATGCCTCTGCCGGTCTCCTGGGAATGTTCCTGCCAGAGACCGATCTAGCAAGTGATCACAACGTAGTGTTTAGGCCCAAGCACAGGACAGCTCTGTCTCTCCCCTGGAACCTGCAGAGAAGCAATGTGGACACCAAAAGAGGAGCTCGGAGCTCGGCAGTACTTACGAGGATCCCGGGCTTGCGGTGGGAGGAGGGCCTGGAGAGAGGAAAGAAAAGAAAAGAAGCCGTCAGGGTGAGTTGCGGGGTCCAGGGTCTACTCAGACCACCACAAGTCAAGGTCTTGGCCACCCAGTGGTGATATTTATTTTGCTGGAGTTTACTGCTTTATTCAAGTTTCTCTCTGATGCCCTTCAGTGACCCACAGCAGACTGAAGAGAATGTGGGATCAGTCACGGCCCCCAGTTCAGGGTCTACCAGAGAGCACCCTTGGGCTCCACAGGGAGCTTCGAGGAAGAGGCTGGCAGCAGGGTGTCTGTCTTGGGGCTGTGGGTAGAAGGTCTGGCGGGCTGCCGGTGTCCCTGCCTCCCCTGGGCAGGAGCAGAGGGCTCAGGACATGATGACCAGGGCCAGGGCCGAGGCTGGGTGAATATGGACTCCTACTTGCCCGCTTAGGGATGGCTACCCCGTTCATGGCCACTGACCACAGGCATGACTTACCACATAGCGGGCCCACTTGTAACCCCTGGGAGTGTGTGCTCCCTGTCCCCTCTCAGGCAGTACCCATTTCCTCCCTCTTCATCCCCAGGATCCCAATCCTCTGACCATACTGGGCTGGGGCCCAGTGCCACCCAGGAAGGCGCTTACCAAACTTGACGAACAGGACCCCGGTGGTGGAAACCACCTTCTTGCCATTCGTGGCCACGCACTGGAAGTAACCGGTGTCAGTGGTGTCCAGGTTTCGGATGCGCAGCCGGGAGCCGTAGCTGGTGGCCCGGAAGGAGATCCTCCGGGGCTCCTGCACCACGGGTGCATCGTTTTTGAACCAGCGGATGGAGGGAGGCGGATTCCCGGAGACCCTGCAGTGCAGCTCTGCTGTCTGCCCCAGGGACGTGGTGATGTTATTCATGGGCTCATCGAGGGTCAGGTAAGAATCTGTGGCGGGAGGGGAGGAGGCAGGTGAGTCGGGCCAGGACCCCAGCTTCGGAGTCCACGCAAGCCTCCAGATGTCCCCAGGGCTCCCCTGGCATGAGGAAAGCATTTAACCACAGCTCCAGACTGTCTGTCACCCTGGGCTACTGTGCGGAGGAGCTTTGCTCCTAATCCGCATGTAAACCCCGGAGTCCATGCAGGTTCTAAACCAAGAATGAAACTTGGTTTTGTCCTCTGGATTAAAAAAATAACGCACATGCCTTGTTTCAAATAACAATACATTGAGGAAGAGAAAAAATTAACATTCATTTTGACACTTTCCATCCCATAATAATAACCCCATTCTTAACTTTCTGCAAAGCTCTTTCCCTAAAGTGTATCCACTTCTGGTAGGAAAGCGCCAGAAACTGGGAAAACCAGGAGCAATGTGAGAACCTCCACCAGGCACGAGACCGGGCAGGCTGCCTGCAACTCCCCGTGGGTGACATTGGGGTTGTGCAGGTGGGGCACAGGCAGAGTGGCGGGGAAGTTTCCATGACAACACTCGGGTCACCTGCGCTATGACACACTCTAGTGTTCATGTCTGCTCCACACATCATCTATCACCAACCTTCCATCTCCCCTTCCCCGCAATTAACATGAGTTAATTTAATTCCATTCCACGCAAAGTATACAATTGTGCCATTCCAGGAGCAGTGAAACCTGCGGGCAATCCACAAACCACACCCCATGTCCTTTGTCCAAGATTCTGCTACTGACCTGCCTCCCGCCCCTCCTGCAATCACCCACAGTGCCGACTTCCACTCTCGTGGATCAGTTTTGCCCACCTCAGGGTCTCAGGTAAGCAGAAGCAGGCTGTTCCCACACTTTGCCTGTCGCTTCTGAGAACTGTGGTATTAAACAGTCCCCTAATGAAATAAGTTCTGCTTCACTTTACCCTTGAATAAACTGTGTTAAAAAACATTTAAATAGTATTTGTGGAATCCAGTCACAGGGAAGATAATTTATGTGTGCAAAGGTAAGTTCGATATTAAAAAAGAAAACTCAGGCTGCTGTTCACACGCACAGTGCTTTCCCTGGTGCCGCCCGCACGCCTGTCCTGTAGCTGCCTGCTCTTGGAGACGGCTTGGCCAGCAGCCTTGGACAGCAGCCACACTCCCTGCAGAACCCTGAGCTCCCAAGGCAGAGTGCAGGAAGGCTCTTGTCCCCAAAACCTCCATGTAGAAGGCTCTGCAGTGGTGCCCGACACAGCACCCAGCCATGGCGTCTTCCAAGCCTGTGTGGATGGGAATCTGCATGGCCCGCTGTCAGCTTTATTGGAAAATAAACTACTCTGGAGCTGTATTCACTGGATAATTTAATGACCTGAATGCCTGTAAGGGGCATTTGTAAATGCTAAGAATAGATGATTTATAATTTTCTACAAAAAAAACTGAGTCTAAGTCCCCTCAGAGTCTGGGAAGCTGCATGGAGTGTACCGCGTGCGTGAGCAGCATTCAGCACGTGTGCGCACAGGGAAGAGACTAAGCGTGACTGTTACCCCCAGGTTGTCCTAAGGACACTCTCACCTCACGTAAGCCAGTGTGGAACTGTGCCCACCAGGCAGCTTGAGACCCTGCTGGTGTGGCTAACTGACTGCTACCTGGGCCATGGGCGCCCTCACTCACGGAGAGAAGCACATGTGACCTGATGCTTGCAGCATGCTGAGGATGCGGGAAAAATACTTAGCCACTGGCTTCATGGAGCCTGCATACTTTACAGCCTGGTCGTGCTTTCCCAGTGGGTCACCACTCGCCCTCTGCAGTGTCATTGCTAGAAATCAGTGGGCCCTGCAGTGGCCCAGCTTGGCATCTTCCAGGTTTGAATCTTAGGTCTTCCCCCTGACGACCTCTGGGACCTTAGACAAGTAACTTAACCTCTCCATACCTCTGATAGACAGGGTTTGTTTTCCACCTAGCAAAATAGTCCCAGGAAGCCTGGAATGAATTTACTTGGGGATAGCCGGGGAACCCTTCAGCCGTGTTTGGTGATGCACAGCGCTGGAGCGTGCTGATCGGCATTGCTGTGGTCACTTTGTGCCACCACCTTTGCCGGTGCTCCAGAGGCTGTAGTTTCCTGCCCTCCCCTTCCTGCATCATCTCACGGTGGGGATTAGGAGCCACGCTGTGCAGCCTTGGTCCTCAGCACAGTGAAGAAGTCATGGATCCGAGATGAACCACAGTGTCTTGAGGTCCCAGAGGAACTGGACACTTCTGTCCATCATGGCCTTCAGCCTGGGCTCAGCCTGGTATCCATGTGAGGTCTGATGGGGTCTCTTGCCAGCACAGTGACACTGGACAGGCACAAACCCAGCACCCTCACTGGGCATTTACCACTCCACAGTCCTGACAGGAAGGGCACCTGAGGCAGAGACACCATGTGAGCTGCCCACGGCCACACCTCGCTGGCTCTAAATCCTTCCCGCTCTGCCAGGCTGCTTTGGAACAGGTATTCCCCCCCTGGGGGGCTGGGCGCAGTGGAGCTGCTCCCCCAAACCTGGCGGCCCAGGGTGTGCAGGGCTCATGGATGGACAAGAACTCTGGTCCAGCCTCAACCTGGCACTCAGCTCCTCCTGGAGACCAGCACTTTTCCTGCCCCACTCTCTCCATCTCTGTGACATTGTCAAAGCTCCAGTTGAGCCCTGTGGGCAGTTGGAGAGGAAAGTGCTTCCAGACTGCTGTGCTTACCAGGCCAAGGAGCCTGGCCACGGACAGAGGCTTCGCTTTAGCTTTTTTGCTGGCAAAGCGGAAGCCTGGCACTTGGTGGCTGTGGGCAGCTGCACATGTGGTAGGGTCAGATTCACCAGCACAGCATTTCACCTGAGTGACACAAAGACATCCTATATAGGAATAAGATGATGCCACCACCACACAGCCCCAGCCGGCTGCCCCTCTCCCCAGGGCCAGCACCGGCTTCTGCAGCAGCCTTGCCAGCCCCACTAGGGACCATCTCAGCCTATGTCCTGGGATTAGAGTGAGCACAGCTGGCCAGACACCAGGGCCTCACCTGGGAACTGGTACCAATACTGCTGCTGACTGGTGGGGTGCACAGGACAGTCCCTGTCCCTGGAGCTCCAAGCTCGGGGTCTGGCACCTGGGCCTCTGGTCTGCCTGAATCCTGTGCTGGAACCTGGACACCTCTGAAGGTTGGTGTGAGGACCGGGAGAAGCATCACCCCTGCACTTGTCCACACATGGTGACACGTGGGCTGGGAAGTAGGAGGTGGCGTGGAAGATGACTCACCCCACCCCACGACTGTGCCACTGTACCTTGAACACTAAGTGACAGTGACCCCAGTGCTGATGGCCTAGGGTGGTGAGGATGGCTGGCACAGAACGGCCACGAGAGAAGGTGAGAAAGTCACCCGTGTCACACTGACAGCGAGGGACAGCAAGACTCAGAACAGAGCACTGGCTCTCAGGGGCCACGCTCCAGGACACAAGCTCTCACTTCCTGAACCCGGGACTTCTGGGTGCTACTTAAGATACCGACAACCCCAAAAAGAAAATAAAAAAAAAATACAATAATATTTAAAAACAAAATAACAACCATTACTTAACATAAATATTTTAATGAAAACCAGCTATTTCCCATATGTGAATGACAGTGAGGAAAGAGGCGTCCCTTTGTTATTGTAAATACAAACCACGCTTACGGTTTAGTATCCAGTCTGTGGAGATGCCTTCCCACGTTTTAGGAAGGACATTTTGATGCCTAAGTGACGTAGAGTGTTGTTATTTGATCCTACACCCAAATTCAGCAAGTGGTAGTTTGTTAAATTGTGAGCCAGATGTGGTGGCACACACCTGGAACATCAGCACTCAGGAGGCTGAGTCAGGAGGATCTCGAGTTCTAGACCCTGGTCTATTAAGCATGAGACCCTTGTCCTGAGAAACAAAACAAAAACTTGTAACATGAAATATGAAGCAAAACAAATGAATTTTCATAGCCAGTTCATAGCCAGGGTTGATTTATCTTGTATTCTTCATGGATCTTTGATCCTGCGTGGTTTCAGAACTGAATGTGTTGTTCATGATTAGATGGGATCTCTGATTACACACATCATCTTCACATGGGCACATTTAATTATGCAAATCAAAAGTCATACATGTGAGCATCACCACCCGCCTCATCAGAGAGGACTGAGATGCTCCTGAGTGCCAGGTGATGCCTGGAAGTTTGCCAAAACTCATTTTGGCTTCAAGTTCGAGTTACGGAACTGGCGTCTGGCACCACCACTCCTGAGAGGGGGAGCATATCGGGTCCAGCTTCAGGGATCAAAAGCCACCACATTCAATGGGCTCTGATTCAGGAGGGATGCACCGGAGGCTGCCTGCTGGGTCTCCAGGAGTCCAGGGCTCCTGCAGCTCTGGGCTCAGTCACCTTCCCCCGGGGACACCGTACCTGCCTCTCAGGGCTGAGCCCGCACTGCCCTCATGGGTCCGGCCCATACCCAGCACGGTCCGCATGAGATGGCCACACACATGCTGCAGAGGATGCCGTGGTTCAGTCACCTTGGCACAGCAAGAATGAGTAAACTGAGCCTCAGGATGGCCGGACCTCCTACAGAGGTCCGAGCTGATAAAAGGCAAAGGCAGCACGTGGACACTGAGCCCAGGCCTTCCCTGCCGCCCTCCCAGCGGCCCTTCTGCCTTCCACCTTCCGGTCTGGTTCCAGAGCACAGGCCCTGCACCTGCTGGGCAGAGAGGCTGCTTCTGAACAGCAGCGGGCCTGGGGCAGGCCCAAGGGAGTGTTGGTCCAGACGAAAGTCTGGGATCCGAATAAAATGCTCCCTTTTACGACGCAGGAAACTGAGATATTAATATCCTTCTAGTGCCACCACTGCCCCCTTTGCCCCAGAAATCAATGGTCATGGTTAAGGAGTTTTTGTTTGCTTTTGAACATTTCAAGGTGCCAGGCGCCTACTGAGCTACACATTAACCTGCTGAAGCTTGAGGCAGATGCCAGGGCTGCTGCATTTCACACAAAGTTCACAAGACGATGATGGCAGTGAGTCCACGGCCAAAGAGCCGCACAGCCAGGGCTCAGACCTAGGCCTCTGGACCCGGAAACCGTAGGGTGCTCTCATGTGCTGGACTGCAAAGTGTCCTTGCCCCTTCGGGAGTCCTTCCAGCAGGCAACAACACACACTAGCCCCAGAAATAAGGAAATCAGCATGAAGCAACTGTGATGTAACTGGAGTCACCATCGGGAACCAGCTTCTTAACTACAGCCCAGAGCCTTGGATCCTGAGACTCAAGCTAGAAGGTGAACCGCAGAGAAGAGAGAGAGAGAGAGAGAGAGAGAGAGAGAGAGAGAGAGAGAGAGAGAAAGGTCCACCAACACGTCCCTGGGAAATGAGCCTGTTTTCTCCCTTTTCCTTTCCTGTGGTCTTCTGACACCCCATGTGTTGTTGGGGACTCCACAGGCATTTAATAAACATTGGGTGATTTGGTAAATGCAAGGCTCAACTCTCAGGCAAATTAGCTTTGGAGACACCCCATTTATTACCCACCCGCTTGACAAGACGCCACATCCACACGTCCACAAATCCCTCCCCACATTTATTACTTAATTTCCAAAGTCTGCTCCCATCTCCCCTTGGGGAGAGTGCGGAGCCAAGCATTGCAGCCCTGCTCTGGCAGGTGAGAGAAACTGAGCCTCAGGATGTTTCCCAGGCCTTCGCCATGGTGACCAGGCAGCCAGGCAGGGCACGGAGCCCAGGGTCTCCGTGGGAGCAGAGGGTGGAGGCTTGTGGTGGGGAACTGGGTTCAGCCCCTCACAGAGGAAGGCTGCCAAGCACGCTTAGGTCATCATGCTGGACTCAGAGGGAACATTCTGTTCACGCTGTCAACCTGCATCCACTTGCAGCAAACGGCACCAGAAATACTTCTGATTCACTATCTCGGGAAATATTTTTTATCTTAATAAACTCAATGCAAAGCATAATCTAAATCAGCTTCTGCATTCTTGAGCCAGAGCCACAAGCTGCGTTTAATAAAAATCAGCTGAAATGGCAGGGAACTTCTGACCAAGCTGGCCTCATCTAACGCTAGGAGTCTGGGGGCAGAGGCTGCAGGTCCAAGGGAGGCTGGGGGAGCCCGAAAGCCCCGCTGTTTGGATCTGGGTTCCCAAGGCCAGCATCACGGTGGGTGCTACTTACAACAACAGAAGAGGATGCAGTGACCACACACGGTACTCTGTAGCCCAACCTCACCTCCTAATGCTGCCACTTAACTTCTCCCAGCCTTAGTTTGCTCAGCTGTAAAATGGAACAAATCTTTGTATGTAGCTGTGAGATATGTTTTGGGGGTTAAATGAGATAATCCATCTCTGGGACATTACACGTGTTCCAAAAGAGAAAGAATTCCCCTAACGTGTGAGTTCCCACTCTAGAGAGGTAACTCCTTGCTCTAGGGTGCAATCTAGACACCAAGGCTTTTCAGATGCCTTTGATGATTCTCTGGGCTGTTAGTAGATGCTTGCCTGGCCCGGGTATCGAGGCTGTCACTTCCTGACCACTGGTCCTTGCCTGGCTTCATGTGGGCCCGGGAAAAGAATCCACTCATAACCCCTAGGAGGGCTCCCCGAGAAGGAGCCAGGCTGCCCAAGTCTGCACAAACCACAAGATACAACAGTGAAACTCATCTCCAGCCTTGCTTTGACCCGGACTCTCCAGGGTCCAAACGTTCCTGGCATGGTGGACAGACATGCACATCTGGCTGAGCCCAGCTACTGGTGACAAGGATATGACAGTCACAGAGAAGCACCATGCATGGCCGGCAATGGGGGACACAGGTGGGATCAAAATGCGTTGTGCAATTTGAAACCAACACCGGAAACCAGCAGAGGGTGGGGCTGGCGGGTGATGCGGAGGAGTACAGGATATCTTGTGGGGCACAAGTCCGCCACAGTGAGACGCACACATCTGTAGAGCCAAAATCATTAACAAGACTGTGGGGAAGACACAGAACACGAGTGGATAAAGGCCCTGAGCAGGAAGCGCTCCCACTGCGTGGACAATGACCGGTGGCCACGGACACGGCTCTGTCCCACACTGACGGAGGCTCTGCAGGGCCACTTTTGCACCCAAAGCCTCCACAGACCTGAGCTAAGGGAGGGAGAGCAGACGACAGGCAGCCCAGGGTGGTTGGAGAGCCCTGCTGCCTTCCGCCTGCTCCCTGGAAAGATTGTAAGAACCGTGGACAGAGTGCTGAGTCAGCACAAGGGCACCCGGTATGCATGACTGTCCCAGAATGCACCGTTTTAATCCCTATGCACGAAGCTTTAACAGAGCTCAAGGTGGGGAGATTACTAAAGGCCAAGCTATAAGACTGACACACACACATGCGCTCTGAACTGCAGCTTCAGAGGCTTCTGGGGTGTTGCTGGTGTATTTTTTGCTTCTCTTAGGATGGTGGGAGCAGGATTGGCCCTGAGGTGTTGACCACATTCAAGTGCATGGCAGTGTTCCTTTCCCAGTCCCAACTGTGCTACCTACAGCATCAGGAGGTGATGAGGCCTGGAAGGTGGGCCCTCAGGAGTGAGATTAGCAACCCCTTAACACAGGCTGAGGAGCCCGGGGTTCCATCCAGCACCTGAGGACACAAGGAGATGCTCTCTGTGGACCAGGAAGGGGCCTCACTCAAACTGCATAATGTGGGTTCCAGAAACATGAGAAATAGATTCCTCTGCATGAGTAGCTCAGTCAATGGTAGGTTGCTATAGCAACCAATGGACCAAGACAGACAGCTTTCATGATGGAAGTTTCCAATTAACTTCACCTTAGTTTTCAATTATTTTGATTATTTGGATGGGGAGGTGCCCTTTTCTTCATGTTTATCACGCATGTCGGTTTCATTTAAATTTTAAAAGAATGAAAATCTTCAGAAGTTATGAGCCAAAACAGTCATAACTATCCGGACAGTGGCTTCCTTTTGATATCAAATGATTTCCATCTTTTCCAAATGAAAGTTTGGACTTAGGGATTCTGGCTTGAGAATTTGTCTCTGAGTCTTGAAGAAATATTTGCAATCTTGTTATTGACCTTCACAAAATTACCCCTTTTAATTTTAAAATGCTAATTACACACACAGACACACACGGCCCTGAATCCTCATCTTCGGCCAGCTGCTGGCTAAGTAAATCCATGGCCTAACCCAGGCCATCTCCAGGTACAGGGTACATTGTATCCAAGATGTCACTTGGGGCTCTGTTAGCCCTGCAAAGCCACACCAAACAAAGACCACAAAGCCACCAGCTGTCACCTTGCTCACTCTAACTTAGCTAGGTTTGAACTTTAGAGAAAGGTCCAGACTCCTGGCCTTAGACCGCCCATGCCACAATGTGCCCTGCAGACTGAATTCCCCTCTTCTGGGCTGCCAGACCTTGCCTGCAGAAGGACAGGACACGCAGGCTGCTAATGAACATTCAACTGCCTCAGATCAGGCCTAGAAAACCAAGCCTGACCCTCACTGCTGGCTCAGGGTTGGAGCCGAGGCAAACAGAATACATCATTGCTGCCTCTGGTTGTAATGCTTGGAGCAGGACACACCCAGCATGAGCGGGTACCCGATGCTCCCTGTGGGAGTCGTGGCTGCATGGCATTCTCCTATGAACGCCACAGATGTGATTTTGGTCCTCGTGGGGCGTGGTGGGAGGAATCAGGGGCCATCCAGGGCCTTCAAGGCCAAAGCCAGCATGTGTGTCACTGGCTTGTCCTCACAGGAAATCCTCAAGATTCCACGCCCCTAAGTGCAGCTGGGTGGCTCCCAAAAGAAAAGCCAACACCCTGGCCATTGACCTTTCTTTCCTATGGGAGCCTGGTGGTTACGGATTCTGTTTTCTTAAGCCACATCTTGGGGGAAGAGGACACTGCCCTGCAACATTCTGGCTCCAGCCCCTGGTTTCCCAGGATGTAAACTGCAGGACCCTAAAAGCCGCACCCGTCCTCTCCTCCCTCCCATCTACCCATCCTGGACGATTTGGATGCCCCAGCAGCAGGGCACAGCATTGTCTAAGTCCCCGAGTGTTCTCTTAAGAGTGAGGTCATTTGGGTTTCAAATTTTGAATAAAATTCCTCAACAGAGGTGATCTGCTGTACTGCTTGTGCAAGAAAACAAAAAAATGGAGAATCTGGAGGCAAGAAGTGAAGCGAGTAGTATTTTCTCAATTATAAGATGCAAAATATAAATTCAAATCTGCCACAGTGACACACAGATATCAGGCTGTGGAACAAATATCACTGATAAAACGTAGGGAAGAGAGAGGATGCAAGTGTGAGCACCAGGATGAAGACCCCTGGGAGGAAGGTGCTTCCGTGGTGAGGACAGGTGACCAGGGGCCATGGATACAGCTCTGTCACGAATTGTCACAAATTTGCAGCCATACTCGGACCCGTTCCCTATTTTTCTACTGTACATTTGAACTTAATGGCAGTCAGCCGCATATCTCAGTACTTTTCCCTGAGAGATGGATGAAGCAATCCATGTATTTACAAACTTGGTACGATGCATGAAAAGGTATGTGCCTGTGTGCAAAAGGCAGAAAACAGGATTTTTACCCACATTATGCTCCAGTTAGCGAGTTTTGCATATCTTGACTTGAACATCACAAGGGGTCTAGAAAACCCACACCACTCCAGGGTTTATTTAACCAAGTTTTCTTTTGATTTTTTGGTAAAAGGAGCCTAAGTCACTACAATGGCACATGAAAAACAAGACTTGCAAGATTGGGAGGAGGTCAAACCTGAATGAGACTACTCATACGTGGATGGTGAAGATGGTCCATTATGGAAAGATACACACTTTCATAACAGGACAGTGAAGCGGGAGTTTGATGGTGATGACTTTGACATTGGCCATGTGAGCCAAAGATCCTGTGACAGGGACATGGGCAAGCACTGACTGGTATAGACACAGGAAATGCAGACCTCCTTGATTCAGATGAGGAAGGAAACAGTAACGTGAGCACCTCTTTGACTAGTTGAAATGCTGCAAAATTGTCACGCAACCAAATGGAACAATCCAATGTCAGAACTGGATCCAAAAAATACAGTAAAGGTCTAGGCAGGAGCAAAATGCATTAGACAGAATGCTATTCAGGGCTGCCATTCAGTGTTGGAAACTAACAGATGAAATGCCCAAGAAAATGTGAAATACAGAAATGCATGCAAAATATTCTGTATGCACCCATCACCATATTCACAACTGTATTTATTCTGACACCTTGCTAGTTAACTGAAAGCACTCAGAGGTCTACTACACTTAGCAGGGATTTCTGACGGTAAATGAGGGAACATAAAAGACATACTGAAAAGCAATGAGTCGAAATATGGCATAAAAATTTATGTTCTTGTAGATGCGAACACTTACTATGCTTTCAATTTAGATCTTTATCTGGAACTTGGAATTTCAGAAACATATGACATTGGTCTTGTATATAGCATAAAAAACCAAACTGAAATTGCTGATGTCTGCATTCCACCATAATAGAAATCCTGACAGGGAAAACTTAACAAAACAGATGCCTGAGATGGAGACTTTCAACAACAAAACCGAATGTGGAGTACATGTTGCTGAGTTATGCAGCAGCTGTGATGTCATTTGAAACACAAAGCACTGGCCAATGGCTGTGTTTCCTCAATCCTAAACATGTGTGGCATAAATTGTTTGATAGTCTCCCAAGAAAACAGCAAGTGCAAAATATCACAGAGAGACTTTCTTAGAGGACTGGGACTGCGGCTCCTAAGAGCACATTCACAGCAGAGGGAAAACAAGATGCTTCTGCCCAGGGATCCATGCAAAAGGTTGTGGAGCACACGGGAGAGCTGACCAGTGGACAGACAGGCACAGCACCACAGGGACCTATGACGACAACAGGAGAACAGAACACACGTCCTATCAGTGTGAACGATACTTGTGTGTGGAACATACAGTTGCCACGTGTGAAGCCTGTCTTGGGTGTGACAGTTGAAGCAAAGCTTATTTCCGTGGTAGACTTTGTTGTGTTCAGGTAGCATTTCTGATGTGATCGTTTAGGCTTGGTCAGCAAGCAGACAGCTAAGGTGAACATGCTGGTGTCTGTCCTAAGCACTCTTTGCATAGTTAATATTTTATTTCACTGAAATCTTATTTCCCTGCCAGGTGCATGTTGTACAACATAGTGGGAAGCTCCCGAGAAAACAGGAAGATGAGCAAGACGACCAGGCTGTCGCCGAGGAAAGCTAAGCACCCGAGCTGTCAGTGTGGGTGAGACCTGTGCACAGAATGTGCAGCAGCCGTGTGTGAAGGCTGCCGTGGCTGTGACAGGTAAAGCAAGCCGCATTTTTGTCATAGCGTTCTATTGGCATCTTCCTTACTGTTCATACAGGAATTTATTTCTGATGTCATCTTTTAGGCCTTGTAAGCGAGTACACAGCTGAGGTGAAAATGCTGACGTCTATTCTATATGCACAACACATGATAGAAATTTAATACTTTGATTGATATTTTAAGTTCCTGTTAACTACACATTGTACAATAAGAACCTCCCACCAAAACAGAAAGACTACTGAGCTGTCAGATGTGTCCTGTGAAAGGGCCAGGAAAGCAAAAGACACTGTGCTGCCAGTGTAAGCGGTTCATGTGTGTGGAACGGGCCGTTCTGCTGTGTGCAGACACCTTCAGGTGATAATTGAAGTAATGACTACTTTTTTGTAAAGTGCTATTGGTATTTCTACTGTAGTTCATATAAGAATTTGTGTTGTTCTTTTTTAGACTCTGTACATAAAAAAAAAGTAAATGTTGAATATTTTGATGCTTTGTTATAAACAACAAATGTTAAAAATTCAACACTTTCTTTGTGTGAATTTTTTCCTATTAAGTACTCATTGTTCAATATAATAAAATGAATAATTCACCAACAGAAACACTCTTAAGAATAAACGCAGGTCTGACAGACTCACGTATCTGTGCCTCTGACAAAATCAGTGTTGTGCTCCTTGGGGCAGAGGAGTAGAATGTTCCTGATAGACAGCCATGGGGATCGAGGCCTGTGCTCAAGCTCGGCCTGGCAAGGAGGATCTGGTAGACCTGGGTGTCCAGGGCGATCAAGGACCCTGACCCAGGGACACACACACCTGGGTGCCGAAGTGTTTCAAAAAGAAGCAGCATTGGAAACTGGTGGGCTTTAAAAGGAGGTGACCTGGCCTGTGTCCTTTGAAGCCCTTCTATTCCTGGAGGAAAAACACATGAGGGAGACCCAACTAGAAAACACAAATGAGAGAGAGCAGCGGGCGCCCCCTCTGCGGGCAAGACGAGGACTGTGGCCAGAGTCAGGGGTGAGGGAGGCTTTTGGGGGCTACTGTGTTAAGACAGGGCAACGGGGTGAGGGACACCCCTGGGTACAGGGAGACGCCCAGTGTGGTGACCCATCAGCCTGTACACAGAACGCTTTAGAAGAGGGCAATTTAGACCAATCAGAGACTTGCTGCTGCTTTCCTTCATTCCTCTCGTGGAGTGTGGTGCTATTCAGGGGACCAGTCAGAAGGAGCTCTTCTCAATCTCTCACTTGGATGTGAACACAACCAATCAAAAGATACCATTTCTGATTCTTCAGTTACATGCAACAGGAAGCCAAGCATGGTTTATACTTAACATGATGCCAAGTGTTTGCTTGGAAGACATCCCCATGCCTTATTTGAATCCAAGACATAACTTGGGAATTTTGGCTACAAAAGACCCCTTTCCCTATCCTGCCCTGGCGGCAAGGGCAGCTGTTGCATAGGGTGGGCAGGACCCAGTTTGGCTGCCGGGGCAGAGGTAGGGCTGGGGGCAGGGTGCAAAGGGAGAGGCACATGTTGGGCCTGATTTCCTGTCCCCACTGCTTCCTTAGTGGGTGTGGTCCCAGCACTCCAGGGAGAAGCAGTCACAGGCCTGGAGGTTACCATGCCAGGATTACCCTGAGGGTGCATGATGTCACTGTCCTCCTGTGTCCTCGGTGCACACTCCTGGTTGCCTCTCACTCCTTCTTGGCAAAACCCAAGCACCCTACTGCCTGTCCCTCAGAATATCTAAGCAATTCCCAGCACATGAAGTGAGACTTTGTCCTGCCCGCCTGCGTGTCCTAACGCTTAGATACCAAAGTTCACAGTTACCAAACCCTGCAGGCAAGGGCAGCAGCGAGCAAAGGTGAGTGAGCCGGAGTGTGGGTTGCTGCCAGCAAAGCTGGAGCTAGCAGCTCTCTGCAAACCATGACTTCCAACCCAAACAGGTGCTCCCTGAGGCCAGGAAGAGACTCCATCTCCTTCCCTATGCCCCTTGAGTAAGAACAAGTATGAGGCAGATGCAGAACAGTCTGCACAGTTTTTGAAACTCTTCCCATCAAAAAGTGGGGTCTACGGGCTGGGATGGAGCCCAGGAGTGGAGCCCTCGCCTGGCATGCACCAGACCCTGGGTTCAGTCCCAGCACCGCAAGAAAAGCAAGTAACAGTGGAGTCTGTGTGTTTCCTTATACCTGGTTGGGTGAATGACTGATGAGATGGATGGATGGATAGGTGGACAGATGGATGGGTGGATGGATGGATAGGTGGATGGATGGATGGATGGATGGTTGGACAGATGGATGGATGGGTGGGTGGTGGGTGGACAGATGGATGAGTGGATGAATGGATGGGTGGATGGTGGGTGGGTGGATGGATTGATCAATCAATCAATGGCAGGATGGATGAGTGAATGCCTGGCAAGATGTTCATTTGCAAGCACTCCAGGCAGTCTGCTGGAAAAAAATGCCAGCCAAACCTTAGCACCAGAAGGCTTGGGACCAAGTCACATACTTTACTAATCACTTGCTTTGCATCTGCTATCTTCAATTTCTCATCCATCTAATGACAGAAGAAGACCAGGAGACCCGAGGTCTGTTCCCAGTGCAAACCTCCCACAGTAACCTGGCTGGACAATCGACATCCCGTACATCCTTTGTCATCTCCACTGTCACACCAGAGACCTAATCTGGGCCTTTGCTAAGACCCTTGGATGACAGCAGGAGGTGAGTCAAGCCCTTCTAAGAAGGCAAGTAAGGGCAGATAAGAGGGTGAGGAATTTTAACACAGCATCTCCTAGGACTCTGGAGAGGATTTGATCAGGCCTCACAGAAACAGGAAAGAGAAACTGGAAATCTCAGGGGCCAGGTCAGGAGTCTCCCTCCACCTTAATCTTCACTTCCCCCCAGGAATCTGTTTACCTCTCTCTCTGCAAACCGACTTTCCTAGTTTCTCCATGCATGCAGTTGGTGATCATCCTATGACCCCTACGTTGATCTCAGGGACCAACAAGCAACTCGCATATGTTATCTGGCTTCCTCTAAGGCCCAAACCCAGATTTCCAGAGCAGAGAATCTGATTAGCCAATGGTGGTCCAATGTCCTCTACCTGGTCCAATAAGCTTTCAGCAGAGATGGAGGTTACATCTCATAGACGTGGCCCATCACCACAGGTTAGCAGAGGTGTAGGGCACCAGGGGTTCTCACAGGTGGGCAGGCTCCCTGCAAGGTATGTGGCACAAAGTCCAATGCCAGGTACTAGCATTTCTGGTTTGATTATCGGTAAGGGTGCAAACACTACCTTAAGCTCCCTCTTTGTATGCACTGAGATCCTTTGCAAAGGCCCCTGAGAAACTGTGGCACTTTTCAGTTCATTCCTAGGCTCCTCTGGGCCCTTCTCCAAGGTCCCTGTCTTTTCGCCTGCAGGGGACCTCACAGAGGTGGCCACAGTATGAGGTCACGAGAGGCCCTTAGCTCTGGCTGCGATGCTGACCAGCACCTCCTTCCCCCTCGATTTATCGACAGCGTCCCGAACTCCTGGCCACTTGCTGAAGCCTGAGGGTGAGGGTGTCACGGGAGAGGTCACTGTTTGTGACTGACCTGGCAAGAGAAGCCAGTCAGGCTATTAGGGACACGGGGCAGAAAGCTCAGTGCACCAAGATTAATGCCATCAAATCAAGGAACAGCAGTCATGTCTGACATTTTGACAGTCGCTTTAGGGTCTGGTTCTTATTAGCTCTCATTTCTGCCTTTTAAAAGGCCTTCTTATTTATTGCTAAAAATGTCAGGAAATTTGGAACAAAAACTTACAATAAAACACGTCCTCTGGCCTTCATATTTATCGATCTTTTGAGTAAACAAAAATACCCAAAGCAGGCTGGAAGAAGGCGTTTTTTGTTGCTCCCTGATACTCACCATTCCTAGCAATTGCTTCTCTCGAGATGCTGTCAGATGGAGACTGGGAGAAAGCAGGGGAATGCAGGGATCAGAGCTGGCGTGTGGTGCATGCGTGTGCTCGGGAAGAGAGGAATGCTCCCGAATCTCACAGGCCCACCCAGGACCCCCTCTTTCTATTTTCTCTTTAACGCTCCACTTTGCAGGCCACATTATTCACAAATGAGACATTCAAGAAACACAAATTCTAAAATAAAACTGTGCACCCCGCCCGTGGAAAAGCAAACAAAAGCAGCTAATGTACTGTGGCTAAAAAAATTTTCAAACAAAGTGGCTGTAATTTACTGCCCCTGCCCGGAGCTGGGCCCGGGGAACATAATCAGAACCCCAGGCCTGGGGGGAGGGTGATTTACAGTAAGTCTCAGGATAATAAAAGAAAATGAAACAGCAAATTGCACGTGAACATGAAAGCTGTATTTCTTCCGCTTTCAGCAACTGAATCAAATTTCCAGCCAGAATTTCAGGGTGAAACTTAGAAGTCCCTCCAGAAGAGACCCAAGAGGCAACCGGCATCCGTGCCTGGCTCCTGCCTGGCCATTCGATGACGTCACTAACAGT
Organism: Cavia porcellus; assembly: GCF_034190915.1. Lineage (NCBI taxonomy): Eukaryota > Metazoa > Chordata > Mammalia > Rodentia > Caviidae > Cavia > Cavia porcellus. Next base: position 163,958,300 of record NW_026947484.1, read on the forward strand.
GAGAGGCCACAGGGTCAGGGTGACACTCGCGGGCCCAGGAGCAGTAAAGTAGGGAGGCCCACAGTCCGGGTTCCAGTCCCGCTCCTCTTGGCACCTCAGGGCGTCAAGGGGAGTGGATAAGACGCGGTCTGTACCCCACACAGGAGGGTTATTGCAGCCCTGGCTGGATGAACTGGGGGACATGTTTCAAAGAAAAATACACACTACACGGTGATCAACGGACTCGCACAGCAGGGGTGCTTCCGACAGTCTCCGGCACAGAGCCCGCTATGCGTGCCCGTCCTATGATCACTACAAGGCAGAACTCAGGCGCCAGAAGGCACAGACCATGGGCGGACAAAGTGGGTTATGTATGTGAAACCTCCAAACTGATCCTTCCAAAATGCACAGTCTGCTGTTCAGGGTGAGTAAGCATAAAATGTTCAGTATCAACTTGAAGTTTTATGCTGGGTCACGGTTGGCTGGGTAACCCTGGGCCTCAGTTTACTCATCTGTGAAATGTGATCAAGAAGACCTGCTGCGCTTCCCCCCATTTCACACTCACACTGCTGGGTTTTGCTGGAATCAACAAGGCGTCGGGTGTGACTATTGCTGTCAGGATGGCACAGCCCTGGGGAGGGTGAAGCGCAGGACCGGGGAATCCAAATGATACCCAGGAGCTTGGGCTCTCTTCCTGTGGTAAAATACCCCGGTGAGATTCCTTGTTTTAACTGTCAGCTCTGGGTCAGCTCTGGGGCACTGAGCATGGCCACATGGTTGTGTACCCGTCACCTCCATACGGCTCCAGCTTCCAATGCAAACTCCAAACCTGTCAGACCCCACAGGGGTCATATCCTTGGCTGGGACAACTGTCTTCAATGTCTGCAAGCCGCCCACCAGGATGGGCCGGGTGAGGAGACGCTTTTAGTCTGCTAAGATGCTGGCCTCAGGACAGGATGACCCAAAACCTTATGGGGGAGGCGCTGCCACACACAAGCCACCCAAGAAAACGGCTGGTGCCTCAGGATGCTGGCTGCCGTCCCAGAAGGCCACTGAGGACCCTTCAGCATGGACCACACGCAGGAAAAAGGCCAACGGCTGCATCCGGCTGGCGGCCAGCATCAGGTAACCACCTCTGCGTGTCTTCTTTCCCCAGAGTAGCTTTTGGCTGGAAAATGTGGCCCCTCCGAGGCCCAAATCGAGTTTATTAGAAGAGATCTCTCCGGAGCCAGGTCCTCCAGAGTTTCATAAATACTAATAGGCAGGCCCGACAGCACGTGAAATAATGTCACGGCCACTGGGAGTAATCTTTGTAGGAATTTGATAATGTGTCTTTTCCACCAGAGAGAGTGAGATAAGAGAAGTCTCAAGGGCCTGTCCTCAGGAAACTCATGGCAGAGGCCGAGGACGCTTGAGTCACAGGATTGGAGACATGGATGCAAACTTTAACTCGAACTTTAATGCCAGCACTCTCTGCTATGCTGTGGGTCTGAAGCTCCCCTCCAAGCGAGTGTGTGGAAGACTCGCTCCCGGCTAGGGCACTGGTGCTGATGCTGTAAGTGACAGAAGCTGTGGGATGACCCGACCCAAGTGCTTTTTGTAAGAAAGCACCTCCTCTTCTCGACATTCTAAAATGGCAATCACACCTCCTGTGCCGGGTAAAATCGAATTCTTCTTTACTCGTTTGTAATCAGTGCACATGAATGTCACAGGCTAAGGGGCTTCACTGAGATGCTTTCGTAAACGTGCACACTGTGCTTTGACCACGGCCCCCCAACTTCCTGCCCCCCACATCTCCCGCTTCCTGACAGGAAGTGCTTATTCTACTCTCAGGCCTCCTCCTCTTCTTCTTCCTCCTTTTCTTCTTCCTCCTTTTCTTGGTTTCATACACAAGGGAAAACAAGAGACATTTGTCTTTCTGTGCCTGGTTTCTTTCATTTCACTTGCTAACCTCCAGTTCGGTCCATTTTCCCATAAACACTTTCATTCTAGAACACTCTACACAGGGAAACACTGCAGAAAACTGCGAGCAGGGCATGGGATTTCGGGTTTCGTGGGCATGGTCAGAGGTGCTGTTGGCCTGCCTTTCATTTGGCAAACTCCCAGCACCCTGTAACGTGAGGACGGAATAGTGAGATCTAGAAGACAGAATTGTGGGTAGCAATCATGGAAGGAAAGATTTAAAAAATAGCAAAGCACCACACAAAATCAACCCAGCAGCTGCTAGACAATATAAAGAAGAACATGAGTCAATGAAACTAAACCAAACTTTTGAGCAAATGGACTTAGTACATATCTATAGAGTGTTCCAGCCCACAATATGGGAATGTACGTTCTCAGTAGCACACAGGACGTTCTCCAAAATAGGCCACAAACTGGCTCACAGAATATGCTTAAGTAAATCCCCAGGAACTGAAATTATCCAAGGCATATTATCAGACCAGGATGCAATCAAATTGGAAACTGGAAATCAATGGCAAAAGAAACCAAACAACTTAATACAAACATGGAAATTAAATAACACCCTCCTGAACAAACAATGGGTCACAGATGAAATTAAAGGAGAAATTAGATGGTTTCTACAATTAAACAATCATGTCAGTACAACGTACCAGAACTTACGGGATACAATGAAGGCAGTGCTCTGAGGAAAACTTACAGCAGTGAATTCTCATATCAGAAAAGCAAAGTGAGCTCAAATAAACAACCTAATGATGAGTCTCAAGCTTCTAGAAAAAGAAGAGCAAAGTCAAAACCAAAGCTCACTCAAGGAAGGAAATTATAAAGATCAGAGCAGAAATTAATGTAATTGAAACTAAGGAAACAATACAAAGAATTAATAAGTCAAAGAGGTAGTTCTTTGAAAGATTAAATAAAATTGGCCAACTCTTAGCCAACCTTATCGAAAAAAGAAAGACTCAAATCCACGCAGCTGGAAATGAAAAGGGTGAAGTCACGATGGTCTCTACAGAAATCCAGAAGATTGTCTATACCTATTTTGAGAACCAGTATTCTAAAAAGATAGAAAACGGTGAGATGGACAGATCCCTAGACACATATGAATTAGCACAGCTGCATTGAGGAGAGATAAAAAGCCCAGGTCCTGACGGACTCACTCTGAATTCTGTAAGACATTTAGAAAAGATCCAATCCCACTACTTCTAAAGCTGTTTAATGAAACTGAAAGGGGAGTAGCTCTCCCGAATTCATTCCCAGAAGCAAGCACAGACACTTCTCAGATAAAGAACTAGAAATGGTAAATAAATATAAGTAATGTTCAACATCACTGATCATTCAAGAGATGTAAATTAAAACAACACTGAGGTTCCACCTCACCCCAGAACGAATGGCTACTATTAAGAAATCAACCAGTAACAAATGCTGTCAGTGCTGTGGGGGAAAAGGAGCCCTTCCCACTGTGGGCGGGAGGGCAGACTGGGCAGCCACTGTGGAAATCAGTGTGGAGACTGCTCAACAAACTAGGACTAAAGATTTTATTTAACCCAGCTACTCTTCTTTTTGATATTGTCTTGAAAGAATTTAAAGGATCATACCACAGTGACACATGCATGCCCATGGTTATAGTGGCACAGACCGTAAGAGCTAAATCTTGGAAACGGCCCAAATGCCCATCAATTAATGAATAGATAAAGAATACTTTTAACACAATGGAATGCTACTCTGCCGTGAAGAAGGGTAAACTCGAGGCATTTCTAGGTAAGTGGCTGCACCTCGAGACCGCGCTCTTAACTGAAGCAGATTGGACACACATGTGGAAATCCTGTTCTGTTCCCATGGTGTGAGAAACCGAAAGTGTAACAAGGACAAAACGTACAATAGGCATTGGGAACTAGGAAGAAAATGTTCAAATGGGAAGGGGAACAAGGGAGGGGGAAGAAAGGAAGGAAAACAAGGGAAAAATGAAAATAAGCTTTCGTAAACAGAGTGGGGAGAGGGTTGAAGGGGAACGGGGAAAGGAGGGGACCAGGCACAGATTCCCCGGGATGAAGGCGTCCTCCTGTGCAGCTAAGGGGTGCCAGTGAAAGAGAGGAACCAAAGAAGGGAGGATGTTGCTAAGGCCAGCAACGTCAGAAACACACGGGCAGGACTGCAGGACTCGTTTCCATGTTAAAATATACACACACGTCGCAAACAAAATTAAATATTACACTAGTAGAAATAAAAAAGTCACAGATTTCCAAAACAGTAACAAGACATAAACAGAATGTTCCCTGGAGAAAAACACTGGCTCTAAACAGAAAAAATCAACCCTCGTCATCAAAACACTGGAAGTTACAGTAACGAGATTTGGCTGGATACAACTGCCCGTGACTAGTGGGAGAGGCAGCCCGCGTCTGTAATCCCAGCACTCGGGAGGCCGAGGCAGGAGAATCTCGGAAAGTTGGAGGCCAACCTGGGCTACATAGGGAGACCCTGCCTCAAAAATAAATTGACGACGAGCCTAAAAATGGCCACACCTCGCCGGTGAAGGTGAGGCGATCTGCGCACTGCTGCCCACTTTCTGAGGGCAGCAGGGAGCGAGAACCACCCTGAGCAGGCCCGGCCTCAGCCCTGGAAGGCATTTTCCAGCCCAGTGTCACCCACGGCAGCATCGCACTGCACTGACCCCGCCTTTCTGCAGCCCGAGACAGGCCCTGCGGGTGACCATACGTAAGTACACAGAACTCAGGTAACACGGCCGAAAGCAGGATACTGCAAGAAGGCCTGACTCAGGGGCGGCGAGATGTTGTAAGAGGCGGTTTGCGTGGAGATGCCCAAGTCTGGCTGTGCTGGCAAACGGATGTGTGAAATATAAGCACAGAATGGACGAGAAGAACACGTTAGCAGCCATGTGATTTTGGTTTCATTTCCAGGTTTTCTCCAATAAAAGTATTTAACTTTTTAAAGTGATTTTCTTTGAACTCATCCTTTCACTCTTTGCCTCCCAAACATTACTTCCATCCAAGTTAGACTTGTTAGAGTGAAGAAGAGACACAAGCAACGAAACACCCACAGATAAGAACCAGGACGGTCAACAGCACAAAGCCCTCTCTCTAAACGAACGCGTCAGTCTCCTCTTCGGCTCCTTTTGTTTGGTTTTTGAATTTTTGTTTGTTTGAGTTTGAGACAGGCTCTTGGTACGTTGCCCAGGCTGACCTACAACTCTTGGGCTCAAGGGATCCTCCTGCCTCAGCCTCCTGAACAAACGCACTCCCCAGGGCAGCCCTCCTGGCCAGGTGAGTAGCCACGGATGATTGCCAGATCTTGTGCTGTTTCTTGACCTAAACACCAAGTCTACAAAAATATGTTCAGGTCCCTTTACAGTTACAAATCACAACACTGGCTGGGGTCGACTTCGGTGGATGTCATTTCTCCCGAGTGACAGTGGGTACCATGGAAGTGTGGGGACCTGCCCGAGGCCACCTCAGCAGTCGGTGGCCTTGTGGGGTGCTGGCTTTGATGAGACTAAGTCAAAACAGTGCAGAGAAGTCAAGCCGGAGTCCAGAGGAGTGTGACGGCAGCTCACGGGAGATCACATGATTTATTCAGGCCCTTGGCAAAATTCACACGATGTAAAATGAGCCATTCGCCCACAGTAGGATTGCGTAACTATGCTCTCAGAGCTGTCCATCGCCCTGAACCTTTCCCTCCTCTAGAGACCTCACCAGGGTGGGACAGCCCCCGGGGACCGCACCTCCCATCCAGCGAAGTGACTTCTGTGCTGTGTATCACATCTCCTTCCTTTTCACGGCTGAGTAGTCTTCCCTTGTGAGACTACATCCTGCATCAGTCACCATCCACCTGCGATGGCTGTGGGCCATTTCCACCACTGTGGACTGTCGACAGCGGATTCCTGAACATCTCTGCACAGACATTTGTCTTGAGACCTGCTTCGATGATTTTGAGATTATATGCATGTGAGTTTTCGTGTGTATCTCACCTATTCTCATCAGACTGCCAGAGTGTAGGCTGCTTACTGAAGAAAATAATTTAAATGACAGCAAAACATAAATAAGAAAAATTGCCCGAGGGTAATTAATATCATCCTCTTCCAGAAACGTTTTTTCATCAGTCAACTACAAGATTTATAATCCTCTCTTCCACTCCTCCTGTAAATGGGGATTATAGGCTGAAAACTAGGGAGTCATTGCTTTCGTTCGGTGGCCAGCGAGACGGGGGTGAGACTCTGACTCTGCCATTCACCCCCAGGCCTGCACTCTGTCTGTCTTGGTTGTTGTCTACACAGGGTCCCACAGGCCCCCCTCCTGGGGTTTCTGCAGCGAAGGTAATGGAGTGCAGAGTGTGGCTGTCACCGTGGCCTGGGGGGGCCTGCTAGCTCCCCAGAAAGTCATAGACACGTGTTGAATGACTCAGTGGACGCAGGACCTGCCTCTCTTTGCGGGGGCCCCTCTCTCAGTCCACACACCTGTGCAATCCCAACCCTCAGGTGGGGGCTGAGCATGATGATCCCAAGAGTTCAAGGCCGATCTGGGCTGTCCAGTGAGAGAACAAGTGAAGGCCATCGGCAGGCCCTTCTTGTGGGTAAATTGAACCCTACAACCACAGAACAATGGCCAGAGCCAGTGAGTCTTGCTCTGGCCTCTCGAGAGAAACACTCCTTTGCAGGACAGGGTGCATCAGCCTTCACTTTGGCACTGGAGGCAGAGCTGGGGCCCCGAAGCTCGGGCAGTTGTGCTTCGTACAATGAGAGCGGCAAGGGCCAGGGAGAGCCTTCCAAGCAAGCCAGCTTCAGGGGGAACCAACCCCCCAGGGCAGCTCAAAACCGAAACTCCGCCTGGACAAGAACCGCCCAGAAGAGCTGCCCCGAGCTGCTGGGGCCCTGCAGGAAATCCCACCTGGCATGGAAACGCAGCTTGCCCTGCCCTGTCACCACCCAGCCCCCATCATCCCACCTGGCACAGACTGGTGACCACAAGCCAGGCGGGAGGTGTGAGGACCCGTCCAGCCAGAAGCTCACGGCTGCATGCCTCTCTGTCACGTCCACCGTGCCGGAATGAAGGGGTTTGGAGTATGTCTGTGGCTGTGAAACTGATTCTGCAAAGTTCCTACATTCAGGAAACTGCAGTTTCCCACAGCAAGACTGTTTCCCTCGGGTTATTTCCCTTCCAGCCCCAGGGTAGGCCTGTCCACGGGAGAGGCTCAGTCCAGTAAATGCAGTGTCAAGGAATCAAGCTGCAAACTTCAAATCAGTGTTTTTTTCTTCTCTTCCTATCCTTTGATGGTGCAGGCGACTGAACCCAGGCCTCTGCTGTAAGCTGCATCCTGCCCTTTTAGTTTTTATTTTGTGACACTATCCCACTCAGTCACCCAGATTAGGAAGGAACTTGGGAACCTCCTGTCTCTGCCTCCCAGAGTGCCAGGACTGTCCATTCGGTACACAAGCAGTGTAACCTTCTGGTTCAGGGGTTTGAGCTCTGTATTGGCTTTGTGTCTCTGAGTGAATTAAATCTTTCCATCTGTTCCCTGATGTGACTGCAATGAATCATTATGAATTCGGGGCTTAAAACAACACAAATCTATCCTCTCATGTTTCTTGAGATTACACACCCCCAGGCTGGCAAGGCCATGCCTGCTCCCTCTGTGGGTCCTGGGGTGGGTGCCACTCTGCCCCTTCCGGTTTCTGGGGCTGCCTGGCCTTCAGGAGCAGGTGTCTGCAAGCCCTGATCCTTGCTTCCGCCTCTGAGGTGCCGTCTCTTGCGTGGAGGGGTCTCCCTTCCCTGCTGTTATCAGGACACTGGTTGTCATTCTGGGATCACCCAGGGAAGGCAGGATGATCCCAAGATCCTGACCACACGTGCGAAGAAGGTGAAGTTCGCAGGTTTCCAGGGCGGCGCCTCTCTGGGGAATCTGCCCCGCTCCTCTGAGGCTGGGTTCTCGGTACTCATAGGAAGTGTCGCTTGCTCAGGATTGCTGTGTGGATGACCCATGACCATCATGTGGAGAGTGGAGCGCAGATCACGGTAGAGCCAAAGGCCTGGCCCTCAGGAGCCGCTGAGAGCTTCGCTGCTGCTTCATGAAGCAGGGAGGTTTTATTTCACCAGGCAAAGTGTTGTTTCCTCCAAGTCCATGTGGGCAGAAGTTATTTCAAAAATATGTCAGTATCCCTATCAACCTCACCTTTCTGTATGTACAGGCCTGCGCTGAGCCTTTAAGAATTTCAGGACAGAGAACCTGGGGGACCAGCATTCTCCCCATTTTATAGAAGAACAATACTAAAGCTCAACTGTCCGGAACCCGTTCACCCCAAAACTTAAACACGAGCTGAGCATCTCGCACTCCAGGCCCAGGTCTCCTCTGTGATTCCTCTAGTGGAAGGCAGGAGGCACCAAGGTGTGGTCGGGAGGTTTCCTGGAGGCAGTGGGGCCCCGGTGGGGTCCATGAGGACCAGGAAAGCCAGGGCGCAGTATCTCAGGAGCGTAAAGAGCGAAGTATGCACAGAGGCCCGAAACAGGATGGCACGTGAGCAGAATCGGCCGTGAGGAGGTGGAGACAGGGAAGCTGAGGCAGGAGGGGGTCTATGGACCTCCTCCCTCGAGGCTGATGCCCTTGCAAGTAGCCAGGCTGGGCTTGACCACAGCCACAGGTCTGGGCTGGGAAGGCCGCTGTGCTCCTGAGAGCAGGGCCTGGGCTTCCGGATGCTCCTGTGGCCAAATGCCAAGGCCGTTTCTGGGATGGGTGGCCCTGGCCAGGGGGAAGCAGGTTTAAATCAAACCAAGGGACCAGCAGGCAAGGGGAAAGACAGCCTGGGAAAGTAGAAACCTCTCTCTGCTGACTCCCGATTATTTATGCATCCAAAATGTGCTTTGTCTTGGCCAGAAATCACAGGACATTGGTAATGAGGCAGCAAGGAGCCTGCGCCCCGGGCTAGGTGGGAGATAAATATCTGTGATTCCAAATGGCAGACGAGAGGCTGGCACTTCCGGGCTGCGTGAGAGCTGCTGTCTGCCCCAGCTGGGGTCTGCTGAGAGGAAGAAGCCAGGCTCTGTGCTCCCCACATGGCCCTGGTGACCCCCAGCGGTCCCCAGCGAAGTCCCAGGCCTCTTCCTCCTCCTTCCCGTGGTGCCAGTGGCAGCCACTACCCTTCCCACAGGCTTGGAGGAATCGAGGTGGCATACCTGCTCTGCGAGGAGGATTCCGTACCTCTCTTCATGAAGGGCTCTTTCCCCACACACAGATCTGTCAGGTCCGGAGGGTCCTGGGGCAGGGCTCCAGGGAGAGCTCCCCGATTTCCAAGTCCCACCCGGGTCCCAGGCAAGGCGACCAAGGGCTGTCTTCAGTGAGGAGGAAACAGACACAGCAGCATTGGCAGGCAGCCCCCGGGATCTCCAGATTCCCGGGTTTCTGCTCCCCATCCAGGTGCCCCTCACATTGCCTCCACGCCTAGACCACGTCTTAGGAAGGACACTACACAGCAAGCAGAAACTGAGTGAGGGGGACCTTGGTGACTGCGGAAAAGCCAGGACCCGAAGGTGCCAAGGAGCCAGGGAAGAGGACTCCGGGGAAGAAGACGGAGCCTGAGTAAACCACCCAGGGCAAGCTGGGCTTGAGAGAGGGAATTGGGCACAGATGGGACCCAAGCCTGCGTCTGTGAAAACATCGCATCAACATCCATACGTTAAAAAGTTGGAAGCAGTGGCTTCATGAGGGCCCTGCGAGCGTGGACCCAACTGGCACCCAGAGTGGGGCGCCTGTGTGCATGTTCTGTGGGTCCCCACTGTTACACACCAGAACCCCAGCCCACTGCAAACCATCACCTTTCCCTCAGATGGGAGAGGAATTCAGATCCTGCTTTTCTCTGAGGGTCAGGGGTCAGGTTACAGTGAGTAAGGACAACTCCTCCCATGGAAGGAGCTTCATTTCACGCACTTTAAAGCATTCCACTCACACACAAAAAACGGCTTTTAGGAGTGTGTCTTTTTGTAGAAGTAACCCTAGAATTTCAAACCTTTGTGGCTCTGAGAACAGCTCAGGCTCAGGGAGGACAGATGAACCTTTGAAATTTAGTGTGCATTACACGTTATCACATCCCATTTTGAAGTAGCCACATTTCAGGGTCTCAGCAGCTCCTGGTGGGTGCTGACCACTGGACTGGACCCGTTCACAGGGAAGGCACCACACAATAGACATGGTTCTTACAAGGGAGAACACCGAGGTGTCGGGGTGAGCTGACCTGGGACACTATAGTCGTTGGCCTTGTCTGCTCCTCCCCCAGACCAGATGGCCGCCCCGTGTGGGCAGAGGCGGAGATGAGCAGCCATGAGAACCACGAGGCAGCAGCTGTCTTTCCATGGTGCCTGCCCTGACCCTCCAGGCCGACACCACCTTTCCCTTCCTCTTCGGGAGGACCCTGGCCTACAGTAGTCTACCATGGTAAACAAATCTCATTTAAAGAAATGATGCTCTTAACATTAGGACCCCTGCTGAGCTTGGGGTCTCAAATGCCACATGGGTGCCCCAGGAATTCCAAAAGTGACTCCTCCAAACTGCCACCTGAAGACAGAACACCAGGCTGGAGGTTCAGGAGGACAATCAGCCTGCCCAGGCTGTCACCGCCCTGCTACCTACTCCCCTTCCACTGTGCCAGGTATCCACCATGAGGGGCACAGAGAAGGGACCCGGCTGCCTTGGCTGAGGGTCAGTTCCATTGAGGTGGACCAGGAGCAGAGAGGTTCATGGGAGCAGCTGCTTCAGAACTGAGAATGTGGCCAGGACCCTGAGGTAAAGATGGGAGAGAAGGTGGGAGCCAGGGCTGAGTCAGGGCTGCACCTGAGATGGCAGCCAGGTGCTCGGTGAGGAAGATGCCCTTGCACAAAGATGCGGACACCACACTCCACAGCTGCAGAGGACACCCAGTGCCCACGAAGAAGCTACAATGTTCCTACCACGCATCAAGCTCAAGATGGTCAAGAAGCCAGGGCAAGAATGTTCCCAAACCCAGATTAGGAAAACAGAAACTGCTGATCACTAGAAGCAGATCTCATTTCTGCTACCTCTAGGCCCAGTCTCCAGTCCTTTCTCCAAGAGAACTTGGCTTCTTGTAAAGATCTCCTGTGACTGAACATGGGAGGAGGGAAAGAGGCCCCAGCCCACTCATCCCAGAGCCCTGGGGTGAATCCAAGGCTGGGCCCAAGGATCATTGTGTTCCAGGCATATATGTTACTGAAATATTTGTTCCAGAAATTATCCCATCAATAGTAGCTTTTGAGGGCTTCCCAGGGTGCACTGTGTCTTGTGTTTCGTTTCCTGCTGGGAAGGGTAAGCAGGTAACTGCTCAGGCCACTGACTGCACAGAAAAGCAGGACCTGAGTGAGGCTGGAGAGGGAGGTGGACGAGAAAGATGGAGCGCCTGGGTAAAAAGGAAAATGAAAGCATGCCAAGCAGTGGATTTTATTTTACTGCCTCTCTGTATCAGTCACCGTTCCTGCCACTAGGACAAAATATCCAACACCCACAAGCCAAAGGAGGACAGCTTTAACTGGGCTCATGACTCCCAGGGATTTAGTCCATGGTCAGCTGCCTCTATCACAGAACATCACTGTGGAGGCCATGGCAGAGCCAAGACGCTCACTGCAAGATGTCAGAGAAGCAGAGCAGGACAGAGCATCAGAGATGAGGGGCCTCAGGGATCATGTGCAGCCCCTGAAGTCACACCTTCGTGACACACCCAGACACAGTAAAAAAATGCTTTCCCAGTCCGGAGGCAGCACTGACTGAGTGGGGCTGAACCACTGAACTCTCTACACAGCTGCAAGGGAGACAAGGACACACTTAGCCGTGTGCTGCACGTGGATCCTAGGACTTGGCCTGATGGCTGTGACCTTCAACCAAGTCCTGCAAATCTATGAGCCTCAGTTGTTTACTGTTCTGCCACACAGGGTGGTGTCCACTCAAGCAATGCACACGACATGCTGGGCAAGTTCCTTGCACCTAACGGGCAGTCACACACAGCTGCTGATACACGCCAGCATGTCCTGGATCTGCATGGAAACAACTGAACATCACATTGGCTCCCAGGTGCCACACACTGTGTCAGGCAGTAAGAAGCCAGCAGTGGATGGGAGAGACCTGGACTGTGGAGAAGAAGGATAGACTAGGTAACTCCCATGGTCTGCGGTAAGGAACCCAACCGAGACAGACGTGGAGAGGCTTGGCATCTCCACATGGGGCATGGTGGGCAACCACGTTCATGGGAGAGTCTATTTCAAGTGTGTTTCTCCCAAAGCCTGTTGACCAATGTCTCTTCTTACTCACTAATTGGCTTATCTGATTCGCTGGCCAGATGAATTTTCATAACCACATGAACTAGTACTATTTTTTTTTTAATCCCACCTTACAAATGAGAAGCATAAAGCACAGACTGCTTGGGTCACTTGCTGTAAGTCACACAGGGAATACCAGAAGTCAGACAGGAAGTCACACAGGGAACATGAGAAGTCACACAAAGAACACCAGAAGTCACACAGGAAACACAGAAAGTCACACAGGGAACACAGGAAGTCAAGGAACATGGGAAGTCACACAGGAGACACCAGAAGTCACACAGGAGACACCGGAAGTCACACAGGAGACACCGGAAGTCACACATGGAGAACCGGAAGTCAAACAGGGAACACCAGATATCACACAGAGAAAACTAGAAGTCATACAGGGAATACAGGAAGTCAAAAGGAAGTCACATGGGAAACAAGTAGGGGAGCCAGGATCCTTACCTTAGCTTGAGATAGTTCTCTAAATCACCTTGTTATCTCACTCTTTCTGTTCACTGCTTCTCTTTTCAGCTGAGCTAATCTACCATTTAACTCATCTGATGAATTTTAATTTCCACAATATTATTTTTCAATTCTAGCGTTTTTGTTCCTGTCACCATGAAACCTTTTACACATGTGTAGTCTCTAAACTGACCTACTGCCTTTAGCTCCTGCAGTATAAACTCTTCCATCTGTTTTGTCTGCTGACTCCCGCTGATGGTGTCTCCAACTCCTCCATTCATTATAAATTTTACAAGTAAACTTAAAATTCACAGCACTTTTTTGGAGGGTTACCGAGCCTCACATTCTGGAATGCTGAGACATTTTTCTGAGCTGGTTTGTCACCACTGGGTCTCAGAGTCTAACCAGGTGTTTAGGTGATCTCTTGAGTTTGCAGCTGCCATGGCACCTGACAGAGTCCCAGCCCCACACCTCATACTGCAGAGGCTGGAGCTCGGCTTCTTTACGGATGACCCCAGTGGCCCAGCACGGTGGACAGATTCCCACCCCACAGTCTCAGTAGTTTCCTCACTTAATACCCAGGCGGGCTTTCCTCCCCGCCTGGTACAGGGCATTGTGTGACAGCCCGACACTGTGGTCCCTCAGAAGCACCACGCTTGTGGTGTTTTCACAGGACCTTTTGCTGAATCTGCCTCCCACGAGTCAGCACTGGAGTGCTGAGCTTGCTCTTAATTCCTGGTACCCGGGGCTTCTCCTTTTGGGCACCAGCCTGATGGTGCATACTGCTACGTCCACTGTGACTGGGGAAAACATTCCCTCAAAACTCAGTCTCTCAAATGACCGGAAGGCTTTGATTATGCATTTGAAGAACAGCCTTTCCAATGAGGTTCTGCGTCCATAGTGAACAGGAAGCTTTTCTTCACACCACACTCTGGCCAGCAGAGGAACCGAGGACTGGCTCAGTGAATGAACTAATAGGAACTGAAGATCAGCCTCCAACAACCTAGCGAATGATGAAGACAAGAGTCCCTGAAACCACCCAGGCTCTCTCTTTGAAGGACCATACTGAAAAGGAAAGGTGTTTGGCACCTGCCTAAATCTTGCCCTCTGCCAGCCACTCACCGCTGTGGACACTGCCCTACCTCCTGGAAGGGCAGCCACCACTGCTAATTAAAATTGCTGGCCAGGTAGCAATTCCAAGCGTGGTGGGCTGGGACTGGCAGGTTTGCTGACTTTGTGGCACACTCCCACGTGCTTCCAGAGCCCAGTTAATAATACTCTGCGTGGAGGCACAGGATTTCCTGCTGGTGCCATAAGGAGCTTGCAGCTCACTGCACACAGGGACAGTGCCTCACACAAGCCTGACACAGAGCAGGCAGTCAACTTCCTGATTTCTCCTACTCCAATAAAGAACATTCCATAAATAGTTGATGAAAACCTACTGCCTCCCAGGCATTTTGCTTGGTTCCTGAGATGGACAGGAATAACACAAATCCCCGTGTTAATCCTTCATTACCAAAAGAACTTTCAGATCAGATTTGACAACAGAAATAATTACGACAAATGCTCTTTGATTTGAGGTGAAAAGATGATGCCCTTCATCCTGCATAATTGACCATAACCAGCAACGTAACTGTGAGCGCTGTGTCCTCAGAAAGGACTCAGCTGCCAGTGAACCAGTGAGCAGACAACACAGCCTCAGCCACGGCCTTGAGCCCTTTCCCATCAGGTCCCAGAAGGGCGGGGACCAAAGCCCAATAGTATGGCCAAATTCCCTCTTACAGGCAGGTGCAATCTGTCCTCACACACATCTGGATTAAGGACAGACATCTGCATGAGACTCTGTGACAGAGACCCAAGCAAAGAAGGAAAGAAAACCAGGTGAAAATTCTACCAACAAGGAACTTCTGGGCTCGAGGAAGAGGCAGACAACATCCTACAGACCATACCGACAGAGGAACAGATCAAAGGGTCTGGAGACGCAGAGAGGATACACTTCCTGCTGAGGGATGGGGCAAGTCCGTAGAAACAGTAGAACTTATGCTGCCCTTCTTAAAAATTTCATTTTATAAGTCCATCTCTGCAGTACCTGCAGTTCACGTTCCTCTTGGGGCATAGGGGGACAGAACACAGTCTGCTTGGTTTCCATACCCTTTCTTGTCCCACCCACCTCTCCATCTCCCGGTCCCCTCTCCCCATCTTTATCGTGACAGCTCATGTTATTATTTAAAGTTCCTATTTGTGATATATAATGCTCATGCTCAGTGATGAAGGAAAAGGACCGTGCTGACTTGCAGAAGGTGGAGCATGGGGCCCGGTGGACAATCCAGATGGGAAGCTCAGAATCCCCAACAGGAAATCTGGCTAGAGACACACACAGGACAAAAAGGGAACTGCAAAGGATCAAGCCTGGAAAAGCAGGCTTCACAGCAGCCTGATGGACCCCTGGGGACAAGGGATCTCTGCAGAGGGGCCAGAGCAGGATCCACACGCACCCCATGTGCAGGGCAGCTGACCCCTGTCCACACAGGCAATTCCAGAGTCTCAGGTACTCTGGCCGGAGTCCAGCAAACACCTCAAACGCTGCTCACGAGAGGCCACCAGGCCCTGGTCAGTCCCCATTGAGCTGGACCAAATCCCCCAAATAAGATCTATTAGACAGAGCCAGGAAGGCCAGAAACAATGCTGTTTCACATCTTGGAGTATTTTTACCATGTGGAATGTTTTAGAAGAAGAAGGAAAAAGGAAGATGAAGAAGAAGAAGAAAAAAACTTTTCAGAAACAAGAAAATTCCAAGTAATTAAATGTTAAATGATCCCAAAGTAAGCCAGGGATTTACTTTGGCCACCACTTTCTCTAGCAATCTGAAACTCAGTCAGTTGCAAAGAGGGCCAGGCCAGGGCTCCAAACTGGCTGTCCCGCCTCCATCCTGTCCTCTCTGGTGTCCCCCTGTGTACCTTTGTCAAAATCACTTGAAATGTTCCATGATGAGGTAGGCACTTGCTCCGCGGTGATTGATGGCTCGGTTTCTGAAAAGACAGAGATAAGGCAGTGTTAGGTCCAGTGGCTCGCTGACTGCCAGAAGCATTCCAGGAGGTTTCTACGGGGGCCACCTCCAGACGGGGGTCCTATGGCCCACGGCTTACTAAACTGGCCTGTCTGCTACCCGGAGGCCTTCCGAAAGGACAAGGCATCGGCCAGATGGGGGGGCCTAGACTTTCAAACTGGCTTGAAGATCAAAATTAAATATCACATCAGTGAAAGAACAAACCAAGAGACAGGACCACCTATTATCAAGCATAAACATTCCCATTAGAAGGCCAGCATATCCAGCAGATGTCCCGTGGGAAATACAGACAACCATGTTTGCACATGGGAGCTGTTCTAGGAACGGACAAACTCACCTCAATTGGGTGCCTGGAATCAGGACAGAGGGAGTCATCACAGAGCACGGTGTAGGAACCAAACTTAACAGACATTTTTGAAAACTTACCACAAATTAAAGCACACGTGCAAATCAGTACTCTAAAGGACTTAAATACACCACGAAGACTTAAAATCTTTTCAACAATAGACCGTAATGGTGGAACTATGTTTCTGTTGTTTTAGAGGATTTAAACCACAACATCATCTAACTTTTTTTTTTTTTGTCTTTTTCCTTTTTATCGGTACCGGGGATTGAACTCACGACCGTCTGCTTTCAAATCCTAACTTATTTTAATGGGGTTATCCTAACCTCCCTTAGATTATGCCTGGAAGCACACACGTGTGTGAATGCACACACACATGCTCAGCATGTCACAGGACATTAGGGCCGTGCACAGAACCTCTGGGGCCCAGGCCGAGCAGCACCTGGCATCCGTCCCTCCTTCTCCTGCTCCAATGCAGCACGGACAGACTCAGAGTTAAGCCTGGCATCTGCTGTGGTCTTTCCAACGTGGCACACTCTAGGTAGCTGCTAAAAACAGGTGTGAGATGGAACCCGAGTGGCAGGATTGGAACATAAATCCCAATCCGTGGGACTCCTCCTGCGTGAGTGTCTGGCTGCCTGGGCTCCTGTCTGTGAAATCGACCCTGCCCCTGGCTCACTTCCAGCTTCACCTGTTCAGAGATAAGCAGGCTTCTACAGTTCCTTATTTATGGGTGTGACCGCCTGCCAAGTGGCCGCAAAGCCACACATCCTGTCCGGAACAAGATGTTTACCCGGTGAGACCTTCGGAAGGTAGCCTGCAGTGTGTTTACCTGTCACCAGCAGCAGGGACAAAGGGCCATTTGTCTTGTGCAGCCCCTTGTCCTGGGAACAGCACAGAGAAAGCAGACAAAAGCCAGGTCCCCGCCCTGCCCCATGGACGGCACAGTTCTTCGTTCTGAGCCAAAGGCAGCAAAGGCTCTGGGAAGGGGCTGCCAAGTGGCACGGGCGGGATATCAAGGACCTTACAGGACACAAAGTCCAGGCTGTGAAACCGAAGGAAAGAGGGACCCTAGTAGGAAAAAGGCAGCACGAGGCGGGATGCCTACCAAACCCTGGTCCCAGCCCCGGTACCTCCTGCAGTGATTTCAGGGAAGAGCCAATAGCCAACATCTGGGGTCCCTCACTCAGCACTTTCATCCCCCGTCTTGGGAAACAACACTGTGCACTGGGACACCAGACCTCGGGAACCTGGGGCACCCAAGAGGCAGTGGGTGGCATTTGCACAAGGCAGTAAAGGACAAGAAAGGGGCAGGACTGCCCCTGACAGCTTCTTCATGGCCAATTTCATAGCTTCCCAGCTAAACTGCCAGGTGCATGGGTTTGATTTCACCGGGGTGACTTCACAGTATGTCACTCTGTTTCCAGCCTGAGCTTCAGTTGCTGACTGAATATGATTTGGGACCGATGACAAATGCATTCCTGACACCGCATACAGCAGCATGGCTTCCTGTGTGTCCCTGGTCACTAATCACCCACCACTCAGTTCCTGGCCCATAGCAAAGATAATTTCAGTTTGCAAGCTTATTAATCGATTGTGCTGATTCTGAGGAATTTTGTTCTCGGCTTCAAGATTCATTCCTTCAGATAACCAAGCACGTGTTTGGCTTCTCAGATTAAACGATAACAAAAACACGAAATATTTTAAAATATGAATAACCTCCCAGAAAAGCATGGCATGCTGAGGTCATGTAGTTCTAAAGAAAGCCTGGTTATTTTCTGTGAAAAGTTTGTGATTCATAATTCTCCCCCAGGAAGTGATATTTAACAACTGATTTTTTCCTGAAAGGCTGAGGTTTAAATGAGCATCTCAACTCGAGTGACAGCAAAGCCAGTGCCACCAGCCATGACACACAAGGACCCCAGTGATGGAGTCCGCCCTTCTCTGATTCTCCCCAGTGAGTCGGAAGAAGAGACATTTCCAAGTATGACGTGTGATCACAGATACAGTGGGTGGGACCGGGTGTAGCTCAGCAGTACAGCCCTGCCTTGCAGGGGTGAGGTCCTGAGTTCAATTCTTGCTATAAAAACAAAACGAGAAAATATGGATATGTACATCTTAAAAACATTTTATCACTGTGAAAAGCACCTTGCCATGCGTCCTTTTTGGAATTCTCCCCTTGCTTCAAACTTGCTCAGCTGATCACTCCTGCCACGTCCTGCAGCAGCTCTGGAGAGCTCTCTCCAGAGGGTCTCAAGCTGCGCCATCCTGGCCATCTCCATGCCTTGAATCCATTCAAAACATTTCCCTTTCGTGTTCTTTTAACTTGAGGAGGACCCAGAAGTCAGATGATGCCAGACCGGGTAAATAAACTGAAGACACAGTATGATGCTTTCATTTGCCAGAAATCACTATAAATGCTGTGAATCAGTTCAGGACTCTGAGGCAGCCACAATGGCACAACTGAGGACCCAAACAAAACCGCACTCCAGGCAGCTTCTGGCAGTGGCAGTGACTACAGAATGAGTGTTTGATGTACCGGGGAGGATTCTGAGGGGACTCAAGGCAGCGTGTCCTTTAATACATTTATAAAATTTTTAATCATCAACTGTGTTTTGTGATCACAGCTCATACATTCACAGTCAAAACAGTCACCACTCTTGGCCTGAAGTCACCATGTAAAAGCAAGCTAACACATTCCACTAAGGAAGGGCAGTTAGCGGAAACACATACCTAAGATTAAAACACCAGTTCCCGCCACACGAGAGGTCATGAGGAATTATTTGTGACCTATATTTTTGCATCTGTAGAAAAGGGACAGTGAAACCACCTCACAGGACAACATAAGGACTAAATTCCTTAATGGGCCCCAAGGGTACTGGGGAGTGGAGACCTGAGACTCCCGGGCTGCTCTGCTGTCCTGCGAGGCAGATGCTGGCCAGGGCCTGGGAAGCTAGACTCAGGAACAGTGCATAAACTGTGCCTCCAAAGGGCTGCATTTCACACATCGCACCATGGGAAGCCAATCTTCACTTCGTGAGGTTTTCCTGGACCAGTCACCCATCCTCTAGGAACTCTAGGTGTTTCTGTGTGGCTTTGTCCAATGTAAGCAAGTCTAGTCCATTTTAGAAAGCTTTAGCCTGCATTGTCCTCCCTCTGTGGGAACCCAGCAGGCTCAAAGCCACCCTCTTCTGATTTGATCACCGGAAGCCATCATCCTCACAGGTTTCCTGGTGATGGTGATGGACATTTCAGCACTGGTTCTGTGAGCCGCGAGGTTTTGGTATTTAAGCCTGAACAGTGGGAGTGTTATTTGGAAGGAAAGAAAAAAGAAAGAAAGAAGGAAAAGCCTGGAATCTTCCTGATGGATGACAGTTTGTGCTCCCAAAAGGACAGCTGGTTCACCTCAGTGGCTGGCAGGTAGAGGCCACCGTGCAACCGACACAGAGGCCCTAGTGACAAGCAAGAAGCGTCCCTGCACTGTGCCAAACCAGAGGCCCAAGCCAAGCACGCCCTGGACTTGGGAGGGGCCTGAGGCCTGGCTCACTCCTCAAAGTCTGCTCTTTGGTCCACAGGGCCACACGAAGGCATTGTACAGGGCCACTGAGGAAGGCATGCAAGGACAGGAGCTCTGCCTTAGGCCTCCCTCCAAGAGCAGCGACTCGACTGCTACCTACGACATTCACTCAGGTGCAGAAATCTCCAGCGCTTAAAGAAGCGATTTTGTTCTTTAAAACTGTGATAGGATGTTCTTATCTACAGATGAAGAGAGCAAGGCCTCAGTAGTCTGGTGGCTTTGCCAAAATCACAGTTGGTCTAAAGCAGAGCAGCACCCTGGTGACAGCTGAGCAGCTGTGCCAAGAAGGGGAATCTGCACCTCCAATGGCTCCCTAGGGAGCAGCACCCTGCCTGGGGGAGGGGTGGGGGCTCCGTGTCCTTGAAGCCCGCCTGGACCATAGGTGCAAATAATTCCGTACTGGATTCATTTGATGAAGGCAACAGCAATTTTGCCAATTCTGGGACTTCTAGTTCTTTGGGAGTTTTTGTTTGTTTTTTGTTTCTAAAAGACAGAAAGAAAACCAGCCAGTTGCTGAGGTGGGGAGGCAGGATCTCTGCCAGGATATTGCAAAGTCCAAAGAGAAACCTCACCACGGTGTAAAGTTGGAGCCTATCAGAGGAGGAGTCCCAGGCTGGGAGCCCCGCACTCCTACTCCCTGCTGGCCCTGGTGCTGCAGGCTGGAACCGGTCTCATCTCCCAGAGAGGTCTGGTTTCATTTCCTTTCCATTGCCTCACGCCCACTTACCTTGGGTTTCTAAGGACATCAACAGCCTCATTGTGCTTTGCATGGTCACACAGCCGCACTCCCTATCTGAGCGTCCCTCCGAGAGCCCCTGCATTTGTCCTTGTCACTCATCCTCCATGGCATCACCTTAGGTGTCTGCCACACCCCATTTTGCCTACCCACACCTGCAATCCAGATTCTATAATCTAATGCTCGAAGCCTAGCACCAAATTCAAAACCATCAGTCATTCAAAATAAAAAGAGGCCAAAGCAAGATGCTTTCACTATTCCTGTTCCATCCCAGCCTGAGAATTGATTCTGGACTGTTGGATCAATGAGCTCTGATCCGCTGGTTGAGCCTCACATTCAGCAAACTTAGCCACGCTGGATGGGGCACTCCGCAGAGCACCAGCAGCGATTTGGAAAACAGATGGCCCGAGAGCGCTTTCAAGAGCCCCTTCTGCTCACCGACGTTTAACGCTGTGGCGTTCATTTGCTTGGTCACTGACCATCTGTTTGCCCCGGGTGACACCTGCTCTGTTCTGGACGGGATAAGTGCTAGCTAGCAAGCTGCTAGAAAAAAAGGCGACCAAATCCAGACCTTTCTCATTGCATGGAGTCTGCATTTCACTATCTGGCAGGGACGCAGAGGAGCCATCGAAGAATGAAAAGTGTTGGCGAGTCAGTGCCAGGGGCCAGCAGGATCCTACAGAATCTGGTCCCGAGCACAGGTTGGTGCTGAGCCCCCTGGCTCCACAGCAAGACAGATAGACATTCAGACAGACACGACCTCCTCTGAGTAACGGCGGGGTTTCCCACGCATGAGCAGCGAACTGAGATCTGGTGAGGACGGCATCGTCCCCGGAAACTGGCCACGGAACTGGCTTGGTCTGCAGAACTCAGGGGCCCCAAGGACTCTGCTGCCGGAAACAATCTTGCATGTTTGACAACCGCCTGTGGCTCTATAGCCTAAACTGGTTCTTCAGCCAAGACTGAGTCTTTCATGCTCTCACCTCCCAAGCCATAGTAAACATCTACTGGGAACGAAGGCTAACGCAATGTGGCTAGAGGGTCTACATTTCGGCCCCTTTCGCTTTCCTACTGTACACTTGGCCCCCTAAAGAGGAAACAATTACCCATTCGCTACATACTATGCCAAGGTTAAGTGATGTTTGCTCAGGTCCCCTGTTCAGAGACGATTACGTACCATCTCCATAAAGTAGAATGTATGAATTTGCATATGAGCTTTCAAACACAATATTCCAGCACCCTAGGCAGGCCTCCACCCCTAAGCTTGTGCCTTAACCTCTGTGCAAAAATCGCATGTCCCTGCAAGAGTGCAATTCTGACATCAATAAAATCCTTCTGCCGTTGGAACCTCAGACAGAAGGGCTTCTGTTTCCCACTATGCTTAAACCACAGCAGAACAACCCTACAACTAAAGTGGAAAATAAAACGAACCTGCTAAATCACCGACACTCAATTTACACTGAAAAGACAAAAAAAAAAAAAAAAAAAAAGTCTGGATTTACCCCACTTTTCAAACAGAAGGCTGACAGGGCCAGCCTGCGGGTCCTGGCTCTGCCACACACCAGTTTGTGACCTTGGGCAGCGACCTTCACAGCCTAGTCCTCCCTCACACAGTGGGCAGGATCATCTTGCGGAACTGCTCAGAGGGGTACCTGGGATAATACCTGGAGATGAATTGAGCATCTAAGCAACCATGAGCCCGGTCCTGATCACTGCTAAGTGGTCTCCTTGACAACAGAGATACAGCCCAAGGGTGATTCTCAAACCAGGCTGAGGAGCAAGTCAGACAAAGTGGATCCTTAGACCCCTGGAGTCTCTGAGCAGTTAAATATCCCTGGGTGAGTTTCACATCACTTGTAGCCTAGCATTGGTTCGCTACAAATCCAGCAGAAGTGAAACTCAAATAATGGCATGCTGTGAAAATAAATACATAACTAAACACTGAAAACAGAGTTGCTAGGTGTGGTGGTGCCACCTATAATCCCAGCACTCGGGAGGCTGAAACTGGAGGATCACTTTGAGTTCAAGGTCTGAACTGCATATTGAGACTCTGTCTCAAAAAACCAAACCACTAGCCAACAACACCAGGAGTTTACACCAGCAGAGGAGTTGAATGTAAATTAAGAGTCTAGGGGAAAGAGAGTTAATACAACATGCAAGCAGTAAGGTCCATACTGAGGGAAGGACTAGCAGCTCCAGAATGTCTTTCAAAGCCAAATGCTCCTGCTTACCCTGAAGGTTGCCTTAACTTGCCAATCACTGATTTAACCAAACAGATTTTAGGTGAGAAATTACGGTCCTGTAGAGAGTGGGGCAGGGCTGCTCATGCAGCTCCTAAGCGGCCCAGGGTGCTGATGTGGGATGCTCGGCCAGCCCTTCATAGAAAGGACAAATGGGCCGCATTTCAGATGCCACAGCAACCCCACTCGAGGCCCAGAGAGAGGAACTATGGTCTTCTCAGCCTTGGTTTTCAGCCACTTGACGGGTTACAAAGAGAAGCCCACTTACGAGGCAGTGGAGAAAGCTATTAAGATTCCAAGCACCTTCCCGGCATACAAGTGCCTTGTATTTAGGGAGCACTTTTCCTTTCAAGAAAGTCGGTACACAAAACAGACATTATTAGCTCAAGACTCCACATGAAAGATCAAGGCCAGGATAATCACACCCTGGTTGGCTTTGAAGAAACCCAGGCTTGCGCAAAGAACTTGCATAAGGTCCCCTACCATGTCACTGGCTGCCTGGAAAAGGTCCTCAGGTTCCCAGTTCTCCCTGTTCCTGTCCTGTCTGCTACATGGCTTGCAAGGGCCCTAGCCCAGTTTTAGGATGGATTGGACCCTAACAGAGCAGCCTGAGAATTCAGTGGTTTCCAAGTTCCAGAGTGTGAGGAGTAAAGAGGGGAAGAGCAGAGCCATTTTCCGGGCCGTGGGGAGCTATTGAAAGACTCAGTTGTACCTTCGGGCATCCCTGGAAACCAGGTGTTTATGTAAATGGGCTCGAGGGTCTCCTGGACCAGTGAGTACTATCTTAATTAGAGAAGTATATTTAGGAGGTTTACTATTATCCCGCAAGACAGTCCGTCCAAAGGTTTTCCTGCAGCCACATCAGCCTGGGCGTGTAGAATCTAGATGAAGGCAATTTTCAGATCTGTAATTCACCTCAAATTGCGCCAGCTTAAAACACTGCGTCTGTCTGGACAGGGCTTCCTGCACCATGTCATTATTGATAGCCTGGGGAAATCAATAATTAGAATGAAATAAAGGGAAACATTACCAGAACTCTACTGCCTTTGTATCCAGCTTTCCCGCTGAGGAGTCCCACAGTGTCCTTATCTACTCCTCCCTTACATGAGCACTTTGCACTCTGCGGAGTGACCTAAGCTGCCTGAGTGCTCTCCTTCTTACTGGGATCCCTGCTCCCTGAGGCTTGGGGTGACCGTGTACTTCTCCCTGCATTGCTCATAGCATGGGTCGTTCCTTGGACACTCAGCAGGCCCTCGACAAATGTCTTCCGAATGCCTGGAGAGTGCATAGCTGCCCTTTCCATGGTCAAGTTCCCTGCCCTACTGTGGAGTGGTGGGTTGTAAAGCAGTTACAATTCTTTCCACCTTCGCATCCTCTTGCGGGGAAGAGAGGGCGTCTGTTTTTCCACCGTCAAATCCGGACTTGCCTTTTGTGACATGTTCTGCCCAGATGAGCCTGGCTCGGTGCTGCTCAGAAAAACCACTCACTCACTGACTCAGGAGCTAAATAATCGCTTATTTGAAGCCACAGCATTCTGGGGTGGTTTGTTACATAAAACCCGTTGTGGGCGGTGCCCACTTATAGATGAAAACATTAAGCACCAATGCAATCAGGAACCAGCTTAGACCCACAGAGCAAGGAAGCCGGGGTTTGGATTGGGCCTTTCTAATTCCAAAGCTCCTAGCCTCTCCGCTAAACGAGTGGACCTGATTTCAAATGCCCTCATGTGCTCGAAGTAAGTGACAGAAAGGAAAGGCAAAGCCAAATGGAGGAAGCAGTTCCTCCCAGAGCTGGGCAGCATGGAGGAGAAGCGGCTGCTGGTGCCCGCTCGGGAGCTCGTGTGATCAGAGACACGGAAGCACAGCTCTCACTAACAAAGACCTGGGAAGAGTGGAGCTCTCCAGGCACAGAGCTGAGCCCGGTGCAGCCGTCCCTCCTGCTGTGTGCCTCCCTCTCACACTGTTATTAGACAGAAGAACAACTTCCTACGTCACCTGTGCTGTGACCCGCCAAGGCCGTGTGGGTGCTGGGATCTGATGCTGATGCAAACAGTAGAACTGGTACAATAGTGGCATCTCCATGGAAAACGTCACATACCTCCACCGGCAGCTTCCAGGCCACCCAGGTAGGTGCACATGGATTGGGAACTCATCACAAAAACTCCAGGCTCTGCTTCTGAAGTGAAAAGGGAGGGCTCCTCCTGCCACCAGAGCCGTCACACAGTAGCATTTTGCAGTCAGCCACAGTGACCAGGAACGCTACTGCCACCGTGAGTGATGGATGAGGCGGTCTGATTGCTCCTGGTGTCACCTCCTGGACTGGGAATTTGATCTCTGGCTGAGAGAAGACTGATCTTCGGACTACCTGTGCTCAGAGCAGCAAGGACTATCCCCACATGGAGGGTGGCTGTTCACTTCCCGTTGGGGACACCAAGGCATTTGGGGGATTTCCTGTGGAGGGGCTCCCAGTGGGGTTTGTTTGGTTGCCTCTCCTGTGGTCGCCCTCCCCCCGGGACCATGGCTGGGAGGACCCCTCTTCCACAGACCTTTTCCCCAGAGCCCTGCCCTGGCCATGTCTTTCCTGGCAACTGCTTCACAATGCCCTCCCCAGCACGTGGGAGAACTTATTCCACAGCCTCCCAATGGGAAAGACTTCTTAATGTCTGCCACAAAATCTCGGCACCACAGGAGGGTGGACTGGGTACATTTCTGTTTATAAGACTCTCCAAGGAGAAAAACACAGATCATGCATGACACAGGGCAAACTAGAAAGAAACGATTCTTGCAGCCCTAAAAGCAAAGGTTTAGCCACCAGAAGAGAGCAAGCAAAAACTCCTACAACTGAGCCAGAAGGAAAAAAAAATTCAAGAATTCAATAGACAAGTGGACAAGGGAGACAAACAGGCAATTTACATATAAGGAAATATAAGTGGGCCATAAACACAAGAAAACACGCCAAGTTTCCTGAGGAGAAATGCACACTAAAACCTCAAATGAGATGGTGTTTTCCCACCCAGTCATATTAGAAATATAAAGAGTTTAGTCAGAGGTGGTGGCTCACACCTGTAATCCCCGCACTTGGGAGGCTGAGGCAGGGGGATCGCCATGAAGTCCAGGCTAACCTAGGCTGCATAGTGAGTTCAAGATCAGCCTAGACTACCTAGTAAGATCCTGCCTCAACCCTCAGAAGACAGATAAATTTACTCGAGAGGGACTTGAAGAAATGGGGACCCTTATACTTGTAGGAATAGAAACTGGTACAACTTCATACTATCTCTGAAAAATTTAAATGGAAATATTCACAGTGAACTGCAGTCCCACCTCTAGGAATTCAATCTGGCAGACGCCCTCAAAGAGGCATTGAACAATAGGAGTGCGAGATTTTAATGGCAATAGGAGTATCAAAATAACTTGTCCATCAGCAGGGGTCTGGTTAAATAAATAACGGCCACCCGACACTCACCACGGACCAAAAGGCAGCTGCTACAACGAAAAAGGAAGCTGCTGATTTGTGACGTCCACCAGAAGATGCCATCAGGTAGAACAGATGAGCACTGACAGCGGACATAGAAAAAGAAATTAGTCTATGTGGAAAAACAAATCACTTGTGTTGTGGTTGTGTGTGCTTACACATACATGTCACATGGGTGTATCTCTGAGGATTCTCCCATGTATAACTAGTCTAAGTGAATATTTAGTATAAAAGGGTTTCCCTGAACTTATGGACGGTGTATATATCTGAGAAGGGAATTGGGACAGGACAAGGCTAAGACAGAGATTTATGCATTACTGTTTGCCTTTTATATCTTAAAAACTGTACTCCAGGTGGAAAATGGGAGAATTATAAGGAAAAGGGAGTCCTCAAGTGTTACAGGACCCCAGGGAAGAACCGCTCCTAAGAGCGTGCAGGGAGGAAACAGATTTGCAAATGCTGCCAGGAGATGCTGACCCTGGCCCTGGCGCTGGGGTTTGCAGGTTAAGGTGACACTGTACCTATGGACACAAAAAAGAGATTCCAACCCCAGGAGGCTGTGAATTACAGACAATCCACTGTGTATGGTGCAGCCATTTTTGTTTATTTTGATTTTGCATCTCTAGACTCTAGGTTGGTAGAAGAGGACATGGGTCTTAAGCTGGGGGCGCACCCCAGTAGCTCCCAGACTAAGAAAGAGTTGTTGTAACAGAAACAGGCAGGGGACACAGCCAGCAGAAGAGAAGGTCACCAACCACCAGGAGCTAATCAGCAGACGGTTACACTCGTAACATTTCATGTTATTTCACTCACGTAACATTTCAGAGTTAGTGAAGCAGCTGTATGCATCTTCACAAAGATTTCTGAAGAGTTAGAAATGACAAAAGCAAAGGGTAGAGAGTGTGTGCCAAGTGCTGCTAAGTCTGTACTTTTATCCCCTGATCCGCCGTGGCTACCAGCACGACCATCACTAAGCAAGGCCTTTCCTAGGCAGGAGGACAGAGCCCGTCTCTCCCAGCACAATTAACCCACTACATGTCTGCTCCTTCTATGTAGACCAGTCACGGCAAACCTTTTCCGAGCTTTCAATGACACAAACAGCCCACTGTGGCACGTGTGCCATAGGTGCGCCAGCACTGTAGCAGGTGCCTGACATACCCCAGGGTGGCATTTATTTTTAAAATTCACAAGACAAAAATAAATGTATCAAAAAAATTGTTCCCTAAAGCTCTAATGTTAAAAGACAAACTCAGGGTCTTAGGGTCACATTGGACAGAGGTAACTGCTCTGTTCCTGCTGTCACATCGTGTTTCCCCACACTGACACGTGCCAGGCAGAGCTGACCAAGCAAGAAAGGTGACAGAGAAGAGGAGCTGTGGTGATGGTCTCCTGGCCTCTCTGACTTTCCTAAGGATTAGCAGTGACCTTCTTGTCTGCAAAGATGCTCCCAGAACTTGCTTCCCACCTCAAGGAAACTCAAAAGTATTAACTCCTGGCGCTTCCCACTTCCATGCCAGCACATCAAAAGCAAAAATCGATGGCTGTGCAGACAAAGCAGCTTCGGCCACATTAGGCATGGAAGACACTGGAGACCAACTGCATGAATGAGGGACACACCCCTCACCCCTACCCCCATCCCTGCCTCTACCTTGTGCTTGGCTGTGTTTCACCACTTCCAGCCAGAGCAGTCATCCATATTGGCAGGTTCATTTCCCAAGGTTTCAGTTATATGCTCCAAAACTATTAAATGGAAAATTCCAAAAACAAACACCTCAAAGATTTCAAACTGCTCATTGCTCTGAGTAGTATGATGGAACCCTAACAACCCTCCACTCTCTTCTACCCTGGTGTGAATCTTTCCTTTATCCAGTGTTTCCACACAGTATATGCTACCTGCCTACGAGTTGTGCTACTGACATTTCAGTTATCAGATCAACTGCTGGGGCTGGAATTAAGTGAATCTCTTCTCGCTGCATGGACACTGTACCACCCTACACCATCACAAGAAGAGGCTGAGTACATCAGAGAAGAGATTTGGAAAGTGAGAGAGCACATTGACACAATGTTTGTTACAGGATATTGTCATATTGGTCTATTGTTAACAAGTTACTCTTTCTGTGCTAAACAGATCAATTAAGCTTTAGGATAAGTATGTATGTGTATGTGAACGAAAAGTAATATATTTGGATTTGGTCCCATTTAAGGTTTCTGTATCCACCGCAGGGCTTGGTATATATCCCTTGTGTACAAGAGGTGATGAAAACCTAGGTTGAATGCTTAAATTTTTAAAAACTTATTACAGTAAAAGACATATTATCATTCATCTGCCTCAAAACCCTCCCCTCACTTCCTACACACCTCCCACCGTCCCGGCCACGTCCTGCAGCAGCTCTGGAACACTCTCTCCTGAGGGTCTTTAGCTGCCCTGCTCTGGTTGCCTCCACATCTTAACTGATGCACAACATTTCCTTTTATGGTCACTCTGACTTTGGGAAAGGCCGGAAACTGCAGGGTGCCGGATCCGGTGGATGAGATGAAGACACAGTGTCACGTTTTTACCAGCTGCCTTTCTGTCGGGTGACACTCCGCAGCAACATTCTGTGTGTTTTTTTATCACAGCTTACAAAGACATGACACAGGACTTAAGGTCTGTTCCAGAAAGTGGGAAGAATGGGAGATAAGTGCGTTTGAAGCCGGGGGAGGATTTTGAAGTTATTAATAGCAACGTGTTTTGTACTGTGATAAATTGTTTTTTAATTTAAACATTCATCTTATAGTTTGAGCGCCAGTGTGGAAGGGGCACTACTATAAAGTTTGTGCTGGGTGGGCAGTGTGACACCATTCATTTGCATAGAGCGAACACAGGCAAACTCAACAGTCACTGCTGGCCTTGGCTTTGCAAAATAGGTCCCGAGTGTCTGCATGCTGCCCCCACGTCCCTGGGACAGCTCGCCGGAGATAAGCTGCTCCTTGGGTTCTGGGTGGTAAAGTGAAGGCCACAAAGCCCACACTATAAACTCTGCATGTCTGCCGGAGTCCCCAGTGCGTTCCTCCGCTCAGGGCTTTGTTTCATGCTTCGTCCTGCACCGGAGCACTGTGCACGCTCTATTAAAACGCCACAGAAGTGAGTTATCCCGCTTCCCAGGCTGCGCTTTTTTGCTTCTCCTTCCAGGGGAGGAAGGGAATCTGGCTTTTCCCTGTCTCCTGTGAGTGTGCATTGTGTGTCTGGGAGGATGACGCTGGCAGAGTGAGCTTGGCAGAGACACAGTCGGGGAGACAGGAGACAGCCGCATGCAAATATTTCACCCCTGACAAAATCATGACTTCCCTGCTCAGGAAAAGAGGTTTGGGATTTTTGTTGTCAAGGGTAAAAAGGTTCATAATAAAGCTGAAAAGTCTCCTTGGATGTCAAAGAGCTTATAAAGAAAAGGCGTTCAGATGAGCTCGGCATGTAAATCAGAAACGTGCAGAATCTTTTTTAACTACTTGGGAACTTTCGGCACTCCTGTTTCCAAGGTGCTGTATTTACCTTGCTAAGGGCAAGTCTGGAACTGGCAGCTTAGCCTGGCGTTGGAGACATGGTGAGTTACAGGGAGGGGGCAGAGCCCCACCCAGGCTTTCACATCCCTAGACACAAGTTCAACGTGCTCCTTCAGTTCCAGCCAAACACCCACCTTGGCCTTCGAGTGCTAGGTGAGTCCCAAGGGGCAGAGGCAGGAAGGCTCAGCCGCACCTGGTGAAGACCCCACTGCAGCAGAAGACACAGGCCAGGTCTAAGAGCGCGACCACTGGGTGCTGGTGGGACCAGGAGCAAGGAGCACATGGGGACACGAGGTCACTCGTCACTCCTAAGGAGTAGACTGCTCTCGAGGAGAAGCGCAGTAGAGACAGCATAAAGTGCTGACCGCCATCTGGAAGGAGAGGGGCAGGAAGGAAGGACAGACACATGACAGAGATCCCTCACATAGTCTGTTCTCCATGCGGACGTCACTGTGAGGGAGGCATGCGGAGAGCACGGGCAGGCAGGGTGAGCCAGCCTCTGTTCAGAGCCACTTCCGACACACAGGGAGGATCTGGAAACAGGGTTACTGAAAAGCCACTTCCCGGAGACTGGAGTGTTTGACAGAAGCAGGAGGAAATGAACGAACATAGGAAAGCAAGGACAGAGGCTGCTTCCCAGGGCCAGGCGGCGACCTGCGGAAAGCAGGTATCACCTGTCCCATGATATCGTAAGGAACAGAATCGAGACTGATGGCTGAACGTGGACTGGGACGAGAGTGGCCCCAAATATAACGGACTAATCCCAACCACTAAGAGACCAAAAGCCAGCGTGCGCGGGAGCCTACCATTGGCAGGCACTGAATTAAGTGTTTCCCATGGCTTTTCCAGCTAGATAATTACACAAGATTACTGTGAGCTCCTTCCTCAGCCACACCTTACAGCAGAACAAGACAACTCTTCGACTCAGAGATTTTTAAGTGGTTTGTTCAAATCCACACAGCTCACGTGCAGCTTAACTGGGTTCAAAAGGCAAACTCCATGCACATGTTCCTATGTCATATTGTTTAAACAGAAGTTTAAAGGACAAAAACAACCAGTGTTGGAGACACTGGACAAAATTGGAAAAAGCTCATGTGAATACAGTATGGTGGCATCACTATGGAAAACAGTGTGGCACTTCCTGGAAACATTAAATAATTACTACATGACCCAACAGTCCCCCTTCTATCACTGATGCTGGGTGACCACACCCGAAAGAATGGAAAGCAGACTCAGATATGCAGACCTGCTGCGACACCCAAAAGTGTCAGCAAGCTCAATGCATCCAGATGGATGAAGGGACACACAGGACGTGGCATGGTCACACAATGGAAGGTCAGTTGGCTGCGAAAAGGGAGGAAATCCTCACACACAAACCACAGGAGCAAGCCTTCAACACACTGTATGAACGACAATAAGCAGTTGCAAAAGGACAAACGCCACCCAGAGCTCCTGGGCTGAGGTACCCAAGTGTCAGGCTCGCTGGTGACAAATAGAATGGTAGTGGCCAATGGCTGTGGAGAGGGGCGGAGAAGGTGACCTTTAATGGACACAGAGCTTCAGTTTGGGAGATGTGGACAAATCCTGGAGACAATAACAATGATCGCACAGCTGTGTGAGGTGCATCTTGTGCCACTCAGTCCGTCTAAAAATGGTTAAAATGGTAACTTCGTTAATTCAATTTAACCAATGATTTTTTTAAAGGAGTGAAGCTCCATGGCTGGAAGCTTTTAGCAGGGCCTGCTTATCCACATGTCAGACACTGAAGTAGAGACTGTTATTCCAGGAAGGGCGTGGGTTAAATGGATGTGGAGAGCTCCTCCAACTTTAAATTTCTATGACAAGATAAGTGCTTCATCAATTACAGAAGTAAAAAGTTGTTTTAGTTTTCCATAAAAATACAGACTACCTTCCACCCTGCAGCTTCGAGGCCTGAACTCCAAGTCGGCGAGGTCCTGGAGCTGATTTACAATCAGATCCTCTCACTATTTCTGCGGCATATTACCAGAAAATCATTTCCAGCTCCATGCTAATGAGGACTAATTTGTTATTTTTTGAACTCCCTGACTTCTATTGTTATAGAAAAGATAGAAGGAAAGGAAATCTAGGGCCTGCAGTTCAAGAATAAGGGAAGGCCCTGAAACAATTATTCCTTAAGTATACAGAGGTCTCCTTCACGTAAACAGACTGCCTTTACATGGCTCCTGAGAAGAGGGGTCCGTTTCCCGAGGACCGGGTGCGTTGCCCAGCTGGGCGGAGCCTGTACTCAGTCTGCGATCTTTGCTTCTCTTGCCGCTGACTGATGCACGCATGGTCTCATTGGGAGGAGCCGGCAACACCAGTTCT
This sequence comes from Cavia porcellus, assembly GCF_034190915.1. Classification (NCBI taxonomy): domain Eukaryota; kingdom Metazoa; phylum Chordata; class Mammalia; order Rodentia; family Caviidae; genus Cavia; species Cavia porcellus. Next base: position 163,990,330 of record NW_026947484.1, read on the forward strand.
CAGTATGAAGTACACACTGCCACAGCCCCACTAATAGGCAGTGGGCGGGATGTAAACAGCTCGCCAGGCAGAAGCCAGGAGCCCCACAGAGCAGAGCGGGGCTGAGGACTCAGGACGCAAAGCGAACCTGGTTCTAGGAACAGCGCTGGAGCCCAGCCTGGCTCCTTCCAGCCCCAACTCGGGGTGAACGAGGGCGGAATCACCACCGCCTCCAGGAGCATTCTCAGCATCACTGCTCAGAACATGCCGAAGCAATCTAGATGGAAGGATAAAGGCTCTAAGATTCGCATTCCAGTCTGAGAGGCGGGTCAGGGAAGCGAGGCTGGGAAGCACAGAGTGGACAGCCCAGACCAGGCAAGGACAGAAGGCGAAGTGTGCCCGGGGACCGAGGGTGACGCTGGCACAGCCATGCGTGTGCTGGAGGTGGGGGAGGGGCAGCAGACGGAGTTTGGCCTTGTGGTCACATTTAACACTCAGTGCCGGCGACAGACGGACGCGGGGCAGCATCGGCCACTCATGTACCCATGGTGCTGTCCGCAGCAGGGCTGCGCTGTGCCCACGTCAGCCTCTCCTAGACTCTTCTACCATCTACAGCTACTTGCCAGTCCCGACTGTGACAGCAGACAGGAGCCAGACTGGGGCCACACAGAAGCCATTGATGGATTCTTGGTAACTGAACCAGAAACCCCCAAACGACAGGGCACCAGATGGGTGAGGTTGCAAATTGCACACAATGTCTAAGGAGGTCACAGCAAAGCTTTCAGAGCTTTTGGGAACGCAAACAGCCCGCTGTGGCACATGTACCACGGGTTCACCCACACCGGACGAAAGCATGGTGTGTCGGGGCTTCTTCAGCTTCCTGCAGCAACCATGGTTGCAGTCGTCCGACCACCTCCTGGGTATTCCTCACCTGGGAGAGAGTTAAACCCTCAGCGGAACACACAGAGGCCTTCCCAGCCTCACTGCCCACACTCTGGCCCCTGCAAACTTACAATGCACCATTTCCCTACCTTTGCTCTTCCCCTCCATTCACCCCGAGAACTTCAGATCACAAAAGGGACCGATCTGCTGCACTCTGCTGAAATCTCAGCAAGGAATGGCTGGGGTCGCCTAAGTGCTTACTGAATAAAGGGAGGGGGGGGATCCAGGACGATGTACATGCATGAAGGAGGCAGGCAGAGCAAGATGGGGACCCGCGTGGAGGCTCCCCAGGCAGGCAGATGCCCTTTCCACTGGAGAGCTCTGCAGACCCTCAGCGCGCGGACACAGCTGCTGAGCTGCATCTGCCTTGCAGGTCTTGCACAGTGAGGCTTCTGGCCCCCAAGCACAGGGACTGTCCACCTGCGGCCAGTACTTAGCTCAATACCTGCCAGCAACAAAGAATGTGGAATGGCCTTTTCTACGGTTTATTTTGATCCAGCCTTTGGAAGGCTTATAAAATCCCATTTAAGGACCAGGTAGTCGGAGCTGGAGGTTCTCATCAACATTTCAGTGGGTCCTTGGGACTCAACTTTGGCAAGCTGGGTGGAGAACTGTTTGACCAAGTAGCATCCAGGGCTGCTCTGTTACGGAGAGCCAAAGGCCTCCGGCAGTGTTCTCAAGCCCTGATTCTTCAGCAAAGCTCCAGGGCCTTCACTCAGACGCTGTTTATACTGCTTTTCACAAGCTCAGTTACCAGATTCCCCCGTCAGATTCACTAGACACAACAAATCGAGAGCAGGAAAGGAGATGGAAACAGATAAACCAGAATTACTCGGAGGAGAAAGAGCGGTGTGTCAACAGCCCCTGGCCACGAGCCACAGGAGCAGTGCCGGCCAACAGCTCGGACAGCGCCTGGGAAGCAGACCTCACTGGCACGAGGGAGACAGCGGCATGGCCCAGCCGCAGAGGAAGCTGCCTGACCAGACAGCATGCCATTTGGCACTGGACGAGGAAGGGTCCTCGATTCCTTGGAAAAGTCACTTAGGTACGACAGTTAATGAGCTGACAACGCTGCATAAATAATGTATTGCTATAGAAACCAAAGAGAGCCCATATTTTGTATCTGTCCATTTTTAGCCACTCAGCACATGGAAAAGAACCAAAAGAAACATCAGGTCGAAAATTCACAGTAAGTCAGGGTCTTAAATGCAATTCCAGGGAAGACCGCATTCCCAGGCTTGCTGCCCCCAAGGCCCAGCCCACTTTTGAAGGCGCTTTGAGTCCTCCCAGCCCCGGCTCCGGGAAGGGAGTCCAGCGTGGAATTACCAGGGGCAGCTCTGTCTCACTCCAAAGCAGTCCCGATGTACATAGTTTAATTCTGTTCCCTGCGCGACCTTCCTGAAAGTGGACAGACAGCAAGGTTTCCTGTGACCGGCTGTGGTCTGGCTCAGGGTGGTGGAGACACATATGGACACCAGCCCCCAAGCTCTGTAAATGGAGGATGGGACCCCGATCTGATGACCACCGGGAAGTCTGAGGATGCCTCAAGGAAAGCATCTCCAACACCCTTTCACGGACCATCCTGCTTTCCTCTCCCATTCCACTTTATGTAAGAGCCCATTTCCTTCCGGGCATTAGCTAGGCAACTCCACATAGATGATTTCATTTCTGTGCAAAATTAGGAGCAGCAGGTTTCACCTCGATCCTCAGGAATGGCAGGGCATACCCGCACATGCGCACACAGGAGTCGATAAACAGACTGAAGCCTGTACAGGAAGGCCCTGTGTGCCGCACTATGGGACAGGACAGGAAGTAACATTAGTAATTACTTCCTGTGGGTCCCACAGGGCATAAGACATGTGCAGCTTTTTTTTTTTTTTTTTTTAAGATCATTGCAATCACCCAGCAAGGAAGTATTAGTTAACATGGAGCCCATGGAGCCAGGGATGGATTTCAGTTCCAAATCAGGCAGCCAGCAGGTGACAGATCCAAGATCAAGTGCTGGGCTGCTGCCTTTTGGAGGCCAAACTGCTGCTTGACCAGGATCCAAAAAGAGCAGGGACACTGATGAGATAAAGGAAGCTGGGGAATGGCCAGCCGGCGTGGAATCACCTCTACTCAGCCACCAGGAAGCGAGCCCATGGAAGAAGGACCTTGAAACCCCAGCCCCACACTCTTGACGCCTGGAATCTCTAAACCTGGACATCTGCTCCAAAGCTGCTTGCAGAGGGGCTGCACCAAACCTCTGTTGCAGCCACCGCTTCTGGCTGTCCTCAGCTGTGCCCACTGAGCGGAGAGCTCGCCTGGGCCCCATGCGGCCCTGCCTGTCTCTGGGCTCAGACTGGGGGTTAGGGACTCACCACTGATGTTGGGCTTCGGTAGTTTGGGGAAATGGTACAGAATGAAGAAGCCTTAGAGAGCAATGCATATTGTCAGTCCTCTGGTTCTTGATTTTCCTAGCTGTAAAATGGGTAGGGGGCAATTAGCTATCTAACTATCATCTATCTATCTGTCTATATATCTATTTTAACAGTCCTGGGAATCAAAACCAGAGCCTCTTCACTGAGCTACATCTCCAGCCCTCTCTAAATTTCTTAAAAAACAGGTTTTCACTAAGTCACTAAATTAACCATCCTGCACTTGAACTTGAGGACCTCCTGCCTCAGCCTCCCAGAGTGCTAGGATTACAGATGTACGCCACTATCCCCTGCTCACTGAAGTTTCTTTCTAATAGCTGTTAGGATGCTTTGAGAGATGATGCGTAAAAAGTTTGGAGCACTCGGCCTAGGAGGACTCGCGTCACTTCAGTGCCACAGTTCCTCTGGGGGCTGTGCGTGAAGAGTGTGTGCTTGGTCAAGCAGTGATAGCACGAGGCAGCTCTTACAAGTGCTTAGCATGGCTGCGCTCACCACCATAGCCCCACAGGGCAAGGACGATTCCTGTTCTGATTTTACCAGTAAGAAATCCGAGGCAGAAGTGGCTGCAGCCACCTGCCCATGGTACTTCCAGACGGTGGGGACTCCGGTTAGAGGCTGCGCTCCACACCCTGCGATATTGGCCATAATTTCTGCTATTCATTGCCCTTGGTGACTCTTGCACTGCCCTTCACCCTGCAGGGATCCCACCCATCTCCCTGAACACAGCCCCTCCAATGGCAGCTGGGCTGGACCCGGAGTGCACACTGCCTGCTCTTGGAGTCCGTGAGAGGCCGCCTAACCCCGACTCTCGAGGCGCTCGATCCACTGAGCCTCCTGGCTGCCCAGAGCCTTCTTGATTCGGCTCCAAATTTGCTGAGCCTGCCCAGAAAACAAAACTTTCCTAATAGCCTTGGTTTTGTGGACTCTACAAGCATTCCTGGGATGATAAAAGGGGCGCATGCGGTGTTATCTTATTGAATAATGGCCTGCTGGGCCTTCCCCTGAGTGCAGCCAGTGACACATTAGAATAATACCATATATTTATACAGTGCCTGGCAATCTCCGAGTGCTTTCCCAATTACCGGCCCATCTGATCTTCACTGCAGGCCGGCCAAGCCAGCAGTGCGACTGCGATTACAAGCCCCGTTTTACGGGAGATGTGGTCAGACAGAAAGAATCCTGGACTCTGAAGGCTAACGATGGAGGCTTCTGTTCCCTGCCCTGAGTTCCAGCCCAGTGACCCTGAGGGAGTGCTCACTCTCGACAACCTTTGGTTTCCTCACCTGCCAGTGGGGCCGTGGTCTGCAAGGCTACAGAGATTTGTCAGGCAGACCTGGGACAAGTAGCTAGAACCAAGTGCAGCAGAGAGTGGGCTTCACTGTGACTCCAACAGGAAGGCAGCTCAGAACAGAGGCAGGTCCCCACGTCTACACCAGCACAGAACAACAAACCCACTCCAGCCCAGGCTCTGCCCTCTGCCCCACAGGCCTCCTTCCACCCAGGCCAAGCCTCGCAGACTGGGAGGGTCTCAGGCAGAGGGCTCTAGGGACATAGAAGGGCTCTGCACCCACCCTGCCCGCTGGATGAGCCCCTTCTCTGCGGAGTGCTGCTTTCACAAGGTCACACAGGAAATCTCTCTAGGCAGGAGAGGGGCAGGAAAGGGAACAATGGGGAGACCCTGACCTTAAGACCAGCACCACTGCCTGAGTGGCTGTGGCTGTGGCTTAGCCCCCCGAGGGAAGTCTGAACCTTTCTGAGCTTCTACCTGCACCTCCACCATGGCTCAGGACAGATGAGGCCACAGGAGTTGGGGACAACACCTTAGAGGGTGGAACAGAGGGTGGGGCTGGGATGGTTTGACAAAGACCAGTACCAAGGTTTGGTCACCAGCCTGGGGCACTGTGGGGAGGTGGGGGACCTTTAAGAGGCGGGGCCTCTTGGAAGGAAGTTAGATCCTGGGGGTGTGGCCTTGCAGGTGATACTGGGACACCATACCCAATCCGCTTTGGTGTTTGTGCCTGATGCCACTGGCTGCCCATGAACGGAAACCTCTGCAACTGTGAACCAACCTGAGACTTCTCTCCTTCCAAATTATTTATCTCAGCTATTTTGTCACAGCAACGGACAGATGACTAACAGAGGTTACTGGACCTCCGTGGTCTTCCAGCTCTGTTCTTAGCTGAGTGGCTTTATCCGCTTGACTGTGGTCTCTCCGCCAGGGAGACATCATCGTGAGGGTGAAAGGACACCCTGAGCTCAGAGTCGGGAAACAAATGGTGGGGGTGTACTATTACTGCAACAGGTTGGGGACCCCTCATCCAAAACACTTGGGATCACCAGTGTTTCAGATTTCAGAGACTTCTGCACTGTAGAATATACACTGTACAGAATGAGTTGTAAGACCCAAATCTAAACACATAACTCATGACTCACATCCCCACTACCCACGTGGCCTGAAAGCAGAGCTGGATGGTATTCCGGCACGCCTCCATCCAGACATGCACTGCCATGTGAATCAGCTAGGAGACTTTCCACTGTGGCATCCTGTTGGCAGTTGAAAAGTCTGGACTCTGAAGAATCTGGAGTTCAGATATTTTGGTTTAGGGATGCACAATATGTACTATTATTCACTGCAGCAGGCTGGCTCAGGAGTCTCCAAATGAACAGCAGAAGTGATCCAAATAAATGTGTAGTTTTGCTTGCATGAAGCCCCAGAGCCCAAGCCTTTCTGTGCTCCCTCAGTAGTCAGCTGAGCTGGCCACCAAAACCTTTGTGCAGGAATTCTCATCCCTAGGTCTGCAGGATACCTAGGCTAGGAGCTGGATAATGGAGGGGACTATGTCTTCCAGCAAATATCACCCCAGCCTCAGGCAAGTGTGCTGAGCCATTTGCACAGAAGCCCCCCACCTCCCAGAACCAGAAAAATGAGGCCACCTCCCCACCCATGCAGCTAAACCCGAACCTCACCTCCCAGAGTAAGGGACCGGGGCCACACTGCTGGAAAGGGACTGAGAGTGCAGGTCTCTTCCATCCTGGCCAAGCTGATGATGATCTTGTCGCCCACACGGTGCTGTCTACAAACCCTTGGACCACTCCTAGGTGTAAAGTCTGTGGCAGTGTTTTTCTGCACTATTTTCTCAAACTCAGAACGCAGGGTGTGTTTGCAAAGTTCTTCTCTGGTCACCGGGCAAGAGGACACCAGTGACACAGGTCTGAAATCACTGTAGATCAAGGGCCGTGTGTGTCCTCGGGGTGGGCACCTGCAGTGTCACTGAGGAGAAAAGCGTCATCAGAATGCCGCTGGCCTCTCCTTTCCTCAAGGGACCACCCCATTACCTTCGCAACCTGGGGTGGTCTCCTCAAACCCCTCATTATCGGGAGAATTAACATTGACTCTTGTTTCTTTAAGGCGGATCTGTGTCACAAAGAACTGGGCTTTCTCCTGCTGATGGTGTACCATCACCAGACTTGCCCAAGCAAGCAATACCTCTCTCTCCCCCTCCCTCCCCCCCTTCTCTCTCTCCCTCCTCCCTGTCCCTCCCTCCCCTTCCCTCTCTCCCTCATCTTACACTTATTCTCATTGCTTTTCCTTTAATCTTCCATCCACACTCCCCTCTCCTGCCACACATAGCCGTTCCATGATGAGCATGTCTGCACAGTGCTTGGCAAGGGTGTAGCTTAATTCTGCGGTGGACTTGTGTTCCAGATCTTCCCTTTGGAACACAGCACCCCACTGTCACGTCGGGCTTACTCTCTCAAGTCTGTCTACTTCTAACTGTGCCAGTCCATTGTGCTGGTCTTCCGTCTTCTGCCCCTTCTGGGCCATGTAGTCACTCTTCGTCCTGCTCTGGGACAGTGCAGCTGATCTCCACACAGGGATCCCGCGGGGTCACGCGTTCCCTGGCTTCTGAGTGTTTGGGGAGCAGAGACTCAAGAGTTGCAGCTTGCGTTCAGCACGGCCATCTGCCCTGCTCCTGGGAACGGCACAGGTCCGTCCTTCCTGCCCTTCCCTTCCCTAGCAGCACCCCTTCTACGCCTCCCACGGTGATGGGCTCCATTTACCTCACTTTCTCACTTAGCCCCAGCCTAGCTGCCGGGCCTGCTGCACCCCCTGATGTGCTGCACCCTCCTCTTTGCGCCCCACGGAAGCAGCACCTCCCTTTACTTCTCCGGCGCTCTCCGGCCTGCTGCATGCTCCCTCTCAGGGCCCCAATTTGCTCTGGTACTTGGAATCTGCATCCACTCAGTTCTACCCGCGTGACCTTGTAGGAATGGCGCAATGGCTAATTTCACGCATAGACTTGGCTGGGCCACAGTGCCCAGATGCTTTCATGAAGAGGATGAGGTAACCAGAGAAATGGATGGGTTTGGAGGAAAGGAGACTGCCTCCACGTGGGTGGTCCTCGTCCAATCAGTTGAAGGCTTCAGGAGAACCAAAGACCTCCCAGAGGCAGAGGGGATTCTGCCAGTAGACAGCCTTCCAACTTGAACTGCATCCCTGGCTCCTGGTCTCTAGCCGGCCAGCCCGCCCTGTGGATTCTAGATGTGCCCGCCTCCGCAACTGGGAGAGCCAGAGCCTCTATATATGTCCTATCTGTGCTGCTTCTGCAGAGAACTCTAATATGCATGGGCACCCAGATCGTTCCCATCACCCAACAACCACCCACAATGCTGCAAGCAGCACTGATGCATTGTCCCTCATGGGACCAGCAGGGAGCTGCTTTGGTTTCTATGCCCAGAAGTGAAATTTCTGGATCATGAGATAATACCAGCTTTTAGCATTATGAAGCAAATGCTCCCACAAATCCTAACATCTCACAGTCATTTGCAGAGTGTCTACCATGTGCCAGCTGTTATATCTGGGAACTACTGACAGAATTATCTGCAGAACCCCTGTGGTCCCTGGCCACATTGAACTTCCAGTGGAAAACCAGTTGTGCCCGATCAAAGGGCAGCTATTTTTGAAATCAAAATTACTTACTCTACACAGCCCACTGTCCACATCGATATGAGTTTATTATTGTACTATCTTAATCAAATCACTTTACTATTACAGGGCGATAAAGATTACAAATAATTTCCTGGAAACTCCTTCAATAAACATCTAACTGGCCAGCTTTTCCATGGACAACATGATTTGCAAACACAAAAGGTTTAGTCATGATTCCTTGAACAAGACGGGTCAGTCTAGAGTGTCCACAACACAGACGGAGGAACAGCGCCTCCAGAACTCCAGAGTCTCCATCGCTAAAAGGAAGGGGCCACCAGTGACATAGAAAAGAAGATGCAAACATTTCTTTCTATCAAGAGGTAAAAAGCTGGGGTCTGGATGTGCAAACCGCAGCTAGGTGACCTCAGAGGAGCAGGGCTAAGCAAAGCAGAGCCACAGGTGGTGATGGTGGCAGGGCCATGGCGGTGACAAAGATGGCTGTGGTTTCCACGTGACCTGAGTGTCCACAGAGATCAGTATGGAAAGGCTGGGTGCCCGGCTCATGGGATGGGAGGGGCTATGGGCCTTTAGGAGCTCCTTTGGTGGGAGCCCGAAGGGGCAGGGCGTCAGTTTTTCAGTCTTCCTGACTCAAGACATGACCCTGTGCTCCAAACTACATTCCCGCCACTGCCATCGGGAGCCCTCACCAGGGATCCAATCACACAGGGCCACCTGACCTTGGACTTGCGATCAAAACCATGAGCTAAATAAGCCACCTTCCTCCATGAAGAGAATCGCCATCAGTATTTGGCTGTAGAGATGCCAGGCTGACCAGGATGGAGATGGTGAGACGCTGGGGAGAATCCCCTCAAGCCTGCCTCCTGCCTGGTGGTTGCCAAGCTGCGCGAAGCCCTCCCGTCTTAGAATAATCATCTGAGGTCAGTTCTGTTATCCTGCCCTTCTCCTGATGAGGAAATCCAGTGAAGACAGCCCACCTTCTAGAGCTGCCACACGACTGCAGACATGTTGCTTTCATTTTCTTTAAGATGTTCATGAACAATAAAGCAACACGTGTCCATCTGTTGAGGAGACTGAGATGACAAAGGAAGACACAGAGAAACCAAGGGTCTGCATGCACCTCATCCCAGAAACTCCTCTCAAGGCACCAAGAACTGATGGTGGTTTCCCAGAGCTGGGGTGAACCTGAGTGTACCTGGCTAGTGTGGGATGTGGTCTTTGGATAGAGAGACGTGGATTCTGTTCCTGGGTCTGTGCATCTCCTGGAGTGATACTCTGGTTTGCAGGTGGGCTTCTCACAGATCCAGTGTCCTGAGATCACTAATTTCACTCTCAAATCTACAGCGATTCTCCACGGCCATGAGAGCTGCACTCATGCTCCACACTGGGCTGCCCTGGCTGTGCTGCCCAATCAGAGCTGTCCATCTCTCTGTGTCTCTGTCTCTCCACTGGGAGGTAGCCCAGGCAGAGCTCCCACTCTGGGACGGACATCACCTTCCGTCACCTCCACTGCCAGCGCGCTGCATGGGAGCCTACCCTTTGCTATTCATGTGTTGTTATTTTATTTACAAATGCACGTCCTGCCTCAGCAGAACTGTAAATTCCTTGAGGGCAAAAGCTCTCCTATATATTTTGTTTTGGGAACCATATAAAATACATTTTTCCAAATTCTCCACAGTGCTACAGCCCAGCGAGTGATCAAACATACTTTCCAAATGAATGAACGGACGCTTGCAAACCACGATCTACCCTCTGGCTAGTGCAGGCCGTCTGCTTCAACAGCCCCTACCCATACACCTGTGCCAGGACTCTGGCCAGGGGCCGAAACGTGGGCCCACCAGTGGGCCCCACCTGGGAAGGGTCCAGCAGACCTTGGGCCCCAGCCCCAGACAGCACCGAGGGATAGCCCAGGCGAGGAGGAATTACATAACACTCAGAGATTTGCTTTGGCATGCGGTGGGGACACGGTGGCACCACTTCGTGTGTGTTCAGAAATTTCACTATCCCATGATTTTTTAAGTTTTATACTTCCGGGCATGAAACAGAAAACTTTCTGCATAACTGCTTCACTGGGAGACAGCTGACCCCACAGAAGAGTTGATTCCAGAGAACAGCCCTGGCAGCTAATTATACCATCATAGCTTTGCATTCATTTTGTTTTAAAGGCTGACGCTCTTCCTCTTTAAAAGCACAGATTTCACTGCTGTTTCTAAGGAGGAAGAAACATAGCTAAGATTCAATCACTATGCCTGTGAGTTCAGCACCAGCAGGATCCCATTAACAAGATGTCAAATCTGGTCCTTTCCAGTGTGGTCAGATTAGTCATCTGGGAGGAATTTCCAGCTTGAGATCTCACATACCTGCCTGAGTATCTGCCCTCCTCCCTGTCCATTGTCCAGCCACTTGGTTTTCTCTTCATTAGCGCATCCGTCCAGAAGAACAAGAGGGATGAGAGGCGGCAGACGGATGGGCCACTTGTAAAACCCGGGCCCTTCTCACTGAGCTGCGTCCCCAAGCCTTGTCACTTTGTGAGACACCATTTTACTAATTTGCTCAAGCTGGACTCAAAGTTAGGGTCCTCCTGCCTCAGCCTCTCAGACTGTGCCCTGGGATTACAGGCCTTGGCCACTACTCTTGGCTTACCATAACAGTTTTCCATTTGTTACTGATAATCAAGAAAGCTCTGTTGTAGTCAGGGGTTGTGACAACAATTACACACAGGACACAGAATTTATAATACTATTTTATGATGGTCACCCAGAGTGCAGGAAATCTGTCCACAACACTAAAGACCTAGAAAATCCAGCCAAGGGCTTGGATCCCAAAGCAATGTCCTGCATGAGTCCAGCGGAAGACCCAGAGCCCATGACAGTGCCTCCCATGAGTCCAAATGGAGGCCTAGAGCCCACAACAAGGACTTATGCAAGCTATTTTATGGACCTGCACTTCGAAGGCCCAAAGGTCAGCGATGCAAGCTAGAAACTGTATGCCAGTAGGATAAAGGAGCAGAGCCAGCTGGTCCAGGGTTCTATGCTGGAACCAAGAAGTCACACTCAAAATAGGGACCAGCGCTGCCCTGCAAAGCACCACAGCATCCTCAGGGACAAAGAGGTCCCGAGCTCCTCCAACAATGAGAACAATCGAGTACCTGCCAGGAAGCCAGCATGACAAGCTTCTCCAGAAGAACCAAGGATTCAAACAGCAACACTTAGGAGAGCCCACAACGCCCCGCTCTTCCTCACCACATCTCTGTCCTCAGGTGGGCCATCAGCACTCAGCACCATGCTGATTTAATTCAGCTGGTGTCCAGTTTTTAATCCATAACATGCTCTGATTCATACAGAATGCCGGGCTGGGAGAAACCTTGTAAACCCTTGAGCACAAACCCACTCTGCAAATTACAAACTGAGGCTCTGAGGGCAGCATATCCTACGAGAAGTCACAAAGCAAGAAGCAGAGCTGGGCCGTGGCTCCACCCTCTCCTTTCAGGGCTTCCCTTTAGGCTGTTAGGTGAAGGGAGTGAGGACGGCTTTGGGCTCAAAGCAAAGCGTGAGAATACAGAAGTGTGAGTTTAGGGAAGACAGGTGATGACCACAGGAAGGAGGAACATTCAGTCAGCGCTGTGATTTGAGCAGCGTTTGTGCCCAGCAACATTTCCTGACCACCTACCAAGTGCTCTCTTACTGATCTGCCTCCATTTGCTTTCCGGCAGGGTCCCGCAAAGCTGCCTTTATTATTTCTATTTCTGTCTTGTCTGAAATGGAGCTGAGGCTCAGAGAGGCACAGACATGTCCCAAGGGGGTACCCAGTGGGGGCAGGGCTTTGATTCTGGAGGAGGGGCTTCCCCGTGTCCACCCCCTTTGCAGATCCCAGCTGCTCCCCAGCCAGACTCCAGAACCATTTTCTTCAATGGTCCTCTTCAAACGAGTTCACCATTGGTATGTAGGTAAATTTATTCAAGCAGTGATGGCCATGGAATTCTGAGTTCGTGGGTTATACGTGGAGTTATATTTCAACGTTAGGCACAGAAATGAAAGTTAACTCAAAGTCCGGCCGTACTGCCCCTAAAGTGTCCCCTGGACGTGACTTCCACTCCACTCCTGGGAAAAACGAGCATCTCACACATGTGCTGCAAGCTGGGGATCTGTGTTCGGATAATCATTGTGTCATTGGTCACATCACTGTCACAGGCTCCAAATCCATGCTCTGAGTAACCCCGCCCTGCAGCCAGAGTCACTGGGGATTCATCTAAACAGCAATGTCTGATGATATTTTAACAAGACGGAGACTGCAAATCTGCGCTCAGGAAATCACACAGCTGGAGGCAAAATTCCCAATGGGTTGTCATGGATTCTGCTTTCAGAGTTCTCTGGGAGCGGCTTTCCAAATCCCTGTCTTCCCACCAGGAAAGGGACAGGGACCCTGGGGGTGGGGCTCACCATCCCTACCCCGCAGGTCTTCCCTCACTAGGATGGATGGAACGTCCCCAGAGGCTGGACCATAAACCAGCCTCGGCACCCAGGGAGAGCGTTTGATCTCAGCCAGCGATCTCTGCCTGTCATCTGTCCCTCATTCATCACAGTGAGGCTGAATCACAGAGGCAAACCCAGAAAGGGCATGGGTTTCTGTGGAGGGAGGGAACATTGCTCTTGAAGGGGAGGAGCCAGGAATAAGGGGTCACGGAGACCACCGCCTCAGAGCCAGGTCAGGGCTCCAGGCAGTGGACACTGCATTTGAATTGGCATCCTCGTCTGCATCCTGGAGAACGGGAGGAAGAGACAGGAGAGTAGGGCGCCCCGGCCCCGCTCAGGGCAGCTCCACGCTCAGCATTTCCAGGCCCCAAGCGGTCACCTCGGCCTTGTGTTGTTCTTCAGTAACTGCCAACACCGACCATAAGGAAACCATGTGGGCAAGTCTGGTTTTCCAACTTTTCATGAGAATTTTGAAAAGCTCTTGATACATTCCAACATGGCCCCCAGTGACTGGGGTTGAACTATGATCACTTCCAGGGGACCCAGGGATGGGGTCCAATTAGCAAGAGCCTTGCCGGCTCCTTGGTGGATCCCACTCATGCCTCTTTTCTCAGTTCATCGCTGTCTGACCTGATCAGCATCTGAGTTCGCGGACCCCCGAAGCATCCCTTCCGAAATGACAGCAGTGCCACGGCCACGCCAGCTTTTTGCTGTCTTTCATGAACACCCACGTGTGCTCAGCACCAGTGTCCAAGACCCAAAGCTTCATCAGCTCCAAACACATGAGTTGAGTGAATAAAGGAATGTATTGAGCTTCAAGCTATGCTGGGCACCACAGAGCAGCACAAAACTGCGCCAGACGTCAGACTGACTTCCGGGGGGCACCAGAGGGCTGAGGACAGAGCCCAGCGCTCACAGGGTCTGGCTTGGCTTTGCATCTTTTAGGGACATCGATTGCCCTCTCTGGGGCTCAGGCTCCTCCCTGGGACAGGGACCAGTGTGGAAGGAGAGAGCCCAGGCTAGGGAGAGTCCCCTGCAGGCACAGGCAGGGCACATAGTGGAGGGAGCTGGGGGGGCGGGGGGGAATGCTTCAAGAAAGAAACGGCATTCGATCGGGACTGGAGACACACACGGGGCCAGATCTCACCGAGATGCAGAGGACAAAAGCCAAGGTCATGGGAAGGAAAGAGGGCAGGCTGTGCAGTGGGTTCACTCCAGGCGGGGCGGTGGTGCACAATGGCCCAGCACGCGGCATCCACCCTCCTGCTCTTGGCATCATCCTGAGCTGATGAAAACCCGGCCGGCACCCACCCATGGCCGAGCCGCCCACCAGACCCTGTGCCAGGCCTCCCACCAACCTCCAAACCTGGCCCAGCTTTCCCAAGATTTATGAAAACCTTTCAAGTGAAGTTTTCAAATGATTTCTCAGTAAGAAATACATTTTCCATACAATAAAGCCCAGAATGAAATGCAAGACTCGGAGATGTCTCATTTTCATCGGAGGTCAAGCAATCTAAATACCTGAACCCCAGATCAAGTAAATCACAGACACATGTGCACACCCCCCAGTACTGTGATCATCGTGCCCAGCTCATTCTATGCGTGCTGTGTACACTCCCTCCCTTAGGTCCTATGGACCATACTCTGTAAGGCCTGGAATCAGAGCCCTGCTCAGCACCCCAAAACCCTGACTTCTCCAGACCTCAGCTTCTCAGCAGTGCAATGGGAATGATCACATTTAGCTCCGAGTGGCTGGGAGGATAAAAATAATCAAGGTCCAGTGGCTAAAAGGGGCCTCACATTTACGATCCTCCTAGTGAATGCTTCATCCTTCTAACACAGATGTCAGCCCCTTTCTGATCAAGGCCTCACATAGCAGCCGTGTATGTTTATCATGGTTCCAGGGTTTGTTCTTAGGTGCAGGTGATCCCAGTATCCAGGAGTCTGGAGATGGGCAGGGTAGAGCAGCTGGGCTCAAGTAGCCAGAGAGGTCAGAGAGCTCCCCAAGGGGAGGAGAAGTCCCCTCCAGGTCTGCTTTAAGGAAAGACCAACAGAACAGAGCAATCACTTCGGGTCCTGATGTGATCTGGAGACACAAAGTTATTTCTCTTTCAGTCAAATATTTTAACACCGGATTGGACTCTAGAACACACAGCATGACAGCCCGGTCCTCAGGGAGCCCAGAGTCTTCTTGAGGGACACATCCAGGAAGTGCCCTAAGCCTGGACACAGGGAGGGTCCAGGAGAACCCAGGTGAGGAGTTGAGGAAGTGACTTGTGAATGGCGATCTAAAGGCCAAGTGGCATCAGTCTGGTAAATGGGTAGTGTGAGGAGGAGGACTCAAGGGAGTACACTGTGGGCAAATCCCACAGCTTGTGTCACAATGCAAAGTGAAGCTGAGTGAAACTCAGAAGGGCATGGAAAGAAAAGACTAGAAAGTACCTCGGCCTGGTGGCAGGAGCTTTGTGACACAGTGAGGAGGCAGGAGAGGTGCAGAGAGGGAGTCAGTAGGACAGACAGCAGGAGGTGCCCGGCAGGAAGGAGGTGGTGGCGGGGCTGAAGGAGAGAATGAGGGGTCGGGGTGAAGAGGGGTGGGAATGAGCGATACCAGGAAGGGGCTCAGTGCACGGGGCATGGACACAACACACTCAGCATTGGCATGGGAAGGGAAACGAGTCGACCAGGGGGCGTCGTGAGATTTGATGGGGACCAAGGACATAGGGCCTCAGGGGCAGGGGAGCCATGGGGATGACACCCAGTGAGTCACTGGGGAGGAGCCAGGCTTTAGGTGGTTGCTGTGACAAGTGGGATGGATCCTGCTGACAAGTGGCCACAGGAGTCTGCTGCTCAGGACACGCCCAAAACCAGCCCCAGCTGCAAGGCTGGACCAGAGCCATTGCTCCCTTAGTGGCTGGACTGGCAGGGGAGGCAGAGACACTGCAGAAAGTACAAGAGCACACAGTTGGAAAGTGTCATAACACTCTAGTCTGGGTAATTCCCTGGGAGCCAAGAACAGGCAGCGTCTGAGCAGAGTGGAAGGTGCTCTGCTGGGCCCATGATGCCACCAGCTGAAGACGCCCCCCGAGCACCCCCCAGGCCCACAATAAGCACAGGGAGAATTAGAGTCACCCTGGGTCTGCACTGCCCCCAGCAAACACTCAACCTGGCCGAGGCAATTTCTGTACCCTTAGAGATGCTGTGGTCATCGGCAGTGACCTTCACTGTCCACGCAAGGTCACAGTGCCGGGGACGTGGATCCCAGTTAGGCTATCGACGATGGGTGTGCACAATAAACTAGGGCACAGGAGGCTGTGGCCCACACCACTGTCCTGCAGGGCCATATCCTGTGAAGCAAGGACAGTGGCACTGATGTTTCTGATCCTCAGTACAGGAGCGAAATATAAGGCTTTAGATACAAATTTTCTTAAAGAAAAATAATTGCAAAAAAACTTATAAAGACAAATGTCAGAGGATAAAAAATATTTCATAATTCCACAATTCAGGGATTAGTGTAATTGTTTTTTGAGTATAGTCTCTACTTTTATACTACTTTTTCAAAGAGCTGAGGTTGCACAAATAAGCTCGTGCATTGCTCCTTAACATAAATTTTATTTTATATATACACTTAAATTTAAGTGATCATTACCACATTGCCAAGCATTTATTTGGTATCTAGTTTTTTTAGTACTGTAAATTAGATTGTTATTAAATAACTTTACTCCAAAATAATTGTCTACATCTTAGGCTAATTTTTGAGCACAGATTCTTAAAAGTGAATTAGTAGGTCATATATAAGTATTTAACCATCTTTGATCTGGTTGAAAAAATTCCTGCTTAGCTCTACCTGTAAATTATAAACAGATGTAGAAACATGCACAGACTTACACGCAAGAGAGAGAGACACAGATATGCCCCAAGAAAGTTCTCAAGGCCTAAAAGAACACAAAATGTAATGCGGAATTTAATGCTTCCACCCTAAGAGGAACTTCCTGGGCAAATCTCTGCCTAATTCATTTTCCAGAATGAAAAAATCCATGGAAATGTTCATGTCTTCACATGAACATTAACCCCATCAGGGTCACAGCACGACTCCCAGCTGCAGAAACCCAAATGCAACAGAGTGTCTCGAGATGCCAGCTCGGGCAGGGAGGGACGCAGGACTCCCTGTCTCAGTGATGTGGAGGGACCTGCAGCCTGGAGAGGAAAGCTCATCTCCTCACTGAGTTCAGGGTCCAGGTGACACATGACCAGGGGGCAGCCAGAAGACAAGGGCAGGTGCCCTGAATGCCAACTGGACGTCCTCCACATGCCAGCCCTGCACATAGGTGATCGCGGCAGGTTTGCTGAGGGTGGTGGGGGAAGGAAGGGCAAGGACTATATTTCCCTCTGCAGGCAAACACAATTACAGTCTTTACATTTACCACCTCCCATTTCACGCAGGAATTCTTTCCGTCAACCTGTGTTCAGTGACGTAATTTCTCAAGAGGGAAAAGAAATTTCTTACATTTATTCCCACTGTTGGTGGACATAAATAACCTTATCTCCCGGGTCTCAGACAGCGGTGGAAAAACGACAAGCAACGCTGTAGTTGCTGACATTTATTGAGTGGTTACTATGTGCCAAGCTCCACCCTGAGCCCTTGACTTAGAGGAAGTCATGTAGGCTGAGTTTGTCCTAAGTACAGCAAGTCCCCTGCGGGTCTTTTCAGAAAACTCCCACCCTGCTGGGGCCAAAGAGCCACATCCCACAGAGCTCAGGACTCTGGATGCGGCACACCTCGACAGAGGTGGGGAAAATTAAAGTGGCTGTAAGGCAAGATATGGCAACACTGTCACCCGCACCAGCTGGGCTGGAGCGGGCGCCTTGGGGTCAGCTGGGTCTTGGCCGTCATTTTCCAGGAAGGCCGTTTGGCCGCCATATGCAATGTCAGTTCCTCCACTGAAATGGAAACAAACACTTAACTAATTAATTACACTAGTTAAATAAAGACTTAACCAATCTGAAACAACGTTATTAGGAGATTTCCAGAAGCAGACAGACAGAAACCATATTCTGTCTATCTGCTTCTGGAAATCTCAACCAAAAGAAACCCAGAGACTAAGAGGACCGCTGGGTTGAAAGGAGAGGCTGGAGGGGGATCCCAGAGGCAGGACTCAGGCACAAAACTGTGAGAGACTGAGCACACTGGTAGTTGTCATCTTCTGATCTAAAGCCTCACCTCAGGCTAGGTCACCTTTGGGAAATTTCAGGAACCACGCTCCTCATACCAGCAAAAGTCAAATGCTTCAAAAGTCAAACGTGGATCCCAGGCTGTGCTCAGGCAAAGCCACGGTGGTGACTATGTCAACACTCGGAGCAGGGGTGTGGCCTGCAGCTCAGAGGCCAGCAGAAGTCTGGGCAGCACAAATGTGCGCTGCTGAGCTCCCGGAGGGGTTCCAGCCACGCCACGCTGACAGACCTGGAGGATGGCCCTACTGCTCCCCACTCCAGGCCTGCAGACCCAAGTGACAGCCTCTCGAGACATGTGCTGTCCTAACCATACCTGAGACCTCACATGGGAGAGCTCGAAGGTCAGGGTGGCAGCAGATGGAGCGTCACGGGCATCGTGAACAGGGACAGGTGCCACTCTCCAGCTCCCATGCAGAATCCAATACCTGTCGCAACCCCAGAGGGTGATTGCCAGCATGAGCCACGCCCTCACTTTACAGGGGGATTAACCAGGCTTGGTGAGGCTGAGTGACCTGCCCCAGGTCAACCAGCTGGCAGGGGGAGCAGAGTTAGAACCCAGGTCTGTCCAACACTAAGACCCCCGCCACAGAGGCCTCCTGGGTTTATCTCGTGATCTCCTCGGCTCAATGTCTTCTGTGTCAACTATTCTGACACCCAGTGGTCCCTGTAAGGGACTGTCCTCTCTCACACACTCCTGATCCCAACCAAACCTCAGCCCTTAGACCCTCGAAGCGCAACTCCAGGATTACAGTGGGAGAAGCCACCACTGCACAGCAGAGGACATCATTCCTCTAAACACCTCTGCCCCCCAGGGGCTGTGACAGGCAGCCACGCAGGCTTCCAGCGGACCAGGTCCTCTCATTCGGTTACTTTCTGGGCCTTCAGAAACTCAAGACTGGATTTTTCTTCCTTTAAGGTGAAAGGCTTCCAAGTGGTCAGTTTGCTCGGGTAGCTGGGTGTTTGCCTAAACAAACGTAAGGTCAGGAAGATGCTGAGGGCAGGGACACTACCTCGGACACCACTGCGACAGAAGCTGAAAGCGGGCACTGTCTGCGGAATAACTCCGGGCGGCCTGTGGCACCGGGTGGGAGCACCCTGCCAAGTCTCTGCCTCTGAAGCGGGTGGATGGGGAGATTTCATGGCAGGAGTTACAGCGAGGTGCACTGAGCCCAGCTCTGCCTCTTCCCTGCTGTGCCAACCTGAGCCAAATTCCCTGATTTTGTGAAGCGGGCGATGGAAGGAAAGGATGGCTGGCCTACAGAGCACACATTACATTTAAAAGTGCCCGATAAGCAAGATCACCAGTTAGCGTGGCAGGGTCTAAGCCCTGCACCCCTGGAAAGTAAACTCGAAAGTAAGCCCTTCACCTGCCCCTCCCCCAGCGGTTCCAGCTGCTGCTTAGAAACTCAGCCCCACTTTGCAAAGAGCTGCCCAACCATTACCGGCAAACAAGTCCACCCCGGAGTGTACCGGTGACGTGTCCACACAGGGCCCCACTGCATTTTCTCCAGGAGCCCGAGGTCTGTGAGGCTGAGGGGCCAGACGCACAGGGCCACCATGCAGGAGGGAGCTCTTCCTTCGCTCCCTTCAGAGATCAACTGTCACCTTTTATGAGGGGACACTATGATGGATTACGTTCTCTTTCTCTTGCTCCTGGCACAGCACAAGACACAGAAGAACACTGTGGGAACCACTGGGTGAAGAGGGGATGAGGTCAGTGTTGGTCGGCTGACTCAGGACAGCCATGTCCTGGGGACAGTTTCCAGGAGCGCTGTGGACGTCACACCTGGACATGGGACAGTGAGGTGTTTATGCATCACCTATGCAGTCACTCTACACTTTAAATCATCTCCATGACACTTACACTTCCTCAGGCAGATTAACTGATCTCTGGGCGCTTGTTCTGCCACATTGCTCTGGCACTAATGTCATGGAAAAAACCCTTTTCTAAATTCAGTACCGAATCATCCGTCAGGGGCCTGACTGCATTTTTAACCCATGGAGGTGGCGGACCAACTATGTATGAGTATGTGTGTATGTATGTGTGAGGGTTGAGAAACCGTAAATAGAATCGCTTTCCTCTGAAACCGAAGCCCATGTGGGCACGGGAGGACAGCCCAGTTCGCATCCACCGAGCTCTCCCTACGCCGCCCTCTCACTCCTGCCCCTGGCTTCTCACCAGCAGGAGACAGGCTGGGCCAAGGCCTGGACTGCGTTCCTGCCTCCAAGCGCAGCCCAGCCCAGCATCCTCCCACTGCACCTGATGGACATAGTCATCCTTTCCCCAGGGTTAAATTGGCACTGACTACAGGACGTTTCTCATAGCCACTCAGCCCCCTTCTGCAATCAGGGCAGAAAGCCCTCCCGTCCAGGACCGGGGCCACCCCTGTACAGACATCCTGTCCCCACCCAGTGACCTTCTCTGCCAGGCTGCCCTCCTAGATCCCAGCTTCACATCTGTACCCCGGTGCTGGGCACCCTATAATGGCACGTACCATCCGTCCACTGATTTGGGGAGACCTCTGTCCACAGGTCAGATCCCTGCACTACTCACAGAGGCCATGTACTCCGAAAGTGTGGAAATAAGCTCAAAGGAAAGTGGGTAGCAGAGAAGAAGAGGAGGAAAGACAGGAAAGGGAATGAGAAAGACGACGGAGAAGAAGGCGAGAGGACGCTGCCTCGATCCTGGGGCATGGAGTTGCTCAGCCTTGTGGCACCCCCAGAATACCGGGAAGGCACTGTTCTGGCTCTATTCACCTTTATTCTCCTCTTTTCTTAATTCCAAAGGCATTTTTAGACCTTCGCCCCGCCCCCAAATATTCTCCAGTGTCACCCTGACACACTCTTGATTTTGAAATCACTTTACCTTCCAGTGCTGGTTCTCTTAATAATAAACATTTCTCCTAGAAAATCTAATCCGTGTTATAGGTTTCAGAAACATGAAACTTAAGGGTATCAACAACACGCAGCCAGCGGCAATGCTGGGTGCTCAGAGGTTTGCAGCCAGGGGCAGGGCGGTGGGACTCGGCCCCTAAAGGAGCCCACCGGGAACTTTCATGGCCCCAGAAACACCACGCTCACCCCAAAGTCCGCTCAGATGCAACAACAAACATAACTCAAGGTCTCCGGCTCATCTTTCTGCCCCATGGAGCCCCAGGACTGGAATAGGATTAGCACCAAAGACCTATCCCTATGCAAAAATAAACCTCGATAGAAAGCCCAGCACTGCGTGCCTGCATCCAGCAGTGTCTCCTAAGCCCCTTCAGCTGCACAGATGAGGACCTTTCTCCCAAGACAGTCTGGGCCACAAAGCGGCCTTTGGGAGGTTTTCAGACGGCAGCAACTCCAAGCATGCTCTGTGCTTTGATGAGGCCAGGTGAAGGTCTCCGTCCTGGAGATTCCACTTCTTGCCCCGCCATGGACCCAAGTGCTGAGGGTGTCATCACCATCCCGAAAGACGGTATCAAGACTCCCAAGCTGGAAGAGGTTAAAAGGTAAATTCATGGTCCTGCTCCGCCAGAGCTCAGGGTCCCATGAGGTGGGGGGCAATGGACTCCTGCATAAATGGCAATGGCCTAGTGTGCTGTATGCTGCCCAGCAATGCCTTCAGGTGACAGACAGGACACAGCTGTTAAAGCTTCCCTGGGGAACCCATGCTGGGCTGTGGAGAATCAAATGAGCAGCATGTGCCAGAGACAGGTCTACAGAAGGGGCACGGGGATGAATGGAGCTTGCTGCAGGACACAGCAGGCCCCAGAAGGGGACTCAGGCCAGCTAGGGCTGGGGTCTCCAGGGCAGGAAGGGTGGTGGGTGATGGCTATGGGCTCCTGCTGCGCCGACTTGCAAGAAGACACTGCCCGCTGTGCCCATCCAGATGGTCACCGATGCTGTGAGGCAGGGCTGGGCCGCCTGTACTCAGAATACGTGATGCCCTTAGGCATCAAGGCCACGGCTCCCCAGGAGCCTGCTCAGTGCAGGGATGCAGCAGGTGAGGATAGGTCCTTAGAGGAAGGCCCAGGGGACCCAGAGGACAGGCTGGAAACAGCCACGGCCACCTCGGTCGGAGCAGTGGATGGCATGCAGCGTCCCAGGTGCAAAGAAGCAGTGAAACCGGAAACCCAAGCCACACACACCAGACGGACACTGCTGGCTCCTGCCCGCGTCGACTTCTGTGTCCCTCACCAGTCCCTCACCCCAAGCCCCTGTCTGACTCAGGACTGGGGTCCTGGCTGACGAGATGTGCAGCAGGCAGGCAGAGGGCTGGCACAGGCCTTCTTTGTCACTTATGCCACATGTCGTGATGGATGGAACCACTCAGAGCTTTCCTAAGGGAGAGAACCACACGCTATGGGCACAGGAGGGGCAGAGGCAGGAGCAGCTGGGGTTTTTCAGACCCACTGGGGAGCCTGGAACTGCCACCTCCACCCAGGGTGCTCCCTTGGGAGAGAACAAAGCCTGCGGGCAGGATGCTGCTATACTCAGGTCTATCCTGGCTCCCCATGGCAAAGGAGAAAGATGCCTGTCCTTCCTAAAGGGCTTTTGTCCTCTGAGACATGGACTCCACACCCAAGGGAGAGCACACACTGGGCAATTGGCTCATCTCTTTGCCTGAAACCACCCTCTGGGTTCCGCTGTCAGAATCGTCAACCAAAGGGTTGAAGTGCAGTAGAGCAGGCGGCCGGGAACCCCAAGGAGGCAAGCCTCTTCCTGGGGTACTGCTTCTTCCTGTGGTGCTGCTGCTCTTGGACCAGGTGACAAGCAAGGGAATCTTTGGAAGAGGAAAGAGAGTGTGGGGAAGGAGCAGAGCACCTCCCCACCCCACTGCATAGCCCTGAATCAACTCATGAGGCTGCTCGAGGGCTGGGACGGCCCCCCAGCAATGGGAAAGCCATTGAGGGCGCTGACCAGCGAGAAAGCAAGCAGCAAAGCACAGCGCAGAGCAGAGCCAGAATGATGAATGACCAGACCAACCAACAGACAGAGGGACAGATGGACATGCACAGTCTGTGCGCTCCCATGTCCTTCCCAGCAGCTGCCGCGGTACCGGACACCCAGGGAAGTGGAGGATGGGGGGAGGGCACTGTGGGAGGGACAAGTGTCCATCCCTTCTGCCTCTGAAGCAAGGAGGGGCATGCTGCTTGGCACTGGGCATCTGCACCCCCTGCCCGGGCTCGGGTTTAGGATCTGTAGGGGCAGCAGTGCTCATGGGAAGGAGAGGGCATGACCATGCTTCGAGGAGTGCTGGGCAGCGTGAGGCCTTGCACATCCAAAGGTCTGGGTGACACAAGGGGACAGCGGGCACACTGGGCCGAACGCCTGTCCTTACACATGAGTGGGTGAGACTCCAGCTATGGCCCTGCACCAGGGTCACCGGACTCCTTAGCAGACATTGGCCCAGGGCAAGACCCCACCAGGCCCAGGCTGAAGACAGTGGGGCCAGGGGCTGTGTCCAAGGCTGTTACCATGTCCACAGGCCCCAGCCCCGGCAGAGGCAGCGCTGGCAGCTCACTGGGCGGCTGAAAGAGACAAGCACACCTGAGCAGCTGCGTCTGCATGGAGAATTTTAGGCTGTGGAAGGAGAGGTATCCCTGCATCTGGGCATCTAAGAAATGGGACCTGGAATTAGGAGAAGAAAATAGGAGACTTGCTTCTTACCTAATCCTCTTTAATCAGGTTCAAATCCTTTTACCACAGCCACCTATTGTTTTAAAATATTTGACCCAGCTATTCTCAGCATCTTCCCAAAAGAGATAAAGACATCCTATTATAGGGATCCATGCATGCCCAGGTTTGTACAGCACAGCTCACGACAGCTAAATCCAGAAGCAGCCTATACGACCACCAGATAAAGAAAATGCGGTGTTTACACGCACTGAGTACCGCCCTGCCATGAGAGACAAAGTCCAGTAAGGGCAAACACTCCTAAGATGATCAACGTCCTTCGAGACCATAATGCTGTGTGAAATAAAGACACGAGCCTGCAGATCACAAGGCTTCTCCTTTTGAGAAGCTCAAAGTATAAACAAAGAGCAAAATGAATGATAGATAACAGAAGAAGGAAGGTAGATCTTTCTCAGATAGAAGGGAATCAGGAGTCGGAGGGAGGGAAGGGGTCCAAAAGAGGACAGAAGGTCCACTCAAGGGCTACAATCATGAATCACAAAGCACTCTGCCACCGGGTTTAAAATGTGTTTCTCAACAGAGTCAGCCCAGCGGGGTTCCACCCCAAGACCTGTGTGAATAATTCACAGGAATGATGAGTGACAGAGCCACAGGGCCACAGGCTGAAGAGCTGGTGGCCTTCCAGCCCAGGGGCCTGGGCTGTCCCCTGCTGGAAGCCAGGTCATGGGTAAGCCCGGATACAAGGCCAGGTGTATGTATACACTCAGGCAGCCCACCGCATGCCTACAGCTACCCGTGGTGTGTGTCATGTTTGTCCTGGAGCCTTGGGGGCCAAGCTCCTGCCTGGGTCAGCACGGTGAGGAGGTGAGGCCAAGCCCGGTGAGGCCGCCCATCCACTCATCTCAGTTTTGGGGACACTGGGTCAGCTGAGCCTCTTCCACGCTGGGGAACCTGTGGAATCTGGCACTTTCAGTTTCCCGCTAATAGAATAAAGAAAAAAAACTCACAAAAACAGGAAGCCGCTGAATTCATTTTGATTTATGCCCCCTTTCAGCCCACAAGCATTGTTTTTAAATTAATATTTTAACTGTCTCTCCCAAGAAAAGGGAGGAGTCACTTATCTGTTTTTTCGAAGAGAAAATAAGTCCAAAGGGCAAAGAATCTACCCCCTTTGAAATAAGTCTCTTTAGAAAAAGCTATAAATAAGGATTTCTGATTCAAAATTGAGATAAGATTATCTCAGGGAAAGTGGAATTAAAAAAAAATCTGCCAGAGAAATAATTTATGCTCACTTTAGCAAACTCCCCCAAAAGGATTAGTTCCCTTCAGTTAAGAGGATTTTTTTTTAACTCTAAAAGCTTCTGATTTAAAAAAAAAAAAAAAGTAAAATTAATATCTGAAACCCTTCAAGACATGTGATCTGAGCCGCACATACCCTGGCTGCCCCTAGCCCTGTCCTCTTCGTGGTCCTGTTGTCTGCTAATCCTCTGGACCATGACCCATGCCATTGCTCTGCTGTCCCCTTCCTGTCGGGTGTCAGTCCCAGATCCAGGTCCCTTGGTGCATATGACCACTGTACCCCCAGCCTCCAGCCCAGTCTAGCCACGCTGTGCATTTGTCTGTCAAGTGCAAGTTTTCACCAGTCTTGATTCCCACCACTACCAGAACAGAATCCCACCCAAGTCCAATCACCTGTTTGCATCATTTTTCTCCATACCTCACCCAACCTCTGGAGTTAATCCTGCCTGGGCAGAGACTCCTGGCTGCCCAAATACTGACTCCTTCTCTCCCAGAGAAACAGAACTATGGGTTGAAATGCAGCCTCCAGAAGGAAGACCATTGTGCTCTGCCTCTCTTGCAGCTAGGTGCAACTGCATGCTCAGCCCTGGGCCGTGGAATGTGAGGAGTGGGGTCTGCAGCACCAGGGTGGTGCCCTCAGAAGAGCTGGTGCTCTTCTCTGTTTACTGTCTTTTCCTTCCCTGAGGGTGGCATGTGGGCACACTATGAAGCCATGTCACGCCACTAGAAAGAAGCTTACTATTAAGGAAGGCAGGACAACAGGCTAGGATGATGACTGCTCTGACATCTCTCCTTCTAATCACTGCTGTCTGGAGTCCACTCTCCAGTAGCCAAATTTATATTCTGCCCTGAACACTGCTACAAATGATTGCACCAAACCTGTGTGCTCAGTCTGTGGTTCACACCTGGAATCCACTACAGTCCCTAGAATCCAGACAGCATTTGGCAACTACCTCAGGTTCAATTTAAAGTGTGACTTATTCCCCAGACACTCTCTTTCCAATCCCCCTCCTCTTTGGTGGAGGGGGAGATTTGGTCTCTGTACTTCAAACCTTTCTGTCCTTCTCCTCCAGGTTCCAAGTCCATTCAAGCTTTCTTTCAGGCCTCATAGAGTCATCCCTGCCCTACAGACCCCACTCTGACCCTACGGAAGACCTCAAGGAGGCAAATCTCTACTGCTATGGTAACAACGTCATGCCTACCATGCCCTGCGACTACCTTAACCCAGGAGGAGCCACA
Source organism: Cavia porcellus (assembly GCF_034190915.1). Lineage (NCBI taxonomy): Eukaryota > Metazoa > Chordata > Mammalia > Rodentia > Caviidae > Cavia > Cavia porcellus. The sequence goes on from NW_026947484.1 coordinate 164,016,477, forward strand.
CTTATGGAGCACACAGCAGGTGCCAAGCACTGGCTTGAGCACTGTATCCACATTGTCTCTAATCATCACCACCACTAATGGAGAAGTGTTACTGCTACTGAACAGATGAGGAAACAGATGTTCTGAGAGATTAATGTCTTTCTATAGAGTCACACAGCTAATAAGTGGCAAATATGTGGTTTGAATACAGGAATATTCATGTTCTAGTTGTCTTTTGGCACATTAGAGCTTTTGGTAAACAGTGGATGGGTGGGTGGATGGACGAATGGAAGAATGGATGGGTAGATGGGTGCACTGGGCGGGTAGATGGTGGGTGGATGGATGGGTAACTGGTGGATGAACGAATGGAGAATGGATGGGTGGATGGACGGATGGGCAGGGTGATGGAGGGGTGACTATGTGCATGGATGGATGGATAGATGGCTGGTGCCTCCCCACGGTCACTCTTGCCAAGCTTTCTAAATCACAACTCAAATTATGCAATTTTCATTCTCCCAGGGTTAAGCCCCCATAATTTTCACTGTCTCACCCCTTCTCTAAATAGGGTACCATCCAAATGTTTGCAATGTACTCGAGCTTGGCGAAAGAACCTCAAGTCCTTACCTGGCCAAGGTAAAGACGATGCGGAGGAAAGACACAATCTAGGTGAAACTTCTGTTTGCCAGCTCTGAGACAAACACTCTGCTCCTATCCCCCTTGCCTCCAACCAAAGAGCTGTCCCTCAAACTCTCTGAGGCACGCTGGGCCACTCCTTGAAATCAAATCCTAGGAGTCATCCTTGTTCTATTTGCGGCACCCAGGGTTCTTGTCTATAAATGTCAGATCCCTCTGGCCTGGGTCAAGGTGCTCTGTGACCCCTGCAAACTAACCTCTCCGGCCTCATGCCCAGTCCCCAGGACCCAGCAGCCCTCACCATGGACAGGTGTCCCCTCCGGGATCCAGCCCCAGCTCCTGTGCAGCCTTCTCTCTGTGCCGTGCCTAGCCTACTCTACTGACTCTTACTCCACCAAGACCCCCGACGCCCAGCACTCTCTGTTCGCCAAGATTCCTACACCTTGTACACCCGAAAGCTCCCCCGGTTCTTAGAGTGAAACACAAACTCCTCACCCAGGTCCTCTGCTTTCCACGACCTGGAACATTCCTCTGCAGGCCTCGTGCTCACCTCAGGGACAGTCCTGCTCCACCCTTGGAGACAGACACCCCACTTGCCTCGCACACACCCAACTTCGAATCTCCTTTCCTCTGTCAGTTTCATTTTCCATCACTGCCACCTCTGCTTTATGCTCTTGTTCGTTTTCTGTTTCTGTCCGCCTCATCAGGACAGGGACTGCATCTGTTTTCTTCACGCCGGCGCCTACACGAGCAGAGCCTGCAGCGCGCACACTGCTAAGCAGAGCTCTCCCGGGTCAGGGGAGTGACTTTAGGGGCGTTGATACATCAAGCTCAGTCCTATCTCAGGGCTTGTGTCCCGTGTGTTCCCAAAGGCAGATCCAGGTTTTGTGGGCTTGAAGCTGATGTAACCAGGCGTGGGTAGATAGACGGCAGGGCTATCCTGAAGGAAAAGGCAAACACAGAATAGCTGCAGTCCCGAGAGGCCTTGGCCAGCTGGGTACAGGAGGCTGAAAGCATCCCCTGGGCAGTGCCCTGGCCTGGCCACTGTGTGTGCCACCTGCCTTGCCCACTCCACTGCCCTTGCTGGCCGGGCCTCCCTGCACCGCTGTCCTGATCCGGAGCTGAGCCCTGCCCCATCCCTGCATGGCTCTGTCACACGCCCTGCTTTCCCCTTATCAGCAGTGCTTTATAAGAATCTCGCTTACTTGTTTATTGTCTGTCTTCACCGCAGGAATGTCGGCCCCTGAGGACTTTGTCTGGCTCAGGACTCCTGGAGCAGCGCCGGTCACAGAGTCGTGTGCTAAAAAGATTTGCTGCAAAGTAAAAAGCGCTGGACAGCCACTTCCCACGTTCTGTGGAAGCCCGCATGATAAATAGGGCCTGGGCGAGGAGCTCAGTGAACGAGCTGGCCTCTGTCCCAACTCCTCAACGACCTGTGAGAAAGTGAGCCAGGATCCTTCTCCTGCCGAGGACCAGGGACCATGAATTACTTGTTGGCCTTCACCGAGGTCCTTGGGCTCTTAGCACTTACAGCGAAATCCCAGAGGGTGAAATCCTTCTTGCTCAAGAAGGAATGGAAGGGCAAGGCTTTATTTGCCATGTTATCTTCAGACATCCTAGGACTTTCCAGGGAATTCGGCGAGGCTCGTCATTTGTCACAGGAAGGGTGGATCTCAGAGGCCATTCCATGATGAGTGGGGGTCCAGCCTTTGGAGGCTGGCAGCCTCGGTGAAACTTCAGTGTCAATTTCTGCCTCAGTGTGGTGCCAACATACCTTCATCCCTGCAGGGCAGGCTCCATTTACTCCTTTTAGACCATTGAGATGACGTTGTGGTTCCCAAATGTGTCAGCCCTCACGCTCATCTGTGGTACTGGCTCAGACAGAAAGTGGGATCTTGTCCTAAGTCTGAGTCTCCAGAGGCTGACAAGACATTGCCGTGGACAGTGCCTTGACAGTTCTCAGGTGTTGCCACGATGTGATTCCAAGACACATGGGTAAGAACATTGACATCTCCAAGACAAGATCAAATCAACTGGATCGATTATAAAGTCCAGTGAAAAAATGAAGATTATTACCTTCATCCTACAAAACCAACTTTCCTGGACCTGTGCAACTTGCCATATGCATTTTTTTTTTTTTTATCTGTAACCCAGGACACTGACCAGACAGAACATTCAAAAGGGAGAGAAGCTAAGGAGATCTAAAGGTTCCTGAGTCATCTACTCTGAGAAACGTAAGCACTAGCGGAAAAGGTGTGAAATCCCGCCACTCTTTAGACAGACCAGTCAGGCTTCCAAGGGACCAGAAGGACCAAGCTGAAAGAGAGCACCATCTGGGAGCTCTGAGATGGGAAGCCAGGGTGTGAGCGTGGCCACCAGGCTGGACTGCCCTGAGCCTCTGCTGGTCACTTATGAAGCCAGAACAGAACCAGCCACCTCCTGCAGCCGGCCAGCTCAGCCCCAGATGCTCAACACCTTTCATCACGGTGGCCAAGAGGTGTCGTGCCTCTGCCCTGCCCAAGCCAGGCTCATCCTGCCTTTTTGCAGGGCCCTTCCTTCCCTTTCACCTTAGCTTGGACATAGGCCGCCCCTCCTGCAGGGCAGCGGAGTGGGCTGAGGGAGGCAGGCATCCGTGGGCAGGGAACCAGGAAAGTCACACTGTGGAACTGAACTTGGACTTTGCTTCTGCCTCTCCATGTACCTGACTTGTCATGACCCTCTCTCCAAGAAGTGACACCCCTGCCCTGGAGAGGAAGGTGCAGGGAACCCACTGCCACCCCTCGAGATGGCCCAAGAAGGTTCCCACTGAGTACACGCACGATGTTGCTCAGTCCCTGAGAACGGAATGGCCCATCCAATATGGGTTTTCATCTGACCCATAGCTTAGGGGCCTGGGAACAGCAGGACTCATTTTTCACGGTGCAGGGGCTGCGAGTCTGATCAAGGGCTGACACACTCCAGGGCCGTGCAAGCTGCTTCTGATTCACAGATGATCATATTCCTGCCAGAAACCTCCCTTGGATGAGGAGCCAGGGAGCCCTCTAGGGCTTCTCTTACCAGGGCACGAATCCCACTTGGGGAGCATCTGAGACAGGGTCTCACTTCAGAGTCCAGGCTGTCCTCAGACCACAGGGATCCTCCTGGCTCAGCCTCCTGAGTGCTGGGATTACAGGCGTTGCCACCATACGGGGCTCACTGATCCCATTCTCCAGGGCTCCCCCCATGGCCCTGTCACCTGCCCCCGTGCCCTCAAGCTGTTCGAGTACACAAACTTCGGGACATACACATGCACGCGTTCATTGTCTAGGGCTACGTATGTTCTATGTTCGGCTCACTCTCCTAACTCAGGGCTGCCTTCCAAGTTGGCTGTCTTCAATGCAGGAAGCTCGGTACTGGGAACAAAGCGGGGAGAAAGCAGACAAAAATATCCACTTCCAGGACCTCCCAGCCCTGGGTGTCTCAGACTTCTCGAGATACCATCAACACAAGCCACAAATCAGGAGAAAAAACTCTTCTTCCAGCTGAATTGAAGTGCCGCCTTTATTTAGCCATCAGTTAAAAATAGTGAGCACAAAGCCAGGTATAATGGAGCACCCCTGTAATCCCAGCACTCGGGAGGCTGAGGCAGGAGGATCTCGGTGAGTTTAGGGCTAGCCTGAGCTATATACAGACCCTTTTTTCAAAAAAATAAGATAAAGGCTACGAACCTGTATTACATCTATACTTATTTATTTAGAACTTATATGCATGTGGCTCTATAACCCTGTGCTATATTGTAAAATATATACATAAAACAGAAATATGTGAAGGACGAAATGTAAACAAATAACTAGACAGAGTTAGTTCTGATGCTTCCCTTTTTTCTGAGTTATCCCAGTAGGTTGCCTTATGCGGGTCTGAGAACATCAGTTTTACACTCCAGGGCCAGCCTGGATAGTCCGAGTGGCCTTGATCAAGTTACCTAGCCATTCTGTGCTCACTTTCTCCATAACACAGAGATCGCAGCAGTGGTATGGAGAGGGGCTGACTGACGTCACCCTGGTTCAGGCCTTATGCCACCGCATTGTCAGCCCGCACGGTGGCTGGCCTCAATCCTCGATATGGCAGGGTGACTTCCAAGGGTGCCTGCCCGTTCACAAGCGCAGCTTGGGAACACAGAATGTGTCTCTATGCATCCGCGTCTGGAGGCAGAGGGTGTACATGCTTCCTAGCCACTGGGTCTGCTGTGGCAGACCCTCCCGAGTGGGCCTCAGGATGGTCTGCTAGCCGGCACCAGCCACCCAGTTCTCCGCTGCCACCTGGCCTGCTGTCGGGCCCTCCCTGGCAGCCTCCTCAGCCAGTGTGCGCAGCGCAGGTTACTAAAGAGCGTGGAAAAGCACTCACACTCCTCAGCAGCCTGGGAGGGGCTTTCAGATCTCCCTGTTTGGATGGGAATGCTCCAGCCTGGAGTGTGTTTTCCTTGGCAGCAGCAGCGCCCATTAGATACGATTTCTGCCTGACACTTCCAGAATTGCTTTATGTATGTGTTCTCTGTAAGGACTGTCCAGGAGGTCAAGATGGAAACTGCAGCTCTGAGAACGCTCCCATTTGCATGGAGAACAGTGCACAAGCCCCATGCCAAATGCCTGTCCCCGCCAGGCCACTGGCGCAATCATTAATACCCAGATCACCACATGGGGACGGGACAGCGCTCCGGCCAGCGCGGCAGTGTGTTTAGTCTATCCAAGTATTTACCCAGTATGCCGCCGCGTCTGAGAGGACTCGGTACTGGGACTTGGTGGGGGAGGTGGGCCAGCTTTCCCACGAGGTCACTGCCCAGCCTGATCTGGCCTCCAGCCAGTGAAGAACCTCACTCATTGGTCCAGTGTGGCAGCGTCAGGCATGGCTAGCCCCCAAGATGAGGCTCCCAAGGACATGGGGGTGCCCCGCTCAGGCTGGGCACGAGGACAGCCACTTACCAGAAGGTCTCAGGTGGCACTGAGGATGCATAACCAGCAGAGACCCAGCCCAAGAAGCCATGACTCGGAATCCAGGGAACGGGGCTCAAAGTCTACCACTGATGCGTGGTGGCTACATAGGCCGCCCTACACAGAGTCTCTGGTACCCCCTTCGGAGGCTAAGACTGGATTTCTCTCTCCACAGATAGCTTTGGGAGCTAAAGCTTAAGGAGTCAAGGTGCACGCTCCGTGACTGCTGAAATCTAGCTGTTATGTATGCATATCTCAAAAACATCACTACTGTTGTCACTGGTGTGACCACTGATACTTTCAATTTTGTCAGTGAGAAAACTTTAAAGAAATTTCAGCACATTTGATTTTGTACCCATGTCAAACAAAGCCAGAGATAATATAGCACAGATAGATCAATTGATCTTTCCCTCCTTTTTTTTCTGAAAAAAAGGAGGGAAAGAAAGGAGGGAAGGAGAACAGGACTCCAGCCTCCTCCAGGCAGAGGGCTAGACTCACCCGAGCCAGCATGGCAGGAGTCCCTGTGTGTCACTTCCTGAACATCACTTCTAGCTTGCCACTTCCTGTGTGTCACTTCCTGTGTGCTTGCTGAGAAATCTCTTCAGTAAACGATGTGTGGCCTGGGCTGAGTTTGTTTCACCAACCTCATAGGAGGCAGCAGTGATGGATGAGATTGACCATTTCAGGGGTTAGGGGGCAGAAGAGAGCCACCAAGCCACCAGATGAAGAGCCAGGTGAGGGGAAGCTGGGAGCCCTGTGGGGGCTCTGTGCAGCCTGAAGTGAGGGCACTGGGAAGACAGTGGGAAACATCCCGGTGGAAGCTGCCTTATGAGACACGGGCCATCTCCCTGTCAGGATCTTTCGAAGGGCAGGTTAGCATTCAGGAGCAGGTTGTTAACCCCAGGGCCCTCCGCCAGCTCCTCTAAAGTGTGATGGAACACAAAGAAAGAGGAGCTCTTGGGCTGGATGGAACCTCGCAAGGGAAAGTACTGTCCACCAAAGATGTGCCCACACGGAACTGGGGACATTTAGGCGGTACTGCAGGTATAGACGCAGAGGTGAGCGGTTTTTTTGAGTTTTGACCTTAAAAATACAAAATTCACCATCTCATGGGACCTGAAAATGTCTGTGTGGCACCACGTGCTGACGTGGCGGAGACTTCATCTGTGTAGATGCTACCCCTGGGCTCCTGACACATCTCTGCCCTCTGCAAAGTCAGTGGTTTGCAACCCACTTCATGGCAGCCTCCTGGGATAGAAAAACTTCCCAATGCTGGCCCTGCAACTGTGGGTTCAGATCTTCTGCTCAGGACGGGTTCAGAGAAAAGGGAGTTGGACAGCCTCCACTGAGAACTTCGGGAACTGTAGGGTGAGGTCATCTGACTTCTACAACAACCCTGGGCAAGCAGCAGAGGGAGATGATGACCCACCCCCCAGCTATTTTGCAGAAATTACTGCCTGAGGCAGTCAGCAGATTTGGCCACAGCTGCTTGGTGAGGTCAACATCCTCACTAGGTGAAAAGCCGGGTCTCCCATCTGGGGTCCCGTGTAGCCCCTTGGAAGGCTCCTTGCTCCACCCAGAAGGCCACCAATAAGAGCACGGGGACCATGGTCAGCTTTCCTCCCAAAGATTCCCGGAAATGCATCCACACACACAAGTACCTCCTTTCTGGAATAGCGAAATAGATCACTTAAGTCAATCACGCCATTTGGTGGAGGCCAAGAGAGCTCTTGATACTACTTTGCCTGTCTCCAAGGAACAGAATACTGAAAGGCGCGGGCGCAGGCTAAAGTGGAGGGAAATGTATCCAATGCACAATCAGATGGAAACGCCACGGGCCAGTGGCCAGGGATTATCTGTCAGCTGGACCTCTTTCAGCGCCTTAAATTCAACCAGCTGGGATTCTTTTTTCTTCCTCTGTTTTTTTATAAGTATCATCTTTTTCAACCTTCTCAAAGGAAGAGATTTTCCTCTTAATGGGAAATCTGTATTTCATCATGAAGATGGAACACAATACGCTCGCTTCAACCCATAGAGGGTCTTTGTGTATTGTGCACTTGGCATCAAAGAGAAGCTCATGCTCCCCAAGTTTATGCCAAGATGACGGCCTAAGCCTGAGCCTGTGGGATGCAAGGTGCGACTTCACTCTGCCCCCGACAGACCCACACTTCTCACTTGCAGATAAATCTCTTGATCGGTTCCATAAATGGAGATAATCTCTCCGTTTCCAAACTGTTCGAAAGGCAACAGAGGTGAAAGGATGATGTGTGCGTGTGTGCCCACAGATGTACACACTTGCACATGTGCACACACATTCGGGAGTCAGCGTCTAGAAGAATACACTTAGGTAATTACAGAGAATATGCCTGACTGAGATTACTGGTATTCGTTACTTTCTTCTCTGTGCATATTACCATAGCTTTTCAGCAATAAATACTTAGCACTTTGTAATGCTGAGAGAAAATATTGTAACTGAAAAAGAATAATCACAACTGACAAGCAGTATGGGAACAGCTCGCTGTGTAGTCATGCGCCAAGGCCAAGTTCCCATTTCAAACCTGACTCCAGGAGGGGACAGCTGCTCAGGGCTCTGTCCCTAGGCCGCACAGCATGCCAGGCTCTGGGGCCTCCAGATGTACTTGGGGTGGAATGGCTTCTGGGGAGGCTCCGAGGCACCCAGGGCAGAGGCCAGGGGAGCCCTGTGCTCTATGTGCATCCTCAAGGCCAAGCTGCAGAGCCCAGGCAAGGGCCACCTGCTCTGTCCCATGAAGGGAAAGAGGGGTCGGGCATTGGTGTCCTCAGCTCAGATATGGGCTCCACTGAGCCGCTGCCCAGGAACTGTGACCACTCAGCCAGCAGCCTTGGGAATGATCCCTGGTACCACTGTGAGAAGAGAATTCAGGGAGGAGATGTCACCTATCCGCCTGTCCATTCACATATTCCTTCAGCACTATGGCACGTTGTCACTTCCTGTGCGGCCAACACAAAGTGCCCAGCTGGGAGAAGAGGAGGAGGCAAATGTGGCCATGTTTCCCAATCCCTGCGGCCCAGCAGAGGACGCACCCTTGGGGGAAAGGCGCCTTTTCTCCCCCAGAGCATCCGCTGACCAGCCGCTGGCACACAGGGCTGCCCTGGCCACTGGAAGGGCCTGCTTCTAAACACAGGAGTGAAGTACAGGACAGCAGCGGCCCCAACCCAGAGGACCCAAGTGGTCAGCCACCCAGCTCCAGTCCTCAGGAAACTCGACTGGGTGGAGACAGAAAGCAAAATGCGCGAAGGCAGCAAGAGCGCAAGAAATGCGGCACAGAAGGTCGCGGGAGACACCGAGGAGGAGGGCTCGCGACCGCAACGCTGATCATCCACAGGCAGCAGGGGATGGGAGACAGAGCTGGGGAGGAGGCGCAAAAGCGCTATCTACCGCATCTCTGCTGGGCTCAGGTCGCTTGCAGCCCGTACAGAACAGCTTGGGCAGACACTAACTGCAGGACGAAGATGTGGTCAGCGCCATCTGGTTTCGGAGCCTCTCCCTTTCCTCCTCCCCACATGTTCATCAGCCTGCACCACAGCAAGCCGGGCAGGATGCTGGGCACAGCGGTGCAGCACCAGGAGGCCGTAGACAGAGAGTAGGCTCTGGGTCTCAGTCCTCCCCGCCCCGTCTCCACCCCACATGCTCCTCGGTAAAGTGCAGTCGGTGATGACTAGCACCCCAGCCTCCACATGCAGGGAGTCCGCGCCCACCGGTCCCACCACTGTGGTGGACACTGTGAGAACTGTCATGCTGAGCATGTATGGGCTCATTTCTTGTTATTATCCCTGCAGGGTACAGCTATCCGCATGGCATGGACCCCGGATTCATCATCAGAAGTCATCTTGGGATGATAGGTATGGGGGGTACTTACGCTTTATACAAGGCACCCGTGCACCCACATAGTTGGTACCCACCATAATCCTGAACCAGGCCTCAGACACCAAGGGACAACTGTAGCTGCCTCCAAGGCTTTTGTAAGGTCCAATGAGACTGTATGCCTGAAGGGTCCAGCACTGCGCCTGGCCCACGGGGGGCACTGCACAGGCCACTGCCATCACTAGTGGTGGTGGAGGAGGAGTCTCACTACCTTAGGATTACAGGCACAAGCAACGGCCTATGAGAGAGTCCAGAGCCTCCAGATCAATGCAGAGTCCAGGAGGTGTGGCCACGCATAGATGAAAATGTCCCTGAAGACGTGCACAGCCCATTGGAGCTGGGAACTCTGAAACACCGTGTCCCTGCAGGGCTGGTGCCATGTTATCTGCACTTGAAAGGAAAAGAAAGCAAGGCTCAGAGAGGCTCCAGGTCTTGCCTGAAGAAACCCAGTAAGTGGTGGCAGAGTGCGGAGATGCACTGTTTACTGTACCCAATGTTTCTTTTAAAATCCTTTGTTTTAAAGCTTTTTCAGATTTATAGGACAGTTCCAAGAACAATCCAGCCAACTCTAGAAGGCCTTCTTCCCAGCCAGATGTGTCAGTTTCAGCACTGTTCCCCACTGTGTTGCTCTGTGTGTGACCTCTGAACTGTCAAGGGTAAGCTGCATGCATGCCCCTCTGTCTTTTAACACTTCGGTGTGCATTTTAATATAAACGTGGTGGTTTATGCTGTGTAGATATAATTAATACCAACATCTGTCTCATCCAGTGGGCGTATTCCAGTGTTTTCAACTGTTCCAATCATGTCCTTCACTGTGTTTTCCTGCAGTGCCAAATCTGGCCCAGGATGACATACTGCGTATGCAATCACGCGTCTCCAGTCTTTTGTAGCTTGGAATCTTTACCCGGCCTTCCACTTTATGACAATGGCCTGTGAAGAATACAGGCCAGCGACGATCCTGGGTGGAAATGCGTGACGCATCCTCTGACTACACTCAGGTTACGTGTTCCTGGCCACGGCATCACGTGACGCTGGGTATTACCCACCCTTTGCCTCGTATCACACACCTCGATGTGTATCAGGGATTGCTGGCTGATGTCTGTCTGCCTCTCGTTGGTTATATTAACCTGGTCTCTGGCCAAGGTGTCGCCCACTTTCTCTACTGTACAGGTGCCATTCACCCATCAGCTATCAGCTATCAAAACCACACAAATACCCTATGCTTTGTCATTTAACATCCATTCATGATCCTGCTCAAACACTCAAGCATTATGAAATGATTCTGAAATCCACCATTTCCTCCACAACTATCAGCTGGCGTTGCATCGGAAGGAAGTGTCTTCTCACCACCTACCCCTTATCCCTCCCCACCACAGGACAGACTCATGCATTCCTGTTGTATTCGATGGTAATAATCCATTACCGCCCTTACATATTTTATCACTCAAAGCTGCCTTAGAGTTGCCTCTCCTGGCTGGCTGCTCTGTCTTCCAGATGCCCCTCATCATGTCTGCATACTCACTTGCACAAAAGAATGATCCAGGCTTCATTTGTATGCTTCCCTGCCTGGTTCAGAGAAGTTCACAGTTCACGGCAGGAAAATGGCAAAACTCGATTCCTCTCCACTTCCTCTGAGCAAATGAATGAATGAAACCTGCCTTTCCTATGTAGGCCCCAATCCTTGTAGAACCAGGGGATGATCCTCTGCTGCCCTCTAGAAAATGGACACATCGGATGGCACCTGTGGCCATCCCAGTGTGGGACTGTGCCAGTCTTCTGCTCATGCTCTGCGCTTCCCCTGGAAAACAAGTACAGGATCCCAGATGGCCTTCAGCGCTTCAGGACATGTGGAGTGGGGCTGGCGGGTCTCACTAGCCTGGGGGACCCTCACAGCAGTCTCTCAGTGGTTTCAGAAAGGAGCTGAGCCCATAACAGAAAGCAGCAGGAACGGGAGGGGAGATGCGGCCCACTCAGAGGTCGTCCCCTGAGGATGCCATTTCCAGGAGCTCCACAGTGCTCTGGCACAGGGAGCTTCCTCCCTAGTTCACAGATACAGCTCGGGGAGGGTGATGTGCCATTCAAGTTCACACGAGTGAGCTGTAGACACAGAATCTGCACCTAGGCCCAGCTGACCACAACGCGTGCACTTTCAAACACACCACAGAGCACGCCCAGTGTTTTCCTTCCACTTGTCTCTTCCCCTCAATAAACGCTGACTTTAATGAGTGCCTGGGTCTATTTTCTGTTACTGTAAATGTATGACAGAGATGAGGTCATCTCTAAAGAAGAGAGCACACCGTTCTGGAGACCTGAGGTTGTGGGTGGCTCTGGTGACAGCCTCCTCATGGGTGGGGGTCCTGGACAGCTCAGACCACAGACAACCGAGACACATCCCAGGGATGCAGCCAAGTGGTTTTCATAGCAGATCCACTCAGATAACCCATCTATCCACTGACCCATGAGTTAATGAACTCAGAACAGCAGAGTCTGTGTGACCACATCACCACCCGCCAGCCCACCAGGACCCTCGCCACACTACCCCATGCAAGAATGACCTCCTGCATGACCTGAGATGGGATGGCCACCCTGCAGCAGACAGCCGTGTTCCCCCCCCCCGCCCCCTTCCCTGTAATAGCACATCAAATGTGTGACCCAAAACCATGAGTGAGCTTTGCTTCTCTGGATCTCAGGAAAAAAAGCAAAGTATAGTGATTGTCTGCCTGAAACTCCACATTCATGGAAATGACTTTAAACACTAGTGATTCCCTAATTCGACAGAACTTTGAGATCATCTAAGAACTTTGAAAAACAATAATGCCCATCTTCCTGCCCCCCTCTCCCCGCCCTTTGCTAACTGGTTTGAGGCTGACCTGGGTATCAGGATTTCTCAAAGACCTGGGGTTCTCCCATGAGGCCACAGAGGTCAGAAACTGCTATTCTCTCAATGAGAAGAAAGCAGAATAAGCCCCATTGCCCAACTCTTTAAGGAATGAACAGACATCAGGAAATCAGCCTGAGCTTTTATCCTTCAGAAGGTGGACCGGGTGTTCTGGGAAGGGCAACAAAAGCAGAAACTCACTCCTTGATACAATTTTAAATTTAAGCCTAGTTAGCAAGAGAGGTGACCCAATTATGGCTAAATCAAGGTTTTATTGGACAATAATCCAGGGAGTGGGTAGGAAGCATCTCACCAGTCAAGGCAGTGGGGGTGGAGATGAGAGCTGGACAGCGTAAAGAGGCCACGGCTGCCCATGGCGGCCGGCACTGTGGACAGCTGGGAGTGCAGATCCAAGTGGCTTCCCCAAGAGGGGAGGCTTCCTTGGCTGCAGCTGGGAGAAGAGGGAGCCGGCGCTGGGGGAGGATAGGGAAGTTGCTAGTGCGAGCTTTTCAGCACTGTATAGCCCAGTCTGAGCCTGTGCGTTGGATGGGGGTACCTGTCCACATAGGCTCCCCAGCAAGACCAGAGTGAGCGGCTGCAGACACATAGCCATTTCCTCCATGAAAACACACCAATGGAATGGCATCTAACTCAGACAGCTCCCATTTTTCCAGAACGGAGGATTCGCAGCAGAACTGCCGGTGTAGCCATGCTGTTAGTATACACAGGGCCAGCGTCACTCACCTCTCTGAGCCAGCCACACCGAAGATGGAAGCACGAGCACCACCTACACATTAAGTCCTTCAGCCATATGGCCTTGAGAAGTGTTCCCACCAGGACATGGGAGGAAATCAGACGAGCAGCCTGGCTCCCTGGAGTTGACAATTAGAGACCATCTAACAGGGCTGCTGCAGAACACAGAAGTGTCCAGGGGGCACCATGTCAGCCCCTAGCAGGGTGTCTAGCGTGGAAGAAGGGTGCTCTAACCTGGATTGTAAACTGCACTGAACTGAAGACTTCCAAAGAAGCAACGGGGACATGAAGCCACAGCCTTGTCAATGGCTTACCCCGCCAGTAGATTCAGTGCTGAATGGATGACTAGGAGACAGTGCCTCCTTAGAAGACCTGATCCTGGGTCTCTGTTTGTCCTTCCTATCTGGCACTCACCATGCTCTGTGCTTACTGGATGCTGTGATGTGAGCAGCTTTGCTCTGCCACATGCTTCCGCCATGATGTTTTTGCCTCGGAGCCAGCCATGGACAGGAACACCTCGGAAATTGTGAGCCGGAATAAACATCTCTTCATTAGATTAAGTCAGGTATTTTCCCCCAGCAATCAGAATCCGCACCGATACACAGTGCAAACCCACAGAGCTGTCAAAGTTCAATCCTGACTTGGAACAGGCAGTGGGAACAGGTCTGGCTGCCTTTTAAGGAGCAGCCTCGGGTGACTTGAAACCCCCCAGGAGTGCCTGGCCACTGGCGAGCACGCAGTACCACACTGCACCTCAGTAGTGAAGAAACAAAAGTAAGTGAAGCAGGACCTGTGCCTCAGAGAAGTAAAAAATGAAGTGACAGAAGTAGAAAGTGACATCTTTGCCCATTTTTTTTAGCTAATTAATTATCAGGTGTCTTCTAATTGAGAGGCAACATTACTCTCAGCTCTAAAAATTACAAAAAAGTTCAGGCAGGAAACACACTGGACACATAATAAAACCTGGGCCATTGACGAGGTAAAGTCACCCACTGGCTGGTTCCCTTACTCACTCAGGAGTGGCCTTCTGTTTGGCATGGGAGGTGGGAGGGTTTAGATCAAAAGGAGCCTCTTTCCAATCCGCTGTACCTGTGTGCATTTACAAACATGCGGAGAACTCACAGGTCAGCAGCTGTCCCTGGCAGCAACTGTACCAGAAGCCAACACTGGCCCTGGCCATTCCCTGGGGTCAGAAGGTGACATCATTGTGCCAGGTCTCCAGTCAGAAAAGGGGCTGATGAACTGGGGTAGTCCAAGCTGAGGCCTCAGGTTCCGCAGATGACGTGTACGGCCTGGCATCCTGGGGCAGACCAGGAAGGAAAGGAAAGGAAAGGCTTCCAAATGCTAGTGAGGTACTTTCCTTCCTGCTACTTCTGTTTCTCCAGTGTTCACAATATGCACTGAAAAATGATGCTTCAGCTAGCGTATCCTGAGAATACTAATATTCCAGTGGTTAAAGGAAGGGTGATAAAAAAAAAATAGGTTATTATCCCACAAAAGCATGTACTTTACTGTTGGATACCACAAGGCTGACTCTGGAAGTGGAAGGGAAGAAATCAGAAGAAGATGAATCCAAGGTGCCCCCTTTTACTGTAGAGCACCCCTTTCTTTCATGGCTCTGACAAATCAAGGAGAAAACCAACAGATTGTAAGTGCTTAGCGATCATTTCTGCAACAAGAGGAGTGTTCTCCACTGGACAATACCAGCTTCTGAGATCCGACGAGATCTGGTGCATTCAGAGAAGTAGGGCTGCATCCATCCCTGGACGACACTAGAGCAGCTGGGAAGTGGGTGATTTTCTACAAGCAGAAGGCCCGCAGTGCCCTCCAGCCAGCAGGCAGTGTGCCCCAGGTCAGTCCTGGAGAGGACTTCCTGGCTCCTCTCCCTTTCACCCTCTCAGAAATGTCAGCAGCGTCCACAGGGGGCTTGTGACCAAACCCCACCTACATTATAGGACCTACTTCTTTCTTCTGCATTTGAAACCAAAGCTGTCCCATAAATAACTCCTTTTATCACAAGTGTGGATGTTCCTGTAATGTTACCTGCAACATGTCAAGGGTCCCAAAGTTATCTAATGTGCCAGACAGAAACTGCTTTTGACCCTGGGGTTAACCAAAGTTAACCAACAAATCTGACGGCTTTAAAGGCTCCCTCCTGCCCCAGCTGCTGCTCGAGCTATAAATTACTGCCACTCGGGTAGTGACACGGCGGGGTATCAGGACCTCTTCTGACACTGTACAGTCCATGATTAAATACAGTCCTGGCTTCCTTCCTCAGTAACCAAGTATGCAGACGTTATATATAATCCTGGGGAGAGGCTTTCTTGATAGCCTAAACACAGAACGAGGAAACCACTTAGGAAGTGAACAGAAGGAAGCCGTGTTTTCATCACTTTGGGGTTTTCATGGAAGAAACTCACTCTTCCCTAGGGCTGCACACTCAGGCCTAGCTTGTGTCAGCCTCCACCGCTAACCTGACCCCTTCCCTGGGCCTCCAGGAGCCAGGACACCACGGGCTGTGCCCTTGGTTGCCAAAGCCACCTCCTCCTTCCTCATGAGTAGAAAGCCTGCAGTCACCTCCAGGTCCGGCTGAAGTAGAAGCTCCCTAGAAAATCAGGCCCGGCCTCCTGGTCCGAGAAGCCTCTAGTGTCCCCTTCCCAAAGCACACGGAGCACTTCTGACTCAGCACACCCTGTGCCCTGTTCTCTGACCCGCATGTACTGTTCACACAGTGCACAGCATAGCACGCTGGTTTGGGGATGAATCTGAGCCATCTTCCTGCTCTTGTTGCAGAATTCAGTGATGCTTCTCATCCAGACCTCTCCTTACCACACCATCAGCGGAGGCTGAGAAGCTCCTGCTTCAAGCTTCTATCTGCTTGGAGGATGACTACATTTGGAAAAATGCAGAGTGAGTGGCGCTGATGTGGCCTGAGTGGCAGTGTCCCCCTCTGTCCTCCCCCTCTGTCACCACCACTGTCACCAGTATTGATTGCTAAGCATCTACACCATCACACTCGTCACTATGACCGATTTCTAAGCCCCCTTAGCAACCATGTCTTCTCTCCGTTACTGCACTTTCAGCCTCTGGCTCTTCAGGAGTGTCCCGTCCACCTGGGGAGCTATTTTGCTAAATTTTTGCAGACACACACTGTTAGTAGTCATCAGCAGAACTGGGTCCTCGGAGGTTTCAGAACTGCATCTTAGTGTATCGAGGGCCAGGCTTGCAGAGTAAGGGAGATGCAGAAAGTCCCCTCCATTCTGTTGCCCTCACCAAAGGCTGCATGATAATTTTGCTGATTAAAAACACAGACAATAGTTTTGGTTCTTTTACCGAGAGTTGGAAAGAGGGGTGAGGTACTGAGCCACATCTTCACATTTCTGTAAAAATGACTCCCTCCTCCACCCCGCTAAGAGTACCTCAAATCAAAGCAACAAAGATAGACCTAGACTGATAAATTCTTACTGAGTCCATGTAAAAGAATCATGACAGATTATTCTCCGACTCCCTCATCTTTCCTTTGAAAAAATAATTTACAGGGTGATATGGGCTCCCTCGGCTTGCGGCTAAAGGCTCAGGGAATGACGGCAGCTGTCTGAAAGGCCTGATGTGGAGGGAGGTTCCAGCCCCGGACACCAGACACCAGACATCAGCTGTCCATCCCTCAAGACCCCAAATCCTCAAAAGCAACACATTCAAAGCAAAGTCTATCAAAAGCAAACTCCGCCAAAGGCAACCTCAGTGTTTTCCTTCTGTGAAATCTAAGTCTGTGTTGAGCTGGATTCCGCCTGGCAGTCCTCACACATCTAGGCTGGGGGAAGGATTTGTTTGGGAAGTAGTTTTTACCCATCAAAATCACCAGCATGAGATCCATTCGGGATGCAAGCAAAGGTGGAGATCGAAGGTGGTCTTCTGATCATGGGCCCCACCCAACGCTCGCTGTGACCCATGCTCCCCTGTGTTGGACAATGCCCTTGGCCCAGCAGAATTTGGGCCCCGCACTGAAGCCCACAAAGGTGGCAGCATCAGCATCACACCCATTTAACAGGTACACAAACTGAGCCTAACAAACACAGGTCTTTAGCCCAAGGCCATACAGTTGGTCAGTGGCAGGACTGGGTCAGACCCCGGTGGTCCAGGGCCATCTACACTGCAGGCCTCCAAACTCATCCACATCATCAAATCTCACCACAGCTTCTTGCTCACCCCGGCCACCCTGAGCCCAAACCAAATCCTGAACCTGCAAAGCCACTGCTCCATGGGGAAGGAGGCTGCCATGAGCCCGGCTGGGGGCCTGGGGCTGCACCATCTGCCTCCCCTGCTTCTGCCCCTGCCTCTGCCATGCAGTGGACCCTATCTTTCTCACTCCATTTCACGAAGCCCTAATTTCTCCATTTAAAATACATAGGGGTTGAGGTTGGGGATTTAGCTCAGTGGCATAAGCCCTGCCTTGCAGGTGTATGGTTGTGAGTTCGATCCCCGGTACCAAAAAAAAGACCAAAAAAAAAAAAAAAAATTTTTAAAATACAGGCATAATATTTTTCAGGATTTCTATGATTAAATAGATGACGCACAGGCTCTGCTGTAACTAGTGTTTTGTAAATGTTACTCTCTGCCCATAAAAAGGCAGGATTTATTTTTTCAGTGCTTGGCATGGAAGCCTGATTTGTGAGCAGGCTGGGCCACAGGGACCCCTGAGCCATTGCTGGGACTCGAAGGCAGGCTCCTAGAGGCTTGTGAGAGAGTCAAGCGCCTTCCAAGAGGCAGCAAACCAGCCACACTGCCTCCTCCACAAACGCTTCCTGAGTGGCTGCCAGGCGTCAGAATGCCGGGCCACGAAGGTCCACTCTGTGTGCTCCAAGGAACGAGACTGCAGCTGGCACGGGGCACTGAGTGGCACAGCCCCAGGCAGTGCCAGGGGCCCCATCTCATGCGGAGGGAAGTGAGCCTCCCTCCGAATGGCCCAGGCCCTTGACCAAGGTCCCACTGCGACACTGCCCACCCTCAGGCGGGTGGCCCCTGTCCTGACATGTGTCACACCCAGTTCTCTCCCTTGTCCGAGGTGTCTAAGGAGGAAACAGAAGAGAGGAGCAGCTCTGGTTCTGGTAACTTTCCACACAAGCTAACGGGTCTCAGGCCCCAACCCAGCCCCTGCACCTCGAAAGGAAAGGGCATCTTCCTGCCTGGCGCCCACCTGAACTGTCTGCAGTCTTCAGCTGAACCCCTCCAGAACAGATCCCCGGCAAGGCAGCACCCCTCCACAGCAAGCCCCACAGCATCAGCCGGAGGTGAGTTCAAATCCCAGCTCTGTCGTTTTGGAGCTTAAGGAGTCACTGGCCCTCTCCGGGACTCAGCAAAGAGAGAAGCCCCATGGGGACAGGTGGTGACACGCTGGCTAAGACTGACAATTGACAGGCAGCTCCCTGGGGTGAGGCATGACCTGGAGTTCATCCTGCCTGGCCTCAGAGGGCTCTTCCCACCACAACATGGTACCTGTGCACGTGTGCAGTCTGGTTTCTGCAGCAAGGTGCACACACATTTCTAAATTAATATCTGGTTACAGTGGGCTGCTCGGAGAGCCACCTTTTGTGGTTAGGACGTTGCCAGTGTCCGAGGGGAACCTGTTGGGGAGCGCCCATCAGGTGGAAAGTGGGGCTCGGTCTGAGACTCCACACAGTGCTCTCTAGACCTGCACTTAGCAGGCACCGAGGAGCACTGACCTGGAGAGTACTGTGCATCCATAAACGAGTGCTGTCCTAAGCATATGCCTGACACACAGTCTCGGCACAAATGCTGTCAGGCCTGGTGTCCTCTGCACAGGCAGACTGCCACCTGGTGCAGACAGAAGCCGGCCACCGCAACATCGCCGCAGCATGGGGCTTATGCTGGCCTGAACTTTCTCTGCAAAGATGGTTCTGGACCAAGCCCCAAGAGGAGGCACTGTACTGGGCCCAAACGGACAGTGCTGAGCTGATTTTACACTTGTTGACCAGTAAACACTTGTTCTAGTGAAGAGCGTGACCCGTAATTTGCTTTCACAGGTAACTGGAAAAACCCACCCCAAGACGCTACTCCCAGCCAGTGGGTATTGACTGGTCAGCCTGCAGCACAGCCCAGCCTGTGGGAAGCTTGCCTTTAAAGGAAGGAGGCTTCCCACTGAAGACCCTGACCGGCGTCTCAGTGGAGAGGGAGTTTAGTGTGGTCGGGAAGAGGCCAGATCCTGAGAAGGTCATTGGTTGGAACCCAGTGTGAGGTACCAAACTCCTGTGGGCCTCTGTTCTGTGAAGTGGCAGTGTTACTTGCCACTCCAAGGGGCAGAAGGCTCATAGGAGCAAAAAGAGAGGAGCCGCCTGGGTGGAAGGAGCCCTCAGGAACCCAGCCACCGTCATGCTGGAGGCGGCTGAGAACTGCTTTGCAAAAAGCTCTCAGCTCAGCTATTACCATACATTTACCGTTTGCTTTTATTGACCATTTTATTTCAATCAACAAATGTATACTGGATGCCCAGGGCCAGGACCACAGAGTTAAAGAGAACTACACAGTATCCCACAGTCTCAGCCCTCTGGGGGCTGTCAGTGTAATACAGGAGTCAGACAATCACCAGTGTGAGGGAGAATTCTGGAAAGCCCTCCTGGAGGAGGTGGTATCTGAAATAGGGTTTAAAAATCACACAGGAGTGGACCAGGTAACTGGCTCTCACATAAGCATGTATTTATTCCCCAAGGTCAGGAACCATGACTTTCTCATATAAATCTCCACAAAATAGGTGTCCAAATATTTAGTGCTTCTGGACAGGAAGAAAAAAAAAGCAGAAATTATACTGAACAAGGAGAAACAGAAAAGCACACAGAGTGGGGGGTTGGAAAGGGCAAAAGGCCCCATTTCTGAGGCAGGAAATGGCAGTCTGCCTGTTTCTGGCTTGCTGGAATAAACCAAAGTGGGTCTTTAAAGCCCCCTCACTCGTGACACCCCAGCTGTGTCTATCCCCAACCTCGCTGCAACTCACCAGAGCCAATCCATGGACACTCAGGCTCCCTCAGAAAGAAGTCAGGAGCCATGGGCAGCACAAGTCAGAGTGTGGGCTCACCCGAGGGTCACCCCAAAGAGTCTCCAAGATGCCCAAAGGAGGGGAGAAGGCAGTGGGGAGAGGTCCCCCTAGGCTAATGAGGGCGAGAACCCGAGGGCCCAACACAATCCGGCACTCAGGAAAGGGTGCCCCAGTACACAGGCTGTGGTCAAAATACGCAGGGCAGGGTTAAAGTACAAGATGAAGGCGGGCGGAGAGTACCAAGGCTGCACCTGGGCCTCTTACCCCCACACCCCTGCCGGCGTCTTGATCTGTACCCGGGTCCCTCAGCCACGCCTGCTCCAATGACTAAGTCACTATTAATGAAAGCAAGGCCTCTCAGGATGCCTGGTGCCAGCACCAGTCCTAAGTGCCCACGGCCTCTTGGCTTTTCCCACCAACTCCTCCGGATGGCAGTAAACAGACAAACCACCCAGGCCTCAGCACATGTGGCTGAGAGGCGAGCACGTGCCAGGAGCAACACAGAAGAAGGCCACCCTCACTGCGGCTGGCAGCCCGAGTCCATCTGCCCTCCACAATGAGCTGATCACCCTGCCCCGAGTTCTTCGGAAGCCTGTGCTTGCCAGGCACTTCGGAATGGGCTCTGTGCACAGCCCCCAGCCCCTCTGTAAAACCACATGGGCCGCTCACCAGGCGTGCTGGTAGCTTCCGGGAGGCAGGGACTGGAGTCCCTGCCCTCGCTCTGGGCACCAGACCTCCAGCAGGCTGGCAGAATGCGCCATCTGCACGTTGGTTTCTCATCTGCCAGCTGCAGAGGACTGCGGAAACAGAGAACTTTTGTCTGGATTTAAAGCGGCATTGGCCAGTTTTTAACTCCCAGAAATCCGTCCACAGTTGAGGAAACAAAAGCCTTGGGGAGGTGCAGAACCTTAGATTCTTCACAGTGCTAAAGGGCAGGGACACGTGCACCTCCCAGCAGGTGGGGAGAAGCTGCATTTCAAAAGGAAGCACCTTCCAGGGCTGGTGAGTCACACCTGGTCCGGAGTTGGGGCTTTTTTAAATGAAGAAGCACTGCCAGGACAGTTGTCCAGGGAGCAGTCTACAAACCGAGAGGTGGCCATAGACAGGGCCCAGGGAGCCAGGGTGGGAAGGGGGCAGAGGGCAGACCAGGCAGCAATGTGGCAGGTGTGGCTGAGCACAGGTACTTCAGGGGCAAAGGGATAGAGAGCAGACGGGAGACAGGCACCGAGGACCACACACCCCAGAGGAGGTGCTCTGCCAGGGCCCCTTGTCACATAGCAGTGGTTCAGTTAACTCCAGGACTCCGAGCAGAGGCAGCCTGAGCTGACCAGACCACCAGTCTCCGGTGTTGTCTGGCTTCTCAAGACCCCGCTGGCCATGGGCAGTCCTGGGGGATCCCAGTGCTGTGCTGTGCTGTGCTGGGGAGTCACAAGCTCTGTGAGGTCTGTTCCAGGCCACTCAGCCCCGGGGCTACGCGTGCACTGTGACATGCCGCAGTGGGACAGACTCTGCAACGCCAGGCCATTGCCTTCTTACTGTCATTGTCACCATTGTGTGCATTTTGGGCAGTTTTTCCTGAAAGCCGCGCTGCTAACTCCTCAGCGCAGCTTGTGGTTGATCTGCACTTTCCCACAAGAGGTGAGCCTCAGGTCTCTCCACAGAAGGCTGGAGACGCAAGATTCAAAGGCCTCGGAATCGCTGTCTCTGTTAAGACAGCTGTGATCATGGAATTCTCCTATTCATCCTAAATAAAGTCGTACACGGCCCCCGAGTCACAGGCCTGAAGTCACCGCTAGCCAGACACCAGCGGCAGCTGTCATCGGTGGAACGGAAGCCATCACATGTTTGGAGCTACAAAGTTGGGAAGACTGGCCTTCACAAGAGGAACAGAATAAAAGGCCCGCAAAGAGGCCCAGCGGAGCTGTGTGTGCCTCATGGCGAAATGAGGTGACAGTGAAATGGGGGTGATGCTTTCAACCTAGCAGTGTTGCCGAGATTCACTAAAATATCATCTCCTCTCTACCGAGGCCTCTTATTTGTCAGTGCTGGGGATGGAGCCCAGGGCCTCATGCACGCTAAGCAAGCACTCACAACTGAGCTCCCTCCCGGCCCATCCTTCATTCTTCACAGGCCCCGTGCAGGGAAGGACAGACCACGAGAGGTCAAGTTGGAATGGGTGAAGTAAAGGCTGAAGAGCCTGAAACTCGCTTGCACAGAAGACCCACACACCACCTCTGACTGCAGAAGTGCTGTGACCCCTAAGGAGCCCTTGGGCCTGGAACTGGGGTAGGTGCTCACCCAGACTGGTCTCCCCATCTGCTGTGACACCAAGGCCTGATCTGCCCTGACCTTCTGCACATGTGGCCTCACTACCCCCCACCACAGCCAAGGCAAGCAGGGCTGAGCCGAGCCTGCTGCACAGAGAGGAACCAAGGCCAGAGGGTCCTCAGGGAGCCAGTGAGTGGGCCCAGCCTCTGTCCACCGCTATCTCAGCTGTGCCCTCTAAGTCGTGATCCCAGGATTATAACGTGTGCTTAGGGGAAAAAACGCTGCCCTCGGCCTGGAGTAGTAGGCTCCGAGATTCCTGAGAGTGACTGCGGTAAGGCCCTCACCCTAGTGGAAAGTGGCTGCATCTTGTTGCCTGCTGGTCTCCGGCTTCTCAGTCTCTGTACCTTGCCCTGGGCATGTGTTAGCAACGCAGATTCCAGGTCACTGTCACCCCTGCAACCCACAGGCACACTCATGTCGAATGAAACGAGGCCTGAAAGATCTGGAAATACCTGAGTAAGGGGTCAGGTGGGACCATGGGGTAAGGCCGTGACTGCTGAGCCACTTCGGCCCCACCCGTCTCTTCATGGATGTCACCAGCTGGGCCCTGGCACCTGCCACATGGTGGGCACACAGGCAAGGTTTATAGAAGTAACTTAATGAGTCGGTGTGTGTATGAGTATGTGTGTGCGTGTGCGTGTGCAAGGCCTCCTGTCTTGTGCAGAACCTGCCACATTTGCATGGGGACACAGCACAGAGCCTGGCACACAGCAG
This sequence comes from Cavia porcellus, assembly GCF_034190915.1. Classification (NCBI taxonomy): domain Eukaryota; kingdom Metazoa; phylum Chordata; class Mammalia; order Rodentia; family Caviidae; genus Cavia; species Cavia porcellus. The sequence continues at coordinate 164,039,681 of NW_026947484.1, forward strand.
CTGCTGCATAAATGGGAGTGTCCCCGTGGACAGGCCATGGGGCAGCTGCCCAGCTCCAAGTAGTGGACAACCCAGCTCCCTCGGGGCTTGAAGCAGGTGTCACCCGGATGAGGAAAAACAGATACATCTTGGATGATGCAGAGGCTCCAGAGCACGCTTCTTGAGGCCTAGAAAACCGACTCCCGCGGATTCCGGGGAAATGACCAGGTGTCCCGGAGAGGCAGCTGACGGGTCCGGGTGTTGGCATGTCAGCTATGTGTGGCCGAACAGTGAGCAGCAAAGCACTTCTTCTATCTGCGCCTGCCTCTCATCCACTGTGATGCCAGGATAAGAGGCCCCGGAGGACAAGGCACAGGCAGCAGGCAGCACAGTAAACAGGTGTGCCCGTCCCCCGTCCCCCCCCCCCCCCCGCTTTCCTGCGCCTCTGCCATACCCACGATTCACCACTCAGCTCCATCCATGGACCTCACAACCAGAGCCTCGGCCTGGGCTCTTTTCCTCCTGGCCCGTCTGGTAGCTGGGTGTTATCTTGATTTTAAGTTTTTATTTCATTTCCCAGGTGACACTCAAGATCCAGGGGCAGGGACTATGTCTCCCATTTCTTTGAGTCTCTCCTAAGATCCAGGAATGGCCTTCATGTGGGACCAGGGCTCAGTGCTTCTGGGTTGACCGACCTGTCTTAAACACAGGTGACAGAAGGACAGAATTTCAGACAGGCTCCCTGTCACTTTAATAAAATAGCTGCATTTCTCCAGCATGCAGGAAGCAAAAGTCAGCTTTTGGGTGCTATGGTCCTAGTTATTTTGCATCCACTTAACACTCATGCAGCGGCTTTTCTAGGTCACACAGTTGTCTCCTTTCTGCTTGTTTCTGTTACTGTGGATCCTAAGAAAGAAATTCCTGGAGCAGGTGCTAAGTACCATCACTGTGTGTCCTCGACCATGAGGGAAACACTCTCCACCACGAGGCCTAAAGGATGACCCTGGAATCCATCATCCCCAGGCGCACAGGGCCGGAAGTGCTGGGTCATGGCAGTCTTCCTTTCCCCCAGAAGTCCTTGGGTGCTCCCCACCAAGATGCACCCCCCCATACTTCTTTTATCTGCCTGGAATGCTAAGAAGGATATCTAATAAATTAGTACGAATTTGTTATTGAATGTAAAATACCAACTCGAGGAACACTGTTCACAAGAAAAGCCTCGCTTTAGGGCAGCTCAGCTCTGGCCATAAAACACTCTCCAGGCTGATTTTTGGCATAAAATGTCAAGGACAAAATAAATTTTTTGCTGATTAAAAGAAAAGCCTTTCGGTGGCAGCTATTAAATTTTGCAGCTGAAGAAAGAGGCCATTCATCTGCACGGTGTTTCCCACTAAGGCCTAAGCCCCTGTTAGTTTTAGAAAAATAAAAAGTGATTTTTTTCTCAATGTGTCAATAGAATGCAGTCCTTCCCAAAACAATGTTAAATAAAAACAAGGCATTTTAAAAGATGCTGGAAGGGAATCAACCTCTCCTTGTGACCCTGGGCGTGGAACTGTCACTTCAAAGGTGTCACAGAATGTTTCTGTCCCTTAATTTTCCCACTAGATATTCTGGTCTTTCCTAAGAGGTGTCGGTTTCTTATCCAGGATCTACACACGCATCGTCCTGGTTGAAGGCTACCTGCTTTATTGCCTTGGCAAACCCATCTTTCTGACGGAAAAACGGCTGGAGATCCTCACCAAACCGTCCCCAGCCCACTTCCAACGGGATCCAGGTGCAGCCCCGGGACACCCCGGGCACGCTGGCTGTGCCCAGACCGTTCCCCACCACCAGCCTCATGCCTGCAACGTGTGTGGGCAGCCCTGGCCCGCTCCATATTTACACAAACTCTCTAACGGTCTCTGGCACTGCTAGCAGCTCCGAGGGAGGCACACTACATAGAGTGTTCCACCAGAAAATCTTTAAACAAAAGGAATTAAAGAAAATCCCTGCTTAATAGTCAGTTTTACCAAGCTCCTGAATTCTCAAGAGCATGTGAAATATTAACTTTCCCCAAATGGGAGCACAGAGCCTGCCTTGTTTTGGTTCATATTTGTGAGTCACAAACACCCCAGAAAGAGGCAGGCCGCGTGCTTAACGACCCACCAGGTCTCTGACAACAGAGGCCACAGGAGCGCAGCCCTGCACCCATGGGGACCCAAGTTCAGATTCTGCTCTGCACCCCCCAGGGACAGCAGTGGTAGCTACCTGAGCACTGCTATCTGTGTAGCATGAGAAAAGCAGCCTGTGTGTGGTGTGGCAGTGCTGCCAGCCTTCTGCTGCCCTGGCCCTCAGAGGTACCCTTCTTTAGCAGAAAGGAAACAACGGTGAGTCCCTAAAGCAAACTGCTGCAGTGTCCTCTGGGCTCACAGCAGCCTCTGTTCACCAGAACCCAGGGCTCAAGGAGAGATTAACGGGGGCAGCCACAAGGGGGCACTAGACTGGAGCAAGAGGTCAGGTGTCTTTGGCTTTGGGATCACAGCCCTCTCCCTGGGCTCCTCCTCTAGCCCCAGGGTTTCCTCACCAGCTGGTCAGCCCCAGAGAGCTCCCTCATCATCTCGAGGTCAATGTGTTGCTTGCCCCTCTGGCTGAGCCAGCAGGGACCCTGCTGTTACATCACCATGGGGGTCCACACGAGGACCGTGGCGTTCAGCAGGAGCACCCCACTTCCTCTGCCACTTCCTAGTGGTTTGCAGCTCTGTCTCTGTCTGCGTGTCCCCTTCCCTAGACAGTTGGGCCTGATGCACTACATCCACCATCCGGCAGGGTGAAACAGTGGCTGGGTAGGAAGCAGGCTGGAAGGTTTAAACAATCCGACGTCAATCAATTTCCATAACACAGCAAGTGTTGGAACCAGGTTAGAGCTAAGGCACACAGCATGATTAGGTAAAATGATGGCAAGTTAATATGTTTAGTAGGTATTTATTCCTATCTACAGAAGTCATTAAGTGAAAACAATTATAGTACTATCGTATATCACAGAAAAACATCAGGAAAGTACACAGTAAGATAAAAGGCGGTTTTCCTTGGCTATAGGATTACAGCCATTTCCCTTCCTGTTTGTTTAGCCATATTTTCCAGTTTACCTGCAGCGCATTCAATAACCCCTGACTGAACCAACACCCACCCAGCACTGGCCAGTGCTAGGGCCCGGGTCCAGGAGAGTAAGTCCACCTCGGGGGGCCCACGTAGGAAGACTTCATTATGAAGAGTAATAGTAGTAATGATAATAATAATAAACCACTGTCTCTGCCAGAGCCGAGCTGGCCCAGGAAGCAGAGCTTTCAAGGCAGGCGGTTCAGGATGGACCACGAGCTGGAAAAGGAGAGCATGTGGCCACGGCCTCCCCAGCTCACTTCTACCTCAGAACCCAGCGTCAGCGCCTTGGAGAACAAACAGCAGGCGTGTTTACACTAAATACCACGCTTCCTGGGCCCAGTGTTTGCAGAGCGCCAGGCTCTTCCATGCCGCCTGGCAGGTATGTGTGCCCTGTTCCTGTCACCACACGTTCGGTGGCTCCTCGGGCCCTACCCCTCCTCTCATCCTCATCACCACGAGAGGCACCCTCTGAGCACAGTGCAAGGGGGAGGAGGCAGACCCTGTGGTCATTGCCACTGGTGGGCATCGGGCCTGCCACCAGGAGGGACTCAAGGTCAGGGATGGAGAGGGTAGGCGGGCACCCTGCAGTGTAGGGCAGGGAAGGGCACCGAAGTGCGTCTGGTTCCCAGAAGGACAATGTTGGCCCAGAAGATGTCTACTAGTGTCGTCTTAGGGGACCTTACACTATTTTGGACCAGGGGCTACTTGCCCCTGGGAAGGACGGGCCAAGCACCCACAATGGTCAGCCCCCTGGACTCAGGGTGCAGCCGGTGCGAGAGTAGGCTCCCCCTCAGCTGCAGCCCTGCCAATCACTGTGACCATAGAAGCATCAGCCAGGCTGGAGCTCAGGGGTACTGTGCATGCGAGCCCAGGCTCAACCCCCTTAGGAAGGCACGAGAGGCCATGCTCCAACCCCAATGTGAAGGCCACGGGCAGGGAGGTGCGGCCAGTGCCTGGAGCTCCAAGGCCTTGGGTCCCTCAAGGTGGGGGGCAGGACGACAAGACGGTTCTGGCCTTTCTACACCTACCCCTCCTGGGGTGCTCACACCGCCCCCTGCAGGCCAGGAACTGCTGCACCCCGCCCCGCCCTGAAGCTGTGTGAGGAGACCATGACCCCCCCTTCCTGTCCCTGTCAGCTTCAGCCGTGCCAACTGCTCTTCAACTAGGCCTTGCCCAGCCTGGAGCCTGTGGCTGCTTTCTGCCCTGGCGTGGAGGGGCTGCATGAAAACTGTCACCTGAGAGGTGGCCGAGGCCGTGGTGCAGGGCTTCAGCGATGGATGGTCCCCAGATCCCACTTGACCCTGAATCTGGCACCGTTCGTCCTAACAGTGCCTTAGCCAGGCCACAGATAGCACGGCGGAGAGATGGCAGTGCCCAGAGTGGGGACACCATTGGGCACCCAGTTTAGCCAAAACATTTTCTTAAGGAGACTTCGCTGGTCACCTCTGACTCCATGCTTGGAGCAGGATTTGGATTCTGCTGAGCAGAGAAGCTGTGAGGGTCAGGCATGTGTGTGGCACCAGGTTGGGCCAGGGTAGAGGAACCATCTAGAAGACTCAGCAGGGCCAGAGTCTCAAGCGCCCTGCAGGGATGAGAGCTGTCTTCCCACCATGGCTCCTGGGTCCCGACCTAAGAGCCTGCTTGCCACCTTGAGACCCGGGATGCCAGTGTGAACGCAGAACGACCCCACCCTCCTGCCCATACCCAGTGCGGCTGGCCGTCTGTCCTCTTCCCACTGCCTCCTGGTATGGCCCTGTTCTAAAGTCACCCTGGCCTGAAGCACCAGGTGGACGTGGGGTTTGTCACAGCTGGAAAGCCCTTGCCGCCCTTCCTATTTTTGAGACAGGGTCTCCCTCTGTAGTGTAGGCTGATCTTAATCTTGCTTATGAAGCTCAGGCTGGTCTTGAACCTGAGGCAATCTTCCTGCCTCAGCCTCTTGAGTGCTGGGATTACAGGGATGCGCCACCCTACCCAGCCACTCAGGTTTTATTTTTGTCTGCTTTTTTTCGAAATACCTTTGTTACAAGCGCTAATGCAGCTTCAGAAACATCACCGCTGCTCAAGTGCCCCTCACCCGCAGCCCCACAGGTCACAAAAGCAGGCCTGAGAGCAGGCCCAGCCTCAGGTCAGCCCAGCCAGGAAGCGGTCACGTGTCTACAGGGCCACAGTAAGGTTCCCATTGTGTGGGAGAAGCCATCAAACACTGCCAGCCCACGCACCACCTCGGCCTCACGATTGTCCTGCCCAGTTTCTGTGCTAACAGCAGGGCAGCAGGCTTGAAATGAGAGAGGTGGTGGCAGAACCGCTGGGTGCTGTGCACACGCTGGGGAAGGGGGGACAGGTTGAGGACTGGCCAGCCCGGCAGTGCAGGAGGTAGTGAGTAGCTGCTCAGCCAGCACACACTGACTGAATAATGAAAGGATCTTTGGAATCGTCACCAACAAGAGGAGCCACACTCCCCCTGCCATACACACCACGCCTCCCTCAGCCTCCTCCTCTCCGGAAAGTTATTTTTGCTTCTGCACTGGGTACACCAATTCCACTGCAATCTTGCTTGTTTTTAATTGGTAGTGTTGGGGATCCAACCCAGGGCCTTGTGCATGCCGGGCCACTAAGATACATCCCAGACTCACGCCAGATGCCTGAGTTAAAAACATTTAAGACTCTTTTTTCCCTTTAAAAAAAAACCCCACAGCAAATATAACAGAAAATCTTGTATAACTGGATGTGAAATTTGCATACATACATATGCACAATGTGATTTACATATATCTGCACCCCTGTGTGTTCCCTCTAGAAAGCGGAGACCCTGTCAGAGGGCACACACACTGTGCCTTTTATCGAGCAGAGAAAAATCCAGGAGCTCAATTTCCTTCACTCCACCAGAAGTAAGCCTACACTGCATTCCCAAAGGTGGAGATACTTATTTTGTACTTAGAAATATAAGTATCTTTTAAATAAAAGACAGAATGGAACCAAAAAAGAATAGAAGAAAATAATAAATATCAGAAAACACAATCCCTTGTCAAACTGTCAAACATCATTTTTCACAAAGATTAACATTTTGATTCTTACATCTCTGTAGAAATAGAAAAGACTCAGACTAGTCTAAACAGCTTTAATAAAGGAACAGAATTAGAGCTGTTACCCTCTCCAGCCCCACGACTTACAACAAAGTTACACCAATCATCACAAAACGGCATTGATACCAAGACTGACAAGCCACCAAGGTACCAATATAGAGTCCCAAAATAGATACCCACATAACAGACATTTGATTTCTGGCAAAGATGGAAAAACAGTTAAGTGGAGAAAGGATTGCACCTCAGTAAACGTATGGAACAACTGGACATCCACATGCAAAACCCCACATCTTACAGCACATCAAAAATTCCTTAAAACACCCAAAAGTCAACTCAGAATGGCTCACAGTGGGTTAGCTAAAGTTAGCTAAAGTGAAGGCTGCTGTGGCCCGAGTCGTTGCTGAGGGCCCTCTCTCTGGGACAAAATACATATTTTTTCCTCATCACACTAATGAAACAATGCGATGACCACGCATGGGTGACATATTCATTTTATTAGTAAGTATGTTTTCCAGGCATATCCAAGAAACACGAGTTTTTAAAGAGAGGGAAAAATAAAGAATAAACGGGCCAGGGAAGAGGTAGACGGGTCCGGCGGAGGACCCCAGGGGAGCTCGCCCCAGTCACGGGAAAGGCTTCCCTCACTTCCACATTAATTGTTCCATTACTCTAGTGAGACAAAGGCCCCCTGTCTTCTGGGCCTGCTGCGGATTCTCCCGCCTGCCTTTTAGTGGCCACAGCCCAGCTGCAAGGAACAGGGATAGAGGAGGCCAGGGTAGATGAGACACCCTTTCTTTCCTTCAAAGCCCCACAGCACCCGTCTTGCTCCCACAGCACCTGATTCCCTCTCCTCCCTGCAAGGCAGCCGCAGCCACAACTAACACAGGGCTTCTGCACTTCTTTGCCTTTGTGCCCTTTCCTTTCCTTCATAGACTCTGCTTCCCTGCTGGCTAACTCCTACTCATCCTTCAAGACCCAACTAAACAGGAACAGGTCTGTCTTTGTCTGATAGGGCTTTGTCAAGGCTGCATTTAGATGCATTTCCTCCTTAAATTAGAGTAATCCTTATCTTCACTGCTAGACTATGAACTGCTGAGATAGGCGGCAAGACCATGTCTTGGTCCTCTGTCACTCCCCACAACACCAACTTGTGTGGCTCAGATGGGGGCTCAGAAAAAATCTAGGCTGACACCTAGCCCGCAGGGGGAGCCCTCCCTGCCCTATCCCTGCCTCGTGCAGCCCAGGGCTCATCTTCATGCTTTATGGGCAAACTTCACATCAGTCAGCTCTGCCACGCCCCTTCCTGGGAACGGGAGGCTCAGTGATTTTCTGTCCTCGGGGACATCACCTGCTCCTAGCTGGTGTCAAACTGCCGGGAACCACGACCCTGTGAGGTGACTCCTGTCATACGGGGAGCCACACATGGTGAAAGATTCTATAAATCCAGCAAGACAGAGGCAACCCTGTCCTCCAGGAGCAGGATGGCATCAGGACTCGAACCCAGAGCCACTGCTCCAAGCTTCCCCGGCAAGAAACCAAGGCCACAGTTCAGAAGTGCTGGGGACGTGGGCTCAGTGTCACCTTCTCACTTTTGTCCCCTTGACAACCACAAGGCCTGTGATGTCCCTGTGCTGAACCGCAGGGTAGTGACAGTGTTATCCACCAGCATCACTCAGTTCCATCCGCACAACCCTGGAAGCAGGCAGCTGAGAAGGGAGGGACTCAGGGCACAGGAGGACGTCCCTCTGCCCCCGACATCAGCTTGAAAGGTCGTCCTGGGGGTCACAGGGACAGGTGGGAGACAGCATCACACCCCCCAAGCTGCCTGCTGGACATGGTAGCGGGGACCAGGCATGCTCACCTCAGTCACAGCAGCCCTGGGCTATTGGGAGGCAGTGGATGGATCAGGGGCATCACAGAGGCTCACGGTGGGGGCCTCAAAAGCTGCAGACTGGCCACAGGACTCTCAGCAGCGTTCCACCAAGCCAGGAGACTTGGACGCTGCCCCTGCTCCTGCTGGGGCTCGCCTCACCCTTCCTCGTCCCCAGCCACAGAGTCTTTCTCCCACACAGCATGAGTCACATGCAAGCAGGCTGGCCACCTGGTCTGCAGACCATCGCTGTTGCATGCACTGCAGCTGGGAAGTCTCCTGGCAGCAGCGCATGGCCACCCCACCATCCCTGCACCCTAGGAAGCGGCCAAGGAGCATCCCGTGTGATAATTTCCACATTCCCGGCATATTTATCCCATTTTTCCACAGTCTCATGTAGCCAACACCCACACTGATTGACTTTAAAAAAAAAAAAAAAAAAAAAGGAAAAGAAAGGAACCAGGAACAAAACCACCCAGCTGTGTGCAGCACTGGCCACGGGAAAGGGCATGCAGACAGCATGGCTCACTGGGAAAGGTGGCAGGGGTAGGGAGTCCCTGTGAGCTGGGGGCAGGGCCAGGAGCCTCTGCAGCCTAGAGTCAAGGTGAGGGCGCCACACAGTGGCCTGTAGATCTGCTTAGGGTGACTGGGAGGGGCGAAGGGGCTGGGGGCTTCCAGGGCCTGGGTCCCCCGGTGCCAGGCACGTTTGGGAGATGGGCACAGGGTTTTCCTTCCAGCATGCACAGGTGAGGTTGAATTTGCAAAACCCACACTCAGGAAGAGTGCAGAGCCGTTTTACAGGAACCTAATGAACACAGGCTACAAATAAGGGTGGTGGCCCACCAGAGTTTGCAAAAGAGGCAGGAGGAAGGGTCAGGGGAGGGGAGGGAAGGGCGGGGGTCCCCATGTGGAATGCAGGGGACACGGGGGAACCAGGTTCAGGGTCTGGGGACAGGCCCTGCCTGGACCTCCGTGGCTCAGTGCCAGCCCGACCTGTCTTCCCTTAGCCCAGGCTCACCTGCTGCTGGCCTGTGTACGGCACCCAGCCCAAAGAAGCAGCCAGCTCCTGCCTGGCACGGTATCCCTGAACTTCGGCCTGGTGGGGAAGCTAGGATCCCTTGTCAGGCAAGGGTCTGGCCCAGGCCCTGCTTAGGAGACACAGGGGCCAAGCCTGCCCTGGTGGGGAGCCCGTGGATGGGGGGGGGGTCACTGGGGTCCTGACAGCTCTCTGCGTCCCACACCCAATCATTTCTGCTACCAAAGACGACTGCTGAACAATCTGGGGAAGTCTCCGATTGGGGTCTCGCTGAACACACGCTCATCGAGACACACAAGTGATCGGAGCCGAAGGTCAGTGCTGGCTGTGGCTGGAGTGTGCAGATCCTTTAGTGCGCCTGTATTTTATCTATGCAACAATAAACTGTCCTTCACCAGAAGTACATCTCCATATCAGAAGGTATGGGGAGTCCCAGAGGTGAGCAGGAAGTGTGGAGGAATCAGCCTCTGGGATCCGATCCTGGCGGGGCCACATGCTCAGGGCAGGGCCATAGTGAATGCCTCTGTAGTGACAAAGCTGGGAACGGAAGACGTGGTCCCTGATGACTCCTGCTTCAGGAGCTCAGCAAACCCAGCCCTCAGTTACTGAGCAGTGACCAGCAGTGTGGCCCTCACACCAGGGAGCGGCCTGCTCCTAGGAGCTACCCATGCCAGATGCGGTAAAGGAAGGGGGGCCCCAAGGAACTGGGGAGGCGGAACATGGGCTACACACAGGAGCTGCAGAGGGAGACAGGGGACATCTGGGGAGCAGTTCGGTCAGGTCAAGAGCGCATGGCTGGTGCTGGTCCTGGCCTGCAGCAACCCGCCCTTCACACAGGAAGTCCCTCCAAGGAGAGAAGAGCACCCGAGTCCCAGGAGCCTCCAAGAGTCATCGGAATTCACCAACTTGGCCCACCGCAAGCACAGGAAAGGCCCTCAGCAAGCTGAGCCTGACCACATAGTGGACCACACTGGGCACTCCCGTGCTCCACCACCTCCACGGCGCGGCTCACCCTCAGGGATTGCATCCAGGCAAAACCTTCTTTTGTCATAGTAAAAGAGCACCTGCCACTTGCGCGTGTTGTCCCCACCGTGCATTCAGGACATGACACGGCAGGCTGCATTGCACCTTGAGAGTAACCTTCCGCGGCGGGGGATCGGCGGATGCTCTTCCAGGTCGAGAGGAGGAAACTGAGGCTCCAACGGCTCCACAAGGTACATAATGACCAGGGCCCTGCAGCCAAAGCCGTCCACCTCCCCCTCCAGGGACATGGCCATCGCCAAGGGCCCCGGTGACACACCACTGCCAACCCAGGATGTCCCAGCGCTGGGATCGCAGCTTGGCCTCCACACAGAAGAGACCTAGGGTATCGGGCACGCATTCGGGGAACCACTCATAACCGAGCACTCAGCACTCTGCTTCGTAAACAGGGCTTGCCTTTCTTCTCCCAAATTCAAGCTGGTAGACATCAGCCCAGGGCTCCCTCTGGCCTGTCTCTCCGGCTCCTCCGGGCTTCCCTAGCTCCTTTCAGGACTTCCCCAGCCTTGTCACTGCAGAGGCACTCACTACGGCCCTGCCCATGTGTCCAGAGCCCAGCAAGCTGGAGAAGTCCCTTATTCTGATTGAGGAGTTATGTGTCTTTTCCTTTGACCAAAATTTAAAGTTTTGTTTGTACCCAAGAGCGGGTTCTCTGCCTTGTGCATGTGATTGGTGGTGAGCAAAATAAGGAAAGTTACTTCAGAGCTCCCGGGGTGGGCACATAGGGGTAAGAGTGGGAGCCCTCAGAGACCTAGCCAGAAATCCTCTCTGCCCAGTCATCCCCTAGAGCATGTTCCGGCAGGACAGGGTTACCCCATGACAGTGACCATGCACACCCATGCACACAGCTCTGCAGTCCACGATGGCAAAGCTTAGTGCGCAGCCTGAACACACTTAGCCGGCGAATGGACGTGGAGACTGCTGTGTACACGGTGCAGTTTCTCTCCACCTTCCAGACCACTGGGTGTGCGCCATGTGCAGGGAAAGGGAGCGGATCCTGGGCCCGGAATGTTAAGGGAAGTAAGTCAGACGTAGAAAGTTAAGTATCACGTGGTTTCTCTTCTCTAAGAATCCAAAAACATAAGTCAAGAGTAAAATAAAAGGCAGGAGACATTTGGTGATGGGGAAGGAGACAGCAGGAGGAGGAGAGGTGGGGGAGGAAAAGGAATAGAAAAAGCCAAGCCACAACATAATGCACATACCGACTCCCCAGCATGAGTATAGCACTCTGGATTGCAAGCAGGCACCAATAGAGACTTTTTTAAAAACTAAAAAAAATGAAAACAATATTTCCTCTGAAAAACTTCCATGATGTGTGGTGCTTGCTGACCACATGCCAGGCTCGGGGTGGGGATGCAGCGGGCTGTGGGACTGAGCCAGTCCACAGATTCGCCCAGAAGCTTCTGAGCTCAGATCCTGGGGAGAGACTGGGAAAATCAGGAGCAAGAGAGACTCATGAGGGGACCATGCCATGCACTGGTCCTGCAGGCCACCTGTCGGCCTGACCTGACCACTGGTGCAGTATAGGGAAACCACGCAGCGTGGGAAACCAGGAGCCCAGGGGTAGCTCATGCGTGACTGGAGCCCTGCCCTGTGCTCTGCCCTGTGCTGCTCCTGGATGTGCCATCCCCACCAGGCGACTGGGAGAGGTTTGTGTCCTCTATGGGGAAAGGGGTAGGTCACAGAGTTGCAGACATCTGGCAGAGGGACAGGAAGGTCTCTCAGGGATGCCTTTGCTGTCCCCTCTGGGTGCGTGGTCCCTGAAACCCGCCTCTCATGGCTTCTGCCTTCTTTTCTCTCCCTTCTTCCTTTCCTGCCTTCCTCCTCTATTTATCCCATCTTGAGCTAGGGAACTTCCTGAGCGTGGCCAGAGTTCTCCCCTGGACCCCACCAAGTCCCCTGTCCAGCCTCTGGCTGGAGTTATGGTCACCCAGGAAGCCACACACTGCTCCCCAGTGTGGTCCCGAGGACGGTGCTGAGTGACAAGCCTCACACACTGGGCTTCCCTGAGTGAGGGACGTGTGTCCACTGTGTGCCCACTGTCCGAGGACTCTCAGTGATGCAAACTGGCTTCATCCATGACAGGTGGCAGTGCCTGTGATGGATATTTGGGTCCTCTCTCCACCGGACACTCACTGTTCTGGGGACACATTGTGAATGGGCTCTCAGAGTCTCCAGTCCCTGGAGCCCATGTTCTACGGAACACCTAGCACCATTCTGGGATTCAACAAACATGGGCTGAAAGTACCGATTAGGGCTGGGGATTTAGCTCAGCGGCATAAGCGCCTTGCCTTGCAAGTGTGTGGTCCTGAGTTCCATCCCCGGTACAAATTAAAAAAAAAATTTAAAAAAAGAAAGTACAGATTAAAGACTGACTTAACTTACATTTTAGGGTAAAAAGAAAGTGGGAGAACTGAGGAATAAGGAAGTGAATGAAAGACAGGAAGAGGAAGAGGAAAGGAGGAAGGAAGGAAGGAAGGAAGGAAGGAAGGAAGGAAGGAAGTCAAGCCGTGATTTCACAACCCCCCCAGGACCCAGCTCCTGTGACCCAGCAAGTGGGGAGTTCGATCCCCGAAACTCATTCCCTGCACATTACTCCTCCACTGCCCCAAACACAAACAAGGGTTCCCTGCAGCTAAGGCACCCACTGGCCTGGGACAGCATCGGGTACTGCACAGATGCTCCTGGGCGCTGCATAAAGCACAGTCACGCTTTCGAATGTGAATGCAATGCATTTTTAAGGCAGCACAGAAGTACAAATACTTGGGAGAGAGCGGGGGCCACTGTGCCACAGCAGTGCGGGAAGGGGATTTCCAACGGCTGAAGGAGCGGCAGGAAAATCCTATAGCACATCCTGTTAATAATAACAACTTGCTTTTATGACCTTGTAGGTTTCCAAAGCCTGCCCACACCTATTACTTCATTTGACACATTTAATAGCTCTCTAGAGTACCGATTATTAACCTCAAAGAGATTAAGGGATTTATCCAGCTCAACAGTTAATAATCAACAGACAGTCAGGACTTGAACTCTGGTCCCGCAGCACTGGGAGTACCCTGAGAGGCCAGGGGCTCTGGCGGGATGAGAACCCTCAGGCTGTCTCCTGAAGATGGTGTGGAGGCCCTGGCTCCTGCCTGCACAATGCCAGGACGTTAAGGAGGGCACTGCACATGCTGTCAAAGGGCACGCAGCTCAGGTGACAGAAGCCAGAGGCATGCATTGTCACATTTCCAGAAATGGAATCACAGTCCAGGCAGAGACCCGGCACCGATCATTGAAATACCCACCGGCTCATGAAGAGCTGGCAGTCGGGTCATAGCACGCAGCCGTTTACTAACACGCTGCATTCAACGGTGAGGTAGGCATGACTGAAGCTACTTAGCCACTGCCCAGCATCCAGGGACATGGATTTGGTGTCTCTGGGATTTGGCTCCTGGTGGTTAAAAGGAGAGGAAAAAGAAGTCGAGATGCCTCTGAGTTCGCTAGCAGCGCGGTCCCTGGCAGTGATTTCAAGTCAAGCTCTGATGCCCGTAGCTAGTGGAGACTTTTCTACTGTCAGACACCACTCATCAAAACCTCACCGGACTCTCCCTTCCTCAGCCTCAGACTCTAGCTGGGCAACAAGCTTGTCCTCTTCCTGAGTCTAACCCCTCCCTGCTAAGACCAACCTGCGTGGTTCACTCTCATAAGAGTATGAGCCTGTTCCCTGAGTTTCAAGTCCAGAGAGCAATGGACCTGAAAGCAAAATTCTATCTGGCTCCCTAACAAAGACAGTGGAGAAAAAGGAAGAGAATGTGTTTGTCTTTCTAAATCCAACAGTCCTGCATTCCCAGGACGGCAGCATGTTAAGAACTGAATATGCCATTCATCCCATCCACACATCGCCACTGGCCAACTGGCCGGCAGCTGGGTGGGTCCCTTGTCTAGAGAGACCATGAGATTTCCTCTAAACAGCTTAGAAACTTTTCCCAAACTCGGATCCAATCACACACCTCAGATGGAATCAAGCCGCTGGCCATCGCCAATGTAGCGTGTCTTCCAGGGCCTTCATGACGGACATTCAAGTTTGCGTAAATCATGGAAACTAAATGCTCTTCAGGTTTTCAGTGAAGAGTTTTTCTGAAATGGGGGCAAACTGGTGTCAAAAGGCTTCTTCCATGCTATCACTCTCGGCCAAATGAAGAAGCCACATCCTGATGGGATTGAAGCTCGCAGGGCACAGGAATTAACTGCATGCGTTGATTTGGGGAGGGTTTGGGAAGGGAGAGGGGGGAAGGAGAGGGAAGAAGGGAGGAGATGTGAGGTGTGATGAGCGAACGAATGAATGAATGCAGAGAACACATGGACTTGCTGTCACCACCAAATTGCCTCCTCTTATGAACCCTGAGGCTCTATTGATGGGCCCAGCTGTGTAGCGTCACCCAGAGATCATCACTGCTTTTGATGTCTCATTAATTGATGGAGACTGATGCTTCCTTGATTTCCCAGAAAGAGCAAGGCTGGTGAATCCAGCAAAGAGAAGCAGAGTGGGAGGAGGAGGAGGGGAAGAAAGAAGAAAAGCAGAAGGGAGAGTGGAGGAGAGAGGAGGAGGACCAGGGAGAGAAAAGAGGAGGAGAAAAAGGAGGAGGAGAGGAAGAAGAGGTAGGAGAATGAGGTACAAGAAGAGGAGAAGGAAGGAGATAGAGGAGGAAGAAGAGGAGATAGAAGAGGATCACCTTACTCAATAAAAGACAAAACAAAGAGAACCACAAAAGCAAAGCTTTTCATGCACATGTCGGGGCAGATCCACTAAGTATAAAGCAGCCTCTTTTCTTTACCCTGGCACAGAAGAGTATGTGCAAAGTATGTGTGAGTAATGTCCCCAAGGTCCAGCCCGATGCAGGCTCCTCCCTGGCCAGGTGCTCCTCCCCTGCACCAAGCCCAGCTGGCCTAGCCAGCATCTCTGACATCACCTTGGTGGCAGGAAGCGCCACTGAGGTCTGAGGTTTCACGCCTCACTGCCCACTTAACATGAAACCCCCAGCGTGCTATGCACAGAGGCCATTTACTGCCTGGTCCTGCAGTCAGCTGCCCCCAAGGAGGCATTCTCCCTGACACCCATGCTGTGTCCAGTCAGCACCACGAAGCAGTGTGGCCAGTGCGTGGTGGCTGACACCATGGCAACGCACTCATCCTCTAAATGGGCTATGATGCTCCAGGCATCCTTCCACCAGCCGGCCCTTGGCAGAGGTACCTGGTGAGCCCAGACATGATTCATGTGGCCCTGGGAAGCATCTGCACAAAGCTGTTCTCTGTGACCACAGCCACTGGTCTCCTGTGTGCCATGTTGTCACCCTTCCCCACTCAGCTTTCAGAGATCGCAGGACACATGTGTGGGACAGTCTGGGCCCCACTTGATCCTGCTGCCCATGAAAAGAAGGGTGGAAAAGGCTGGCGATGTGTCCAGGTTTGCAGGGCTCATGCGTGGTGGCCAGGCTGAGCCAACCCAGGCCTGCTGGTTCCAGCCCAGGATAGACTTCCACAAGCTCAGGGCTCACAGTAAGAAAAACACCCAGTTACACCTCCTACCTGGACCTCCTCCATCACCATCCAATCATCCAGCCTCCCCTCCTGGCCAGCAAAGCCCCTCTCTCCCTTGTGAACTGAAGTCTGGCATCATCGGCAGCCCATACACGGAGAAAAGTACTCCTTGCTCTATGACACCTAAGAAACAGAAGGCTCTCTGGGGTCTTATCTGTCTTTGCCTTTGACTCCCCTGGTGCCTTGTGCTCCCTGAAGGTGAGAAGTTTGCCTTTTTCATCTTTTTATCCCCAGAATCTATCATGGAATTTTATACCTAGCTCAGGTACAAAATAAATGCTAAACAAACAAATGAGTAGAATGTGTCATGAATTCACTTAACCCAGCAGGACACATTAGCAAATTAATAAGGAAAAGAAGGCATTAGTGAAGAGGACCAGGAAGCGGATATTTTCCTGTTTCCGTAATATTCCAACATCACCAAAGAGAAAGCGCTGGAGAAGTATGTGTGGCTTTTATTACTTGCTCGGTATGGACATTAAAAAGTAGACAAATGTTTACACTTTTAATGGGCTAGCTAGAGACCATATAATCTCCTGAATTCTTTCCCTAAAATAAAAATCCCACAAGTAGGTCATGACAGGAAGATTTATCTCAGTGGTCAGGTCCTCTTACAGCGGAGGTGACTATAAAAATGTCCTTTCCTGGATGTGGTGAGCCAGGGTGGCTTGGGCTGGTCTGGGGAAGCCGTCTACACAGCAACTGCCTGGATTCATAAACACAACCAGGCTTGCAATCATTTACTAGTGGCCTTCTCGGCTCTCCACGCTTTTGTAATGGGTTTAATCACACTTTTAACCCAGAAGAGAAAAGTAAGAATCTTCCCTACAGGGCGGTTTCATGCACAACTTATTAGGTCACACCAAGATGCAAACATTTTGAGTCAACAATAGAATGATATAGAAAGATGTAAGGAAAAGTCCAACTCCCAAAACACATTGTACATACATTGGGTTTGCAAACCTTTGGTCTTTGCCTAGGTCTCTCGGGACATAGAACTGTTCAAGGGACAGCGTCCAAGAGCAAGCAGCGCCCAGGAGCACCTGGGGACTAAGCAAGGATACCCCAAGCCAGGTCTGACCCTGCCCTTCTCTCGGGCACCCCCTCCTGGGCATTCTTGATAGGAAGCACATAAGTGAGGTACACACCAGACAGGGCTTCAAACCTTAGCCCCCACACTTCCTGAACACAGCAGTTCAGGGAGTCCCTGAGCACCCTTTTCAAGGCCCAGGGCAGCCAGCCTTCCAGGGGTCCAGGGTTCCCCACCACTTGGCCCCACATCCTTGTGCAGTCCCGTTCCACAATACCATGTTACCAGCTTGCCTGTGTGACCAAGCACACCCAGCAGAAGCATTAGGACAGGACTGTGGCATGGTGAGTTCAAGACCAACCTGAACTACATTAGCAGACCCTGCCTCTGTGGAAGGGGCACAGACAGCTTTCTGGACTCACTTCTAAAAATTAAATTAGGAAAAATACGATGTCCATGTTTGTCTCTGTCTCTCTGGGAAAGCCCATTCTGAGCTACCCAAGGGACATGTTCACATGACACCCTGGGCCATCAGTCCCCAAGTCAGCCCGGAAGCTGATATTCCAGCTCCGTTGGCCTGGAAGATGCCAGAATCACCAATGGCATGGCCACAACTCATGGCCACCAGACGAGCTGCTCGGTGTCCTCACCCGCAGGAACTTGCAGGAGACACTCACCGCTCCCGGTTCCCACCTGCTAGGGCTTAGGCCATTTGTTACCAAGCAATGAAGAGCTTGCACCAAACACCTACTGTGCAGAATGGCAGGCAGGATGGGAAACCTAGGTACCCATGCCAATAGGCAGCACAGGCCTGGCACCTATGGGGCACTCAAACGCAGCTATGAGAATCAAAATTACACTGTTAATAGTCCCTAAGGGCTTAGCCACTGTTTCGTTGATTACGTAGTACAAATAACAATGTTGATTTTAGTTTAATCATAATGCTTTTCTGTAGCACAGAAACTAACAGGGGCACCCATCTGCAGGACAGAGACTTTTCCGGTTTCCTGTAGCCGAGCATTCAGAGTAAGTACAGTTTTTAGGCAACTACTTATGAAGGAGTGAGAAAGGGAGAAGGAAGACAGTACGTGTGGCCGCCAAGCTGATCCATCACAGGGGAGAGCTGGCCTGGGCTCACCTGTGCTGGTTACAGCCCAGGATGTGCCCAGCTTTGCGTCACAGGGCGGCCCTGGAGCCCTGGGAAGTCATATCACCTCTTCCAACTTTATCTCACTCTGAGACACAGGAAAACAGTCCTCTTCTCAAGGTGTCACAAGGAGGTGTCTCAAAGAGGAAGTGAAATGGCCACTACATGTGGGCAGTCAGGCCTGCGTCTTTGGTTATATGGTATATAGTACCGTACCCATGTTATAGACCAGATCATTGAGGTCCAGCTCAAGGTGGAAGAAAAACTGCTCCCAACCAAAGTCTCCTGATATGGTGAAACCCAGGCCTGCAGGAAGTGGACCCCATTTACCCTGGTTGCAGTGGAGAAATAAACGCCGTGAATACTGCCCTGTGGATGAGGTTTGGTGACAACAGCAGGGAAATGCTTACTTCTGTGCAGAGGAAAGGGAAAGGAGTCCCTGGCAGGGGTACAGGGGACCTTTGGTAATGATGGCCATGCTCAGAACCTTGCCCTGGGAGGTGAATTCCTGAGTGGATACCATTGTTTAAACTAAGATAACTGAACACTTACAACTCTCTATGTTAATTAAAAAGAGAAAAGTAAATGGAAACAAAAACAATGACCTTCCTCAAACCCAAAGCCAAATGAGAGCACAGACTCAGGGTGGGGAACAAGCTCCTCGCTCACAGGTGCCCATGCCATCCCCACCCAGGGGAGACAGGTGTCTCAGTCTCCCTGATGTCCATCCAGCACTCAAGCTGATAGGAAATCCATTCCAGGGAGGAGGCTGCGCAGAACGGCCACAACTGTCACCACCTCTCTGGCAGACCCAGGCCAGGGCGGCAACTCAGGGACCCCAGCTCCCAGCTCCCATCCTGTCCTGCCCCCACCATCTCTGCAGGGGGCTGACTGTCCTGACCATGCCTGGATCTGAGCGGGGAATGAGTGGAGAAGGTTTTTAAGGTAAAAGTTTCTTTCGGAGAAAAAAGAACCATAAACTCAGGTTGGGGGACACTTCCTGTCTCTTGATCTAAGGGACAGTGGCATCCCAGTTACTGCCACCTGCTGAAGGGGCCGGTTCAGAGATGGCCAGTGCCGAGCCAGGCCGGGGCACTGGGCTGGCGACAGACTCTTGGTCAGCAGAGGCATAAATGACCACCACCACCTTGCCCAGGTCCCTGTGAGCAGGGCACAAAGCGCAGGTACAAAGCCATAACACTGCTCAGGCCCAAGCAGGACAGCCAGCATACTAGGTTCTGGGCGAGGACAGTCTCTGTGGAGAATGTGACACTAGGCATAATCACAGGCATCCAAGGCCACCTCTGGGTGCCAAAGAGAGCAGGGGAGCCCTGGAAGCCCATTAAGGACAGGCCACACCCTTCTCCCTCCTCATCCCCTGGCACTGGTGACTGTCAGCACAGCTGTCCCTATCCTACTGTCTAAGAGGACACAGAGGTCACTTCGCTGTGAGCAGGACGCATGTCTGTCCCCAGACCATCCCTTGGCCCCTGTGCTGCAGCTACCCATGGCTCAGGTATCTTCTCTGGCCTACTCAGTCAGTCAATCAACATACTGCCTCGGCTTTCTCAGAACACTCCAAGCCAGCCTTGGCGTGCTGTGCTTCCCACTCTGAGTCAACCCTGGACAGGTGCTGGTCCCCTTCCTCAGCCCACGAGCTGCAGGTAGAGGCTTGATGCATCTCTGTGGCAGCTGAATGACAAATGACTCAGTTTCCAAGGGGCCCAAGTTTCACCTGAGTGAAAATAAAGACTGCCGGTTGTGGATTACGCAGCGGCAGGTCTCGAGCTCTGTGACTCTGCTGAGTTACTCCACCTCTCCGGATCTCCGTTTTCTCTCTGCCAAAGTGAAGGACGAAGGCCTCCTCTCAGCGGGAGGGCTCCAGGGTGTGCCCTGGAGGGGGACCTCCCGTCCATCCGTGTGGCACAACAGAGGGGCTCTGTGGAAGGGGCACAGCATCCGGCTGCTTCCCGGGGCTGTGGGCACAGTGGGAGAAGAGTGAGGGCAGCACTGGTCTGTGCCGCCCCGGGGGTCTCCTGCCGCTCTGGGCCTCACCGCTGTGTTTGCCCAGCCGAGTGCTCCTGGCACGGGCAGCGGTGACTCACAGGCGGCTCTGGAAGCCTCCGGGGCAGGGGCTGGATGAGTTTCGGCGCCTGCACTTTGCCCTCCCGCCTCTCCCCTCTTGGGAGAGCTGGCTCAGGACAGCTGAGCACGTCGCCAACCGTCTCGCCCCGAGGGCTGCCCAGGCCGGGCACAGAGCCCTCCTGGGGCGACAGTGGGGAGCCCATGATGGTGGGAAGAGAAGGGCCCAGCAGGAGACAGCAGAGCCAGTACCAAAGCCAGGACTGCGGCTGGAGACAGAGTGGCAGAGGGCAGGGACCCCCTCACAGTCGTGGCCTTCTCAGGTCCAGGGATTTCTGTGGGAAGCGTCTCTGTCCTGGGAAAATGCTCTCTGCACCACAGCCTTGGGAAGCAGTCTTAAAAAACAGGATGGGACCCTAGGAACCCAGAAGGTCCAGACAGCAGCAGAAGGGTCCCCTGTCATCCAGGGGGACAGGAAAGCTCAGCCTAGATGCTCTGGCAGAGGCTGGAGTCAAACACACCAGGGCAAGTCTGAGATCCTGTTTGCTCTGGAAGGAAAAACTCAGGGCTGGAGGAGGCTTTGGGCCCAAACCCCGCTCTTCCACCCCGCTGTCCACGCCCTCAGCAAGTGCCATTGCTGGCAGAAAACTCACGGCCTGCCCTTTCCCTTTGGAAGCCCTGAGCCATGAAGCTGGGCTGAAGTTCACAACTGCCCATTTGCTCAGCTCTGCACAATGTGCACCCAACTTATAGGCACCTTTAAAATATCTGCAGACAGGAACGGTGGTTCACCTCTTCCAGTTTGGCCACGCCCAATTCACAAGGCAAAAAAACGCATCGATGTCACCCTCTGGACACAACTGATCTCACCACTAACTTCCACCAAGAAACTCGTTCCTCTTGAGACCGGACCCCACTGGAAATGCTCAGGACCAGCTTACAAAACTTCCATCAGTGCATGTTTGAGAAGGGGGATAATGACCCTATCTTAAAGCCCCAGTTTTGCTACTTCCTCTCCCCTGTATGCCCACCTGTCTCCCCATCCCAACGGCCCCTGCCCGGCTCCCCAGGACCCTCACCCCTCTGCGGGAACCCATGTGCCCAGCATAGTTGCCACACCACATGCTGTGTACTGATGGGGTTTGCAGCCAAATCCAACTTTCTCACAAGTACTGCTGCCAAGCCAAGCGTTCCCCATAGCATTCATTCTTTACAGCTGGGTGCTTGAACCAAAACACAGAATTCCACCATTTCCCTATCAACATCCTCTGCCGGAATCTGTCATGGCATTTGGGGCATCTGGTTTCAGAGGAAGTCATCCTCGGGTTTACAAATCTTGTGAGCACTGTGTCTTTTAATGATCTGAGATGCACAGATGGCTGGCTGGCTGCACAGGCAAGCAGATGGACAACGGACAGAGAGACAAACTGACAGACAGACAGACACAGAGGCAAGGAGAGAGACAGAGACCTTAATCATGCTGGTCTAATGCAGTCCCTGCTGTAAAGGTTGGACAGAACAGGACCAGAGCTCCAGGGAGTGCTGGGCCCCTCCTTCCAGATGACTGGGGCTCTCACAGTGCTGCTGGGCCTAAACCCCCGGACCCTCTGTGTGGCTTGACCTTTGCAACACAGCTCATCCTTCTGGTACCAGGAGACCCCACCATCCTGACACTGCCCTGCTGGTATAGCCCTGTGCTCCTACCCACCCTTTCCAGCTCTCTCACTTGGCAAGTAATGCTCCAGTCTCAGCTTGAAGCCTCCCTACTCCTGCTCACCTGCAGAATGAGGGGTTCCCAGAGCACCCACACAACCCTCCCCCATACTCCCTGACATCCCAGCAGCAGCTGCCTGCCTTCCATGGAGGATGCCTGCCATGGAGGATTCCTACCTTGAGGCAGTCACCACTCTCCTCCACGCCCAGCACCCTTCCCCACCCAGCCCCGGGCAGCCCTCCCTAACCCACTGACACGATCTGACCCTCCAGTTGGAACCATGTACTTCTGATATTTCCCAAGGGCAGGAACCACGCATCATTCATCTTTGTGTTGAATGAATACATACACATAAAATCCCCATATGCAAAATAACTCTGGTAGCGAGGAGGGCTGGCCATTTGCACCAACTGTGATTAACACAGGAGAACAATCCACTGTGACATAAGACCCTTCTCCACCGACTGGTCCCCTGAAGACCTTCAGGAGGATCCTGCCACACAGCTCTCAGTCATTCACAGACATGCTGGGCCTTGGGCCTCGAACCAACCTGACTGCCTTCCCAGCGTTGTGTACCCTAACATCTAATAGCCGATAGTGACGTTAGGAAGTCTGAATGCCAGCGTTGCAGCCAAACTTTCTTCAGTAAGTTCGCTGTATACTGAAGATTGCTCCCTGTGGAACGTGCTTCAGAGACGCTGAAACAAAGAAAAATTCCTCCAGAGGCGCATGTATTACCAGGCTACAGTGTAGTTAGAGATCGTCCTGGCCCAGCCCAGGGTACCTGTGCTGACCAGGAGGTGGGCAGGAGCCGACAGCGTCAGTGACCAGCACTTCTTAGCAGCTACCCTCTCTGTGTGTCTCTGCCTAGGCCTTACGAGTAAACATCTCTCCACGATCTCTCCTGCAAAGTCACACTGCACGGGATAGAACTTTCAGAAGAGTAGGAGAAGAAAATTAAGATAGAAAGGTTTCCTTCCTCTCTGCAAAGACCGAAAGAGCCCCTCATACCAAGTGCAAACCCATTCCAAGGCTTTGAAAGCAGGAAGTGGTTTGTAGCCCTGGGCTACAGGAGGGCAATGAATAAGAGCCTGGAGGGGTGGATGGACATGGACGTTGTCTGAGGGGTAAGCAGAACCCCAGATGTCCTGTCTCTTTAGTCAACTGCCTGGAAATCAAAACCAACTTGGCATCTTCAAGAGAACAGATACCTCAGATAGAGTTCAAATCAAGTCATTCATAACCTTACTGGATTCACATTCTCTTACAGGCAAAATATCGTTTTGAGAAATAGCGAAAAGCACACAAAGAGCAGCTCTGGACCCTCCCCTGGGACTAATTATGATTCCTGCCTAGGGTGTGCTTCAGTGCGTGACCTCCATGCAACTCTGCAGGAACATGTGGTGTGGTCCTCACTGCTACGTTGAACCAGGGTTTTCCCCAGGTGGGAATCTAATTACCCCATCTGCTCCTAAATTTATTATCCCAGCCTCAAGCTGGAAAAAGCCCCAGGAGGAGAAGGCTTTGGTCATTGGATGTTTCTAGATTTTGTTCTGCAGGAAAGGCTCTAATCTTCCCATGCTTATAAATTCCTTGGCATTGTTTAATCAGCCATGCTAACAGTCATGGCTAACACTGACTAATCTCTTTCCTTGAGACAGGTGCGTGACGTAAGCACTGTCACAGTGAACTTTGAGAAGAGCCCTCATGGTAACCACTATTATTACTCATCTCCCACACCTGAGAATGCAACGGAGCTATTACGGGGTTTCCTGTCAGCCTGCTGAGACAACCTCTCCTGATGGTTAGACCCCTCCATCGAAACACTGTGCACCACACCACCTTCACGAAGGGTGGCCCTCACCCTTCTTGGGTGGCCCTCACACAACTTAGTGGCTATCATCACCCTTTTCTACAAAAAAAAAAAAAAAAAAAAAAAAAAACCTACAGAATTTAATTTTGACTGTCTTCTCAACAAACAAGGAGAGCTGAGTTCCTCCATCTTGATCTCAAGCTGCTTTCTCCCCAACCCTTAAATAGGGTATTTCCTCAGGTTCAGTTTAAGAGAAGTACTAAAATGTTTGCTGTGGCCAAGAATTGGGAGAAATGATGATTAAATAATTCAACATCACCTCTTTGCCATAAGACTTCTTGGGGATTTTTTGTTGTGGTTGCTGATATGTTCTACATCCTAAGGAGCAGACCTGGATTAATATGTGAAATTGTACTATTCTATAAACTTATCTGACTAGAGGACCGTCTCTCAAGATTGAGGTCCCACAGAATATATTTCAGAGCCATGTTGGAAATGGTGGTGATGTCCACGCCTATAGGCTTGGCTCTCATCTTTGACCAAAGATATATGAGGCAATTTCCTGTCTCCCTAGCTGTCTAAAGCTTCCCGAAATTACACACAGCCTTTTACTTCCACCTTGTCTCACTCGGTCTCTCACAAATTCTGTCCCTCCAGTAAAACCACAATAGAAGACATAGCTGATAATGAAGAGGGTTTCTTGTTCAAGTCATTCTTTTTCTCAGTCTCTCTTTCCCTCATATTCATCCTCCATCTCCTCCCATATAATTATCAGATCAATTTCAGTACGAGGAAATATTCATCACCAAATACGAGCTTCCATTCACCAGACAGAGTTAAGTAACCCGGGCTGGGGACGGAGTTCAGCAGTAGAGCACTCTGCTCCCCGGTACTTGCCAAGTCCTAGACTCCATGCTTGCACTAGGAAAAGAAAGAAACAAAGTACTGTAATCTGTTTGCACTTTCTTTCTTATTACCAGGTGGGTGATATACATCACTCTACTGAAAGCTTCTAATCATGCTCAGCTATAAAACAACTCATTCTAAGGTCCTATGACTTCTATTATTCCCTCATCTCAAGGCTTATTCTCTTTTAATTTATCCTTTCAATTGAAGCTTTAATAGACAAAGTTGTCAAACTTGTAGGAGAAAGAAGTAATCCACTTATTCAACTAATTGGACGTTCAGAACCTAGAAGGAAACAGACTTCTGAGTGAGCGGCAGCCATGACGGCCTGTCTCCACCTCACGGAGTTTCCGGTCTTGTATAGCACGCAGATGAGGAACAGCAGCTACCACCGGAAGTGCTGCAGCAGTGCTTCCGCTTCCAGTGTGCTGGAGTGAAGGCTGTGTGCCTGTGTGTTCCTGAAAAGATCCTTTCGGCTTCCAGGGGTGAGTGGATGAGAAGTGGACAGAGAGCAGGGCCAGGTCAGTCATGCAGTCCCAACCACGCCAGTGGACACAGCGCCGCAAGTGACACTGGTTTGTTCCCAGTTGGTCCCCACTGCCAAGGAACCAAGATAGGAGAAAAAGAAAAGGTAAGGCTTGAGGCACTAGTGTGGCTTGGAAATTGAGCACCCCCAGTGCCCAGGGAGGCCCCTTCATCTCCGGGCTGCTGGTGGGAAAGGGTCACAGTGGCTTCCTGGAGCCTCTGAGGCCATGTCGTGTGCCCAAGGGTAGTGGCATGGTGGCTGCATGCTGGGCAGAAAAAGGAAGCAGACAAGGGAGGAAAAAGCAGCAAGAATTCGAATGACATGATGAGGGGTCGCCAGGACAGAGCTCGGGAAGCAGCGTCCACGCGGGACGCAGGTCCTGAGTGAGGAAACGTCGCCCCCGTCCCCAGAGAGCAACCTGGGGCTGCACATGTGGCCCTCCCCAGGGTGACTGGGTCCACACTTCCTCATTTCACTAAATGCATCAGACTTGGATGAACTTTGACAGCAGCTTAGTCTTCTTCATTTACGGTTTTCCCTGTAACTTTCTCAAACTTCCTCCAGAATACAGAAGCAGAGCAATCTTCCCCTTTCACTTGGAAGTTGGATTCTTAGAGTCTCCTGAGTTTCCATCAGAAATAGTACAGAAAAAAAAATACAGAGGTCACCTTAGCCTTCTATAAGAGCGGTTGTCTTGTGTGTTTAGGGACAGCATTTCTATGGCCCTACCTGCACCCTGACCCACCCCCACAGGTTCTTCCTGTCACCATCCCCCACAGGGCCAGTCTTTCCCACAGCGTTAAACAAAGCAAAGAATAAAAATCTGAGGTGATCATGCATGTTCCTTGTACCTCATGCCAGACTGCACATCAGGTCCTGGAGCAGTGTCCCCGAATCCCTTGCAGCACTGGGGCTGGAGAGGAGACTGAGACTCAGATTTAGTGCACTGCCCTGGCTGCACTCACAGCTGCAGAGCCACCATGTGAATCTATGATAAGCTGGCACAATAACTTTCTACCCAGATATGTTTTTTCCCTCAACTTTTGGGGCTTGGTGGCTGAATAGGAACAAAACTAAGGTCACTGTTCTTTCTACCACATCAGGCATCCAAAAGGAAAGGCCAGCTTCACTGGGAAATCAAAATCTTCACATCGGAAATAAGAGGTCAGCACTTAATCCCCACATGCTTCATTTTTCTAAGAAAATCTTTTCAAAAGTCAAAAATAAATAGTATTTTTATTGTATGAAAGAATCACTGCTTTCTAAGCCAAAACCAGTGCTTTCTTTTTTTTTCTTTTTTCTTTTTTCTGGCAAAACTAAGAACAATTACAGGCAAGACATGAGATTCTTACTGGATGAGATTTGCAGTCTTTCCCTTGTGTATTTTGGCTTTAGAGGGTGAGGTTGTGGCATGACCTCATTTCTATATAGTCAACTTAAAATACTGCCTTGAGACTGCAAGAGAGAGAGGTGGGGAGGGGAAGGCTGATATAAACACACATGGGCGCACACATACACTCAGTCTCTTTCATGGAAACACACAAGTGCCTTCTCTTTGATGGAAACAGTTTCCAGTTTGTCTCACAATGGCACTGAGTCAGCTGTTCACCAAGCCCCTTACCACCGGCAAGATACAGCATTTAGGAAAATGGCCCTTCTCCCCATATTATCTCTGTTCTTTAGGTAACTGGATGTAGACCTCTTGAGAGGGGAAGGAATTTTAGAAATCAGTTGATGATCTGCAAACGTGTGCAAGTGACACACAGAGTGGGAGGGAGTGAAAAATGAAATTCTTCTGCAGGAGCCATGCACATGTCCCAGGAAAATCAGCCACACATTTTTTTATGAACCAATGGTCCTGTACTCTTTAAGTGCGTGCCAAGCAGCATTCCTGGGTAACAGCTCCCGACTCTCCCCGAGGTGTGCACCACTTCACTCTGTCTTACTGGAAACACTCAAAAACAAGGTAAGGATTTTGAAATCCATAAAATTTATGGAATTCTAAGCACACCAAAGACAGAATGGACTAAGGACTCCTCTATTTAACTGGTTTTAATTTATACTCACTTTAACAGTTTAACCCAACCTTTAAAATTCAACCAAGACTTGAAAACATTAATAACTATAAACCATTTTTTAAAATAGTCTCAACCCACTTGTTTAAGGTCACAAGAAAAATGAATCCCAGAGTCCTGGGAACATTGGCATAACATTCAGCACTCACCTGATTATTTACCTCCCAGACCATCTGAAAGATCAGTGAACAAGGCAGCTGTGGACCCCCAGGAATTCCAGAAAGTATTAGCAGAAAAGTGGTCAACTTTTACGTGGAAGTCCAAGTAAATGAGTGCGCAAATAGAAAACAACATACTCTTCAGAACAGCCAGGCAAGCTCTCCCAGAAACTTAGGAGCACACAGTTTAAGTAACACGAATGAATTCCATTTTTCCACCACAGGCTAAGACCCAAGGGAAAACTCATTTTAAATATTTACTCTTTTAATTTAGCAGTGATTGTGCACATGGCATATCACATAGAATTAAAAAACAAAAGCCAAGAGGTATAAGTCTTGGCTACTGCTCTCCAGAATCTTAATTAGAGCTCACAAATGCAAATTGTTTTACTCTTTTAAGCATTTCCTGCAGAAGGAAGCCAGAGCTAGGCAAGGAGACGTAAGAGGCTGCAAGCACACCCCAGCCCCACCAGCATTCAAACAAGGTCCTGACAAGGCGTGAAGTCTCAGTGAGAAAGTGAGCCACACTGTGGGATTTTTCATTTTTAAGTTCAATAAAAACTAACACAGAATGCTGCCTTTCCAAGTAATGTCGTTAGCACCCAGCATAAAACAGCTCACATCGTGTCCCCTATTTTACAGATGGGGATACTGAGGCACAGAGAAGTTAAGCATCTTGCCCAGGGTTTCCTACTGATAAGTGAGAATTAGAACAGAATCCGTGGCTTCCAACTACTCTCACTGTCACCCCAACACCCACTGTCTAAGCATGTGGAACCCACAGGTCCAGGAGCTGCTGGTCTCCTTAATGGAATTACAGCCATCCGGGTCATAAGAGAAATGCTGTGCCTTGCTGTGCTCATAGATGATCTCTGAGGCATTCGCCCGGTTCTTTCCCTAGCATGTTAGCAAAAACTAGAACCTTTCCAGTGGAGAGCAAGAACAGAAGAGAGCAGAGCAGTGTCCAGAGGATGGAGTGGCTGGGGCCATTTGCTGGCCAAGGAAGCTTCAAGGACACACATTTATCATGCTCCAGAAATGTCAAGAAGGACCGAAGCACCCCAACGTGACACAGGAAGCAGCCCTGGGGCCGTCCTTGTCCTTCCAATTCACTGAGGGACCAGTGCATCCGTGTTGAGGGAAGCTCCAAGCACTGTAGTAACTGCTGGTCCAGAGGCGGAAGTACCCCGTTCTCTGCAGTGAGACCTTCACTCCACAGAGCCCGCTCCTGAGCAGGGTACAGGGAGCCAGGCAGCCTAGGAATGTTAGCCCAGGCCTGGGTCACAGCAGTGGCTGGCACCCATCATCGTGCGCCTCCAGAGAAAATTTCTCCAGTCTCTGAGTCAGGAGATACATCTGAGGTCACACCCCTGAGAACAAGTGAAACGGCCAATCAGAACCACTGAAATGGTTTTAAATTTAAGTCCAACAGTACTTCCTGTAACTCTGGCGACCTTCATTAAAACTAAGATTTGTGCATGAGTTCAGTATTGCTATTGGTTATTTTTTCTTGAAACTGTATTACTTGGGTAAATACATAAAAATATTCTCTGCTGTTTCAAGCATCCTTATAGATAAAGTAATGAATTATGCATAACGAGAGTTGTTCTTGAACCAATTCTGAGTTTTTAGTTACACTTTTTCCCTTTGCCTCCATCAGTGGAATTTGAGGAAAATGTGGGGGTTCAGTCTAAGTTGGACTTTGTCTATGAAAAGATGATTATTGGGAGTAATACCCTTGTTTGGTAAGGCTCCCGCCTCAGGGGATTCCTTCCATACAAGTTTTTATTTTTCTGTTTGTTTCCAAACGGTTTAGAGAAGTGAGTGGGGATACAACTCAGCAGGGAAAGAACCTCTGCTGAAAACAGACTTCAGCCATGGCTTATGATACTATTTGCGAAAAAAGCTCCACACAGCCCCGGCCAGGGCCACTCTCAGAGGCCAGCCCTGTCTCAAGGAGCAGAGGAATCGCAGAGGTGAAAGTCGCCATCCATTGCACGGCGCTGGCAGTCTGCAGCCCTCACGGCCTCCCCAGTTGCAAGAGAAGACAGGACAATGCTTCTCCACAGGCATCCAAAAAATATTACTGTCCCCAAAACTAAATCATAAGCGAACCCTGCTAATGCTGAGAATGTAAACAACCCCTCCACTCACCTCCAGCCTCTTGCTACCTTTCTCTAGGTTTGGGAACCAAAAGAGGTCATAAAGCACAACGTATTCTCATCATTATGGGATTTGAAGAAACTCAAGAGACCATGACTCACAAAGTCTAAGGTGATTACACTCTCCATTAGCACCACTAGTGGACAGAAAAAGTGAAAGGTCACTACTGGACCACCCAGGACCACTTGTATTTGATCCTGTAGCAAGATGGATGGTTCCCTACCCCTAGCTTATACTTCCTAAGCCTGTTCTGCCTGAAAGCCACGGATAAAATTGAACTTTCACCCACTGCTGGCCATGGGAAGGAAGGCTAAGAAAAGAGGGTGGCCTTGGACAGGCAGGGGAATTCAACTGTGTGGTGCGTACAACCTTAAGCCTTCTCTTTAGTGAATGCCACCACCAGGCAGGCTGCATTAGCTACTCATGTCACCTCTATGCCTATGGACATCATTGCCATATAAATCCCACCACCCCCGTGTGGCAGGTGGGAAACCAAAAGCAAAAAGAGGCCACAGAGCCCCTTACCTGCCAACGGGGGGGGGAGGGGGGGGACCTGGGTCTCGGGGCGAGATCTGTGTGGCCCTGACACTCAGCTTTTCTCCCCTCTGCCTCGATGCTGCTTGTTTTTAAGAGACAGTTCTCATCGTGGATAATTCTCAGGAGAATCATCAAAAGATGATTTATACAGAATGCACAAAGTATGCAAATTTATCAGGGGAGGGTGATATCTAGCTGTTTACCATGGGACCTACTAGAGACCACCCTGGTATATAATATAAAACATATTTACCATGAGTTTCTCTGCAGATGTGATGTTGATGGTTTCTGTTGAAACCAGGCAGTTGGTTTGTTTCTAGTTCTCCACCAAGGCTAATGCAGGGTGCTTTGCAAAGCCACAGCTCAGGTTAGATCTTTCATGTTGGCAAACCCAGGGTAGGACTGGCGTTTAATCTTGACAGCCTCTCATTAGCGGGAATGAATGACTCAATGTTAAAACAAGAAAACAAATGGCTAAGAGACCCCAGCTGGAACGTGTTTCATTAAGACAATGATGATTTCACACACTCTGTGCCCGGCCTCAGGGCTGCTGGCATCCTAATCATTCTCTGGATGGCTTCCATTCCAACCAGCGTCCGTGCTGGTGCCAGGCAAACGCCACCATCTTCCGCAGGGAGAACAGGAACATAATGCGAAGTCTAGGGTGACCATGGTGCGACACAAAAGTCAAGTGATGTCATTTTAAATTATAACAACAACAACAAAAAATCATCATAAAGACAGTGGTCTCCTGGAGCCTGTCTGGTTGCCTAGAGCAAGTGCTTAACCAAGTGGGGCAGAGAAACCGGTTTCCTGGGTCTCTTCAGTTTTCTCACCGCTCCCAGGTTCCTGGTAGTTCTCACGGCTGTGAAGGCTGTGCAAGCACACAGTTAAGCAGCAGGCTCCAGTGAAGATCAGCAGATACTGCGCACCTCCCTCCACTCCCCCCCATCAAGATGCGGAGCCCACAGCTCCCACCAAAGAAACGGCCGCCTTGCTCGGCACCCAGCCAGTGTTTCAACCCCGGAAGCCCTCCTGTGCATCTTCCCCTGTGCACACCACGTTTCAGAGACTGCGATTCCCTACTTCTCTTAGATCCCAAGAGCCTGAAAAGTTTGCAGACACCACTAGCACCCCAGTCCAGGGATACCAGTTTGAGAGCAATCAAATTACAACATGAAGCAGGAAATAATGACAATCATGCTCTGCATTTTATTGAGTGCTTACCATTATGGCAGGCATTGTGCTGAGTACATGGTTTATATTACCCAGTTTAATCCACACCATAGCCGCGCGAGGTGGGCACTGTAATTATCTTCCTCCCAGTTCAGAAACATTAAGTGCTTTGCCCAAGGCCACCAAACCCCGCTGTCTGACTTCAAAGCCTGCCGTTCACTCCTGACTCCGCTTCCTCCTGTTCCACGGCTGGTTTTGGGAATATCATGCGTACTTCCTCCACTTTGGGACTTCTGGAAAGCTGCTAGTTACCACCTCACTGCCCCAATACCTCTGCCTCCCCCTTGGAAGACAATGCGACAGAGACGACGGCACCCAAAATACATCCAGCCCAAGTCCACAGCATTCCAGAGGCAGCTGTGGGGCAAGTATTTCACGTTCTCCTGCGCTTTCCTTCTTCTGCCAAAACCAATAAAGCAGGGGCCTGGCTCCCGCTCAGCTAACCCGTTCCGTGGCCTTCCTCATTGTAAAGGACACAGGTTTCACTCTGATAGGCACCGTCTCTAGGTTCCTGGTAAAAGTTCTGACTTGGATAACAAACTCCAGTTGTGCTTCCAGCTGTCCCTAGTTCCAATCCCAGCACCTGGAGAAAAGAAGGGGGGGGGGGGGATTGCTAGATGTTCAGAGTTCAAGTCATGGCTCTCCTAAGTGTAGTGCTCACATGCAGAGGCTACGAACGCTCGGAGCACAGGAAGCTGATACACAGAAAATGTGCAGCTGGAAGCCGGGGGAAACCAAAGACCAAACAGAATGTAGATATTACTTGCGTCTAGGGTCAGGACTGGGGGACTGGGCTATGAGTGAACCTACATGTGTATTAAAGGTCTTATCTGTACAAACGGTGAGCCCACACACACTTTTCCTTTTGCTTTGAATTTAGCTTCTATTGTATTGATGCAGTAAATAATAATTTCAAAAGCATATTATATGCAGAGTGTATAATTAGGTGACACACTATAAACAAGTCAGCTGTATAACATGTCATCCGAGTATTAGCCAGAGTAAGGATGCTTCTCTTGGGTTCTTATGCGCTCGCTCTGGAGACTTCTGCCCAAGTCCCTCGGCCAGCACTGCTCACCCAGGAGCCCAGCAGGGACACCTGAACACTGAGATGGGGGCTTCTCCAGATGGCATCTCCAACTCAGGATGACCAGCAAGGTCACAACTACAGTGGAAACCCAGCAGAACCCTTAACAACCCAACATCAGGAGGTAGTCTTATGCCTGAAAGAGAGAGAGAGAGAGAGAGAGAGAGAGAGAGAGAGAGAGTGTGTGTGTGTGTGTGTGTAAGAGCCTGACTCAAATCAGAAAAACTGATTTGTGGAGCACTCAGTGAATCACATTTGTGCAAAGGCCTCCTGTTTGTGCAGGCTCACAGGACACAAAACCCCTTGGTGGGGTCTGGCTGCAGACCGTGAGGAGCCTGTTATCTCCTGGGCCTGGGAGGCTGGCA
Source organism: Cavia porcellus (assembly GCF_034190915.1). Lineage (NCBI taxonomy): Eukaryota > Metazoa > Chordata > Mammalia > Rodentia > Caviidae > Cavia > Cavia porcellus. The sequence continues at coordinate 164,072,244 of NW_026947484.1, forward strand.
CACAGGCTGGGCATGCAGGCCAGAGTGAACCCAGTGCAGAAGGGCTGTGGGCCAGTGCACAGGGCACAGGGCTGACGCCAGTGTGTCCAGGGAGGCATCTCCAACAAGAGCTCAGGATTATTAGAAGTGACATAGTGGACACCGAGCACAGCTGTCATTGGGTGAGGGCTTGTTGTGTGAGGGACATCCTGCCGTAACTCCCCAGGTTGTACCCTGCCCATAAAAGGCTGAGAGGTCTGAATCTGCCTCCGAAACTACTCTGATTGTATTTAGGAAGCGTAAGGATGTCACTCATGCGGAGAGGTCATCGTGGCCACTAGGGAGCCCCCGGAGACAGGTGTCACCACTCAGCGGAAAAGGAAGTAGTAGGAGAAGGCACAGAGAGATGCCACTGCTGGTCTTAACTCAAGCCCAGCCTTCAGTTACCCATGGTTTGATTCACACTCTGCAAACAGAAAGGATGCAGAGTGAGTGCCTGCTTGCTACAAGCAAACAAAAATATACGTAAAAACTATGTCCTGGATAAGGTTTTCCCTCCATTCTCTCTTGCCACACTCCTGAATTCTACGTGTGTGTCTCCCATGTACTTCTTCGGACCCTTCACTCAGGTCTTTGTCCCCTAGGGGAGGTGACCAAATCCATGTGGGGCTAGATCTGCATCTTAGCAGTGATGTCAGAATCATAAGAACCTCCATTAGTGAACCAGGGATTTAGCTCAGTGATACAGTGCCTGCCTGGCAAGTGTGAGGTCCTGAGTTCAATCCCTGGTACCAAACAAAAACCAGTTAAACACAGTGAGAGCCACATGCCACTCATCCTCTTCAAAATCTTCCTTCTCGCTTGGAACCCACTCTTCCCATCACTCTTGCCACTTTCTGCAGCAGCTCTGGGATTCTCTTTCCCGAGCGTCTTTTTAGTTACACTGTCCTGGCTGTCTCAAAGTCCTGAACCAACTGAGAAATGTCTTCTTCCCATGGTCATTTTGAATTTGGAGAAGAGTCAGATTCGCCTGGTGCCGGATCCAGCCAGTCAGGTGGACGAGGACAAGAGCTGCCTCTCCCCTGAACGGCCCTCAGCGGTGGCACTCACTGTGTCCGTGATGGCATCTCATAAAGACACTTAGGAAGGAGGGTTCCAGAGCTGCTGCAAGAAGTGCCAAACAGCAGGAGCGATGTGTCCAAAGCCAGGGAAAGCGCATTGAGGGGGTGCGCGACGTGGCCTTACCATGTATTACCCATACACTTCGCCCACCCTTCCTTGTAGTGTTTACAATGCAAAGATTTAGAGAGAGGATGCAGAAACTTGACCAAAGCCAAAGAGCCAGGGAGTGGGGGAGTCTGGGTTTTTAGTGGGTCTGGAAGCCCTACCACCCTTTCACCACTTGATGTTTACCTCAGACAGAGGAGAGAACGATCAAATGGCAGGAAGCCCACAAGGACAGGAAGCCCCTTTGCCTCTGCAGCCTGCATTTCTCAACAGGGCAAGCAGGCTGACCCCGGGCTGGAGCACCCTCCCCTCCCACCCCACGTCCTCCGACCACTGGGGTCCGTGAGGTGAGCAAGGCGAGGAAGGTGGGCGAGCCGCCCTGCCATCCCTGAAACCACCCTCCGGTAACCCATGAATCTTAGAGATTTATATTTTTCTGCTAGTGCATAAAGGACAAGTGGCCAGGAGCAGGCCCATAAATCGCCCTGACTTTTATTAGATGGGGAGAGTTTACGCCTGCGGGGTCAGCATAACCTGGAGGAGAAGACAAAGCCTCCCCGAAAGGAGCCACCACATGATGGTGATATAAGCCAGGCCCGTGTCTGGGACAAGAGGGCCCAGGCCATCGAATGCAGTCAGAACCAGCGACTTAGGAGTCACAGAAGTGGCTTTGCTATTCCCAATCCTCGTCATCTTTCCACGTGTGTCACCTCTCACACAGACTGTGGGGAAGGACACACCTGAGGGATGGTCCTGATCCCCTAATGAAGAAAGAGCCCGGGCTGGAAGCAGGGCCACCCCAGTAGAAAGCAAGTAAGCAGGAGGAAGCCAAGGACCGGGTCAGAAACCTGCAGCCCACCCAGGCTCGTCCTTTATGCATGGGACCACCTGGTCTCACATGTGAGTTTGTAAAACCTCCCATTCAGCCATTGTGTGCGAATCACGCATGTGTTGTGGTGCACAGACTGTAGGATGAATACAGCTCATCCCTGTCCTCTAGGGCCCTGCATGCCTGTGGGAGCAAGGCTGGCCCCTGAACTCATTCTCAGGTAGCATGGGGGGGGGGGGGGACACAACACCCGCCACCAGCACCACAACCAAGTTCACCAAAACAGCCAACCTCCCCGTGCACACTCAGGGATTTCACCCAGGTTATCTGATTTCATCCTCAATTAATCCACCACAAGGAAAATATTCTTCTCAAGGAGAAAAAAGAAAGGAAAAAAAAAAACCCTGCACTGACCATCAAATCTGTTCCTTTCAAGTCCACGTAAAAGAACACCTGGAATTTCACAGAAAATAAATTTCTCTCCAGAAAGGAAACCGTTTATGATGAACTCAGATATTTCATGAGATAAACCATAGCTTCTCCATAAAACCTTAATAAAATAGTTTCCAGCCATTGAGCTCACAGGGTCTAAAGCCATAGAGTCCACAACCATAACTAATAAAAGATACTTTTTGATTTTGGAAGGAAATTCAGAGGCAAAAGAGAAAATAAAACCAAAACATAAGGCTCCAAAAACTGCAAGGGGAGGAGAAAGCTTCCCCCTCCAAAGCTTGACGGACAAGAGGAAATTCGAGCAATTCTCTCTGGCACTTGGTCAGGGAAAGCAGGGCTCTTATTTTCAAAAGAAACCACTTATTCAGGATGATCAAGTGGAAGTAGCATTCTGAGCCGTTCAGAGGGATGTCGCTGACACCTCGGTGGTTCTGCCCCGAGCGGCCACATTCCCCCTGCCCATATTTCTTCGTGTTTGATACTTGGATTACCCCAGCAGGAAATGGGCAGTCTTTGAATAGAGGGTTTTGTTCAGATTTCTAATAGCTTCCAGCATTTGCCCCAGACCACAAGGACTACACCAAATTTACTTAGACATCCAGGCCAGACGTGAAGAATTTCTCTGTCAGATCTTGTAAGCTCCACCAGTTTAACATTTTGGCTTCTCCTGGGCAAAGAGAAGACAGCCAAACAGCGCTGGTGCCGGGGGGCAATCTGGTGACATGTGGCAGCTCTTGAAAGAAAATTAATGAACACAACCAGTAACCTTTCTGCCCCTGTTGGCTCTCCTAGTTCACAGGGAAAAAGTAAAATTTCGGCAGTTGGGGAGTCGATGCAACTGCCACTCCTTGAAACAGCTTCAGTGCCATCTTGCTGGCTCCGCCAGATGAGCTGCAGGGCACCATTCACCCCAAGACCAACCCACACTGGGGACCTGGGCTCAGAGGTGGCCCCTCCTGTCCCATGGCAGCTTCCTCCTTGTTCATGAAACACATAAAAGGCCACGGCTGGGGAAGCCACCCTCAGCCACAAGGACAATATTGGGTGCCTACTCTGTGCCAGGGCTGCGACTCCCAAAATACGGCAATTCCTTGACGACGGTGGTGGTGATGTTGAAGACAGAAAACAACAGGATCGTTTATCGAGTGCTCCCTCTGTGAAAAGTCAGCGTCCAGTCAGCCCGGTCTCATTCCTCATAAGGCCTGCAGCAGCATGTAACCATCACGTCCCTTCTGGGCAGATAAATAGACCCGGGACTTGAAGGGGACTTGGCCAGCGTGACAGAGATTGTTGGTGCGGAGTTGGGATTGAACCCACGCCTGTTTGTTCCCGGGGCCGCACAGAGGACAGTCCGCTGCTCTGTGGCCATGGGATCTCGGGTAGGGCCTCAACTCGACTTGCACAGAAGCAGCTCTGTAAACGCAGGGGTACGACCACCCCTAGGAGTGCCTTTGCCTGGTGCCAGCACTGCCTCGTCTCTTAATGACCACAGTCAGGAGAAAGCTTTGAACCCTAATGTCTCATGCTTCAGTTGTTACCTCTAAAATACAAAGGATAATAAAACCTACTTCAAGATCCCACAGCCTAGAGATTAGCTTTTATCTGGAAAACACTTAAAATCTAGCACTTCGCAAACAGTGATTGTTCCCTGCCATTCTCCTACAGCCCTTTTAGGGAAAAATGGCAAAGTGATCTAATTATCATGGTCCCTATCAGAAAGACACCAGAAACACAGAAGCAGTTAGTGCTAGTAGTTATCTTTGTGCTCTCTGTTGACCGTCCCAGGACACTGTGTTTGTGTTACTTTTACAAAGTTGACCACCTGCTAACTAACCAGGTATCCCCACCTGCATTCCAGTACAAGCTGTAACAAGACAAGACAACGCTAGTATTGAATGCCAGACAATGAGGTTGGCTTGTGAAATTTACCATAAATCAAGACTATTTTTAAAAGCATCAGGTATGACGGTGCAAGCCTGCAATCCCAGTTCTGGACAGCTGAGACAGGAGGATCCTAAGTTCAAGCCCAGATCGCAGGTTCAAGACCCTGCCTTAAAGTTTATAAAGGGGCCAGTGGTGGACCTTGATGTGAAGGTCATGGATTCAATCGCTAGCATGGCAAGAAAGAAAGACTAGTGGAGATGTTCTCCTTGATTCTATGAGGTCACAAAATAGAATTCAATAATAAATGTTAAGTACTTGTCACTTTAGCTTATGCTATACTTAAAAATTCTTCAGAGGCTTCTTTGTAGGTGGTCACTTAGCCCCCACAGTAACCATAACTGGGTCAGGATATATTTTAGTTTCATTTTACAGAAGTTTGATGCCGAGGCACAAAGAGGCCACGAGCTGTGTGTGCATTAAGCAACAAACACCACCTGTACCGAGAGACACAGCACCACAGATCCGCTCAGGACAGACCTGGGCCCAGAGAGGCCAGCGGATGGCTTCATGCTGGAATTAGCCAGGAGCCATGGAGACTAGTCATCCTCCCTCCCTAACTTCCGACTCTTTTGCCTCAAAATTATACTATCAAAGATAGGCTTCTCCCACGGCCCAGGAAGATCAGAGAGGTTACAGGAGATAGGAAGTCAGGATACTTGGCAGGCAGATCAGACGCATAAAGGGAAGGGTCTCTGGCGACGTCTCCTGCCTGCAATAAAGCAAAATGGGCTTCCAGGCCTTTTTATTGGAACTGCATAGGAAGAAAGACCTTGTGAAAGGAAAAGAATAGTAAAGGAAAATTATGTGATAGTCACATAATTCACTGCTAAGCTGAGTTTACGTTTTCCTGATATGCGCTTTCTTCATAGAATATGCCATCTTAAATCTGAGTTAATAAATTTTAGCAAGTACATAAACTCGACCCTAGCAGGAAGGGTTCCTCCGTTCCCTGTATTATCAAGCAAAGTCCCAAACCCTGACCTGCAGGCTAACAGGAAGGGACATTTGTCTTCCTCGAGTTCCTAAAATCTCTGGGACACCTCTTCAGCACCCTGACGGTTTCTCACTCTATCAATGAGCCCCAAAATCTCCAAGCAGAATCCCATGGATCAGTATTTCCCAGGTTTCCAACAGCAGGCAATCATGGACCCCTCTGCAGATGGTGGGTGCAGACAGAAGTCAAGGGGAACAGAAGCCACGCTAGGGACACAGGGCTTCCAGCCAGCCAGCCCCACAGCAGGAGACCTCGGCTCCTCCTTCTGAACACAGATGGCTCGAGGCACTGCAGAGCTGTAGGAGCAGTCACTTCCTGCAGCGGTCACTTCCTGATGAGGCTGCACAATGCCCTTGACCATGCCCCATCCAATCCCAACCTCTGGCCCTCTAGCAGGTACAACACTCAGGAGCTTGTGACACAGCAGCATTCCCAAAGAGAGAGAAGAGAGAAGTAAGAGAGAGAGAAATCCCAGGGAAAACTAAAGTGGGGACTCAGCAAAATGGAAAACGCTACTCCCAATTACATCTGCTACATTTCAGTGCATCTCCTAAACTCAGGAGAGCCGTAAAGATAAGAGCACTGGCAGCCCCGTCTCTGCACCAGGCTTTATTTTATCACAGCCTTTTCAGAACAACCTTTCCCCACTGGGAATCACTGGGAAAGGGCGGGGAAGGCGGGGACATTCTTCGGGTCCTACCGGACAGCTGGGCCTTTTGACAGGGGAGGAAGCCTTTGATCTCCTGGGCCAGCTGTGTACAAGACGCCTTAACCTAACGCACCCCAAACTTACTGGGCAACAATAGATTCTGTCATCACCAACCCTTGTGGAAGTCCAGGGAGGGTGGCAGCAGGATGAACTGTTTCAGAGATTTCACAGGTCTTAGCCTCCTGATGCCGAGCATCATAAGAGGTGTCCGCGTCGCTACCTGTCACCTGTTCTGTCTGCAGAATCTGCGCTGTCTGTTCTCCAGGATGTTTTCTGTTGCTGGCTGCCTCTTGACCGTACCTTTCCATCTTTTTATTTCCAGCTTTCCAGCACAGAGTCTCCATGGCTAGTTGTCTCTTGAGCTGCTCTTTATACTTTCACAACTCCCCCTCTCCAACATGTCCTGCTCGGCTCTCCCTTCAGAGGCAGTAGAGTCACCCACGCGCCCATAACCAGCAAAGCCCATGAAGCTTCACAGGAGGCTAGAATGTGTCACATCAGTGTGAGCAGGACAAAGCAAGGCCTGAGTCGCAGTTCCTTTTCACGCTGAGTCACTACCAAGTGTCTCTCGTGCTTGGATTCAGGACCTGGCTCTGCAAGCCCAGGGCAGCTCCAAGCTCTGCTGCTTTGGCCCGGTTCCCAAGCCTTCTGTGCCCAGGACCCTCATCTGTCACTGTTGGCAGATGGGAATGAGGTATGCCTCATAGGGCTGTTTGAGAGATCCCATGCAATCACCCGTGTGAAGCCCTGCGTCCAGGATGCAGCCCATGTGACCTGGCAGCCACCCTGCAGTCCTCCACTTAAAGAAATGCAGCTCAGAGCTGTCACAGGCACAGCTGGGAATTCAAACACCTCCACCCAGGGAGAAGCCTGTGTTCCTCCTCCTGCCTCAGCCTCCTGGTTGGGCCTAGAGTGCCACACAGTCTGTCCCACTTCCCATGACATTGGCCGGCAACCTACCCCGTCGGGGCCACGGCTTCAAGCCTGACCCAACTCTGCATGCCCAGGCCTGAACAGCACCCACAGGTGGCTGGTGAGATTTAACCAAAGTCACCATCACAGCCACTGGCTTTGTGGGATGCAGCTGGAGCTGCTCTGTCCTTCCCAGAGCACCCGAGCTGCACCACCGGGGCTCCCCCTCCTCCACAGCTCCTGGGAGCCAGGGTCACCAGGGTTGGGGCAACATCATGCCCCCTCCAGGTTTTCAGCAGATGGGAAGGGGAGCAAGTGATGCAGGGAGGGAAGGGGACATGAAAAGAGCTGAGGACAGGATGCACATGGACCAGCTCCCCATGATGCACTGCAGCATGGACTAAAAACTAAAAACGGTTTGAAGTGCACTCAACACCAAAACCCCTGGAGAACAGAAAATGACCATCTCAACTCCTCACTCAGGGCATGTGCTGGAGATCTGACACAAGAGCAAGGAGGCCCAGGCAGACCCACCTGGGGCTTGGCAGCCACCCTACACTTCATGGCTGGGCCAGCACCCACACCCCAGATGGCACTGTCTCTGAAGGGCACAAGGGGCCCGATGTACACCGTGTGACAGATCCAGTCGACTCATCTCACATCGCTGCACACACTTAACCAGGAGACACGGAGCCAGTGATGAGGAAGGTGTATTGAGTTATTCAGTCGCACAATCTCAGATTTATAGTTATTTTCTTTTGCAGTGCTGGGATTTGAACCCAGAGCCTCGTGCCTGCCAGGCAAGTGCTCTACCACACAGCTGAGTGGCCTGGCCACACATTATGGAGTAGCAGGAGCTGCCACAACTTATAGTCTCACAATCAGGATCAGAAGAATCATAAACGACAGGGCAAAGAGAACAACCATCTCAACACACCCAAGACAGCAGCAGGACACCTAGGGCCGGGGCCGCTGAGCAGACCAGTGAGGAACACGTCCCGGTCGAAACCAGACAGCAGGAAAAACACTGTCATCGCAAAAAGCACGCCTAAAAGCTAAACTCGATTAGCAATTTGGGAGGCAACACAGTTTACCCTTGAAGCAAAAAATCAGGGTTTAAAGTAGCAGGGTCTAATCTTGGTTTAGCCACGGAATCACTGTGTCATTCTGGGAAAATATGCAAAATACATTCCGTCTTCACTTCTACACCAGGCCAGGGTCTAATCCATGTCAGAGACTCGGGAGGAGAAGCTTCGAGAGCGCAGTACTCCTGTTATTAAAGTCATCCTGAGTGGGGCCAGGACCAGGGAGAGGAAGGGGGCAGCGTGATGGTTTTAAATATCTAAATAGATACCCTGAAAAGAAGGGGCTGGGGAGGAGGCAGGAGGGAGGGGAATAGCAAGGGGAGGGGGTAAGGGGGGGAGGGAGGGAAAGAAAAAGTAAGGAAAGTATTTTAAGTCTAGAAAATACCATTTCAGGAAAATAAGCATCTGTGCTAAAGGAAATGCTAAGAAATGCAGACACAGTAACTCCACAGGACTTTCACGTGGCGCCCTCAGAACCACTCAGCCCAAGAGACGCTGCTCTCCCAGGAAGTCAGCATGGCGGGAGGCTGGATGGCTCCTGTGTGGACAGAACAGCAATGCGGCAATAGTACGCATCACTTCATACCCTAAGCCACTTCCTCATGCCAGCTGAGCGGGACGGGGACTCAGAGATGGGGCTCCACCGTCACCTCTGGTGACCACGAGCTGCTGAGGAAATGGAGCGAGATGGTCCCAAGAGGCTGACCAAACATGGCTCACACTACCCAGCCTTGCAGACCAAATATAGTATGAACTTGCACTGGGTCACGGCCCAGTGACCACGGCCATGGTCCAGTGCCCCGTTGATAAGTGCGCACAGACTCACAGCTATTTGTGGACAAGTCACAGCGTACTTGGATAAACGCTATCCCACATGGAAAAGGCACTCAAGATAAGGACTGCTCCCTGCAAGCCTGAGCAGCAGAGACCCCAAACCTGGGCCCCCGAGAGGTACATGGCCCTAGAGCCAAGCTTCATCTGTCCTCTGTCCCCCACATGCTGTTTCAGCACCACTGAGATGGCTTTTATCAAACACCTCCCAGTAAGAGGTGACAAAAAATAGGTGAAAACTATGCCCAAGTCATCAAAAGCAACAGACTTTCTTGAAATTTAAAAGAAATTTCAGTAGCGTATGCAAGACCAGTGTCCCTGGAAGCTGAGGTAAACTGACACCTGGGTCCTATTTGTCAGTTCATCCATCGATCCAACAAATACTTTGTGCGTAACTGTTAGAGTTAGAAATCCAGGGATAAAAGACATCCCTGCCTTCAAAGAAATAAAAACTAACAGGAAAAGAAGGGGTGAGACCTGGGCTGTCATCAGCGCAGGGTTGGTCCTCAGCCAGCCCTGTGGAGGCAGGGACGGCAGGGTTTAGACTCCGGAGGTGGAAGATAATCCCACAGAGAGAGAAGAAAGGGCTCACTTCCACTTCCGGCCGGGCTGGAGAGACAGTGAAACTGCTGAGACAGACAATGAAGGCCAGACTCTGAGAGAGGTGGACACAGAAGGGCGTTCTACCGGGAGTTCTGGGTTTCCAGGTTGGAGTCCCGAGGCAGCACAAGCCCAAGCAGAGCCTAGAGAACCCAAGTCGAGGAAGTGAAGCTGAGAGCCAGAAAGGCCAAAGAAGTGAGGGTCTGCATCCCTCGAGGACGGGAAAGAAGTGTGCGGCAGGAGGTTCCAGACTGGAAAAGCACCGTCCCCAGGCCCGGGAGCAGTGAGCTCTAAGCTAAGCACTGCTGTCCCGGGCCTGCCTAACACATCTCCCGGCCAAGACCCCACAGGGCCAAACTGCTTTGGAATCACTTAACTGCACCCCAGGACAGAGTTCAAAAAGACTCGTAGGGATATAAAACATATCAGCGCCCATCCAGATAAAATCCACAAAGTCAAGAATCCAATCAGAAACTACCAAGGCATGCAAATATCAGGAAAATATGGTGAGGAAAGAAAATCAGGTCTGACACAGACATTAGAATTCGCACATGAGAACACGAAAACAGGTATTACAACTCTAGCCCCCACGATTGGAAATCAGTGGAGACAAATAAAGACAAAAAGAACCCAAATCGAACTTCTGGAAATGAAATATACAGTGCGAAATACAGTGGATAGCACTGACATCAAATCAGACATTGCAGAAGATAAAGGTCAGTAAAGCCGAAAATATAAAACCCAAACTGTCCAAAATGCAATGAAGTGGAAAAAAGAGAATTTTCAGAATCAGCAGAGCACCACTGATTTGAGGGACAACTTCAAGTGGCCTAATATACATCTTACTTGGGACCCCCAAAGGAAAGCAGAGAATAAATATTACATATGTATGTTTACAGTCACCCCAAGCCCCAAAGGATTTACAACCTTGAGGGGAAAACAAATTACAACAGAAAGATGAAGTCACAGAACAAATGTTTTATAAGAACAGAAAAAAGTATCCGGAGGCAAAACATAACCAATTCCCAAACAAATCAAACACAAGACTGCTTAGAGCAGAGGAGAAAATACCCGCAGGTGAGTGGGGTCAGGTTAAGGAAGATCACAGAGGAGACGGTTAAACTGCCTGTTTCAGAAAGGGATATTTTCAAGTCTCCCCGCTGTGGTTTAATTGTGTGTATTTAGAAACAGGTTTTTTCCTTCGTCTCCACTTTTTCACCATGCATCCAGCAGCATTAATGCGCCAGACACTGTCTAAGCTCAGAGAGACTTCTGCCTGTGCCTGTTTATATTCCAGAGGAAAAAAGCAGCAATGTCCTTTGGTCACCCTGCCAGACCATGCGAAGGGACTATGTCAGAGCGTGGAAGAAGGAGGCATCCGCTCCTCTAAGGAAAGCAAACAGCGCAGAAACACAGGAGACAAAGCCGTCTCAGAACAAAGGGAGGCCATAGAAAGTAAGTGGACAGGTCTACGCCATGGAACAAAGCCGGACGCCATGCAAGTTTCCCTCTCGATTTCAACTCGGTAACACACGACCGGGACAGGAGATCTCAGCTGCGGGGAGCCACCAGGCCACCACGCCACTGTGCCGAGACACAGGGAAGTCCTGACAAGGGCATCGAGCACAGGTGCTCATGGGGTATCGTGGATTCCTAGACCAAAGCCACTTTGAAGAGAAAAGTGAAAGGGAGAGGCTGGCATCAGGCGTTTTCATTAGGAAAATTCCTTTTCCTGAAACTAGCAGCCGGCACACGCATTACGGAAAGCTGGAAAGAGGCTTCATCAGCAGAGTCAGCTGCCCGCATTGTTTTGCCGTCCTTGAGACTGAACCCAGGGCCTTTGCATCAACCTATGTATGTCCTCAGTTGGTTTGTATTTTCATTTTGAGACAGGGTCTTGCTAAAGCCCGGAGTTGACTAGGCCAGGCTCAAACATCCAATCCTCCCAGAGAGCAGGGATTAGAAGCGTGTCCGCCGCACCTGGCACCAATGTCCACAGCTTACAAGGGGTAATGCGGGGACCCAGGGAGAGCAGAGCATGGACCAGGAGTAAAGCTCCTGTCCCCCACGCTCAGAAAGCAGCCGTCCTGACAGCAGGTCACATCCTCTTCTTCCAGCTCTCAGAGCGGAAATGTGGGTGACGTGGGAAGGGGAGTCTGGGGTGTAATTGAATACTCTCTCCTCGGAGTCTTGGTGGAACACTTTTGCTAAGAATGACTCTGTCACCTAAGAGAACTCATCCTGGAAAATCCTCACTGGTGTCACATTTACAATGGAGGACTCCTTGACCCACCCTGAGGCACTGTTTAATGTTTGCTTCCTGATCCTGTTTGTCGGGGAAGAAGCGCAGGTCAGGAGCAAAGCGGGAGTCGCCCTGAGCTCCTCTGTACCGCAGTGGCGACCACTCCCAAGACCCCGTTGTCTCTGTTGCACGGTGCCAACAGCAGGACCCACTTCCCAAGTTTCAAGATTTCTCTGAGACAGCAGATGCAAAGCAGGCATCAGGCATGACCCTGGAGCACTGTGGCAGTCCTGTCCCTGAACCTGGTACCACTGATGGGGGAGGGCTGTTGTGATCGTGGCTGTCCTGAAGGTCCACCGCACCACTCAGGCACTGACATTATACTCCATTCCCATGCATGCCCTCCAGGGAGCCTGCCCCTTTCCACACACTCGAGCTCTATTTACGGGGACCGTCATGTCACCTTGAGGTCTGAAAGAGAAACGTCGTCTGCTGGTGAAGGGCCACCGAGGCCAGCAAGAGCAGCTCTCACTCAAGGCCAGCACAGGGCGCACATCACTGCTTCAGCAAAGTCCTCCCCCAAAGCCGGGCTCCGTTACAAGTGTCATCCTGGGTTTCCGAGGCTGACGAGTGTGGTAATCCGCCCTGTCAGGCTGCAGATCTGCCCCAAAAGCAGAACGTGAAGTCAACAGCCTCACTCCCCCGGCACAAGCAATCTGGTTCATTTTTAATTCTTTTCCCTGCCATCAGTACCCCAAGGAACTGGTTTGCATTAGTGAGTAAGAGCCTGCAAAGGTTTCTAGTTCTCCTAGACAATTAATTTAGATCGTAGAAGACAAATATTGGCACATCTGGACAAACTCAGCATGCGTCTACAAACCATGAAATCTCCCAAGGCGTCTGTGAACAAAACACCTCTCCGCACTTCTCAGGAACAACAGGCCAAGGGGGGTGGGTGGAGGAGGCAGGGACAAGGACGGGGAACCACTCTGGCCACCTGCAGGGCTGGCCCTCGAAGGAGGGTGGAGGAACAAGGGTGGCAACAGATGTAGCATGGTACTCGGCACTCCGGAAAAGAGGATGTGGGGCCCTGCGCGGCGAGGGTCTGGGGAATCTGGTGGGCTTCCTACCTTCCCTGTGGCTCCCCTCGGCTATCAGCCAGCACAGATTCCCCACCCCAGAGTGGCCCAGCACCAACAGCAAACACTCGATCAGTGTCAGGATCACTTCCGATGGTCCCCTCTAGGATGCCCTGTGCGTCCTGACAGTTACAGCTCTAGCTGGCTCTGTGCCTCCTTCCTGGTCACTCAACCCAAGGAGATACAAGCTGTCCCACCCTCAGCTTTGCCACTTCCTCTTTCCTGATGCCTTTCCTGGCCACACGGAAAGGAGCTCGCACCATCCTCGTCCCTGCACTGGCCACGCATAGGCATGGCCTAAGGACCGCATCTTCCCCTACACGTGTTCTGCATAAATCACGCTCTCTTTGCTCTGCCAATGAGCTTAGAATTGTTTGTATGAGCCTGTTATTTGATTTTGAGAATTCTACTACATAGCCATTAAAGAAATTGGGAAACAGAACCAAAACACAGAAGATAATCAGCACGGCCTGCACCTTGGTCTCCTCCTGTCCTCTTCTCACGCGAGGGACACGGTCATTTTGTCCACATCCCTTAACACTGGTGGCAATTCCAAAGGGGATTTTCTGTACATGTTTGTACCTGTTCTCCTCTCAGTGGCGGTGGCCCTTGCATTTAACTCCTGTTTTCAAGACAAAGTGAGGATTAGTCGTTCACGACCTCTTATTGCACCAAAGCGCACTGCTGTTCGGAATCACGGAATGTGGAAACAGGGAGCAGCGTCAGCAGCTGGGAGAGGGGGAGGAAGGCGCTTGTCTGACTATGGAAGCATGCAAGCTACAAGAGAAGGTCGGATCCCTGCACCCGCGGCCGGCTCTCCCCAGTGTCAGGACAGAGGCCCCGCCAGCCCCGCATGCCTGCCTCACACGGCTCTTTCCTTACACACGCACCTCACACACTCGGTGTTTGACGGAGGCCCAGCAAACCCATCAGGCCCCAGGGGGCTCCCATGAGGGTGACAGCTCACCAGAAGCCCAACCTTCCCCATCAGGGGGCAACCCGTGCAGGGCGGCATCGTCTAGGTACTGGAAAAGCCAGAAGGGACAGAGACCTCTGCGTGTGCAATGCGCTCACAAGGGAACAGCTGCCCCGTGGCCATGCTTTCTTCTTCAAAAAACAAATCTGGAGAAAATACCGCAAAATATTTGTCTCTAAGAAAGGTTTTGTCATTTTTGTATGCCTGTATTTCCACACAGTGCCTAAATTATTTAAAACTTTAAAAAGGAAAGTAGCTCTCAAGGCCTCCAGGCAAAATGCCCTGGATAACCGATCTAGCTGCAGCACTGGCGATTTTAACACGGTGCCAGGCGGCTGTCACACACCTCCGACCCCGTCCCCAGCAGAGCAGGGGCAAAACCAAACTGGACGGGACACTGACCAAATACACTGACGAACTAATGAACCGCGGTCATCCATGCCTTTGACTAAGAAAGTGGGGAAAGGAGCTATTTTTGCTAAGAACGTCACATTTCAATGATCTCCAAGTGTGGGTCCAAGGAGACCTCCCCTAAAAGGCATGGTCAGTGGAGAAGACTGCAAAACATGGGCAGAGCAGCCTTTCACATCTCTTTCTGGCTGTAAAACCGTGTTTGTCCCTGCATTTCAGAGCCGGTGTAATGCTAGTCATCAGAAGGAGCATCACTAGGGGCTGGGGATTTAGCTCAGCGGCATAAGCACCTGCCTTGCAAGCAGGCAGTCGTGAGTTCCATCCCTGGTACCGATAAAAACGAAAAAGACAAAAAAGAAAATGAAAAAAAAAAAAAAAGAAGAAGGAGCATCACTGCCATAACCAACTGCAGGACTCTGTCCCTGGCTGAGATGCAAATACAATGTCCTGGGATCACTAAGCAGATCACAGAGCCCTTCTGACTCTACGGGGAGCTGCCCCAGCTTCTCTCGGCCCATTTAGGGTTCTGAGAAACCAACCTTTATAAACGCAGGTCACCCCACGTTGTCCCCTAAATGCCAGGAAACAGCACAAGCATGCGGCCCAGAGACCCTCAAGATTTGAGCTCCCAACACACATGAGGAGCCAGGCCGCTGGGCCACGCCCCGTCTTTCACAAAAACTCTAAGTGAGCTTAGAGGGAACAAAGCAGGGAGATGCATGACACACTGACACACCTAGGATTTAGGACCTAAATCCACAAAATCGGCTTGACATCGTTCAAACAAAGAGTAATTTCACAAAGTATCACAGGCCTCCTTACCTCAAGCGAAGGGGGCACTTTTCAGTTTCCTCTTTATGTTATTAAGGTATTTCTTTCCTTTAAGAGGAATCCAGAGCTGGGAGGGGATACAGCTCAGTGGCACAGTGCCTGCCTGCTAAACACCAAGTCCTGTGCTCCATTCCTGGTACCCCCCAAAAAAGAATCTTGAAGCTTCCTTTAAAATTTGTTCCCCACAGAGTGGGTACAGGCTGCCAGAGGCAGAGGCAAAGAAGTGTAACAGGACTCACATCGAGTGTCCTGGGTGGAACGGACCTCTGCCACCATGTGCCATCCTCATCTGGAGGACAGCTGGGGACGTGGCCCTTAGAGATCGGACACTGTCTCCTTCCTGCCCGCCCTTCTATCAGTAAGGTGGCCAGGCTGGGTCAGAATCATAGCCATAAACACAGATCCCAAGGCTGAGAGACACAGTGACAACTTGACTAGGCACAGAAAACGGCTGGTGACCATCTCATCAGAGCAGCCAGGGCCCAGAATCAGCCCTGAAGGCCACCTGGCATGATACCTTCGGGCCTGTCCCCAGCTTCAATGTTAATCCCGAGAGGCCTCAGGAGCACCTCTCCTAGAGGGTGCTGGCTGCTTCCCTCAGGGAGCCCTCACTGACTGTCCACAGGATGGGGTCCGCTCCTGTCACAGCACAGTCTCACCACGCATGGCGCCATGGGAACTTCAGCCTGCGGTACCTGAGAGCAGCACGGGTTCCCTGCCACCCTGGCTTCAGCCCTCGGTTTCTTTAATCTCCACACGAAGGCTCAGATTCTCAAGGCGCTCCCATGCTAAGGTGTCCTCCAAGCAAGGAGAACTCAGCAGATCTCGGCCTCCTGGGGCAGATGGACATCACTGTGCCCCATCCAAATCCTCTGCCCAAATCCTGCTCCTGTCTGACCTGGCCTCAGGAACCTCAGAAAGAAAAGCCTGGTCTCTCTCCCACGCCAGTCCACGGACTCCTGCCTGGAGAAAGCAGAGCATGCTGCTGGGATGGACCGCACGGGCGTTGAAGGATGAGTAGGAGTTCCTCAGGGATACTGCAGAGCATAGGAAATGTGCCTCCCTCCCCAGGGCTCCCCATGCCCTGTCTTCACCTCAGAGGCAAAGCCCATGTCATGAGCTTGGGAGCAGCACCTGTGTCCCTCGGCGAGGGGGCTGAAGACAAAGCAGCCACCACGGGCCAGGACCCCACAGGACAGCAGGCATGAAGGAAGCCCCAGGTCTGCGACCCCACCTGGGGGAGAGCAGGACCTTTCTGCCCCTCCCAGTGGCCCTGTCCTTGCCAAATAATGAGGAGAGCAAGCGCTTCCTCTGTGAACGGCCCCACCTCAGCCCCAGCATAGCCTGCAGGACACAGGTGGAGATTTCTCTGGGCCACTCAAACCTCACACAAAGGTGGGGGTGGGGCGCCTTCCGCAGGGTGCCCACAGGACAGGGAACTTAGGGGGACACAGAACCTGCATGCAGCCTTGGAGCAAGCCCTGGTGTCCAGTGGTGCAGTTGAGAAAGATTCAACGGGAAGACCACCTGGTCCCCAGGGGGGTTGAGGGCCAGAGCCACAGCAGTGGCAGGAAGACCACGCCCTCGGCCTCCCTGGAGGTCACCTGGCCTGGCTTCCTGGCTTCCTTCCCTACCCGATCCACACCAGACCACCCCCCCCCCCATGGGATGGACAGTGCCAGCACCCGGATATCAGGAGAGACCTTTCCAGGGCACACAACAGCACAAGCATCTGAGACACTACGAACACTACCCAAAACTGGACTCACTAAGAAGAAGGGAGCAGGTACCCAGACGAGGGCATGACAGGTTGGAGGGCACAGGTCAGAGGGCACAGGTCAGAGGGCACAGGCAAGGCAAGTCGGCACTGCACTGAAGCAGCAACATACAAGAAACTCTTCTGTAGTGTCACTTTTAATGTCTCCTGCCAGGCAAGGTGGTACACAGCTGTAATCCCAGCACTCAGGAAGCTAAGGCAGGAGGATCTCTGCAAGTTTGAGGCCAATTTGGGGTACACAGTGAGTTAAAGGCCAGCCTGAATCACCAGAAACAGTGTCTCACAAAAAACAGTATCTCTTACCATTGAAGGGGGCAGCATACTGCCAGGAGAGTGACAGGAGAGCACCCTTTATGTCGAGAGAGACAAAGAGCCAGAAACACAAAGGGAAAGAAAGCAACTACAGAGACGCACTCTAGATGCTAACAGCGGTTATCATTACCAAGCTTATGTCCAAGTTCCCATGTACTAGCATTCTCCAAGAGTTAAAATGCACGTGCATGGATATTATATGTACATGTGATGTATGTGCAAACATTATATATGTAAACATATATCTAAACATGTGCAAACTTATTTATTTTTTACTTGTTAAAGTAAAAAAATATATTTAATTAAAGTAAAAAACTTTTTACTTTTTATTTTTGCTTTTATTTTTCATGTTCATTTTTTACTTTCTTATTTTGAAAGTAATTTTTAAAAAATGCTTAGCACACTGGGAGCCTGAGGCGGCAGGACTGAACCCTGAGCCCAATGTGGGCATCTTAGTGCTAGTGAGACCCTATTTCAAAATTTAAAAAAGAAAATATTAAAGGCTAGGAATGTCGCCTATTATGAGGCCCTGTGTTTAATGCTCAGTAGCTCAAAGTATAGTGAAAATGGTACATAAAGCTGGAAAGCACAGCATACACCTGTTATTCTAGCATTCTGGGAGGCTGAGGCAGGAGGATTCCAAGTTCAAGTCCAGCCTGGGCAATTTGGAGACTTAGCAAGACCCTGTCTCAGGATAAAATGCTTTTCAACAGGGCTGGAAATGCAGTTCACTGCACAGGCCGTGGGTTCAGTCTCTAGTGCTGCTGAAAATAAAAAGGTACATCAAAAACCATCAAAAATGTACTGCTGTGTGAGGTGCGGCCGCTGCAGCAGGGAAGCCGAGGCCCTGGTCAGGGCTCTCCCTCACGCAGCCCTGCGCACTTCGATGGAAGTACAAATTCCCAGATCGCCGCGTGCTGGAACCACAGGAACCGACCATGCTCACATGGAACCGTCGTGCCCAGGGCCGGGGCACCCGCAGGGCAGCAGCCAGGAGGATGCCCAGCCAGGACCAGGGACGGGATGCTCAGAGGAGGGACAAAGTCATCTTTGTTGCAAAGACAATTTAATTAAAAAGAAGCTCCATTCTGCCGCTCCACCAGGTAACAGAGAGGGCATTGTGCTCCCGGGAACTGAAAATCCACCGGGCAGGCAGACTGCATGACCTCCCGTCAGCAAAAGCTTCTTTCAGCGGGGGAACCCTGAGGGTCCCAGAGAATGAACGGCTTTATTCCGTGCAGAGATAACTTTAAACCGGCTTCCATGCCACATGGGCCACTCGACAAGCAGCCGGCCTGCACCGGGTTCCCGGAGCCTGATTTTCACCCTGGGCCCCAGCATGAACCCGGATTATCTTCCCTGCTCCCAAGCGCCTCTGCCACTCAACCCCAGGCCAAGCATCCGGCAGACCACAAACACCTCTGACTCTTTCACTAACGCATTTGACATTTTTTAAAACAAGCGGAAGGCAGTGATGCAGAGATAAACATGACAGCCCGGTCCCCATGAAACTGACTCTGGCAACAATAACAGACTGGCTAACAGACACCCACAGCTCCATGGCTGACAGTAGAAAGGGAAGGCATCTAACCACTTGAACCAGAGAGAGGGACAGGAGGACTTTAGAGTCCAAGAAGACAATGTGGTCACAGCAAAGGCACTGCCCCTGGGGGAAGGGAAACAGAATGAGAAGCAGAACCCCATGTGGCCAGCTCTCATGGTGGGCGCCAAGATGGAAGACCTGACGTCTTTGATGTAGCATTCACCACTCAGCTCTGGAGCTGTGGGTGTCTGTTAGTCAGTCTGTTATCACTGCCGGAGTGTCAGTTTCATGAGGATGGGGCTGTTGTATTTATCCTTGCATGAGTGGAGGCTCGGGTGGAGCGGAAGTGACTCAGAGGGTCACTCCATGGTCTGGATGCAGCAGGTTGATGAGTCTGTGCAGATGGAGGAGTTTCCCTCCACAATGATGGTGGAAAGGCCTCAGGAGACTTTGATCCACCCCAGTGAGGCCTGGGGAAGGAGCTGGAGACCAAGAGACCCACACAGAGTTAGGGAAACCCACATCACCACGTTCCAGTGACACTGGGCAGGGAGCTAAGGGTGGCACAGTGGGAACAGCCAGGATGCGCTGTTGGGAGGCAGGCCTCCCTGGTCGCTGGTTTCCACACAGCCGGGAGCGAGCAGAGATGCTGGGGTGCCAACAGCCTTGGAGGGGACAGTCTCCCCTGTGGTGTGGGGAGAGCAGGTGAGCTGCGTCCAAGGCAGAGTGCATCTGGGCCCTGAAGCCCAGGGCTCTACTGCTGCAGCCCGGTGTACTGAGGCCTCACCTGTCTCCCTTCCTGATACCCACTGAAACAGCGCCTCTGAGAAGCAAAGGCAACTGGCACTCCAGCCGCTGCCCCAGCAAAGAAGCCACTGATCTCTTTGCATCCGTGACACAGTGGCGGGCTGCGGACTTTGCGACCACGCAGTGAAGTGGTGAATCCTTCCCGGCTGACAGTGTTTAGAAAGAAGCCCGGCAGGGCTGGAGACTGGCAAGGTGAGAAGCGGGATTTGGGGGACACCACCTGACACTTTGGATGGGGCAAAAGCGAAGGCAAGGACGGGTGTCCCCTCTGCGGTGGGGTCTAGGTAACGGTGCCTTGTGCGGCTGCTGGGAATGGGGTGCTAAGTTCAGTAGGGCGACCTGCGACTGCCACAGGTGAGCAGCACAGAGCTGGGCAAAGACCTAGAAGAGGCGTGAGGTTAAAGACGCGGATACAGGAATAAGGCACCCGAAACGAGAGTGAGTGAAAGTCCTCTCCGTCCAACTCGTGATAAGTCTGTGGGCCCCTCGGTGAGACCCAGGCAGAGTGGCCCAAAGAACCATCAGTCCTCACTGGCTAGCGGAGGGCTTAGCACTGTGCAGATACTAAATACATGGCCCCTGAACAAAAGGCTGAAAGCAGACCTAGACCTGGCTGAACGGCCTTCAGTTAAAGACGCTTTGGCCATGGTCCGAGTAATGCTAATCCAGGTTTCTCTAATCGGGGTTCTGAGCACAAGGTCTGTGAATTTGATACACAGGAAATAGAGCCAGCTTCACATGCAGAGAATCATAGATGTATTGTTCTCTCCTGTGCAATACAGCAGCAGAGCAAACTCCAAGACGTGTGATCTCACGGCCCTTTAAAAGCAACTCCATAGATTTTCTTCCTGGAGAAAAGGTTCACGTTCTCCCTCCCGCCAGTTCACCGACTTTATTCATTCAACAGAATAAAACAGCAAGGGCCAGGGATTTAGCTCAATGGCATAAGCGCCTGCCTGGCAAGTGCAAGGTCCTGAGTTCGATCCCCAGAACCAAAAAATAAATATATAAACTACAAAGCAAACACACACACACAAATGAGCAAACTTACTGAGCCCACTGTGTTCAAGGAACTGTAATAGAAGCTGCAAGGGCTCTAAAAACAGAAGTTTCCTTCCTTAAAAGAATTTCCAAATCCAACTCATGGCAAATATGCCAGCTCGGATTCAGCTCCCAGATCCATGTTTAGCAGTTTCAGATCCTTGAGAAACTTACTGAACATCCATCAACCTGGCTTCCTCATCTGCACAGAGAGATCGGTGAGAAACACACAGCTCACGGTCTGGCAGCGCGGCACCGAGCACGCACCGCCACCTGGAGCTACAGCTGGCATCGCCCTAAGCCCGATGGGCAGCACCACTTGTAAAACGCCACTCGCTGAGGGAAGCGTGGACTACTCCACAAGTCACCGAAGGGACTCAAAGTATGAGAAACTCAGAATTTTACCAGCTGGTGGAAACAGTGACAGTTAACATCACCCGAGTTAAATTTTAACTTATTTAAATTCTCTGACTGACTCATGAGCAACTAGTAGTGTTCCCATTTTCCTGATGAAAAGTCTCATGGTCTCGCAGCAGACAGTGATGGAGCAGAAAGAAGCCCAGGCTGTCTGTTCCAGAGTCCCATGCTGGCAAGCACCCTCTTCCGGGAGCCAACGATGGATTTTATGACACGCTTTCATAAGAAGAGAACAGGAATCTTTGCAAGCATCTGATTTCCACTCACAGCCACAAGCACTGTACCAGGCTCTGGAAGACTATTCGTAAAGATCTTAGAACACACTGGGTACTTTCCGAGCTGGCAAGGAGCCTGTTCTACCCATGCTGAAGGCTGACCAAGACAATGTGAAGCCCGATGCCCCATGGGCACCCCATGGCACATGGCAAAATCACACTGCCCGAGATGGAAGGGACTCAGCACAGCTCAGGCCCAGCAGCATCCCAGGATAAAACTGCTCCCTCTCCCCACTCTTCCCTCTCCCCAGGCTGCAGGCTGCTCCCAAACACTGGGCTTCATTTCTATATCTGCTCCTCTGGGATGCCGAGTCCTGGGGGTCTTGGTCTTCTTTTTCCACATAAATAACCTAACAAACCGATGAGCCACCGTGTTGCCCATGTGGACTTCGATTAAGTTTATTTTCCTCAGCACCAAAAAAACTCTGTTTTGTTTCCTTTAATCTTCAAAGACAGTGGAGGCAAAATCCCCTAAACATCCAACCAAATAAACCTAGGTAGGCTGCGGCTGCTCTGTGTGACATCGTACAAACACAGGCTCTGACGAGTACGGTGAAAAAACCCAGATACAAAATAGTGTATGTAAGGTGGTCACATGTATTGCATTTTAAAAAAAGAAAAACAATACTCACAAAGTAAAACAAGATCCTGAGTGAAGTATCAAGTGATTATCACTTGAGACAAGCCGAGGTGCAACAGTTCTGACCTCTCAGGGTCTGCCACTTCCTCAGTTGTCTTTGGTGCACATCACTGTCACCTTCCAAGGACCACAAACTGATTTAAAAAGCAGAGGTAACAGGCAGAAGAGGGAGGCCAGAAGGCAGGACATTTGTACCATCTCCAGACGTCCTCTCCCTGCCCTTTCTGGAAGCATCAGCCTTTCTCGAGTCCTGCACGGTCCTGCATTTGAGAGGCCCAGGGTGCTGCTCCCCGTACCATGGAGCCTTCATGGAGCCTCCTTCCTTTCCAAATGCTTGGAACACAGATACACAGATACACAGACAGATTGGTGGACGCATGGATGTGAGGTCAGACAGAAGGGCCACGTCTATTCCAGTCAGGCCTTCCTGTCAGGCCCAACTGCGTCTCTCCCCAACCCTAACCCTAATCCAACCAACTGCCTATTTGTTTGAGTAAAAGTTACTCACATGCACCCTAGAAGCACAGTTTGAACCCCAAAGCCCTGAATGGAACAGAGAAACCAGTGAGTATGTAACGTGGTCACAGCACCAGCGTGCCCCCACCACTCACCAAAGTCAGGTCTCCAAAGTCTCAGTGCTGGCTGACGTGAACCCCAAGCGTACTCATACCCGCTTCCTTCGGCGACAGGGCTCCGAGCCCTTAGCAACATCAGCCCAGTGGCCAGTGCATCCTCAACAAAATAAACTGGAATTCATGGGGGTGGGGGAGAGTTGCCCTGCAAAGGTGCAAAGTCAGCACTCGTGGTCACAGAAGAGCTGGGGTGCTGTCTATCGCCTTCTCAATTTTAAGCTCTGTGAGTAAGGAATCGGGGCTCTAGGAATTTAACTATGGATTGCAGCCATGTCAAAAGTACAGATTCTACACAGAGCCGTGAGGTAAAGGAGAATCTATCATGCCCACCCTTCTTTCCCTTTTAGGGTCCTGGAGCTCAGGTTCTGCACTTGAGCCACCTGCAACGACTTCTGATACTCATCGGCTCAGAATTCCCCAGCGAGGAGGAAATTTTAAGAAACTGGGTAGAAGAGAACAGGACCCCTCTGACAGTAACTCCTCTCCCCACTGAGGTCCCACTCTGCTGGCCTTCCAGCACCTACGGACCCTACTTGTTGCTTGTAAATATAGCTTTCTTACTGACTTGGAGAAACAAGTTCTAAGAATGGCGGTGATGATGTCTCGAGATTTTCGTGCAAAAAGATGACTTTGTCCCCAGGAAGCAACGTCACTCAGGCCGGCGCTGACTCAGCGATTCACCTCCAAAGGCAGACGAGGTTTCACCTTTTACCCAATCTCTGTGCCCTTGTCTCCCTTCTGTGGGCGAACGCTAACCACCTGTAGCCTGGCTGCTGGGATACGTGTTACAGAGTTACATCAGAACCACACCGGCGCACACAGAGGCTGACAGCACTATGCTGAAAAAGCCCAGCATGTATTTTCTCACAATGGTGCCCAGCAGCCTGTGGGCACCCCAGGTAGGGCTGCTCTGGGCTGGGGACAGTGCCTTTCACCAGCCAGGCCGCTCCCTGCTCCACGTGTTGGCCCGGATGCAGATAAAGCAGACTGTGCTGTGGCATCTGGAGGACAGGGACTGTCCTGTGTGCTCATCCACCCCGCGTCCCCTAAGACAGCTGGGCTCACCCTGGTGACCTGTGACTCAGTTAGTGACTGAGGCACCTCAGTTCTCGTCCCCAGGGCTTGAGCTTTTGCACATGGTGCCTTTCAAAACGCAGTAGTCTGCAGAGGAATGGACCAGTGAGCTGGAACCCATTACAGGCAGAGACTTTGTCTTCCCCCTGTCTGTAATCCCCTGGGCCTGGGCCAGAACCAGGCACAAGCAAAGTAGGAACAGCAATTCTTTTGCTCTGAGACCGGGGCTAAACAAAGTGACCTGCTCACAAAAGCAACTGGGAACGGTCACATGGATTCTAGCTCTGCAAGGGCGGTGGCCACGACCTGTCTGGTGCCCTCTCAGCCCCTTCATGGTGTTTTATCAGTAGCTCCAGGAGTGGGAGGTGTCTGACATCATGTTTAAAGTGAATGACCAGGGCCCCCAGATCTTGCCACACAGCACAAAGCTGGTAAGAGAGCCAAGATTTGAACCCAGCTTCTGGATCCCAGCTGTTTGCATAATGAGAAACTAAGGAATAGAGAAAAACACCAAAGTGGACAGAACCACGGTGTCTGAAGCACCGTGGCTTACGGAGGACAGAATCGATGGACATCATGGATTAAGTAGAAGCAGGAGGTTGATCAGAAGGACTCCCAGGCTAGTACCAGTCATAGTCTTCCAATTGCCACCCTCATAGAAGGAAGGGAAGGTAACATTCACTCTGGAAGATTCAGAACAGGATATCTAACATTCTTTAAAATTCCACTTTGTTAAGGTTTTTGTAGTGTTGTTAAGATTCACAATGTATACAGCAAGGCTCCTCTATGACTAGAGGGAAGTTAGTTTAATGAAATCAAATATGCAGGAAACATCTCCTGTTCTTATTAACGACATCAAATACAAACCTCGAACCTTAAATATTCATATAGAAACAAAGCCCTGTAATTAATAGTGAGTGCCCAACAATAACTCTCCCCCAAAGTTGTCTGTTTTCAAACTTAGAACACCCCCTTTCCACAGGTCCCACCAGTCCTCTCAAAGGCCCACACTTCTGAGCTCACGCATCTCAGTTGTACTGAGGTGGCCCGAGAGTGGGGACAGCTCTGAGTCACCAGGGCTTAACAGTCTGGTCAGGCTAGAGAGGGCGAAAGCGACTCAGGGCGTTGGCAGGGAACATTCAGCCAGATCAGCAACAGACACTCACTGCCCTGTGCTGAAAGAGAGGCAAACCAACCAACGAAGGAAGGAGGAGGGGAGCCCGCTGGGATTTCACTGTCCTGCGCTGCAGGCAGCTGGCGACACTTGTGAAGCTCACTCTTTCACATTCTCACTGCTCGAGGGCCTAACTAAGGAAATCAGTGTGCACATACACACACGAGCTCACTCTTCTTTCAAACCGCTAAGAAAAATGACAAGTAGACATCCAAGCATTGCTGGGGAAAACACTGGTTCTTTCTGTCTGAAACATAATCTGGTCGGCCTTACACAGTCGTCTTTGCACGCCACTGCAAAAAGAAGAAAAAGACCCTTAAAAGACCCTTAAACCTGAGCTGGATCCCTCTCTGCCTGCTCTCCAGGCTGGGAGCCCCCACTCCCCAGGGACCACCCAGGACTTCTCCTAGAGCTGAGCAGCACCCCTGGGTCCTGAAGCCCTATAAGACAAAGCAGTCTCCTCCCCAGTGCAGCCCTCTCACAGCTGGAAGCCGCATCCCCTGGCCTGCCCCTTAATGCTCTTGTGCCAAGTGATACTCAGCAAAGATAAAAGCACCAAAACCCTGCACTTACGCCTCCATTTCAATGCTAGTCAAGGCTTAAATGAAGTGTTTAGTGAATGATCACAGTTAAAGAGATTGCTCCCAAGTCCCACTTAGTGGGTCTGGATTGATAATGAAACAGCTACCTCTGTTGTCCACCAGGAATCGCATTAGGTGCGTTAGAGATGGCTCTTCTAACATAACAGAGAAAATCCCAAAATATCACCCTGGGCACAAAATTGTGCAACGCAAACTATAGAAATTGTGGGAAAATGGCCCCAGCTGCACCAAGCAAATTAGAACAAAGACAGGCATCAAAGAAAACCGGTGCTGTCAGTGCTTAAATACCCACCTCCAGCCCACTTGCTGCTTTCCTTGAAAATGACCTGAGATTTGCTGGCTGAGTGGGGGCTGGGAAGTGTGGCCATGTGGGGTTGTTGGGGAGCAGAGGAAGGGGGCTGTGGGAAAAGACGGGCGGGTGTTCACCAGATGTGAACACACACCTGGCTCGGGGTAGCTGGGGTGGGGTCCGAGTGGTGCTTTCTGATAGTTCCGAGTGTTTCTCTTAGGTAAAAATGACCCCCAGTAAATGCAAAATGCATGCAACCCTGAGGGATCAAACCGCTTGGCACAAACATGTACTTTGAAAACCAGTGCCACAGCAGACATGACTGTTGCTGAGCTCACAGGATCTGAGTGAGACTCAAAGGTGCGTGGCATGAAATCCGCTTCCCAGAGAAGGAAGCTGAAGCACAGAGCAGCAGGGTCTCCGGAGGCAGGGGAGCAGGGGCCCAGGTCTGTGGCCCGCTCACGCCCTACTGCTGCTGCGCTGCTGGGGTCTCGGATCTTGAGGATGGAAACACAGATGGGACTCCCGACCCCTCTGTTCTTGCTCTGTCTGCCTGCCTGAGGTGGGGGAGAGTACCTGCACCTTAGTGCATCACAGCCCCGCTTCAGGCTTTGATATGTGCTGCCGGATAATTAGTTGCCTGTGCAGAAATCGTGTTCCTGCTTCTACTCTGTCTGTCTGTCTCTGTCTGTCTGTCTCTCTCTCTGTCTCTCTCTCTCTCTCTCTCTCTCTCTCTCTCTCTCTTTCTCTCTCTCTCTCTCCCTGTCTCTCTCCAAAACTCATCTGTTGAATTCAGCAGGACCCAGCAGACTCCTTAGAGCCTCTACAGCTCCTTTCCAGAAGCCCCTGGGACTCTTTTCCCCACCTCCCCTCCTGGGGCTCCAGTGCCTGCTCCTGGCTGACTGAGGAGACCTGCCCCTGCCCGCTCCCCAAGACCACCGCTACCCAATGGGAGTCTGGGAGAACCACTGCTTTCCAGGAGTCCTTTCCTCCACAGCTCCCCGCTGCCACGAGCATTGAAGCCAGGCTCCCAGCACAGCCTGTGGTGCTGTCTCTGATGTGTCCCCAGATGGCACAGCAAGCCACTTCCCTAACCATCAGAGGTCAGACAGCAAATTGCCTTCTGTCCTCAGCGCCACGTGGCTTCCACCTTCCAGTCGGGTGCTGGCATTGCTCTCTGAGCAAGAATGCATCACCCTGCACTTGGTGAAGCCTATCCTATCCCTCCACCTTCCCTTCCAGGCCTCTTCAACCTGGAAGCCCTCCTAGAGCCCTGACCCCACATGCAGACCAGGAGTTCCCTCCCGGCTGCCCTTGGCACCAATGCACAGCGCCTGGCACAGCACTGAGCACCCTTGCTGAAACCGTTCTACGCCGGTCCCGTAAGAAAGCTCTGTTCAGGAGAGACTGGACTGGGCAATGGATAAGTGAACAAAGCATTTGCATAACATGTGACACAAGAGAGAGCTTCCATGTGGACACTGCATCTGATCCACACGTGTCTTCTTCCAGAGCAAATGGGAACCACACCCAGGATCCACGGAAGTACCCACACAGCCCATTCCATGAGGCCAGGGATGGGAACATCATTCACCCAACTGTCAGGTTCACAGCAAGGACCAGGGCAGACAGAAGCCCCTGGCCTCACAGGGTTCACGTGCCACAGTGGGGTACAGGTGGCAAATCAACACTGGGGATGGCACTGTGGAAAAAGGAAAGAGGAAAAGGGCCCTGTGTGGCCTTGCTGAGCTGCTGTCACCCAAACAGAGACTGGCCGGGTGTGTGATCCGCGTTCCCCTGGGGCCCAGGTAGCAGGACAGTCACTGCAAAGTCGCTGAGGCGGGCTTGTGCCCAGCAAGTTCAGACTCAAGGAGGAGCCCGAGGAGGGTGCGGCCACAGGGTGAGTCAGCTCTCAGTGCCAGGGCAAGGACGTGCCTCCTGCAGACCCACTGTGCACCAGAGAATAGCGTGCTCCACCCAGAGCCACCAGGCCCTGGGAACCTCCACATGGTCACAGAGGTCCCAATGCGGTGGGACCGAGGCCCTGTGCATCCGGATGCAGCCCACAGGTAAAGGTCAGCTCACGCCTCAACCAGACCCCACCGAGAGCAGGGGGGCAATGGCGGCACTGGCCTCCCAGGGCAGAGACATCATCTCTGTGTGTGGACCTGGCCAGCCGCCTCGGCACGGGCATTAGGATCGGCTTCCCGACCCGGCGTATGGAACCGGCAGACAGATGCTTGAAAATGTGTTCTTGCTGGGGAAATTATGTAATAAAGACGAAAGCTTCCCTATTACTTAAAGTAATGAAAACAAAAGCAAGGGTTTATAAGCTTCCCAGCTCTGACCTAAATTTGCTGTGCGTTATTTTCTACATCTCCTTCCACTTTAGAAAACCACTACTAATTGCATTCACATAGCACAGTATCAACCAAACCTGGATTTGGGCTTCCTCCAAGACCACCAGCGGGCTCAAGTTACAGCATGTTTATTACCAGCACTTTCTCTCTCTCTCTCTCTCTCTCTCTCTCTCTATCTCTCTCTCTCTCTCTCTCTCTCTCTCTTTCATGCCAAAGCAGGAATGCTGTTACCTTTTGGGAGTATCAAACAGATAAATGCTTGAAAAATAACATTTTAAAGAAATCTCAAATATATAAATGAGAAAAGTGTGCAGATTTTTTTAAACTCACAAAATAATAAAGGATTTTTAAAAGCGTGCCGTTTATTGGCGGAGCGGGAAGCTTGGGACTAATGGAAAAAACATTTATGAGCTGGGCCCGCATAGCTTTCCTTTTGTGTGCTCCGGGCGCACGCGCTCCTGGCTGTATTCTAGGAAAACTCAGGACTGGGCTGGAAACAGGGAAGGCGGGGAGCTGGGGGCCAATCCCACCGCACCCCGTCTAAGCCCCGCCAAGAACCAAGAACGGGGCTCCGGCCCCCCCGCAGAAGGATGGTTTGTCATTTCACAGCAAGCTCTCTCAGCTCTCAGCTGGAAAAGCGTTCCAGCCTCCATCTTGCTGTCACAAGCCCAGCCCTTGCACCTCAAAGCACAAAACCCAGATGATGTCCCAAAGACTAAAGCACCCAGAAGGTGCATCAGCCTGGCAACTGCGGACTAAGGAGCAGAGCTGCTGGTGTCCAGAGTACAGTCCCTCCAGGCGCCTCTGTCACCAGGAGGCCACCTCCAAACCCCACATACCGTCCTCGCTGACTTCCAACCAAGCAGCACAAGAAAGAGCAGGGAGGTGGCGGGGACAGGGCCAGAGGCTCGGATACTGCTGCTCGCTGCTGGTCACTGCGGGCCGCTGCCCCTCGCCCTGGTCCCCAGCCAAGGGCCTCCTGTGCCTCTCTGAAATTTCCCAGGGAGAAGGTAGAGCTGAGTAGGGGTTCCTCCCAGAGTGACTGGTTCAATCCAACCATCACCTACTGTGTGGATTCTGGCTGAAGGAAGTAATCACGGTATGTCCTCCCATCACACAGGACCAAGAATGAAACCGTACGCAATGGGAGAACTCGGTGCCCCAAGAAAACATTTAAGAAGCAATGGAGATGTAATTCGCATACCTCACCCATCTCAGGTGTACCTTTCGATTGTCAGTTCACAACTTGGTGACTTAGTGTACAGTTCCAGGGCTCTGATTATAGCCCCATGAACATGAGGACTGAAAAAAGTATCAACGACGCAGGAGTGTGATCACTGTGATTAAAGCGTGTCACGTGTGCGTATAAATCTGCCAAAATGAAACCCACTGACCCATGTAACCCATGTGCACTAATTCTTAAAAAATGCACTGGGGAAAAAAAGAACTTGTCTCTCATCCCCGAAACTTCTGGTATCATTAGTAGTCATTCCTTTTCCTACTGCAGTGGGAGCAGACTCCCATTCGCTCTCTAACTGTAACATCTTGCCTGCTCTAGAAACACAGCACACGTAGACCCCAACAGTGTGCATCCAGTGTCCCCCTCCTGCCTGGAACACCATACCTCTGAGGCCTATGTGTGCAGCCTTCCTCTCCCTGCCCTCGCCGAGTCCTAACCTGCTGTAAGGATTTGCCACAGTTTGCTCACTCCTTGGGCGAACATCTGGCCTCCACTTTGGAAACGATTATAAATAAGGGCACTTCAGACGCGCACGTGTCCGTTGTGTGGACATGCTTTCATTTCTTGGGAGTCAGCACCTGGAAGCAAAGCTACAGACGACACGGTCTGTTCATGTTAATTTAAGGACCTGCCGAACTGTTGTCCAGAGTGGTGCACTATTCAGTATTCCTGCGAGCGACGCGTGAGGGTTTGTGTTTCTCCCCAGCCTTGCCGACTTTTCTACCTTAAGCCATTCCATGGTTGCGCAGTAGTCTTACTAGGGTTTCCGTTTACGTGAGGATTTTCAAAAACACTGCGAAATCCTCAGCATACAGTATTGAGAGACATAAAGCAGGATCCAACATTGTTTATGCAGAAAGATCTCACACATGTGCGAGCCCCTCCTTGAACATGAGGACTGAAAAAAATGTCAAACACTGACAAACAACATGAGAGCAGATCTCCCTTCTTTACATGTCATGTGAAATTTTTGTATGAGTAAATATGTGATAAAACATGCTTTAGAAATTAAAGACACTAACACTATGTAGTCAAGCCATTAAGAGTCAGGATAAATACACTCGCACCCCAATCTCTGTTCTTCATTTTGATTCATCCATTCTGCACATTGTTACAAATTTTTGCAAAATTTGGCTTCACTCTGCTTCAAGAATAGTACTTCTGCGATCCCAGCCTGCAGTTCATGGTCCACTCACTCACTACGTTTCTGTAGGACTTACAAGTTTAAGAATGGTTTCTACTTTTTTTTTTTTTTTTGGTACTGGGGATCAAACTCATGACCTCACGCTTGCCAAGCAAGCACTGTGCTACTGGCCCAGTTTCTATATTTTTAAATGACTGGAAAAAAAATCAAAAGAAGAGTAACATTTGGTAACATGTGAAAGTTATATGAAATCTTAATTTCAGTTCTATAAATGTTTATTGGAACGCAGGCCGCAGGCCATTTGTTTCCAAATGGTACATGGTTGCCTTTGTGCTAAGAACAGAACTGAACAGTTATATCGAAAATAACAGTGCATTGCACAGCAGTTTACAGATCATCACACCACTGTGTATACTAGAAAGGTGAGCAGGACAGATAGCGGGAGAGAAAAGAAGGAAATCTCAATGTCCAACAAAAGGGAGTAAGAAACTTCAGTAGGACCCCATGCAATTTGCTACCCAAAGCTGTTCACACTCACAGCTCATGCTCACTCCCACTTTATCTCATTGGATATTTACATAGAAGTTTTGCAGCACCTCATGCAGGGTACAAGCTTACACGAAAGTCATTATTATCTCCTCACTGTGTTTCTTTTCACTTTCCTGCTCTTTTCTACAATAAACACATCCTCAGTTCAGTTTTTAAAAAAACAAAATCAATGTCCCCAGGATACTTACACAGGTAGAATAAAGGAATTCATTCACTGACTAGTGGATTGATACACAGGAACTCTGCAGAGAGTCTCCAGGGCAGAGAGCTCTGCTCACTCAACAAACACCTACTTTGTGTCCACCTGGTCTCGGACATTGTTCCTGGGATCACGGCTCCCTCTGTGAAGGGAACAGATAAGTCCCTGCCTTCACAGACCCCCACGTGTCCCAGGTCTCACTGTCTCTGTGTCCCTGAGTCCCCAAGCATGGATGGCACTGGACGCGGGGCGGCGTCCTGCTGTAGGAGCTGCCGCCAGCTCATTCCCAAGGCCCCAGCACCACATGCTCCGAGGCACATTCACACACTGCCTCTGCCTCCCCAAAGAACGCTGCATCGGACGTGACGCTTCATGAAGCCGCCTGGTATACAAAGCAGGGCACTCCAGATCACCCTGACCAGCGTGATGATGGGGGCTCCCAAGCTGACCCCACTCAGTGGCAGGCACACAGGGAGACAGAAAGCCGTCAGATAATTCACCAGCAGCAAGACTTAAGCTCCTCAGCCCAGCTGGGGTTTTACTTAAGCTCCATTCTCCCTCGGCCAAGCTGACCTGCTGGCTGGGGCTCTTGCCCAGTGTCGGGCCAGGGGGCGATGGGTCTCTCTGTTTTTCTCATAACTGCAGGCCATGCTGGGTTTCAGGCCAGAGGACACACAGCCCAGTGGCTCTGCCTAGGTCCTCAGGGGTTCCTCGTTGATCTAAGCCCCCAAGAGACCTGCGCTCAGTCCAAGGAGACAGAGTTTCCTCTTCCCAGGCCAGGGCATTCATGAGGTCTTGACTCAAAATCAAGGTCCAAGGAGCTTTCGGTTGGCAGAAGTCATTGATCGCCAACGCACAGACTTACTACGGTTTGTTTCCAAGTGCAGCAGTGAAAAGTTTCAGTGATTGCCATGGATACCAGATCCATATCAGGGGTGCAACTGTTTTAAAAGTCTTTAAATCAAGGCCACCAACTCGATCTGAAGAAGGTGAAGCCACTGCCAAATGAATAGGGAGGACAGGTGGTACACGTCTTCTGCATTCAGACCCAGCCACCAACAAGATGTCCCTGGCTCTGTTGGGGTCAGGAACTGGACTCCTGAAGTCATCAAAAGGTAAAGAAAGGGTGCTATGGTGTGTACAGAAATTATGCAGTGGACCATTCCTGACCCAAGCACAATGCGTAGTCTCGGAACTCCCTCTCCCAGCATAAGCTGGAACCTAAAAGGCCCACTGGGACGGCAAGCGGACACACCAGACTCCTCAAGGAGCTTGGGATCAAAGTCCTGAGTTCAGTGCATCGCTGCTTCTTCCCAGCTGCCCTGCCTCAGACACAGCACAGAGCACCTCCATGCCTCATGCTCCCCACCTATGGAACAGTAACAGAAGCACTGATCTTACATAAAGCGTGTCATAAACAGTAAACAAGAAAACACTCAAGAAGCTTTCACGCCATTGCTACAGCACCACTCCCAGCAGGGGACACACCAGGCCCTCATCTGACCTTGGAGTGCTTCTTAAGGTCAAGGCCGACAAAGCCCCTTCTGCCTGCACAACTCACACTGACCTCCACCTGTACACTGCAGAACTGCACAGCATGGCAGCGGAGAGGAAGGGCGACCAGAAGTACTTTCCAGGTGCTGGAGTCCAACGTGCTGATTCTCCCGGGGCAGTTTCCTTCCCCCTGATTTCTAAAATGTCCTCCACACAGGAACAGCATAAAAGCCTGTGACAGTGCGCGACTGTGACCTCGCTTTCCAACGTCAGCCTCACTGAGCCCTGATTCCTCATGACCTGCAGCAGCAGGGAGGTGTACAGAAACAGCTCAGGCGGTTCCAGGGGACCGGAACACCCTAACCTCATCATCTGGGTCTCGGAGCACACCAAATGTTACAATATTCCAAATACTCCCAACATGTCACCTGGCTTAACAGTTCCACCCCGGGTCCTCGCCAACTGGAACTTCAACCAGATGACACCAACCTTTTCATATCTCACCAACGACATCTGACCAAACAAGTTGGAAATTCCAGCATAATGAGTTCACTGCTTTTGCGTTATGAAAAGAAAGAAGTGGTCCAGGTTCAGCCTTGCTTCCTGAAGCCTGGATAGAAGTCTGTGGTAACATTCTTAAGCCACTTTCAGAAGTGGATTATGCCACACATTCAGATGCCTCTGGGACATCAAAACCGCCTCAGTTTCCTCTTTCTTTCTATTATTTTTCCTCTTGGTACCGGGGATTGGACCCAGGGCCACAAGCTCAGTGCGTGCTACATTACCTAGGATGCACTCAGACTTTCCATCCTCCTGCCTCAGCCTCCCCGAGCACTGGAATCACAGGCGTGCATCCCTTTCTTTTCATATGAGCTCTGTTTGAAGGGCTACATATGTTCTGTAAATTTACTCCTCAAGTCATGATGAAAACTTTCGGGCCAGGAAGCTGAGCAGTTCCGCCGCTGTGGTCAAAGCTGGGATGGGAACCGGAGTCCTGGGCACTTTTCGCCCCTCCAGGCCGCCACCCCACACACAGCCCAATCATGGTTTCTCCCTCCCCACGGCCTGTCCTTGTCCCCACAGGCACCCGCCGTGGCCCCCAAGAGCCCACTCAGGTGGCCTCCTTTGCCACCCAGGGGAGGACACCTGTGTGACTCAGCCTGGAAATGCCAAAATCACTGAGTATCTGTGAGGTTTGGTCCCGTAAGAAAGGTCCATGCACACCTGTGCCAGCCCTGATAAGCAGCATGGAGGCCACCTCCTCCCAGGAAGGCCAGGGACCTGGGAGGCCCAGGGGAAAGCCCCGCATAAACACCAGCCAGCCGATGGCTTGAGCACAACACTTGGACTCCTTGTTAAATGTGAACTGGTCATGAGAAACCCTGAAAGCTACAAACCCTTCTTATGAACCTGGGCAGGGCAGACCCTCCCATTCTCTGCAGACCCAACTTGGGGACCCTCAAGGGCAACGGGGCCACTCCTGGAGAAGTGCTGGGCACTTCCTGTGCCTCAATCATCCAGGCTTTGGCAGCTTTGCCTCATTAGTATCCTGCTAAGTCCCCATCTACAGCCTGAAACCAAATGCTCGAAGAGGATTGGGGAAAGCCAGGGACTCACCATAGGCTCCACACATGGCTCTGGGAAGGTATGCTAAGACTCAGGGTGCTCATCTGAAAACTGAGAATGCTAGGAAGTTAATGAGATACAGTCATCAGGAGGCAGTGAGCACTGTTCACAGTGCAAAGCACCTCATGTGTCACCATGTGGATACACTGTGTGTGCATGTGTGTGTGTGTGTATGTGTGTGTGCGTCCTCTATACCACCATCAGCACCTCGCCACTTTATTTCTATCAGATCCTCTATACCACAGAACTCACACGGAAGAATGTCCACCTGGGGCTCTCTCTAAAGACGATGGAAATGTCCCCTTCTTCACAGGAGACCCACAGGCCCAGAATCTCCCCCCTGGTTTTATGCATTACCTATTACCTGCAGGTGAGCTATTGCCACGGAAGAAGTGGAGGCCGGGGGAGGTGTCTGATCAAAGCAAACACATCTTAGGGGACAGACAGAGAGAAGGGGTGAAGCAAGAAGAGTCGGAGTAAACGGTGAGCTCAAATCCAGGTGCCGTCCCTTCCCTCGTGGCTCCATCCCCCATCTCCAGGACACGAGGCAGACTCGGGGCGGACGCTGAGGCCTTGGCTGAGAAAGGCAGGGCTGAGTGATGAGAAGCAGGCAGTCCTCCGAGCTGCACCAAAGCTGGGCAAAGTCTCCAAGTCTGAGCTCTGCTCTCCTAAGACTCAGACCCTGGCCGATCCTGGAAAGCTACCTGGGTATGGACATGGCACACAGAAGGGGGAGACCCTTCCCACACGGCACTATTGGGCCTCACTGAGCTAGAAGGCTTGGGTGTCACAGGTCCTCCTTTGCACGGGGGGAGCTCATCCTTGAAAGCTCATGAAAGCACGGTCTCAGGGCCAATTGCAGAGACTGGACCGGGCAGTGCCAGGTGCTGACCCAACAAAGCCTCGGCACTGGGCACACCAAGCCCTCAAGTCCCGTTATTCCAGGGGCTCTGTGGGGACCCTGCGCTTCTCCTCAGCCTGAGGACAAGGCTTCCAGGTCCAGACCCAGCCAGGGGAAGTCACAAGAGAAAAGGGGCACAGGGCCACAGACTAGGACAGTCCCCATATCACCCGATGCTGTCAAAGTAAACTAAACAAGCACAGTGGGAGGAGAACACGGAGTCCTGGCCTCCGGATAACCCTTCCCTGAGCACCCGGCCCTCGCACACTCGGCCTGGACTAGAAACCCCACACTCCCTGCACAGCCCGGCCCATCCTGACAGGGACGGCCTCTTATTAAAGACAGGCGCGCTTTCATCTCAGCACCAGCGTTTGCTAATTACACTGTACCGGGTCTTGGGCCTCTGCCAAAGAGCAAACAGTGCCAACATTTGTAGACTTCCAACAGGAAATTAAATAACTGCCCTGCTGGAAATATGAACCAATTTATGGTGGTCAGACCTGAATCTTCCAAAACACTGGCATGGTTTATGTGTATCCAGCCCTGGGAACACTGGAGGAAGGAGGTGAGGAGAGATTCATGAAAACTCCACAGAATCTCCAGGGAGGCTTTGCACACGGCCCGCTTCCCAGCCCCAGGCGCATCCTCTGTCTGCTGGAACCTCAGGGCTGACATCAGCGCCCCCGGAAGGAGGGGCTGCCGAAACCACCACCTCCTCGTTCAGGGCAGCCTTCCAGCCAGAAGCCAGGGTGCAGGCAGGCAGGCAGGCAGGAAATGCAGAGTCCACTTCCTCCGAGAGAGTGGCCCGGTTCCGCCCACTGCACTGTGAGACACGGGATCAGAAGCCCAAGGCAGGCAGTGCTTTGCAAACGTCCCCTTAAGGACCCTCACCCACCTCCGTCCTCCCAGGGCAGCAGCACCCGCAGTGCACAGCAAGTGCACCTCTTCTGCTGGCACTGTGACCATCACCTGCTGCCAGGGACAGTGATGGGGAAAGACACAACCCCACCCTCCACGCAGACCCACAGAAGGAACCCTGGTTTGGAAGCAAAATCCCCTTGTGACCAAGGGTGGCATCATGGTGTATAACAGCCACATATTCTCCTCCTCCTTCTCCTCCTCCTCCTCCTCCTCCTCCTCCTCCTCCTCCTCCTCCTCCTTCCTCTTCCTCTTCCTCCTCCTCCTCGTTTTCTTTCCTGACCTCGGAAGGGAAGTGCAGGCCCCTGTTCCCCAGCAAGTCCACACACAGCGGTTAGCCAGCAGCAAGAAACAAAGACAACCAAGGTTCGGAAACAGCAGAGCCGCTTATCCGACATGCACACCATCCAAGGTATAAGGTGCTCAGGTCAGCATGATTATTGGCGTCCCCCCAGCTCCGCCTCCAGATCCGAAAGCCTTGGCCAACAGTGTTTCTCAAATAAAGCAGGCTGGAGGACCCTGGTCAGGCTGTCTCAGGTGACCCAAAAGATCAACTATGGGTTACAGCGCATCTCCAAACACACAGAGGCCAGCAGGCACCCTGCCAGTGCCTGGTGCTTTTTTCTGAAGAGATCAAAGTGGCAGGGGAAAACGGATTCAGTGAGGAAAGGGGCTGAGTGGACCCGAACTCCCAGCCCGGAGGACAGAGACAGTGGCGGCGAAACACAGTGGTCCTCAGAGGCTAGGAAAGGTCCCGGCCTCTGCCCTGGGCCCTTCAGCAGTCCGGAGCCTCCTCAGCAGTCGCCTGAGGCATATGCAACACATCAAGGGGAAGACGGGGAACCTGTTTGAGGGGTCACCCGGGTCGAACATTGCAATGCAAGGCCTGACCTCTAGTCCCCTCACCAAAGGGCATGAAAGGTGCCTGTGTTCGTCGGGGCTCTGGCCGATTTTGTCTGGGGAAACAAAAGCAGATGGCATCTCTGACCCCAGCCTGCCTCAAGCTGCCTCAGTCCCCGAAGGCAAAACGTTCACAGAAACTCCTGGGGCTGCTGCAGCCACCCAAGCAGCTCACAAAGATGAGAGGGAGGACATCAGACACAGGGGAGGCGACAGAGAAGGCCGCTGGGGAGCAGAAAGTCTCGGTGCAAGGCCACATGTCCTGTGAAAGACCAGCGACACAGCCAGGTACAACCATGGGATGCAGCTACACATGAGAACAAGAATAACTCGCGACCTTCAGGAGACACATCTCCCAGAGTAAAAGAAGTAGATCTTCTTTGTTTTCGTCAGGCAGTCCCACCTTCCATGGAGCTGTGGCTCCCAGCTCTTCTGCCAGTCACAGAAGGCCCTGAGGTCCACACAGGTCACACTGGCCATGCACTCCGCCCCCAAAACTGTGGGGCCACACACATCAACCTCTGAAGTCCCCCGTCTGATAACCTGCTCGCTGCAGCCCTGCACGAGGAAGGAGGGCAGTGTGTGCTGAGGTTCACGCCGACTGATGCATGCACACTCTGGAGGACACATGTATTGACCACACCAAAAGCGCTGTGTGTGAAGCTCTAGGATCCGGGTTCCGAGGCCTTCCAGCCCCGACAGGTGCCCAGTGTCTGCGGGCCACTGGGCCCCGGGAGGTCCTCCCTCCAGGGTGACATCCCCAGGGGAGCAGTGCTTGAATGTGTTCCCTTTACCTCCAGTGCTGCTACACAAACACAGAGCCCCAGCTCCCTACAGCTCAAGAGAAGAGCACAGCGGACGGGGTGCCAAGGAGAGGCTGGCACCACGCCCCTCTCTGAGAGCAATTTCGCATTTTCCAAAGGACAGTATTTACACGATTGGGATTTCCACTTACCTCCTTCAATGAAGCCCCCTCACAGATCAATAGCTGCCTCTTTTAGAGGGTGGGCGCTCTGTCCAGCACCTGGAGCAGGGGCTGGTGGAAGGCCATGGACTGGACACACTGGACCTTCACCGGCTGTGTGACCTTAGCAGAAGCCCTGGCGTCTCTGGATTGGTTCCTCCACCTACACCCGGGTCAGGAATCCCTCTCTGGCAGTGGGTGGCCACCAGGGTGGCTGCCAGGACTCAGTAAGGTAATGAAAGTAAAGGTCTTAATAGAGTGCTCGACACCTATAAAGCTTCTCGGAGGGCAGTTATGCTTCTTACAGCACTTTAAACACCCCAGCTATAATCCGAGGCGCAGCCCTGAGAAGTGCTGCCGAAGTGCTGCCATGCTCGTAAGGACTCGGCTCTCATTTTATAGAAGGGGAAGCTGGGAGCTGAAGGGCATCACAAAAGTTGGTTGTGGGGCCCGGATTTAGCTCAACGGCTCAAGCGCTTGTCTAGTGAGCGCCAGGTCGTGAGTTTGATCCTGGTAAAAAAAAAAAAAAAAAAAAAAAAAAAAAAAAAGGCTGGTAAAAAAATGTCAGCTGTGAAACGTACACAAACTGAATAAGCTCGTATTTCCCCACCCCACTAGTGCATCCACCTACCCATTCATTCATTCGGAACTTGCCCAGCACCCCTGACATCCCCAGCCCTCCTGCAGCTTAGACTTAGACCAGAGTCAGCTCACGGCTTCTACAAAGGGCCTGGGGTGGGTATTTTCACATTTGCAAGGGTTACAACCTCTCCTGCCACTCAGCACCTCCTGCAACTCAGCACGAAGTGGTCACCGGCAATGTGTAGGCGACAGGGAGGGCTGCTCCACACTCGGTTTATTAAATCAGACTTGGAGGGCTGGGCATTTAGCTCAGTGGCATAGCGCCTGCCTTACAAGCAGACAGTCATGAGTTCCTCCCTGGTACCGATAAAAAGGAAAAAGACAAAAAAAAAAAAAAAACAGACTTGGGCCCGGCTTAGCCAGGCAGTCTGTGTTCACCAACTCCAGGCCTATAGGAGTTTGGTTTTATTTCCACTCCCCCCCCCCCCCAAAGCCTTCTTTGGCTACCAGAACCAATGACTGCCTGGAGGGAGGGAGGAGGAGCCAAAGGTTCAGCAGCCACACCCACTGCTGCCTGTGCCCTGCAGAGCACAGGGGTCACTCAGACTCAGGGCTGCAACGGGAAAAGCCAGACCCTGGCCTATCCACAACCAGAGACCTGTAGGCACCTCAGGGTCCCTCTCCAAGGGAGCAGGAAGGGTGGTGGCCAGGTCCCCCGCAACGCCCATAGGAGCAGCCACCATAGGAGCCCGCAGGATGTGGTGGAAAGCACAGGCCACAGTCTCTCCTGCCATGAGTCACTCCCTGGGAGCGCAAGGTCTTGGGGTAAAAACGAACCTAAGCGTCTACAGGGATTCTTCACAAAGAATTCGGCTTGCCCATTCCAGGGCCAGGATCACCAGCTGCTGCCTCTCCTCGCCTGGACCCTTTGAGGGTTGATTTCCAGCCCAAGCAGAGGTAAAGAGGACAAACACACAGTCCTTGGGGATCACTGGAGGCGCATTTGGGAGTCCTGGTCTCCGTACCAAGTTACCTTCCTGCACAGAAGCCATTTACATCCTGAAATGATACGCTGGGTTCTGCAGAATAAAATATCATTTCCCAAAACACCCTTAGGCCGCTAAGCCTTTGCTCCAGCTGAACGAACTCCTCACCATACACCAGAGGCCTTATCCTTTTTGCTCCTTTGTGCTCCACCCAGGCAGGTTCCTTTCCTGCTCTCCCGCCTGACAGCTGCTTTCAAAATGCCTCAGCACCCAGCTACAAAGCCATGCTTCCTCCTCTGACCTCCTCCAGACAATGGGCCCATGTCCCTCTCCCAGCCATGGCACTCGATACCACATGTGAAGCTATAGGCACTGTTACAAGTCCCTTGAAGGCCAAAGGAGTCTTTTCATCTCCAGACCGGAGTGCTGTGTCTGGATCCATGAGCCAGGAAGTAGCCTTCTACATCTCTGCCCCTCCCTCTGCACATGAGAGTCAGGGCCAGGGCTAGGAGGCATCCCTGGAAAGGAGAGAAGGCAGCCCTACAGCGCCCCCCACCAGCCCAGGGCCCAGGTCCACCTCGGAGCTTTACGGCCAGATCCATTCACCTGCTGGCCATCTCCCAGCATACCTTCGAAAAAAACGTACACACCGGATTCCCAAACGAGCTCCCCACTCCTTAGCTGAAGGCATCTTTTCCCGTGCAGAATGATACCTTTCATCGCCCTACACAAACACGTGGCCTTAAACCGAGCTGCACGTGGGCACGCTGTCCTCTCCCCCCGCTCAGATGCTGGCATCTGGGAGCTCATGACATCAACCCAGCCGGTGCCCTCTGCTTTATGAAACTTCTCTGTAAATTGAGCTCATCGTGAGAGTCAGACCACGTGGTCTTTTGGTCCTCACCCCCATCCCCTTTGACTTTGTGTGCTCTGCTTAAAGCAGATCCAAAAATCTGATGCATTAAAGGTCCAAAGATGATGAGAACCCCTTTACATGAGGATTTTCTGGACACCTACGCCCTGTGGGGAAGGAAGTGTGTTCGCACAGTGTCCAGTGCTCAGCCCAAAGGGTGGGAACTCCTCTGAGGCACTTGCCCATCCTGGCTTCGTATGTCTGGGTGCCTGCTGAAATGGGTTCAGTTTTCCAGACTTCCCTGAGGCCAGGCCTTGACTCCTGGCTGCTTCCCCTGATAACAAGAACCGCCTCTCTGGACACGAGATGCTGCACACAGACCCAGTGTTTGAGGCCGTGGTTTTGGAAACAAACAAAGCCAGCCAAGGACCTCCACCCTGGGCGCCTGCCCCTCTCCTAGGAGCCCTGCTGCCCTGCTCCCCTTCACTTCCAGCACTGGCCACAGCTTCCTCCACGGCCCACTGCGGCATCGTCCGATGGGCTTGTGGCCCAGATGGACAGAAAAGGAGGAGGCCGAATGCACGAGTTTGGAAGCGCTCCTTTCTGCTCCAGTGGCAGTGTCCACCCGAGCCAGCCTCTTCGGCCTCCGATGTGGACTCACACCAGTGACTCTCCAGGGAGCTTCTGTGCCTTCGACCTTGAGCTGGTGCTGCGCCCCGACCCCTGGTGTTCCCCGGCTTCCAGCTTCTTGGGCTGAGCACCTGCCAGAATCTCTGCTTCTCCAGACCACTAACAGCCGTTCTGGACTCTCCCACCTCTGATCCTATAAATCTACGGATCAATGTCCTTGCATCTTATACACTCATGCCCCACAGATTCTTTCGCTCTAGAGAACCCCAACCGGCATGCTCTCCAGCTCCTGATGGCGGAGAACCCAGCATGAACTGCGGCCACACCATGCCACCCTGCCTTGGAGCCACCTGAGTATGGACTGAAACCTCCAAGAACTGTAAGAAATAAACCTTTCCTTTCCCACTTTGGGCATCAGGTATTTTGTCTCAGCAACAAGTAAAAAGTAACTAAGATAGGCCTCTGAATGGACACGGCATGCGACCATTCCCGACACGCTCCATGGCTTCCACCAATTGCTATAAGAAAACGGGAAGGATCTGAATAAAGCCAGCCTTGCTTCCGCCACTGCTCTCCAGACACATGTGAAAGACAACAGACATACTGGGCTCCAAAAATTCTGAGTTTTATTCCCAGTCCTCCCTTAGTGAAATTACTTCCTCGTGCTAAGGGGTGACACCGCATTACCCCACCTGTCTGGCCTCACCTTGCCCATGTCGAAATGAAACAGAATGGGCTGGGGGAAGGTGTTTATGGTGACTGTAAGGCAGCACGTGAACAAACCTCAGTGTGACACTTCTGAGCCCAGCTCCACTCCAGGGACTCACAGGACGCTGTGCTCTGCTTCGTCCTCACTGTCCCCTCTGGAAGGGTCCTGTCGGGCCCTGGGCTGGCCCTGGCTAGGTGGGCACTTCTGGTCCCTCTGAGGTTCCTCTGCCATCAATGGCCGGTATAGTTGGGCCCCCAAAGCGCCTCAAATCACAGCTGCTGGGGTTTTTGTTTTGGTTTTGGTTTTAGAATTATATATGCTAATTTTATAAAAATTTATTGATAAAACTGAATATATGAAAAGAGAGTAACTACTTCTATGAACATTAAGTCATATTCCTTGGGAAGGGAAAATACAGTTACTTCCATCCTCCCGAAAAAGCCACAGCCTGAGCCCTCAGTGTGAACGGCTGGGGTTCAGTTACCACAGCTGGGGGACTTCTCCGCTCTCAGCACTGGCACGCATCTTCTGGGGCATTTCCAGCCCATATTAGAGAAGCCAAAACTGGACCCCATGGGTCAGCAGGGCGCGCCTTTCAGAGCTTCCCATGATGCAAACAGCCCGCTGTGGCACGTGTGCCATGGGTTGCCACCACTGCCCTAGGTGATGCACTGCACACTGAAAATTCCAAGATCCAAAACCTAAAACATTCCATACCTGGCCACGGTGAGGCAGGCCTGTAAATTTCAGCGCTAGGGAGGCTGAGGCAGGAGGATCACCATAAATTCAAGGCCAGTCTGGACTAAATAAGCCAGTTCAAGGCCAGCCTGCACTACATAGTGAGATCCTGCTTTAAATTATTTATGGGTAATTAATTAATTTTTAAAATGCTCCAAAATCCAAAGCTTTTTGAGTGCAGCCTTGATGTCACAAGTTTGTTTCATGCACAAAGCTTTAAACTATTGTATAAATTACCTTTAGGCTACATGTATTTGGTCTGTTCAGAGGAATTGTGTGTGTAGACTTGAGCCCCAGCTCAAGTATATGTAAATATGTAAATATGTATATGAAAGTATTCTGAAATCAGAAAAAAAAAATCCATGACCCGAAACATTTTGGGTCCAAAGCAAGAATTTTGGGTATGGAAAATTCACCCTGTAGGAGGAGGAGGCAGACATAAAGCTACTGATCCAGTGGGGCATGGTGTTATGAGGTGTAACCCCTGAACGCTGGGAGGCTGAGGCAGGAAGATCCTAAGTTTGAACCTGGCCCAAGCAACTTGGTGAAGTAGAAAGACCCTGTCTTGAGATAAAAAATAAAGAGCTGGGAACAGGGTTCAGAGCAAAGACCCTGTACTCTCTTTGCAGTAATGAAAACAAAAGCTCCATTGATTCTATAAGAACCCCCCATTGAGCCACATGGAACACATGTCCATACCAAAGTCTAGCACTCAGTGAGAGGCGCAGCAGGGCGCCAGTCACAGTGAATAGCTCAGCCCTCCAACCCAGTGCCCGAATAGAGATAGCTGTATCAGCACTAACAGTCCTGGTTAAGCTCCTGCTCCACACTCGGGACACATTATTTCATGTAATCTCACCCGGAACACAGATGAGAAAGTGAATCTGGGCATCGAGTTAGAACCACACAGTGGCAGCTCTGGGATTCAAAGTCAGTTCCACCCAGAACATGGACAACCCAGGTTGGCGGGGCCTGGCCGCAGATGGCCTTGCCTGTCTCCCCACTGTACCCCTGGACGCTACAGGTGAGGAGCTGCCTGGGGACCACAGACTCCCGGGTCAGAGGGGAGCACAGACCCCAGGACTCCAAGGAGACCCCGTGGCCAGGATGAGATGGTCCTCGGGCCACTGGAGTCCTACAGGTCCCAAATCCAGCCCACCCGCTGTCTGAGGCATCACTGCCCTCTTCCGCACCAGCTGTTGTCCTCGGCAGGCAGCACCGTGATGCTGAGCAGGCGGGAGCCGGGCACCCCATGCCAGGTTAACACCACAAGTTCACAAGCAAGTGGCGTCCGCATTAACAAGAGCAAGAAACGTCTTCAGGGCCTCGCCCTGGAGCGCCTCTTCCCGTCTCAGCTGCTTGGCGACCCCTCTGCAGCCTCTTCTCTGCTCTCTGTGGCTGTCCGTCAGTCTGGCCACCTGCCTACACGCCGGCCCAGACCGCCCTGCCTTCCCCACCAGGGGAACGTGAGTTTCTGCTTTTAATTAAGCATTTTATCTTGATTTTCTCCTTTGACCATAAAAGATATCCAACTGCATAGTTTCTAACTGATCCATAGAGACCTAATAAAGTGTTTTCCCAGTTAAGAGGCAGCTCCCACTGTCTCCTTGTCTGCCCTAAAAGTGTGGGCTT
Source organism: Cavia porcellus (assembly GCF_034190915.1). Taxonomy (NCBI): domain Eukaryota; kingdom Metazoa; phylum Chordata; class Mammalia; order Rodentia; family Caviidae; genus Cavia; species Cavia porcellus. The sequence goes on from NW_026947484.1 coordinate 164,116,414, forward strand.
TCCAGGATCCACTGATTTGACAAATATTTCCTAAGTGCCTCTTTATCTGCATGGAGTCCACACATGGGGCACAGAAGAGAGAAAGGGGGTGAAGCCCACTTCTTTGGTTCTCCTGGCCCAGGGTGCCTGCCCAGCGCAGGCAGACATGTAAACAAACAGTCCCAACACACAACTGTGAGGCTGCTGCAAAACAAACAGACAAACAAACAAGCACAGGGGAGAAGGGATGTTTTTTCTTCCTGGCTCAAATGCAAAACCACACTGCAGTTCCGGGCTGAAGGAGCAGAGCAGGAGGTGTGGACGGAAAACAAGCAGCCCTGGATTTGGTTCCTGGATCACATTGGTTGGTAACCCACAGCCACAGGGCTGCTACATGCCACGGTGCAGCCCAGGGACCTGGGACCACACCAAGCCCCATATGCCAGGGGCTCACCACACCCCTGGGGAATAAGACACAAAGAGATTAAAAACAGCAGCCACAGGTGGCACCAGAGCCCTGACCACCACGGCCTGGGGCAGTGAGGAGCCCTGCAAGGCCAGAGCTGCAAGGCCAACTCGCCTGGACTGGACCCCAAACCAGGAGCCGAAACTTGTTTGTTTATGCTGACTGACTCAGGGGTTTTGTTACAGTGACAGGAAGCTGACTACCACACCCCTGAAGACTTTCTTTAAGGCAGGAAAATGAAAATTGAACGCATCTGTGTTACAAGAAGAGCTATTCACTACTGCTCCAGGAGCTTCCCACACAGTCTCTCTCATTTTCCTGACCACACTTCATGGGATACAAAAACAAGCTGCCCCAAAATATGTTCCTTCAGCATGCTTGAGAGAATCTACCATCCGAAAGCCGTCCGTCCTTTTGTGAAGGAAAGTACAGCTATCTACATCGGTAAACAGCAGAGGTAAACAGAGGCAGCCCCCAAGGCCCAGCACAAGACTGGGAAAGATCCTGTCCCTGGAAGACAGATGAGACCCTGCACGCTCTGCCCACGGGGACCACCCTGGACTGCCACGTACTTCCCCCGGGGACTTGCACTTCTCAGGTATCACCGAGGGACTTCTGGATTTTTCTAACCAAGGCCAGCTAGGAGACTCTCTCAGTCCTCTCCAAACTGAACTTCAAGGCCCCACGCTGAAAGTGATGTTAAGGATTTTCACACAGCTGAGCATGAAGTCAACTGTGGCATCCAAGCTTTCGGGTCGCACACTTCCAAAGCAGGCCCTAGTTTAACCCAGGTTCCGGCTCCCCCAGCGGTCATAACTGGGTGTTATGCCAGGCGCGAGGCTGCTTCCTGCAGAGTGGCTCTTGTAGTCTTATTTTCTGAGAATCGGGGGTGTCAGGCCAAGAGGGCCCCTCCCTGGCCGCTGCTCTAAGGGCCCAGCCTCTGCCTCCCCCAATCCTGCTTCCATGGCTCATGTGGGGCCATATACAGTACAGAGGAATTGGATGCTCTGCCTTCTCAGTCATCGTGAAGATAAAGAACACGAGGGACAACACAACAACCACTGTTAAATCCCCACCATCCTGTTTTGAAATCTTGTGTCACTATTGTTTTATTGTTGTTGTTTGCTGGTTTCTCTGTGCTTTTCTTTGAAGAAAAAAAAAAAAAAACAGCGGAAACAGTGAAGACAATAATCTATACTGCTTTTAAAAACCAATAAGCCAAGTATGGTGGTGTACGCTGTCATCCCAACGCTCTGGGAGGCTGAAGCAGGAAGAACACAAGTTCAAGTCTAGCCTGGACCCTTTTGCAACCCAACAAGACAGACTCTGTCTCCAAACAAAAATAAAAACGGTTGGGATGTAGCTCAGTACAAAGCCCTGGGTTCCATCCCAGTACCACAAAAGAAAAACGAAACTGCTAAATGTAACATGCAGGGCTTGGTAAAAACAGAAACAATAACAAACACTATTCCAGCCTGATCCTCCCGCTGTCTGGAGGCAGCGGGTTTCCGGTTTGTGTTCGCTTTCGTAAAGCGCTGCTCCAGAGACAGAGCCGGACTCTGGGAGGATGCGCACACACCTCGCTCCACCCGGTCTAAATTCCTCACAACCGCATTTTAATACACATCTACAGCAACACAAAACATCAGGCGACAAAAGCAGCACCACTCACTCCGTTATGCCTCCCTAACTTGCATTGGCATGTAACTGGCGGGTTTGTAAAGGCGGAGATTTGGGTCCAGACAGTCCGGAGAGGAGCCTGAAGAGGTCCAGGTGCAGTGGACGCTGCGGAGCCACAGGACTTCTGCAGCGCTGCTGTGCTCAGACAGGAGTTGGAGGACCAGAGAAGGCAAGTGTTTTGCAGGGGCCCCACAGCCCACTGGGGACGAGGCTGAGACAACTCACCCCTAGAGACTTTCTGTTCCAAGCTCTTTCTGCTGTGTGCCGAGCTGGAAGGATGTTTCTGTGAAAACAAATCTCGTTTCCCTTTCCTTCAAAGACAATGATAATAATATAAACAAACACATCAGGCACACACACAGCGGACAGGAGCAAGACCCTAGGCCCCCTCTATTATTGAGGGCCCCCCAACACCATGGAATACCTACCACCCACAGAAAAAAATTCTGGGTTTGGGAAAATAGGTAGCCTGATACTATAAAAGACTGAAGAATAAAAGTTCTAGGACTTCTGGCAAATAATTTCTTTAAAAATATTAAATCCTGGGCACCTGCACTGCCCCCTCTTTCAGAAAGACTCTCAGCCACTTGGCTGCTACTGAGTCTGATCACCCCAGGGACATAGCAGAAACTAAATCTTCGGGCAAGGAGCAGAGTGGGATGCATCTATTCTGGACGTCTGTTCTCTTCTTCTCCCTGTCTATTTTCAGGAGGCTCGAGAACTCACCCAGAACACCAGCGGGAGTCCAGGGGCCTACATTCCTCCTGAAGCCCATTAACAGCCCCACTCAGGACCAGCCCACTTTACAGCCATGGACAGAGGCCTGGGAACACTGGGTTTCCTGCCCTGAGCACACGGGGCATCAATAGTGTTTTCCTTCTGCAAGCCACGCCGTGGCACATGGTACCCTCTTCCCATCTCCCAGACGAGTGCCTTTCTGCTGACGGTCCTCAACTGCGGAACGGGTGCGGTGCCAAGATCACATAACCACCGTGAGCACGGCCTCCGCCTGCCGCTGGACACCAGACACGCTGTGAATGCTCCCCTTGGCAGCAGAGGCCATCACTGTAGCCTCTGCTTGCTGAAAACACCCCGAGCTTGCTCCTTGTGGCCCACCTCCTGCACAGCTCCTCCGTGGACAGACATGGGGTCACCCCTGCTCAGGCCACCCCAGACAGCGTGGACCCACTCCACCCTGGATTTCTGCTCCAGCCTGATCTGTGCCATAGCTCGGTTCAAAGGCCCTAGGCTCCATTCCCAGTGAGAAGGCATTTGTGTCTCTCCTTCGACTCCTCCCAGAGTTAGGTGGTCCTGGTTCCATGCACTGTTGGCCCTCGCGCCAGCGTTAGGACAGCGGTTGGCATGGGAGTGTTGGTGGAGGGGACGGAGGCTCCTCCAGGACCCCCTGACCAGGAATGAAGACAAATCCTGCAGCTGTTTCACCTCCCATCGCAGGTGGACCCCAAAGCTTACAAAGTGCTTCTCTTCACCTCCCAGCTTTCTTACGCTCTCCAGGGGTGAGTGAGAATCCTACTGGAGAAGTGAGGAACCAAGACCCTAACCCCATGGGGAGAGCAGAGCCACTTCCAGGGGGCCTATCCCCACCCTACCCCACCCCACCCCAGTTACTCCCAGGGATCACAAAGCAGCCGGGCTGGCAAGAAGGCGGCTCAGAGGGGCCAGGAGCTCACCGGGCTGGAGACCAAACGAGCAGTAATTACAGACAGCAGAGGCCCATGAGCTCATTCGGCAAAACAAACCCACACTTTGCTACCAGTGCTGTTCCTCAGTGCATCCTGGGCTGTGAACTGCCGCCTCTCCCCACTCCTCCCACCGGCTCCCTCTTGCACTGGGCCCAGGACCCCACTCTGTGCTTCCTGCACCCATCACTGCAAGGCCAGCCTTAGCACTGGAGGAGTCCTGTGGCTGGCACCCAGCCCGGCACCTAGCGTAATTCTCCCCAGCTGGACTGCCCTTGAGATGGAGGAAGAGAAGGCTTGAGCTTGTCACTGTGAGCAAGACAGCAGGCCGGGTCCCAGAGCCGGCAGAGAATTTCCACGTTGGGAACACAGCTGCCCATGGCTCCCAGGGACACAGAACCCAAAGCACATTTAACAAGGCCCAAATGGCTCTTTGGGTTGACTCCTCCGCTTTGGGAAAGGAATCCCTAGGCCACTTGGGTGCAAAGACGCAATAGTAGGATTTTCAGTCAGGGCAAGCGAGCAAGGGCCCTCCCAAGGACCCTCCCACGAAGGAGCAAAACCATGCGGAGTGAATGGAGGCTGAGTTCGCAGCACCAGCCAGAGAGACTCAGAACCAGACGGGTGGGACAGACCATGTGACAGAGAACCACATGCGAGCAGTTAGCCAGGGACCTCGGCGCTGCTGCAAAAATCTCAAGGCAAGAGCCACACCATAGTGTGTGTAAAGCTAGTGGGCAACCTCTCGGGGATGCAGGACGGTGTGCCTTTTCCTGTGATCAATTCTATTTTTAAAAACTACACCTTCACCATGTTTTCTGTTCCCACTGAGTGGACTCTAGGCCAGGTCAGAATGTGTGTGAGCCCTTCAGTGGCCTGGACAGTGAGTGATCCAGGCAGAGGGGACACACAGAAAGAGGCAGAGGCAGGCAGGGGCTGGAGGACTCCAGCTGGGAGAGGTGGGAGCAGGGACAACAGGGACAGGTGTGGCCCCGCAGGTGGCAGGTGCCAGGTGCCGGCAGCATGAAAAGGGCCCCAACAAAGGCCAGGCGCCATCTGCTCAGAGGTGGATGGCCTCGGTGGTGTGTGCACCCTGCTTCCCTCCCTGAGCAGCAAACTTCCTCCTGAGCGCACACAACCACTTGTTCCTCCTGCAGCCGCTTTAATTGCTAAACAAATATTTAAGCCAGCGGAAGCTCCATAGTTTGCACAGGAGGTGCCTTGGGCAGGTGGAGGGGTGCTGTGGGCTGAAGACCCAGGACCTGGGGATTGGGGCTCTGTGGCTTGTGGATGTGGGAGCACCTGCACCAGTGTCCCTGGCCAGCCTCAAGGCGGAGACTCAGGATGGTTATTTGTAGAACGGGTTGATCATCTTCTCCTGCAGCACAACCCTGAAACTGCTGACAGGTCCTCAAACGCCGGAGTGGAGGAGGGGGGGTCCTTACACTCCAAGCACAGCATCTTCTCGCCAGGGAGGAAACCAGTGCAGAGCCCCACACTCTCCGTCCGCTGTCACACTCCTCCAGGCAGAAGTGTGGCGGGGGCAGCTCACTCAGCACGCTCAGCTTGGCTCTGGGGACAGTCCTCCACAGGATGCAGGATGGTCCTCATGACCCGGTCGAGTGCTGACCCTCAGGGTAGGCACAAGCAGGGTCAGCACGGCCAGCACCACACTGACCACCTGGGCAGGGGACACAAGCAGCCAGTTCACCTCACTGGTGAGGACACTTTATGTGGTGCCATGAAGCCCACGTGGAGTAGAAGCTGAAGGGTGAGCGGACAGCCTCTGGAACAAATCGCTCTCATGTCTGGCTTCCCCTGGAAACAGCGTCCACCTCCTCCATGGGATAGACAAGGCACCCTCCAAGGGTGTCCAAGACTTCGGTCTATTTTGACCTTAGGACGCTGACCCTTCATAGACCACAGAAAGTCCTCATCTTTGAGGAACATTCTTTTGGGCAGAACTGGAGACGTCTAGGCACCCCGAGACTACAGTGTGAAGGGAAGTTGGTCGAACACACAACTGAACAGCGCACAGCTCCTCCTACTGAGAAACCCGAGGCACCAATAAATGACAAATCAAAATAAAAGGCAGACAACAGGAACAGGAGGCAGATCTTCTCAAAGCAAAGGGACCAAAATGTGCTGTGTATGTGTACCAGCTCCCCAGGAGTAAGCACATCCTGCAAAGATGTGCTAAAAAAACACACTGGAAGTCGGCCTCAGAGACCACCATATATGACATCCAGCCTGGAGAGGGGCCGAATTTTAGAGCTCCAGGTGCTTCTCACTTCCCCTGCAGGGGAATTCCTTTAGGGTACCAAGCCCAGCTCCAGGTGATACCTACAAAAGCTTGGACTCTCGAAACAATGGCTGTGTGGACAGAATACACCTGCTTGCTGGTGGAACCTGCCACAGGTCAGGCTCAGAGCACCCTCCGCAATCCGGGGGAGCAGGAAGAGGGGCCCGAGGTTAAAGGTGCTCCATTGGGGAGCCACAGTGACACAGGGAGCTGCGAACCTCAACCTTTGATCTCACAAGGTGCCAGCGAGGAGAGAGAAAGAAGCCCTCTTTCACAGCATTATTTGGAAAATGGAAGTTAATATTGCACATCCCATAATTTTTAAACCACAAAGTCCAATACAAGTGAAGGATTTCGTTGCAATTATTCTGATGCAGCCACTTAGCCGGGACTTTCCACAGAATTTTAATCATCAGAGTTAAAAAAAAAAAAACAATAGTAGAGGGCTGGGGATTTAGCTCAACGGCATAAGTGCCTGCCTGGCAAGCATGAGATCGTGAGTTCAATCCCAGGTACAGAAAAAAAAAAAAAAAAAAAAAAAAATCCGTAACATAAAACAATGGTAGAGACACAGTAAGGTGAAATGGTTAAGGACAAAGCCCTGGCTTCCAGATACCTCCATTCATCTCCGGGGTCTCCCACTTGATTGTGTGGTCTTGGGCACACAACACCTGGCCTGTGCCTCAGTTTCCTTACCTGGAAAACAGGAATAACCACACATGCATATCCTAGAGTGCTGTCTCAGGATTATGCAAAACTCAGAGGCCTAAGGTGTAGCTCAGTCCAGCCAGGCTCAGTCTAGCCCAAGAATCCCATGGGGCTGGGAAGGCACCACACACTGGCCTCCAGAGTATCCAGTCCACAGCCGGGCACTGGATCCACCCCAATGCCACCCTGGGCTCTTCCCCTCCGTTCCCACAGCCTGGACTGGGGCAGGAAGAGCAGGCACCAGCATCATCCTCCACATGGGGACAACATAGCTACCGTTCTTCATGTGTCACTGGGAGGAGTCCAGCAATGAAGATACAGTTCCGGCCTGGCCCATCAGGCTCCTGAGCATCATGGAATCCACACCTGACCTGGCAGAAGGCACCCGTGTCCCCTCCCAGGCTTCCACGTGCCCCAGAGCACCTTCCAGAGCCCCCAGTGGCCTTCCAGGGGAGGCCCTGGCTAGTAGAGGTCACACAGCTGCTCCCAGCACCCCTGTCACACCATTCTGTGGCCCAGACAGGACCCACAAGAGTCACAACACAGAGTTCACACTCCACCTCCCCACTGCCCAGGACACTTAGCTGTCCTCGCCTACAGGAGCTGCGGTGCCACCTGCCAAGGCCACAGGACTCGCAACTCCCAGGTCGATGCAAAGTGACCTCCGGACACAGGAGAGGCTCAAAAAGCAAGGGGTGTCCCTCCCTGCTGTCTCGGCCAATGGGGCCAGGGACAACATTTGGGCTCCATGCACTGACTCCACATCAGGCTCGTAATAAAGACGCAATAACCCTTAGCCAAGCTGCATGGAGGGACGAGACCTGCGGCTGAAGAACAAAAACAAAAACACAGAGTGCTTTGTCCCTGAAGTGCCCTTCACCAACCCGCCACTCTTCTCTCCTGGGGAGCCAGGAACCGTCCTCTTTGTACTCAGAAACAGTAACCGGCTAACAGAGCACCTCGGGCTTCTTCCCCCTGGCCGTTCTCCTCTTTCAAGTTGTGCTGGGGGCGAATTATTTGGATATCAGAGCTAAGAAACGGTCAGGTTACAAGTGCAGGTCTCTGCACCGGGCTCCATGCAGGACTCTGGAATTACAAGAGCCCGAGGAGGGGCTGTCCTGCCCCCAGGAGCCACGAGCTTGAAAAAAGCCTTTGTTTTAAGACTTTGCCCAGTGAGTGAGCCACGGGCCCTCCCCTCAGGAGTCCCAGGCCCAGGGCTTCCTCCTCAAGGTCTCTGGGAACCAAAGGTAAAACACCACAAAGAGCCACAGGAGCCCCAGTCTCTGATTCAGGGCCACAGTTCTGATTTCTCCAGGGAGGCCCCAGTCGCCTTGGGGCAGCACACTTCACTAGTGCTATCAGGTCCACTGCAAGGCCGGGCATTTCCTGTCCAGGACAGCCGTCTAAGTCAGACCTAATGGCCATCCCATTTGACAGATAAGGAAACAGAGGCTCCGGAGGTAGCATCCAAACCCTCCCACTCCAGGCCCAAATCCCATTTCCTGTCCCTCTGCGCCAGCTCTAACTGGCTGTCAAAGAAGAGGCATTTCTCATAGAAATCGACAAAATCAACAGTCTGCTCAGGGTCTTTTTTTCTCAAAAAAAAAAAAAAAAAAAAAATATATATATATATATACACACATATATCATCTATACATTTCTAGGGAGACGAGAGGGGAAGGAAACACAAGGAGGGCAAACCGTGAGGCCTGGCTTATCAGTATATGTTTCTGGATCAAAACCCCGCAGAACCTTATTTATGGACAGACAGTTACTGCTAAGCAGGGCCCTGTCGCACAGCCTTTTTCATCTGAGGGCGCTCAGCCTTCTGCTGCTCTTCTACTAGTGAGGGATGGGGTGTGAAATTCGCTGGCCCTGCCAAGATGGTCCCATTAAATTAGCTGCCCTCTCCGGTGTGATCCGCACAGGGCAAGAGCTCGGGACCTCTGGAGTCCCGGCCCCGGGTCCCAGAAGGAGGCTCTGATGTCGGGAGGGTCCCAGTGCCACCACATCAACCCTTGACCCAGCGCCTTGGCAAAATAATGGATGCCACAATTACCCCACTCCTAAACAAATGGGAAACCCCAACCCAACCTACTGCAACAAAGAGAGGGCCTTTTTACTGCTGTTTATTTTTATTTTGTATTTGTTAGCTTTTTAGATATTCCCGGCATGCAAGTCAGGCTCCGTGTAACAAGCAGCTGCATTTAGTTAAGGATTTTCGAGGCGTCCCCGCCCCCACCGCCTCTCCTCTGGAGCACTTTCTCAGGTCCTGGAAGCCCATTCCTTTCTCTTTGTGCAACCACAGAGCCTGTCTCCTGTCCGCGCCAGGGAGAAGCAGAGGCCTGGAAGATTCCACTGCCCAGACCTGCCGGGCTTGGCGCCCCCTCTAGAGAGCACAGGAATAAATCACCCTCCGTGGCCTGCAGCCTGGTGACACACGGGATGCAAACACAAAGGCTGTTCATCCAAACACTGCCCTTCGCTAGAGGGAAGGACTACCCGGCACACTCCTACACCGCATCAAAGTCCTAACAGAAATGCGACTCTCAGTGCTGCCATCTCTCAGTGACAGCAGGGCTGGCTGGGGGGAAACTGTACCCCGTCATCTCTCCAGATGGCGGCCGAGAAAGCTCCCCTTGGCCACCCCAGTAAAGCCTGGAGAAATGTCACCATTGGGCCATGTAAAGAGAGAACGCAAACTGTAAGAAGGAAGCTAGGAGAGACCGGCCAGGATAGGGAGGGTAAGAGGATCAAACTTTAGAGCTAGCCAGCGCAGCACGGCCACTTCCTGGCCACGTGACCTGAGAAAGTAACTTAACCTCTGGGTGCCTAAATTCATCCCTCCCGCAAACCAGCTCCTCCCGCCAGCGCCAGCACCAGCCCATAAGGCTTAGAACAGTTACTGACCCATTGTCAGGGTTGCCCCAGTGTTTGTTAAATAAATTATATACTTGGGAGCCTCCCAGAATGCTGGGGTGCAGGGAAATCCATTCTTAGCTGAGTCACAGGACTCAGCACTTCCCACCTCCCCTGGGCCTAATTCACAGCCCACCAGGTGACAGGAAGGTGGGAGGGAACCAAACTCTGGGGGTGACAGACACAGCAGAGAGGCAGAACCTACCACCAAGACTCAGCCTCCCTCCTCCAACCCCAGCACCAAACACAGACAGTTCCTGTCTTCCAGGGTCACAGTTTCCTAGGGGAATCTAATTAGAGATGTGACCACACAGCCCTGAGCATCTGGCATGTTATTTCTAGGGGTTTTCAGAGCCCCAAGCTAATTTCATCTTCTCCAGGCCTGGACGGGGCTACTTAAATCTCATAAAACTGCTGCAAGGCCCAGAAAGACTCACAGCACACTCCCCAGAAGGAGATTCGAACCCAGGTCTGTGCTTGTCACCATGAAGCTACACCACCAGGGTCCACTACCTCCCTGCATGCCAGAGGGCAGGACAGGGAAAGGACAAAAGTCCCTTAAGATGTCACATTGTACTTTTTACTAAGGAAAGTAAACAACAGCAGGATTTTACATACAACCAGAAAAGTTATCCTGCGTTCATTCAGCAAAACTCAATGGGTCCTGGCCATCATGTGCAAGTTTGCACCAAAGCCCCACGGAATTTTCAAGATACCCGAAACGGGGTTGGTAGTCACCGTCAAACCAGGGCCAGTGCTGAGACCAACTCAGATGCAAGTGACACATGGCTGGGACACATCTCAAAAGGAGAGTCCTGAGCAGGAGACAAAGGAACCAGAAGCCAAAGCTGTTTTTTATAGGACTCTAAGCAAACACTGGCCAGGTAATCCCAGGCAGCAGAGCCTCCAAACAGCCTAGCAGGTGTGACAAGCCACCGTGGAGCACTGCCGGCCTGCTTGTCTCAGGTAGACCTTCTCTAAGGCAGCAGGCAGCTGACCTGGGGCCTTCTGATTTCATGGGCAACACTGACAGTTTAAAAGTAGACAGGAATGGCAACAGAGGAGTCACAAAATGATAGGCAAGGTGGCCTGTAGCCACCGTCCCTGGTTCTAACCACAGGATCGGATTGATGAGCTCCAGAGAGGCTGGGTCCGACTCAGGAAACATGGAGCTCTGGGAGCAGGAGCAAGGCTTCGGCTTCCTAGAAGTGCGGCCTCTGGTGGGGCAGAGGGACCCGGGGAACAACCACGCAATCCCCCTCCCCAGGTCAAGACAAAGGTCCTCTCCTGGCCAGTGACAGGAAAATGAACGCAGAAACAACAAGGGTTTTTTTTTTATTAATTAATGAAACATATCTCCTCCCTAAGCAGACTTCCTGGGTTATTTTTATTTATATTTAATTTATTATTTTATTTTATCTGAGAGGCTGGGAACCTCTCAGATCAGACGGGGTGGGGGAGTCCAGAGAAAACAAAGCTTCGAAGAAATGGAAGGGGATTTACAGGACAGCAAGGAAGACAATAATGGACAGCAGGGTTAAGTTCAGGATACTGAAGAGGCAAAATGCTTTTTAGCATGTTTGAAAGCCTATAAACAGTTAAAGAAGACAGAAGTTAGAGTTACAAACAAAAAAGTTGGTTGCACTAAGCAAAATCATTGCACGGACATTTATTTAAACGCAAATGACCAAAAGGTGAAATCCTCCCTCTTCCCCGCCCCAGCCCCCAGGGGCTGCCTTCCAAGGAACACACACACACACACACACACACACACACACACACACACACACCCTCAAAGGCTAAGCACAAAGTGAAGGAGCCCAGAGAGGATTAATCCAGCCCCAGCCCAGCCTCAGGTGGAATCACCCTGGTCATCCATGCCTCAGCTTGTGGCAAGGCCGGACTCCAGAAGGATGTGTACCCCACTCTGGCCGGAGGACCCGGCCGATTCCTCACCCAGGTGTCCTGGCACAGGGCCAGAGACTTGGCATCACCAAGAGAGACCTCCACGTGACGGAACTGTTTACATTTCATTAGGGCTCTCGCGGCACAGCTTAATTACAATTAGGACCCGTGTTTACGGGAGGAGCGCCCAGATCAGGGCCACCACACCGCAGGCTTCGTTTCAGCCTCGGCCTGGAGGAATGACGCTGCCTCCCACACCCCAAAATCGCCTCTGAGAAATCCTAATCCACACACAGCTCCCTTCCAGCGCGCTCTCCACCGGGAGAGGGGGTGCTCGCTGTTGGTGAAAAGCTCTGCTCCCTGACCGGATCCAAGGACACCAGAGCCTTTTCTTTTCCTAAGCACAGCGCCAGCTCGAAAACGAAAGATGCATGAGAAAAGAGCGGGAGCTATTGATCCCCGCAGGTTTGGGGCTGGGGTGTGGGGGCGGGAGGAGCCTAGGCTACTCCCTCCCGGCCCCCTGCGATGCGTGTTAGAAGTGAGGCCCAGAGACTCAATCAACTTTTCCCCTCCAGCCCCCAGGAATGCGGCGCTGGGCTCCCCGGTGCGCCCGCTCTCGGGCTGCATTGTGCCGGCCTGGACGCAGCAGGAGACTGTGTCCCGCGGGGCGCCGGGCGCGGGGCCTCCTCCAGCCCACAATTGTCCCGGGCGCGACTGGAATCGAGTCCCACACACACACCCCGTGCGTGACGCGCACACACGCACGTGCACACACACGCGCGGGCACACCGGAGCGCGCCGGGCCGCTGACAGCACACTTTGTACAAAGTGGCTGCGACGCGGGCTCGGGCCTCGGCGGGACCCCGGGCAGGGAACCCCGAGAAGCCGCACCCCTCCTCGACAGGGCCGCAGGATTCAAGGCTGGGACAGTGGAGGGGATGCACCGTTCGCGGGCACCGGCCCGATCTGCACGCGTCCCGGGGCACTGACCCCGCGAGGACCCGGACCCCGACCCCGAGGCGGGCAGCGCTGGCCGGGGACCTACAGGGCGCGTGGGGGTCCTGGGGCACACAGGACTATCGCAGAGCGGGGGTCGCGGGGCTCGTGGGATTTCTGGAATCAGGGGTCCCGAGCACTGGGGATCAGGGATCGCGGGGCGCACAGGCCCAGGAATCGGGGATAACCGGAACTGGGGTTGGCGGGGCACACAGGGTCTCGGGGAGCAGGGTTCAAGCATTCTGGGATCGCGGCGGCCGGGATCGCGGAGCGCACAGGGTGGGGGCCACAGTCGCCGGGTGCAGGGATTCGCGGGACCCTAGGTCCCCGCTCCGGCTCTCACCTTGGGCGGCGGCCCGGCCCGCGGCCAGCAGCAGCGCGCACAGCAGCAGCAGGGTCGGCGGCGGCGCGCGCATCGCTCTCTCCCGCGGCCCCGCGTCCTCGCCCGGCCTTCGTCCCCAGGGCGGCCCCGGGCGTCCTCGGCCTCGGCCGCCGGTGCGCGACCTGGCCCGCAGCTCCCGCCCGCCGTCCCGCCCCGCTTGTCACTGCGCTCGACTCAGCCGGCGCCGGGACCCAGCCCGCGCCGGCGCCCCCAGCGCCCCCTGCCGGCAGCCCGCGCCCCGCGCCCCTCCCGCACAGCCCTGCCTGCTTCCGCGCCCCACGGACTCCTGGGCCCTCGCCTTCTGGATGAATCCCAGTTCTTCCCCATCTCGTCAAGGTCTCTTTGCTGCCTGAGACATCGTTGGAGAGCCGCCCTGTCCACACCCTGTGAAGAGCGGCCCTGCGTGGGTTTGAGCTTTGCCTGTGCTTGGACTCTCCTGTGTCCTCGTGGTATTGAGGGGGTGGGGAGCATCAGACTCCAGATGGTTTGGCTTCCCTGTGGGGAGGCCTGGGGTCACATGAAGTAGTCAGCACCTGCCATATACAGCCTGGCCTTGGGCCCTGGCATGCAGGAGCAGAGAGGCCGCCTGCCAGCCCTTCCAAGAGGGACACAGAAGCCAGGTCCGTCCACCACTGTGTGGCCACTTACTGAAGACCCTGGCGAGCCGGGCACTAGCCAAGCCTTTGCTCTACATGCTCCACTGACACCAAAACGAGTCCCCAAAGCAGCACACTGCTTTGCAGTTTTACATGCTGTCCCCCCACGTTCCAGTTTTACTCACTGAGGTGCAAAGCAGGGAGGGGCAAATGACTCACAGCCCTGCGGACCCAGGGACACTGGGACCCGCCCCATGGTGAGCAGAGTGCTCTGGGCCAGAGTTGCAGATCCTGGGCACCGAGTAACGGGCTGTGTTCCCTAAGACGACCCCACTCGTGAGCAGAGGCCAGGCTGCCCTCCTGGGCCTCGATTTTCCCAGTGCCTCACCTAACCCTAACCCTAACCCTGCTGGTGGGGGAGTTCACGGCCTCACAGCCAAGACCTCAGGTGGAAACTGTGGTCCAGGAGGGGACACAGCTGGCCCCAGGGTGCCAACCTCCCAGCCCTGTGCCTTCGGGCAGGTAAGTGGCCAATACGGGATACACAGTCCTGCATTCTTCTCCACTCAGAACTTTGCTAGCTGCCTGGGTGCCCATAGCCGCCTCACACTCTGACCTGAGGTGAGGGACAAGGGACCGAGGGAGGGACCTGGGGTCCATCCTCAGCATGCGGGAAGGGCAGTCCATACCAGGACTTTCTGCACAAGGTGCCCACAGTGGAAATCATCTCAGATGGCCCAGAGGTCAGCAGAAACCTAGGTCCCCTGCACAGTGCTGGCTCTCCAGCCCTCTCTCTGGCCCCAGGTATTTTAGGTAATGGATGCTGAGCATATAGAAGTGAATGGCACTTATCAGTGCTTTGGTCACAAAATCGCAGAGAAGGAGAATGTGAGCGAGTGAGAGAGAGAGAGAGAGAGAGAGAGAGAGAGAGAGAGAGAGAGAGAAAGAGAGAGAGAGTGAGAGAGAGACAGAAAGAAAGAAAGAAAGAAAGAAAGAAAGAAAGAAAGAAAGAAAGAAAGAAAGAAATGTGGAAAAGGAACTATTGACGTGTGTGCAAGGCCATGCACAGGAGCCCGGGTGGGGCAGACGCCTGGCTCCCACTCATGTCCCTGGCGTCAGCCAGTAACGCCGAACGGACCTGTCTGTTCCTCCCTTCAGCTTCTCCTTTGCAAAATGGTGCTGCTAGCAGCAGTGCCAGCCACCATGCTGCAGTGTTAGAGCTAACTTCAAGAGGCAGTTGAGGCTGACACTCTGCAGTGAACCAAACCACCAGGACCTGAAACCAGCCTTAACCCGACTTAAACTGCAGACATAGGAGGAGGCCACCTGGGGCCACAACTTTGAAGGGAAGCAAACCTTTCTGTAAATACTCGTGGCAGCTGGAAACACAGCCGACCATAAGCGGTCAGCTGCAGAGGACTATGTGACTGGGAGCTTGCCTGCAAAATCCCAGAGGGAAATTTTGTAACTCTTAACAATTAAATAATTTCTTATTTTTCTTCCCCATTTTCCCAGTAAGTACTTGCCTCTGACTTGTTTCTCGTTGCACCCTGATCTCGGTCTGGTGTTCCCCTATTCATGAACCGCTTCTTACTCAAATAAACTTTAATATTACCTGTGCTTCCATGTACTTTTTACAGTAGTTAGTATTATTTAACTCATACGGTGCTTTGATGACAATCTAGCAGGGCTAGGTGCTGTAGTCAGGGTTTACAAGGAATTAAAACAGGATACATAATTTACAGAATTATTTTATAATAGTCACTAAAAGAGTACAGGAAATCTGTCCATATACTAGAAACTCAAAGAATCCAGCCAAGGGTCTGGATCCCACGGCAGTGTCCTCCATGAGTCCAGCTGGAGGCCAAGGGTCCACAACAATGTCTCGTGCAAGTCTGTGTCAAGGATCTGCACTGGGAAGGCCCAAAGGTCTGTGGGGGAAGCTAGGAAGTCTACACCAGTGGGATAAAGGAGCTGTGTCAGCAGGCAGAGGGGTCTGCCCTGGAGCCAGGAAGCAAGCCAGGGACCGGAGCACCCCAAAGAGAACTGCAGCCATCCTCAGTGACAACAGGGACCGGAGCTCCTCCAACGAGAACAGCGGAGCTAGAATTAGGAAGCCAGGGAGACCAGCTCCTCCAAGAGAGCCAATACCACTGCCTGTCCTCACTCTTCTTCTGCTGTTGAGAGTCCCCAGGGGCTTCCCCTCCCAGCGCCATGCTGACTCAGCACCGCCGGGTGTCCCAGGTGGACCACCAGTTGTCAGTCCGCCACACTAGGCACCTAGTGAATGTTAGATGTTAGGTATTAGCTTACTTCAGCCAACAGAAACTCTCTGAAGTTGATCTTGTCCCCATTTTTTACCAAAGCAGAAATAAAAGTGCACAGAATATTGAGGGGGAAGTCCCTAAAGCTTCCAAAGATTTAAAAAGTAAAAAGAGATTGCATACAAAGACTTAAGAATCAGAAATCCACTTGATCTTCTTAGCAACAATACCAAAGGCAGACAACCTCAGAAAAATGTTTTTAAAATTCTGAAGGAAATACTTTGTATTTGGACTTCTATACCCAGCTAAGCCATCATTTAGGGTGCAGGAAGAACATTTGCAGACTGGCAAAGCCTCAACGTATATCTCATGCGTCCTGTTTTAGTCTCCTACAGCCTCTAACAAATTACTACCATCTTGGTTGTTGAAAACACAACTTATTTATTTTCTTCCAGTTTTATAGGGAACAGGGCTGAAATCAGTCTTATGGGACTAAAGCCAAGTCAGCTGGTCAGCTGGTTCCTCCAAGGCTCTAGAGAAGGGATTATTATTGCAGCTCCTAAAGCTGCCTACTTGTGTTCCTTGCCCATGACTCCTCTGTCTTCCGAGCCAGCAGTGTAGCATCTTCAGCTCCCTCCCCGTGTCCATCTCCACACTGCCCTCTGTGTAATGAAGGCCCTTGTCACTACAGGTAGACCTCTGGTGAGCCAGAGCGCCACAGTCATAGAGTCCCTACCTTAATCATACTGGCAGCATCTCTTTTGCAGTGGAACATAATATAGATGACACAGGTTCTAGGGCCCAGAGAATGGAGAGCTCAGCCCATCATGCCCCCACCAAGGGTGCTAAGGGAAGACATTCTCCAGCTGTTCAGGAAAGCAGACAGGGAGACCCACAGGCATCTAGGAAAACAGGGGATGGAGACCTCATGGCAGCAGTGAGGGCAGGCTCCAGGAGGGGCTGAAACTGTGAGGGAGAACGAGCCGAGGCCAGGCCAGGTCCCAGGCCCTCAGATGGGTGAGAAGTCACGGTCGGCTGAAAGCCGCCAGGTGGGTTTGTGTCTGAGAGAGGCTTTCTCTTCTGAGGCCACGGTTTGGGCTGAATTGGTAAAGAACACAGAAAATAAGGCTAACACAAATGCAAGGTAATTACAAACCCCTGAAATACAAATAGCGGACACAGATGAGCGGCACATTGGGGTGGGAGTGCAGGAGGCCGCAGAGCACCTGCCCAGCACGCAGGAGGACGTGGGGAGGGTCCACAGCACTGCACCACTAAACTACACTAGATGACCAGTGTGCTGCATGGCTCAGCTCTAGATAGAGGCGGCATAGAGACACTGCTCCAGAAACGCAGCTAACACGGTCTCATCACAGCTGGAGGACAGAATGGTGAGGACTCTGGGGTGGCGGTTGTGGTGGTGGAGGAGAAGTCAGAGCTCATACAGGTCAAAAATGGGTACCGCCAGCCAAAACAGCAAGATGCTGCCATCTGTTCTGTGGGGTCCTGGCAATAAATACAGAGAGAAGGAACCGGAATTGAGAGACAGGTGTGGAAAGGGGGCACATCCCAGAAGGACACCAGCATCCCTCCGAGGGAGGCTCAGTCCTGGCTCCTCTGCAGGCCAGAGCTGATGGTAATGAGGGTGATAATGACTGAGATGAGGCCGTCTGGAAGCGCTCAGCAGAAGGAACATGCCCTCGATTATCATGATGAGCGGTAAGGGCAGCCAGGGTAGCCTGGCTGAGGGCGGGGAGCTGAGTACGGACACAGTCTCCCAGGGACGAGACATGGACACTCAGGCAGCAGTATCCAAACCAGTCTGCCCACGGGACTCAGGATGGACGACTGGCGGGTAGAGGGCAGCTTCCTTGAGAACGAAAGTCGATGATACCTTCCTGACTCTAGGGTGGGACCGGATCCCTGAACGGGTGGCCTAAATGAAGGGCCAGACTCTCAGGGAGGACGTGCCTATGTCAGCAAGGACAGGAGAGAATGACCACTTCCACAGGCCTGGTTACGGTGCATGGTGGGCAAAGCCTTGCTTTGGCCTGTATCACTTAGGAGACCACTACTGGATGATGTTTGTGGTGGGGAAAGAGGTTTTATGGGTGAGTTGTAGGGAAGCCATCTAGAGTTCCAATGGCCATGCCATGCTTGAAGCAGAAATGGACTCACTGCTCAGGAGAGTCAGGGCCACAAGCTCCCACCAGGATGGTGACCTCTGCTTGGGCTCTTGGCATGAGAAATCTGAGGCAACCAGGTCGAAGTTACAGCTTTAAGACGCAATGGAAATGTTGGCCAGGTGGGGTGGCACATGCCTGGGAGCCAGATACTCAGGAGGCCGAGGCAGGCAGATTGCAGGTTCAAAGCCAGCCTGGATAAGCTACTGAAACCATACCTCAAAATAAAAAATAAAAAAGGGCTGGGGATGTAGCTCAGTGGTAACTCACCTTTGGATTCAGACCCCAGCAAAATAATTAATATACTTATAATGGAATTCCTGTTGTAAGCCTGAAGGAAAATTCTCTGTGGCAGAGAGGGTGAGGACAGATAGTAAAATCCCCTGTATGCTGCACTCAGGAGATGCGTACCCGAGGGACATAAGGACAAAAGTTAAAATACTAGAAAACGATGTGTCACACACAAGCAGACATTATAAAAACCTGGTGTGGCTCTGCTTTCATCAGACAAAGCAGATGGTGTGTCATTTAAAAAGCCAGTTTGGGCTGGGTCGGGGCTCAGTGGGAGGGGGCCGGCCAAGAATGTGCAAGGCCTTCACTTCAATCCCCAGCACTGAAACAACAACAAAAAGTTACTTCATCAAGCACACCCAGGGCTGGGGGATTTAGCTCAGTGGCATCAGCACCTGCCCAGCAAGCACAAGGTCATGAGTTCGATCCCTGGTACCAAAAATTTTTTAAAAAGAGCACCTATAAATCTTAAATTTTGTATGTCTATACAAAAGCTAGAGCTTGCAAATACATAGAAAGCATTAGTTGACAAAATTAAAGGAAGACCAGAAATGAGCAATTATATATGGAGACTTAAATAAATATGTCTCTCTCTTAGTAACTGATAAAGAATCCAGAAAATCAACAAAGATACATTGGATGTGAACGAACAATACCATCAAAGATGTGCGTAGAACACTCTATCCAGCCACTGCAGAATGTGTGTCGCCCTTTAACATTTACAGAAACGTCACAGGATGGACCATACGTTAGCCATTAAAATAAATCTCAATAAATTTCAAAAGCCTGAGATCATAGAGTGTACTCTCTAACCACACGTCAATTATACTAGAGATCAATAATAAAAAGTATGTAGATCCATATACATTTGGGAGATAATCAACATTTGATAATCCTAGTATCAAAGAATAATTTCACAAGGAAAAATTAGAAAATACATTGCAAGATAAGGAAAGCTACAGATTGAAAGCCCTCATATGAAAATCCAAAACTTGAAGTTCTCCAAAATCCAAATCCCCTAAAAGTTAAGGATTAGGAACATCTGACCCGTAGGTCTACAGAAATATTCCAAAATCTAGAAAACTCCAAAATCTGAACCACACATGCCAAACAGTAAAGAATGCTCAATGTGTAATTTAAAAATTATGTAAAACCATGGAAAAAAGTCGTGTAGAGAAAGTAAAAGCCTTCTTTTCTCCTTGGAATAGGCAATATTTCTTAATCAAAAGCACTAAAAGTATAATCTGTAAAAGAGGAAGTAGCTAAAGTTGACTTTATCAAAATTGAAGTTACTTGTGGGTCATAAGACACTGCCTAGAGAGTTAAAGGACACGTTAAATACAGAGAAGCAAAGAACACTGGCCAGGTATGAGGCCGGACTTGGACCCACAACATGTAAAGGAAATCCAAAGCTCAATAAAAACAATGAAAAAGTGGGGCTGGGGATTTAGCTCAGTGGCATAAGTACCTGTCTTGCAAGCAGGCGTCCGTGAGTTCAATTCCCGGTACAAGAAAAAAAAAAAAAAAAGCAGCAAAAATGGGGCTGGGGATTTAGCTCAGCAGTGTAAGCACCTGACTTGCAAACAGGCAGTCATGAGTTCGATCCCTGGTACCGATAAAAAAAAAAAAAGCAGCAAACATGGGCTTCAAATGTAGCCCTGAGGCACAGCACTCGTCCTCATTCTCAGGGTCCTAGGTTCAGTCCTCACCAATGCAGAGAGAGAGAGAGATCACCAGAGACCCAGACGGCAAATAGGTGCTTTAGAAAGTGTTCAGCATCACTGGTCACTTGAATTTCAAATTGAAACCAGAAGCTAATGCTGCCTACATGTTAACTAGAAAGGACTGCCGAGGTGAAGAGATGCTGGGCCTCTCCCACACCGCTGTGGGCAGGAGAGAGGGTCCCTGTGGGAAACACACTGGTAGTTGGAAAACTGAGCCCATTTCTCCCATAGGGACAGCCGGGCCACTGCCTGGCTTCTCCCACAGGGAGATGAGACCACACATCCACAGGAAGATACACATGAGTGGCTGTGGTGGCTGTATTTATAAGGGCCTCAACCTGGAACAACCAAATCTCTCCTCAGGGGAAAGGAATCAAAAGACCACAGTACCTCCATGTTGTGGAAGGTGGATCTGCCATCCAGAGAATGACCAGCAACATACACACCAGGGTGGACGGGTACCAACTCAGCGAGAGGAGAGGAAGAAGCCAGGTCAAAAAAAGTCCATCCTGCGTGACTCCATTTATATAAAACACACAGGAATGCAAACAAATGTGTAGTGAAGGAAAGCAGACCCATTGTCACTTGGGGACAAGGCTGGAGAGATGGGGATGGATTCCCAAGGGCATGAGGAGACGGATAATGGGTGTGCACATTCTCCAGAACATGCTGATGGCTTTCATGTGTCCAAGTTTATTGACTTTTGCACATAAAACGTGTGCCTTATTTTAGCCAGCTATATCTCAGGAACCTGGGGGATTTTGCTTGTTCTCTTAAGGTACTGGGGATTAAACCCAGGGCCTTCCCACTGAGCTGTATCCCCAGCCCTTTTAAAATTAATACTATTTTTTAGTTTGAGACAGGGCCTTATTAAGTTGCTAAATTACCCAGCCTGGGATGGAAGTTGTGAGTCTTCTGCCTCAGTCTCCCAGAGTGCTGGGATTAGAGGCATGGGCTACACACCAACATCTGGTACCACATCTGGTTCTTCAAAGAAGAAAAGTGAAGGGAAGAAAATGAGGAGAGGAGGAAAAGGAGAGGGGAAAGTGAGGAAGGGGACGGGAGGGGAAGGGAGACAACAAGCAAAGGAAATTGAAATGCCAGTTTGCCGTTTCTGCTCCTCAAGTCTCTCTTCCCTTCAGAAGAAAAGTGAAAACTCCGAAGATTCAGGAATGCACCAGGTCAGATTCTATTTGTAAATCCTGTGTTTCAAGGCTTGCTAGGAAGAGGCCAAGGTTGAAGGAAAAGGATGTTGTTGGTGATGGTGTGATGGTAATTTTAATGGCTTACAGCTCCTCGTCTATTTTAAGAACTACTAGCACAGTGAAAATCCAAACTAAAAGTCAAAAGATCTGACCTGAATCTCTACCGCCGATCAGCTTTATGATCTCAAGCAGGTTCCTTAAAATTGGCAAACTCCATGTCTCCATCTCTACACACATAAGAATCTGTACCTCATAATGCCTTCTTGAGAATTCAATTGAGAATTCAGACTACGCACAAGTGATTTCTGAACAAATATTATTTGGGTGACATGGGCAGGTGAGCCGTGTCCTGTGAACTGCACTGTAAACGACAGAGTTGAGAGCTACCCAGTGTCCCAAAATCAGTCATGTTCTTTTGCTAAAAAGATACCACAGGGCCTGCTGGGAAAGGAGTCTCTTGGTGGAGAGAAGAAGGAGTCTCCTCAGGAGCCACTGAGTTCGCAGGCTTCAGAATGGCTGCCCAGCAACCATATTTGACCCTCTGAAGTACACAGATGGTGAACATATAGTCATTTAATAAATCTGAGCCATATTTTAAGTGTGAGATTTGACATAATAGCCTAAATTTCCCAATTATTTTGAAAAAAGTAAATGGGTAGCTCTCATCAAGGAAGGGAATGTGAGAGCCGGGGGATGAGGCACAGATGTCCTCTCAGGTCCCAAGTTTCCTACATCCCTCACACAAGGACACTGGGCCTGTCTCACTTGTAACACAAGCATACAAGCATAGCGCCTTCAGGCTTGTAGATCTGTGACCACAGGAACCATCGTCTCCTGAGCTGTCACCTAGAAACTTAACTAGAAGTGCTGATATGAGTGCCACTTGACCCTCGTTTCTGGCCACCTTCTTCCTGTCACCAAAGTGGGTGTATTTGGAAGGTTTTGACTCCAATGATCAGAACTGCTGTTCTACGCCAGTTAAATGTCTGCTTGCAGAGCTTGTGCTGCAATAACTGCGATTTCATAGCTACCTTGAAGTTCCTCCGGAATCTGTGAGCATGAAACCCAGCCTTGCCCAGACTTTGTGAGAGCTCCATGAGCATCGAACCCCAAGGGAACCCTAAAGAACACAGTGAGGATGGGGCGGACAGCAGCAGTAACACCCTCACGTCACTTCCACAGCAGACTGCTGGGCTGCCTCCAGGTGGTGGGTGACTTCAGACCTGGCTTTGGCCGAGAGATGGTTCTACACACCAGGAGGGTGACATGCATGCCTGACTCCAGAGCACATCTGGCCGATCTCTGTCAACACGAAATATTTCCCCCCTTCCAACCTAAACACTACATTAGGAAGATACAAGGAGACCATCCAACCCCAACATCTTTGAAGACCAGAATCTAGAAACAGACATGTCTCCTCATTTGTCTGTCCTCCTCACTACAAAATACGAAGGCTAGCTTAAACTGGGAGTCCTCTGGTGATACTGGCTTCAGCCACCATGACACGGAGGTCACCCTGAGAGTGGGCGCCCCAAATGGTGACACACAGCTACAGAAGAGCCCCTCCGAGACTGAGCCAGCTGACTCTGGCTACAGTTTGCTTCGTTTTGTTTGTATAAACAGTGAGATGCTTGTGGCTAATGCTTCTACAGATTTTATTCCTCTAGAGAAAACTTATTCCATGCAACCCATTTTCTGTTATTTTTAATAGCAGAGTTACGGATCTATTGTCCAAGATGATTTGTGAAAACACTGTGGAGCTGTGGAGGGAGCAGTCCAAAATACAACCGTGGTTCTCAGAGAATACACATTACCTCATAAGCCGTACCCACAGGCCCGGCCCACGTCACACGGACTCTGGTTCCAAGGTCCAGAAGTGGTTCTGTCCTTTTCTGGTCTTCCTCAGAACCTGTGCATGTGTGCATGCACGTGTGTGTGCATATGTGCATGTGCGTACGCATGAAAGGCCCTGCACACAGATGGTATGTGTGTTTGGTCCACAGAGTTCCAAAGAGACGCAGATTTGCTCTGCATCGAGGCAGCTGCGCTCAGGCTTCCTTTACTCCAGTTTAGGAGCGGGAGGCAGGGCGGGGATGCCTCAGAAAACGAGGGTGGCGAGGGCTTCCGTGGGGAGAGGAGTAGGGAAACCCGGCAGGAACCCGGGAAACTGTGCTGACGGTGGTCTCAGAATTCAGTCTGAAGAGCGAGGTGGGGCTGCAGAGTTGTTTCCTTCTTGGCTGCTGCATGCTGTCTGGAATTTCAGTCTCACTGAACTCTGAGCTCTAGACCTGCGAGGACATTAGGTGTTGTCACTGTGAGAGTTTTCATGGCCCTGTAACTTTCCAGACAGGGCTCTGAGAACCCCTGGGCTAGAGGGATTTATTTGGAATCCTGATTGTAACTGAAGAAAAGATGCAAAGAGCTCCTCCCCATGAAGAACAGAGAAGGTCTGACGTGGGGGCTGCGCCCCAGCACCTCAAGTGCACACAGCACCCTGCAACCCAGCAACAGCATCCTGACGAGGATCATAATCTGGAAATGCTCTGCTGCTCAGTAGGAAGACACCGCTTAGGGCCCACCCTGGTTTCCCATGGCTGCCACAGCAGTGAGCACCAGCCTGGCGGCCTATCCATCACTCCAGCTCTGGAGGTCAGCGTTTGAGATGGGTCATCAGGGCTGTCCCCAGGGGGAGAGCTACAGCGGCATCTGTTCCTTGCCTTTTGCAGTTCTAGAGGCTGCTCACTTCCCTTAGCTCACGGCCACATCCAGCTCTGACCCAGGATTCCCCTCATCATCTGATTCTGCCACTCCTGCTTCCCACTTATAAGGATGCTTCTGTGGACATTGGGCCACCCAGATAATTCTGGGTCACGGTCCCCTCTCAAGAACCTTAATCCCACATGTCAGGCCCCTTTTGCCATGTGACACAGCGTATTTCAGGCTTCAGAATCAGAATGTAGATAAGTCGGAGTCCCTACTCTGCCGTCACAGTGCCCACGAGCCCTGTGACGCAGAGGTTCTTTGGTATGTGTGGCCTGGCTACTTCTGTCCCTCACCATCACAGATCCAGGGAAGCAGTGTGGGTACAAAGAAATCCTTAGTGGACAGGTGGACAGGTGGTGCAGGGTTCCAGTAATGGTAATCTGGAAACCCTAGTAGCTCATTAGTAGCTGAGTCCTTCTCTGTTCGTTCCAAAATAATAAAAATAATGAATTTATTTTTATATTGCAGTGCCATGTTTTTATTGTACTAGTCTGCTCTCTGTTGCTGATGTAAGAGCCGACACCCACAGCTTAAACGGCAAAGATTACTTTGGTTCACGATTTTTGGGGTTCAGTCCCTGGTGCTGGCTCCAAAGTGGGAGCATCGAGGCAGAGAATGAGAAGGAGCAAAGATCGTCATTCACAGGAAGCTAAGCAGGGGAAAAACACCAGAGAGTGAGGGGCCAGGGAGCAGACCTGTGCCCCAGGCTGACCTCCGTGACCCCGACTGTGTGCTCTGTCCCTGGTGCGTTGTGTTGACTCACCAGGAGGACCACGATGCTGGGCTGGCTCCTTGCACACAGGATTTCATTTCAGCCTTCCCACCATCCTATAGACTCAGTGTCATGCCCCCTTTCTGCAGACAGCATTGCAGAAGGTAAGCCGTTCGGTAACACCACAGTGGAGGAAGAATCTGGCCCTGGCTACCTCATCCTGAAGCCCAAGCTCTGACACTGCGTCCTGAGGGTCAACTGCAATGTGGGTGTGGAGGCCCCAAGGTGCCTAAGGTGTCAGCACTGGGTGTGCTCCTGGATGCCATGAGGCTCATGAATCTGGGGGGCGGCTTTCCCCTGGGGTCCCCAGTCCAGTTCTGGATGGAGGTCACACTCAGACGCTTATTCCAGTGACCATTGGCTAGGCAGAGGGAGGGGAGACCAGGCCCGTGGTCACAGCCCAAGACAAGACAGGTCGAGCTGTAGAGAAAGACCCTGTCTGCGAGGCTGACTTGAGATGGGGCTCACAGGGAGCCAGCCCCTCTGCAGCTGCCTCTGCAGCTCCATCACAGTCCTGAGCAGAGAAGCAGCTCCGGGCCCAACACCAGAGTTACAGATTTTATTCCTCTAGAGAAAACTTATTCCATGCAACCCATTTTCTGTTATTTTTAATAGCAGAGTTATGGATCTATTGTCCAGGATGATTTGTGAAAACACTGTGGAGCTGCGTTCCCGCATCTAACGGATACCAGGGAAGCCTCGCTTTCACACTCGGGTCACTGTCACAGCGTGAACCGGGTGGGATCGTGCCCTTCCTTCACTGAGCTGCTCGTCACCCCTACCCCAAGGGCCCCTCACCGGGGAAGTCCCAGAAGCCAGGGGCCTTCTTCATGGTTGGAAATGCAGCTCCATGGCAGCACGACACTGTTAGGAGGGTGGCAGAGGCCCCAGGACAGGCAGCTGGCCCTGCCTTGACCACCCTGCGTAAGGGACCCGACTTCATCACAAGGTCTAAGTTTCCTGACAGCCCAGGCAAGCAGGGGAGGTTCAAAGGTCAGGGTCAGCGTCTGACAAACGAGTGGGTATGGGAAACCGAGTCCTCCATAGAAGGAGGGACACTGCCCCCTGTGGATGTCATGCTGGGCCACAGCCACAGACTGACTACAGGGTTCCGTGCCCTCTGCTCTGCCCTGAGCACATGCCAGGATGGGTCTGGGTGCCCACAGGGATGGGAGACAGAGCCAGAACCTGGAGACCAGCTCCCTTGGGAGGGACAGAGGCCACCCACGCAACAGGCAGCGGGGAACCTTCGGAGTCTGAGAGGAGCAGCAGACTGGACACATCACCCTCCAGCCAGTCACGACATCGCCTCACTGAGCACAGGACGCCTGAGGAGACCTAGCTATGTGGTGTGTGCACCATAGGAAAAGCCCCATCGAAGGCTTCCCCAGATGCACCGCCACCCCCCACAGAGCTCTGGAGTCCTCTTCCTGAGGGTCTTTAGAGAGTGGGATCAAAACTCCACTAAGTGCCACTCTGGAGTGCCATCCAATGGAAAGACAGCTGCTAAAGTGGACTGTCCTCATCCACCTCAGTCGCTGGGTCCAGCACTGGGTGACTTCTGACTCCTCCACAAAGTCAGAAGGACTGGGAAAGGGAAATACTTTGAATTAGTTCAGGACACCAAGGCAGCCAGGACAGTACAAAGCAAAGATCCCCAGGAGAGAGCTCTCCAGAGCTGCCACAGGACCTGGCCGGGTCGGTGGGAGGAGTGTGCGGAAGTGGGGAGATTTCTGAGCAAATGAATGACAATGTGAGCTTTACTGGGATACATCTTTTCATGCAAACCGTGGGTCTCATCCACCCTCAGGAGACTCACTCCACGTGCTCCACAGGATCGCTCCACAGACAGTGGTTATCACCCCTGTCACGAGGGGAAAAAACACAGAGCCAGTGAGTTCGGGGCTCCGGGACACACTCTGGGCTGCTGCAGTGTCCCCCACTGACATCATCTCTATAGGGAACAAAGTTTCATTAGAAACTGCACTGAAACTTTCTTGGGGAGCCAACCAGAGCGGCCACGCTTGGGTCACAAAGGCCGGCAAGCTCCACTGAATGAGACAAATGTTCACTGACCTTCTGCCTCGATGCGGGGCCGCGGGGCCTGTCTCTGAGACGCTGCCCCCGAAAGTGGTTCCTGAGATCACAGACCCCAGCCAGACCCCAGAGCCCCACGTGGAAAGTTCCCAGAATGACATTTGACACTTAATGCCAAGAACGGGCCATCACAATGAGCTGGAAAGAGCAGGGTCCTGCAGCCCGAGGTCTCAGCGGGACAAGGAGTGGACAGGTCACTGTGGTCAGGTGGAGGGCTGACATCAGACTACCGGGATTTGCATCATGGCTTTGTTCAAGATGCTGAGCAACCTTTGGTGGGTGACTCAGCCTCTCAGTGTTCCCATCTATAAAATGGGGTGACACAAAGGCCCCCTCACAGGATCTCCATCATCTAGTAAATGCTGGGAGCCACACTGCACCGAGCACCTGGACTAAACCTCTCTGTCCAGACAGCATCTCGCACCCTTGACTTCAGGCTTGGGCGGGCCTTCCTGCCCCGAGGGTGCCGGGTCTGACTCCCCAAGACTGCACATGCAGGGCTTGGTCTCTGCTGGAGCCTAACCCTCTAGAACCCCTTCTCTCTCCTCGTCTGGATTTTCTCACTCAGCTTTCATAAGCAAGAATCATGTCTCCCAAAAGCAGCGGGAAGTCTCCACACATCCACCCCATGAAGCAGCTCTGAGAAGGCTGGAAGGACACTGGGAAAGGGACTGGAGCCCCCTGCGGGCCAGAGGCAGTCCCCTGAGGTCCTCTTGTCTCTTCCTCTGGCTCCCTGCCCCCCATCTCTCTCTGTCTCTCTCTGTCTCTCTCTGTCCTTCTCTCTCTCTCTCTCTCTCTCTCTCTCTCTCTCTCTCTCTCTCTCTGTCTTTCTGTCTCCTTCTCTCTCGGTCTCTCTTCCTCTGTCTCTCCGTCTCTCTCTGTCTCTGTCTCTCCCTCTCTCTCTCCGTCTCTCGAAGCCGAGTCAATGTTTTGCAGCTGTGGCAGCTGCCGAGTTTCTGGCTCTAGTCATTTTTCCTACCCCTACTCCCACTGCCAAAGCTGCCTTGCGAAATGAAAACACATAAACACTTACATGATGGTTATTATTTTTCAAGCAAAACAAAAATGAGTTTATCCCGCAGGCAGCCGGCCGTGTGGGTCAGGGCGCTCTTTGCCTTTTGTTTGTTTGTTTGTTTGTTTTGTTTTCAAGCTCCTTTTTACACCAGCTAGTTGAAGGCCAGGACAGCTTGAGCTCTCTTCGTAAAACCCAAGCAAAGAAAGGCACTGACCTCTGTTCAGCTCCTCGCCACCCCGCTAGTGAATAAAGTCGGCAAAAATCCCACAGCGAAGCTCAGTTTTATGCGCCAGCTGTGTAACAGGATGTGGAGACTTTAAAACAAACAACCCAGCAGCAACAAACAGCCTGGCCACCAGCTCCCGGGCCAGTGTGGCCCTCGCACAGTCCCTGCTCCCTGAGCACCAGGGAAACATTTGAAGGGTATGACTCAGCCCAGCCGGAGCTCAGGGGCCTGAGCGACAGCTGTGACTCCAAGGGCATTGCCCTGTAAGAACGAGCTTTCTTGGTCTCTTCAGCCCCAGTGGGAGAAACAGGTGACACTCGACAGAGAAGTGCTTCGCCCCGAGATGGACACAGCCCTGAAGCTCGGGGGACAGCCACGGGGTGAAGGTCAGGTCCGCTGGGCCTCCTGGTCTCCTTGGCGTGACAGTGAGTGGGGGAGGATGATTGTCCTCATTTCCTGGGCAAGGAAACTGAGGCTCCAAGAAGCTACGAGTACTCCTGTAATCCCAGCACTAGGGAGGCTGAGGCAGGAGGATTGCAGCAAGCTAGAGACCAGCCTGAACCCCACAGTGAGACTTTATCTCAAAATGCCAAAAGAAGAAAAGGAAGAAAAGGAAAGAGAAGTGGGGAGGAGAAGAGGAGGATGACAGTGGTGAGGAAGAGGAGGAGAGGAGGAAGAAGAGAAGCAGGAGGAAGAGAGGCAACGTGACTCCCTCAGTATATCGGGTCCCTCCATGAGTGATCCCTGCGATCTCCAGCAATCCACTAAGTTTGAGGCCTATTCTTTGTTCACAAATTCCAGTCCTCTGCCCTGACCCTGTAATGCACAGAATCCCTGAGGGTCCCAGCAAAGCTGGAGGTCTTCCATTTTGCCCGTGTCACCTGTCGTTTGGGCATGGTTGGGCCCTGAGGTGCTCTCAGTGGGGCTCAGTCCTGTCTGAATCTTGTCACCCAGCAGCCCAGGGCCAGCTCCCAGACCTGATCCTCCAACGCACGTTCCCTGCAGGCTCCGTTTCAGTGCGAGGCTACGCAGTTAGAAGAAAACCGCTAAATATTCCAGGGCCAGGACCATCAGGAAAGCACTGGGCAGTGGCGCAGGAGAGGGCGTCCCACAGGTTGCTCCTGCCACCCACAGCCCTTCTCAGGACAGTGCCCTGAGGGTGTGTCCCTCCCTCCATGTAGAGTGCAAATCCAGGGGAAAACAGGTATCGAGGGGACATTTTGTTCCAGGACTGAGACCCAAGGGGACAGGCTTGTCCGGGGAGCCCTCTGTCCTACCTGCTGCCAGCTTGGCCTCTCAGCCTCTGGCCAGCACCCAAGGCCAGGCGCGGGCTGGTTTAGCAGAGGAAAGGTGGCAGGTGCATGGGTGCCTGAGAGAGACCGGATTCCTTCTGCCCACCAGCAGGTGCGAGCTGCACCCCGGGGCCCACGGCGAAGCTGCCATTCCGAAGGCAGAATTCTGCTGCCTTGAGAAACCCTGCGTTCCTCTTCTGGTCTCCTTTCGGTCATTATTGCTATTATTACGGTAATATCATTAGCACGCATGAAACTCCAGAAGACAGAGAATCCGGAAACCACCACTAATCCTATCACAAATGGGGCCCTCCTGCTCTTGAGTGAGCCTCACAGGTCCACTGGAGCAGTGTTTGCTGAGTGACTGCACAGCTGGACCCCACACCCTCCCAGTCTCTGTGGAGGGGAATTCCATCTTCCTGCCCCTACTGAGACGGCACAGGAGGCAAGGATCACAGAAAGACATCTCCCTCTGGCGGCCTGAGGTGACGTCCCAGAGTCTCTGCACAGGGCCTGGGTGACACAGGGCCGTTTCCACTTCATTGGTTCCCGTGGAGTGGGCTGCAGGGCGGCATCACTGGCTAGGACAAGGGATGCCTGCAGTGGCCTCCGTGAATCCTAACATGGGTGACGCTGGTGGGCAAGTGTCTCCGAGCTCCTGTAGTCATTTTTCCAGCAGCGATAATTTATTTAATCACCACAAGAGTCGCAGTGCTTATCACCAGCTGCTGCCCAGATGCCGTTCCAGGCATTTCCCATTCTTGGTTCATGTCCCACCATGTGTAGCTGGCAGGAAGTGGTACAACCCCAATTTTACACATGGGGGAAACTGAGGCACAGAAAGGCCAGCCCATATGTCCACAGAGCCCAACCTTCCAGCCCAGGGTGGGGGTACAGAAGGGAGGGACGGGATTGTGCGGAAGCCGGGGCTGGGGGTGGAGGATACCCTGCTTAATGGCCCCTGCCCCAGCCCGGGTTTGAAGCCTGAGTGGCTGAGCTCCACCCACAGCCGCTCCGGGTCCTTTCGGCCCTGTCAGTCAGCACACCCTAGAGACCAAGTCCTGTCTCATCACAGCAAGCCCCGCCATGGTCACCTGTGTGTGCTCAGTGCTGTGGACACTTAGGGGCAGCCAGATCGCTGAGGTCATCATGAGGCAGCAGCCCTCTGCCTGCAGATGGGGTCCTCTCACACTGGCACCAGAGGTGGAGCAATGACCAAGAGGACGGGTGATGCCTGGGCACAGGCTCCGCCATAAGGCAGCACCCAGCGTCCAGCTTCAGAGGATGGTGTGGTCACCGCCCGCAGTGCTCAGGACTCCTGCACTGCCGTGGACCTGGCGTCCCCGCACACACAGTGTTGCCCTCCATGACATTAATGGGCAGCCATCTGCACTCGTCCACACAGGACCACGGGACAACTCAGAGTTGTATCTTTGGCTATGAGGCATCCTGAGCTCTGTGACTCTGTGCTCATCCACAGGTAACGCTCGCTGCTCCTCCTGTCCGGGTGAGCACACCGCAGTCCTCGAGGACTCAGCCTCTGCCATCACAGGCGGTCCTCGGTCTCCCCCGCCTGACCCATGGTCCTCCTGGTGTAGTAAGTGGCTTGTCATCACTTGTGGAGCACAAGCAGGGATGCCTGTCCTCGGAGCCAGTGCTCACATGGGCCCCTCTATGCCTGCTACCCTGGAGCTGGCAAAAAGCAGAGCCCCATAGAGCCCAGCATGCTGGGTGAATGGGGCGCACCAACATATGGGCCGTCACCCCCATGAGTACCAGGAAGGCACACAGAGGCTAACCCACACCCCCATGCCTCAGTGGACATATCAGGTGACCACCCAGCCCCCCCCCCCCCCCGCTCAGACATCCACAGCAGGGCTGAAAGCTGGTGTCAGGATCTCCCTGCCAGAAGCTCAGGGTGCTTCCAGGCTGTCGGGACAGAGCAAAGCCCAAGCCCCACCAGCCTGGGAGCAGATGAACCCCACCACCACGACAACGGTACACACATGGCTCAGGGCAAGGACTCAGGGAAGTCTCGTGCTCACAGCCATCGAGAGCCAAACCCCAAGAGGCTGCCATGGAAGGTGCAATCTATGGGCTCTGGGGATGAGCCAAAGTCTGCTGATCCTCTTCTAATCCACGAATCCAGGTGCCCCAAGAAATTTTTCTAGTCTGAACGTTTGAGGGGGTCTCACATACCCGGGGGAGAGGGTGTGGTAGATAGTTTCCTGGGCCCAGTTGCCAAACCAGGACACCTGGTATTGGAAGAAATCTGGATGGTGGCTAAGAGGTCAGGAAATACAGTCTTCCAGGACCGGCAGTGACCTGGAGTCACACAAGGTCTGATCTGAAGCCTTCCACCAAGAAGGTCTCTTCTCCACGTCGGGGGTGGGGTGGGGGTGGACCTGGTCTCTGGGTCACGTGGTGACCGAACCAAGTCACAGCAGAGCTCAGATTCTTCACCAAGAGTGTGAAATGACCAAAGTGGCTTTAAGTCAACACTTCTGGGGTTCGCTGCATAGCAACAATGAACATTGGGGGAGGAGGGACCTAGGAGCACTGGTGCATTCATTCACCCCCTCATCTGACACGCCGACTGTGCCTGTGGGCCAGAAGGGACCCTGGGGACACAGAGGGACCTGCAGGTTCCATTTGGATAGAGATGCCAACAAAGACGTCACATGAGGGTTGGCTTGGTGTCTCATGTGCTCACAGGGATTTGGTGTCAGGTGGCCAGGGTACCCCACAATGCCATGCCCCCACCCCAAAACCCAAAGCTCAGCCTCCTGGCATTCGCGTCCTTTGCAGACACACAGGATCCTACCCCTCCTTCCTTTCACTCCCCACCATGCTCATGCACATGCACTGTGTCTGCTGTCCCCACAGACAGCTCAGATGCCAGGGACTCCCTTGTGGCCTACTGGCCCTGCACCCTGGATGGTGCCCAGCCACTGTCCTCTCAGGTGGGTGAGCCCTGCTCACACTACATCCGCCCTCTCCACCCACCAGGCATCCTGGAGACCATGCCTGCCTGCAGGCCGAGGTGGCGTGGCCTTGTGAGTGGGCCAGGGCGACGCTAGCTCCAGCCTGGTTTGGGCAGGGGCAATGGGGCCAGTAGCCCAAAGCCTCTGGGCTCGCTGGGCCACTGTGGAGGGAAGAGCCCGCCTGGGACGCTGCCCACGACCTTGCAAAGCGAAATCATGAAGATTTTAAACTGGCCCTCACAAGATGCGGCCTAATTAGCCTGATCCTAAAAGCTATTTGGTGGAAATTCCTGCACCCTTGGGAACAGCAGAGGGCAAGCATGAGACCTGCCCTTCACCCCAGGACCCACTGACCATTTAATATACAGAGGGGTCCACCTGAACTGGGAGCTGAGGGGGTCTGCCTCAGTTTTTCCATAGGCCACCTAGCAGGGTGCATGTGCTCTTAGAGACAGCAGACATCACCTGGCTGCGGGACTCGGTGTAGATGCCTGGGCACGCAGAGGATGGACACTGCACTGCAGAGGGTGATGTGCTGTTCCCACACAGCTCTGCCAGGCTGGTGCACTCGGGCTGGATGCTGACCAGAAAGCAGTGAATGGGGAAAGGGGCCAAAGTTGTCCTCCCTCCCGGTCCCAGTGCTCAAGTCCTCCCCTGTTCTCTGAAACCAGAGACCGTGCTGGTGATGTTTGTCTGGCTTGCTTTCCCACGGGTCCAGCACCAGCTCAGCTCCGGAAGCAGAAAGGAAAGAAGAAACCAAGACATAAAAGCATGACAAGGGCGAGAGGTGCTCAAGAGCCCAGCACCTGCCTGCGGCCACACATGTCCCACACACACTCCAGTCTGCATCACAGTTCTGCCTGCCCGAGAAGTCCTCCAGTCCACACCAGGGGCCCACAGGTCAGAGAGGTCAGGCACCATCACTCGTAGGGACATCAGCACTCTTGTGGTTCTCAGGGACATGGACAACACAGGGCCCCTCCTCCACACAGGACTTTGACAGTGACACCCAGGTTCTCCTTCTGGCACAGGACCCCGATGGCTGTGTTTTTTCCCTGTGTGTTTGCAGAGGCAAAGCAAGCCCCTGCCACTTAGCAGGATGCGGGCAGTCATGGCTGCAGGACCCCTGGCTTCAAGGGCCTCCCTCACCCCATGTCTTCCCTACCAAGCACATCCTGCACTTCTGCGAAATCACAGAGGGACGGATTCGGGCCCTGAGGAGCACCCAGGAAAGCCAACTCGGAAGCTGGTGTGCAAGCTGCAAGTGGACCCAGGTGTGTGCCCCTGAGCCTGGAGATGCCACCATGGGCTACCTGTACTGGGCTTGGGGCTTCTCTAGGCCCACAGGCTTCAAAGTGGGACCTGGATTCAGCTCATCTCACCCCAGGCTCTGTCAGGGTAGGGTCCTTGTCCCTGTGGAGGTCAGGCTGTGGCCAGGGCAGGGTGGTGGTTGTCAAGCTAAGGAAGCAGGAAGAACTAAGAGCAGGCACCAGCCAGAGGCCTGAGGCTCTAGGCACAAGCACGCCCAGCCCTCTCCCTCAACTTGGCATCACCAGCTCACCGACCAGGAGTTTTTTTGTTGTTGTTGTTGTTTTTGGTCACAAATTTACTTTATTAAGGTAAGAGCAAGGTAGACCTGCTGTCCGACATATTTGTAAGGCAAAAGCCAGGGGTGTGCACATGTGTGCTTGTTTGTGTTAAAATAGGTCCTACTACAATTACAGTGAGCCAAGACTTGGACCCAAATCACCCCACTTCAAAAGCCACACAAAAATCATGTGTCCTCCCTTTTGCTAGGTCAGGTGATGTACTTGGAAGGTACTGGGGACCTGGCCTAGAACCTCAATATCCCAAATGAGTGTACAGCGAAGGCTTAAAATAAATGAGATATGTGCTGTGATTTTAGGGCTCCAGAAGTATCAAAACCCTCCGCAGAGTTCCAGACTCTGGGGGCTGAGACAGGGATGTCTCTGGGAAGCCTGTATTTATTTAGTTTTTTTCAAACAAGGAAGGGGTTAGAGTGAAAAACGCAGGAAACTGAACAGATCTTGGGAGTGGTTCAAAGACTTTGCCAAGTAACAGATGATGTTTACTTTAGGAGAACTATCCTGCGTTAATTAGGAGAAGATCTCCGTGCTGCGTCTCACTACAGGAGTGAGATGCCTGCAGCTGCAGTCTTTGTTTAGTTAACTGGGGTTGGGGCCAGGTGTCCTCAGCTGTGACCTCATCTCGCCCTTTGGGGTGTCTCTTTGTTCTCAGGTCGGCTGTGCCCTGGCCATGCCGCAGCCCTGCATGTGTGTTCAATTTTCCTGTTTCAACAGCTCCCAACAAGAAGGAAAAACACTTCTTCTTCCCATCTGTGTCGCAGGCTGCCCTCAGCAGAGCGGGCAGGTCGGGAGCCAGCACCATGGTGGCTGGCAGAGAGAAGAATGAGGGAAGGAGGCTTAGCAGAATTTCCTGAAGGCTTTTTGCACTGACGCGTTCAGACCTGGACCATCTGCCTGATACATCAGCAACCAAGAAAGCCACATCAAAATAGCAAAGGATTTGTTCTTCTTTGTGGATCTGTCACGTTGATATATTTTGAAGATGTGTGAATTAAGGTGAGTATAAGATTTAGATGTTATCTTCTGACAAGCAGATCCTCTTAGTGTCCTGCATTCGGTCTCTTTCCCTTTTTAGTTGGCTGAGCCTCCCAAATTGATTTCGTTTTGGACTAATTTGATGATACCTGTTGTCTTTCAGTTCACATTTTCCCAGCATGTTTTTTTCTAGCCTCTGACTTTCAACCTTTTCGTGTTCTAGCATTTAGTTGGATAGTTTTTGTTTGGTTTGGTTTGGTTTTTTTGGAAAAAGCACATAACTGGATTTTGTTATGTTACAGTCTGAGAATGCCTGTGTTTTAACAGGAGATTTTAATTCGATTATATTTATTGCGATTACTGATGCATTTTAGATTCCTGTTTTTGTTTTGTTTTGGGTTTTGGGTTTTTTTAAGACAGTGTCTCACTACACGGTTTAGGTTAACATTAAACTCACTTTGCAACCCAGATTGGCCTTAAACTCACAGAAATCTTCCTGCCTCAGTCTCCTGAGTGCTATGGTTATAGGTATGTGCCACTTTTCCCAGCTGTCTACTCTTTAGTCCTACTGTTTTTTTTTTTTTTATTACTCTTTTACACCAGCCTTTCCCATGTTCTACATTGACTATACCTTTTCTCTTTCTCATCCCAACTCCCCTCTTATATATTTGGGGTTAATTAATTAAATAATCCACTCCAGAGCCAGCTGTGGTGGTATACATGTGCCTCAAAAGAAAAAAAACGCCAAATCAATTACTTGTAACAAAATTTAAATGCCATGATTTTAACATCCCTTAAAATAGATCACCTACACTTGCAGACCTCAAAGCCCTTCTGTTCCTACTTAGTTGTAGGCTCTGAGCAGCCAGCAGACCCTAGATGCTGTCACAATGTATTAGTCAGCTCTGCAGCTGTACCCGATCCCTAGCTGATCAGCCTGGAAAGAGAGAAAGTTCATCTGGGCTCACAGATGTGTGGAGTCCAGTCCACGGCACTGAGCTCGTTGCTTTTGGACTTGTGGTGACCAGTGCACCGGGGAAGCAGGTCAGGGAAAGCTGCTCACCCCATGGCCAAGACTTGAGAGAGGCAGGGGGAGGCAAAGTCCCACTGTACCCCTCAGGGGGACCCCTGATGACCAAAGACCCCAGTAGGCCCTTCTTGACACGGGCACCACTTCCCGTGACAGCAAGATGAGCACTAAGCCTTTAGCATGTGGGGCTCAGGGGGCCTTTAAGATGCAAACCACAGCACGTTAGATGATTCTCAGCTTCCTCCATCAACTTACTGAAATATTTATTATCCACATCTCTTTGCACAATCCATTCATTATACTAGAAATGTATTTCTTTTTTAAAAAATTCTAATAGGTATCTGCTTTTACTAAACAGTCTAAGTTTTTGTTTTTCTGGAAATGTCTGTATTTTGCTTTTATTCTTGACTGACAGCCTTCCTGAATGTGGGATTCTGCGTGGCTTCACATTCTTGACATACTACAGAAATCGTGTAGCAGGCTGAGAATCATTCCAACGCTTTCTGGCTTCTACCCTCACCCTAACCCTACTGTCACCTGGACCAGAAGTCCTCTGCTCCTTCAAAGTTCCCACTGCCCTGCAAATCCAGCCCAGAAACGTCCTATTACTGTCTCACACTCCCTGGACAACCTCTGTGGGTCCAACCTCCAGGATATTTGCACACAGAACGTGTACGTGGCACACAGGACATGTACGGGATCATAGGACATGCACATGGTCATGGGACACAGACATGGTACACAGGACGTGTAGACAGTACATGAGAAGTGTGCACAGTCCACAGGACGCACACCAGGTACACAGGATGTGTACTGGGGAAGTCAGAATTGACACCTCGGGGGACACGGACTGTGCGCAGGGAGAGTGGGCACAATCGAGTGCACTCACTAATCCAGGGGCACTGCGAAGCCAGCTGGACCGGCAGAGCCTGTGCTGGATGAGAATGGCTCGGTTCCCATCTGTCCCTCCTCCCTGGGAAAGGGTGCGTTTGAAGTCGAGGAGGCAGAGTATGGACAAGGAAGGCCTTCCCTAACCCGAGGGAACCTTGGCACGGCTCGGGCTACAGGACAGGAGCGAGAGGAAGGAGTGTGCGGTCTCCAGAGAACAGGAGCTGAGTGGGAGCAGGATGCCCACTGTCCAGCTGCACACCACACCCCTGAGACCTTGGCGTACCAGGAGGGCCCAGGGCAGACAGGAGGGGGGCGCTTCCAAGAGGGAGCAGATATAGAGCTGGGTGGCACAGCACCTGCCTGACAAGGGCAATGTCGTGAGTTCAATCCCTCTGGTACCAAAAAAAAAAAAAAGAAAAAAAAAAGCGAGAGATGGGGTCACACTGAAAGCCACCCAGTTTCAGGGTGGGGAGTCCTGGGAGGCACTGGTCCTGGAGGAGAATCTGCTCTTGGATAACAATGTCTGTGACTGAAAAGCTCTGTCCAGCTGAGCCAGGATGTCCCACGCTGCATGAGCTCGAGTCCGGGGCGGGGCCAATGCCCTCGGCAGATGCAATGCGCCCACCACAGCCTGGGACGAAGCCACCTCCTGCAGCCACATTCCTGGCCAGGACATAGGTGGTGATCGGGAAGTGGACTGGAATAAGCAGACAAGGGGGACTTCCTGGTTCAACAGTGTCTGACCTCGGTGTATTTGGAGGGACAGGAGGGACAGTAGGGACAGCCACTGCCCAGCAAATTCCCGAGAGCACAAGCCGGGGGCAGGTGTGCTGTTCTGGGGAGCTGCAGTGCCTGAGGCCCTCAGAGGACCTGGGAGTCACCTCACCATCACATGGAGGCGAGGTCCTGGGCAGG
The DNA here is from genome assembly GCF_034190915.1 of Cavia porcellus. Classification (NCBI taxonomy): domain Eukaryota; kingdom Metazoa; phylum Chordata; class Mammalia; order Rodentia; family Caviidae; genus Cavia; species Cavia porcellus. The sequence continues at coordinate 164,154,281 of NW_026947484.1, forward strand.
AGAGAAGAGATGTGGGCACCAGCAGGACGGGTGCCTGTCCACACCGGTCCTCCTTCAGGAAAGAAAGGCAGGGGCCAGGCCGATGTGGACGGGGCAGACAAAGGCGGTGGGATGCGGCCAAGGATGCCCTGCTGTCCTCTGGGCTGGGCACCCGCTGCAGGAGCTGGCTCCAGGCCTCCGCCGACGGCCTCCACGCTCTGCACTTCCGTCTCCTTTGCAAATGAAGATCAAGCCCTCCGCACATCCCAGAGGCTCCCAGAAAATCAAACAGGAGAAAAGGGCTGAAAAAGCTCCGGAGGGAGGGCTCTCACGATGGCCCCTGGCTCCTCTTGCACGAAGTACTTTTCAAAGAAAGCTAAACAAACTCCCCCAGACTTTCCACTCTCAGGGCTATTTTTATTTTGTGATTTGCCAAGCCTCAAAATGAAACCGAGGGAAAAAAAGCAAGCAAGCCCTTCCACGCCTGCTTTCTATATGGTAGTTTATAAGACTCGGGATGAAACAGAAATCACAACAGTGCCGGCCTGAGTTTTCATTCGCAGAGGGGGGTGAGAGCTGGCAGTGCAGGCCTGGGGGCGCTGAAGTCACTGAGCCCAGCCTGGTGCTGACGGCCTGAGCAGTTTTAAGTGGTCTAATCAGCCCTACGCTTTACAAACACAAATAAATAAAAATCGACTGTACATCGGGCAGCAATGTGGTGTGCCCCATGCAATTAGAACCAGCTGAGCAGCAAAGGAGGTGGCCCTGCACGGGGCTTTGGGGACGGAGGGCTCTGGGGCTCGAAGCAGCTGAGAGACCCCGTCTGTGCTGCCCACAAACTCGCCCCACACGTGCAGTCCTGAAGCGCTTATTCACAGCAGACTTAGCTCTTCAGGGTTTCCTCAGTGCGCAGAGACCATGACGTGGAGGTGATATCTTCCTAAGCAGCCATGGAACCCCGGCTCATGGGAAGGAGTCTTGTTGATTCACGGTGCCGAGTCCTCCAGGAAACACCCTGCGTCGGTGTGAAGCAGCACCTGCTGCAGGTGGAGAGACAATCGGCCAACTGCACTGGGCCTCCAAGTCTGAAGTCAAGAACCCCTCTGCACCCTGGCCCCTCCTACACAGCCTAGCCCCCATCCAGCCTGGGCTCCTCGCATAGAGTCCGGCACTTCCTTGCAGTGGGGTGACCTTTCTGAAACACGGTACCCCAAACCCGCCTGCACCTCCCACACGCTCTCCCTCCTGCCCTGGGCCCAGGACATCCACTGCCCCACCTCCACTCTGGATTGGTGCCACTGCTGGGCTAGGTGGGCCAGACTGGGTTCGGTTGCGGCCCCTTGGGTACACAGAGCCTCCTGTGGCCACGTCCCAGTCTCTGATACACAACTGACCTCTCCAGGCCTCTAGTGCCAGGATGGCTGGGAGGAGCCTCGTATGCCACCATGGCCCACCCCGAAGGAATTTGTCCCACCACTCCCTGCCCACTGGGTGACTTGGGCGAGGCATTTTAGGAACAGCCTCCAGCCCTCACCCTGGTCTGCACCACCAATCCAAGGCCCAGGATCCTCTGGGCCCAGGTCCTGGTGCCCTTTAAAGACCAGGGCGAAACCCCAAAAAGTCCTGCATCAGCTGCGAGCTCTAGAAAAAGAAATGAGTGCTGTGAGGGTTGGAATGAAGGGAGAAGGGCAGACTCAGCAGAGCAGACACAGAAGAAGAGGCTGAAACACACACCTCCTCCACTCAGCTTCTCTCACACCTGAGAGGCCCTCTGTCTACAAGACGTGAGCACTGTCTCCCTCCCTCTCTGTCTCTCTCTTTGTCCCTTTCTCTGTCTGTATCTCTGTCTCTGTCTCTGTCTTTTTCTGTCTCTGTCTCTCTGTGTCTCTTTTTTCTCTCCCTCTGTCCATCTCTCTCTGTGTCTCTCTATCTCTCTCTCTCTATGTGTCTGTTTCTCTGTCTCTCTTCTGAGTCTGAAATCGGAGGATGCCCTAGAAACTGCAGTGAGGGGCCCAGATTTGCCCAGCAAGCTTGGGCAGGACTCAGATGGGAGCCCAGGCATCTGAGGCCCACTTGTCTCCTCCTCAGTGTGCTCAGATTCTGCACTAGCTCAGAATAAACAAAATCCGCAGCGAGATGGGTTGAACTGCAAAGTGGTCATGCACCGAAACCAAACCGAGCAATAGCCAAAGCTCCGGCCTTGGCACCGGCTCCAAAGCATGCACCCCATGTAAGAATCTCCTCTGCTGGCCTCCAGGGTCAGCTGGGCACGTGAGGGACAGGGTAGCTCTGCCAGTGGCAGCTTCTGTTTCACACAGGCTTAGTCCTGTGTGCTCCCTGGAAGCACAGGAGAGCAAGTTTTTTGGGTCCAGGGTTGATCCTGGCCCAGAAAGAGTTGAAGCCCCTTCTGGGCAGGTGCCATGGGCCGGGAAACTGTGTAGGAGCCTGTATCTGTGAGGCAGGTTGTGAGGGCCAGCAGAGGTGACGTGGGAAGCCCGACCAGGAAGGCAGGAAGGTGTGAGCTCTGAGAGAGCTGGCAAGACAAGGCAAGACTACAGAACTGAGGCCTGCAGCCATGCAGCTGACAAGTGGCAGCTGAGGGCCCGGGACCCACCCGGGCTTCCTATGGGAACACCCTGTCCTCTGGCACAGGTTTATCAGGAGGCGGCCCCAGCCCCTTCTGCTGTGGCCTAGACCAGTTGCCCTCCTCAGCTCCCGGGAGCCTGCAGAAGCAGTGCTCCAGCTCCCAGGACAAGGTGCCCATCTCCCCGCCACCTATCCCTGAGGACCAGCTGCCTCTGCAGCCCAGGAAGAGCTCCTGGCACTGGGCCCTTCTGCCCCTTCCTACTGGCCATGCCCACTTGCCATGCCTTATGCTGGCCACATGGTCCAGGGCATCTGAGATGCCCAGCCTCCTGCCAGCATCTGTCTCACATCCTTCTGCCTCCTCCGGCTCCCTGGCACCAGCCCTGCTCCAGGCACCCTGGTTTATGGAATGTCATCTGCCAACATGGGCAGCTCTGCAGATGCTGCTCAGGCTGTCACAGTCCCTGCCCGTGTCATCTGTGTCAGGCTGCTCTCCAGCCTCGGGATCCACATTTACCCCTCAAAGAAGCAAGGACTAGCACCACTCACTTTCCATCCCTGTCCAGGGACTGCATGATCTGTGTCCACACCATTAAGGAAGCCACGGGGAGGACTGTCCCGACCTCTGCAAGACAGCTGAACTGTGCTACTCTGGTTTGATTTGGAGCCAGCTGGGTTTACAGGGCTGGAGCAGCTCAGCTTGGGACTAAGCCTGGGTAGTCACCAGTTCAGCAAGGGGCTGGCAAGCTCAGCGGGACCTGCCAACTTCCCAGGCTCCCTTGCAGTTGGAGTTGGTCACATGACTAAGGTCAGCCAATGGAACACGGGCAGGGCAACGGCGTGCCCCCCTAGGAGTGGCTCGCAAGGTCCCAGATCAGCCCACCTTTGTCTTTTTCTTTCCTGTACATGCTGGCAGATGCAGAGGGCCAGATCCCACGGTGAGGAAGCTGCAAAATGGGTAAATCCCTGGGTTTCTGACTGCAGCACGGAGCAGAGACCCTGGCTGGGCCTGTGCTCCCTGGCTGCATGGGAGAGAAGCGAACTCCACACAGGAGCCAGGAAAGCTGGGGCAGGGGTTCCTCAGTGCATGGAGGAGCCAGGAATGGACCCCAGGCTTAGGGATGGGATCACTCCGCATGTCTGACCCCCACCCCACGCACTGTGAGGCTCCAAACTAAACTGGCCACAATGCACAGATGCACAGCTCCTGAGTGGGAGCTGGTGCGTAAGCAGCACATGATGGCTGGGAGTCGCTACTGCTGTCACTGTTCTGATCCGTTCCCGAATCATCAACAAACCTTCATCAAGCGTTGGGCGACCTCTCAGGTGCCGAGTGGTACACTAGGGCCTAAGGTTAAAGAGATGACCAGAGCACAGCTCCCATCCCACCGCATGGAGAAGCTGGCCAGAGCGAAGCCACAACGAGCTACATTAAAAAATACAGTAGGGTAGCACAGGGTGCCATGGGGGCACCAAAGCAGGAACCATGTGCCAGAGCAGGTAGGGGCAGTGTTGGGGCAGCTTGGGATCCAGTGCCAGAGAGGACGTGGCACTTTAAAAATTGTTGGAAGCAGTGGATATCGAACAGTCTGGTTCTCTAGAAGGACAATTGCGGGGGGGGGGGGGTGTGCTGCGTGAACAAAAGCAGGGAGCAGGGAAGGTGCACAGTGCATGTGCCTGAGTCTGCACAGAACTTGTTTTGGAAAGAAGTTCTGATGTGGGAACAGGTAATGCACAGAGCAGGTGCATGGGGAGCATTATCTGCATGTGTAGGTGGATGGATGGGAGTGAGGGGGTAGGAGGACGGGGGGGGGTGAATGGGTAGGTCGATGAGTAGATAGATGAGTGGGTGGGTGGGTGGACAGAAGAATAGATGGATGGATGGATAGGATGATGGATGGGTGGGGGTGGATGAATGAGTGAAAGCGTGGGTAGATGAATGGATGGATGGACAAATGGATGGATGGATGGATGGATGGACAAATGGATGGATGGGTGAGTAGATGAATGGATGGATGGATGAGTAGATGTGTGGGTAGATGGATGAGTGGGTGGATAGGTGGATGGGTGGATGGACAGATTGGTAGATGGATGAATGGATGGGTGGGTAGGTGGATGGGTGGGAGGATGGGTGGATGAGTGGACAGAAGGATGAAAGAACAGATGAACGATTTGAAGGAAATGTAGCCTCCTGTGGTGACACCCAGTCATGTGCACATGGGTTTCGAAAGCCTTAGGTTGTGTAAATACACAAACACACACACACATGCTCACATATTTATGTCAGTTACCATGGGACCAATTGTACTTTGCTGGCGAATGCTGGCTCTGAGAGATGACGAGAAGATGAGAGAAACTGTTCTCCTCACCTGAAGCTGGGCTGCAGGGGAGGCAGGGAGCACAGCATTGCTTAGGACCCAGCACAGAGTAGCTGTGGCAGGGTCCTGTCCTGCCTACTGGCCTTGGTTTCCGGTTTGAGCGGTGCTGGCTCAGGGGCTTGGCTCCTCTGCAGCACACCCTTCACACCCCAGCTCCACTCTGCCTTCCCACTGCCCAGAGTCCTCCTGACCCATCCATCCCGCAGGCCCTCTGCCTCCAGGACACCACCTGGTACCCAACATGAAGCAGGCCATCCACCTCCTCTTTCCCCATACACCCCTAAGACATGTGGACCTTCACTGTCCTCAGCATAGAGGGCACAACAGGCCACCACTTGCAGGGTGCAGAGCCCACAGTAGACAGCAGACCAACAGCTCCCCATGCCACGAGGCTTCCACAGTCCCTGCCACCTCCATGAGACAGGAGAGAAGCTGCAGCCGGGGCAGTGGACATGGCCACGTCTCACAGGGATGAGTGGCCACTTCCAGGACAAACTCAGCCTTCTGTCCCCAGGGAAGATGCTGGCTGGGGTCATCCTGCAGTCCAGGAGCGTCATGCTCTACCTTCTGACCAATAACCATCCCTCGCCCGCTGCCCATCCAGCTGCCCACTTGTCTTCCGGTTGCTGAGGAGTAACGTGGACATGGGTGCCCTATGCTACTGACTGACTGATTAACTGAGGCAGCTCAGCCATAGAAATGACAGTGGTCACACTGTGATGCCAGCACTCGGGATCCTGAGGCAGGAGGATCATTGCAAGTTCAAGACCAGCCTGGACTACAAAACGAGCTCAAGTCCAGCCTGAACCACATAGCAAGATCCTGTCTCAAAAAGACAAATAGAAAAGAAGGAAATTATCATGCAATTTCTCAACCATGGAGGTGTTTGTGTAAATCAGCAGCCAAAGATAACATTGTAGAAGCAGTGATGACAGGATGTGTTTACTTTTTATTTTTTTTGTTTTGTTTTGCTTTACTTTTTTGAGGCCAGGGCCTCACTATGTAGCCTGGCCTGGAACTCATGGTGATGCTCCTGCCTCAGCCTCTTGAGTCCTGGGATTACAGACCTGCGCCACCACCCCTGGCTACTTTTCATTTATTATCAAGTGGATCCCAGAAGCAAAGTGTTAACTTCATTTACATGGGCTTAAATTTAAATAGAAACCTTGAAAGGTTCAGTGTATTTCTCTGAAAGCTATGCTGCCCTTTTTGAAGACCCCCGAGTCCCTGGACTGCCACAAGTCGAGGCTCTGTGACTCCGGGCCACAAAGATGCATTCTCTCTGCTCTCGGAGGAGCCTGCTGTCAGCCGGAGGTGCCTTTAGCCTAAGGCCCACTGGTTTGGCACTGGGCCTGACTTCCTGGTGAGAAGCCTCCTCCCCGGTGGCCCGGAACAGACCTAGCTTCTTAAGGGACAGAGGAAAGGGCCATTCTGCTGGCTTTCACCCTCCACTCCTCTGCTTCCCAGGGAGCCTGAGGCTGGACAGACTGGCGTCCCTGCTGGGCTGTCGCCACCTCCTGGTGGCAGAAGGAGGAGACTCACTCCCCTGCTTCCTAGGTGGAGGCCAGGGCTTCCTCCTCTTAGTTTGCAGAGGCCACTGCGATGGCAGCGCTGCTGTCCAGACCCAGAGAGGTTTCAGTCAGCCGGACACACAGCTGCCCTCCATCCTCACCTCGGACGATGCTGCCGTCCGGCTCCTGCCCGGGACTGGCGTGGGGCTCACAGAGGAGGGGGAGGGAGGTCCCCTGCAGCCCTGTGTGGGTTCCAAGAACCCTTGGGTCATCAAGTCATCGGAGAGTGTGGCCACCAGGTGAGAAATCAAAGCAGAAACTTTTCCCCTTCTCCTTCCTAGGCCGCTAAGCAGAACCAGAAGCCTGGCGCTGCCTGGTGTCACTGGGCTCTCCGGGGTACGGCCGTCCCTTCCCTGTCGTCTTTGAGGTGCTCTGGAACTGCAGGACGACTCCGTTATCATCTTTCCTGGGAGGCAGAGTAAGGGACAGCAGCAGTGCAAGGGCATTTGCAAGGAGCCACCCTGCATCGGTCCCTTCTCCTGGCAAGGGCTGGCATGAGAAGATAGTGCCAGCTTCCTCCTCCTGGCATCTTGACCAGCAGGGAAGCCAAGGTCTGCCTGGTGCACCCCCTTACGGACTTGGACGCAGGCAGGGCTGAGAACAGTTGCTGAAACTGCTTCACAGTGGCAGCCCTGGGGTGCACAGAGGGCAGTGGCCTCTGTGGCTGCCTCGGGAGTGGCTGCCTCGGGAGGAAGCAGCCCCCAGTTCTACCGCTCTGTGTGGCTCTTCTAGTCCTCCAGGAGGAGGTGGCTGCCTCAGCTCTGGCATCAGTTCTGGGAGGGGTCCCGCAGGCCTGCTGGAAATTCTGTCTCCTGTTGCTTCCTCTTTTGACTCTAGGAAACCAGACTCAATTTCCATGCTGCATCTGAGAAAAAATATGCAACTATTACAATAGCCACGAAGGGGAAGAGGAAAGTCAAGAAAGCAGGAGAGGAAGAAAATTCAGAAAACAGGAAGGAAAGCAGGGAGGGACGAAGGGAAAAAGAGAAGAAGGGAGGAGGAAGGAATTATGAAGGGAGGGAGAGCCCAGCATCCTTGGCCTGTAAGTGCGCAGTAGTCTCAGTCAAACTGGACCCCAGGCAACTCCCCATCAGAAGACAAAACAGGGAGCATGCTTGCTTGGTGGTCTTCTCACCCCAGGGGCCGCCAAGCGTAGGCCGAGCTGTGCGAGGTCTGGGCCACAGGGCGCCGGAAGCTCATGGGGGTCACAGCGACTGAGGGGCAGCACAGGGCCCTGCTCTTCCTGTGGTCTGCACCCTGACCAGGTCCACTGAGGCAGCTCAGAGCTCCCTGCTGCTGGAGGCCCTCTTGGTCTGCGGGCTGGGCAGGGGAGTTAGGGACCCTCTCACGTCCCACACTTTTCCCTGACGATGAGAGCACCAGTAGGAGCTGACCCTCGAGCTGGGTAGGGCGTCTGAGAGTGTCCCACTGGCCCACTTCCATTCCTGTGTGGTCCACGAAGGGTTGACTCCAGGAGGAGTTCACTAGGGAGCAGCAGGCAGGGGAGAGGAGCCCGGGGTCACTGGCTGAGCTTCTGGGGGAGGAATTTGGGTGTTCAGAGGAACTCAGGTGTGCATGCCCGGGAGTCATCAGTGACAGGGTGACTGACAGAGCCCACAAGGGGTCCAGAGCAACTCAACCCACCTCTCACGCCCTGGCTCGGCCACTATGGAGTCCAAGCACCCACCTGCCTGGGGTGCTGGAGAGAGAGGAGCCCACGACAGCAGACAGCTCTGAGGGTCCCTCACACTGGTCCTCAGCTCGGCCTCACAAGCGCCCGCGGACACAAAGTCAAGAAAACAGGACATGACAAACCCACAGCCAGCAAGCAACGCGAGGAGATTTAGAACTTAGACAGGGCTCATGGGCAGTGCCAGCTGCCACCATGGGCCAGTGCAGCAAGGCAGGAGCATGGGCAGCTTCTCCCCCCCAAGCTCCTGCCCTGCCTGCCCTGACCCCTGCTTACTTTTCTCACCCCAATCTTCACGGGATAGAACCTCAGCTCCCATAGCCAGTGAGTGGCCTGGTCCAGAGGACAGGGATTCTGCTGTGTGGAAAGCATCCTGGTCCTCCAAGAGCGTCTTGCCGCCTCTCTGGCTTCTGCTGGTGTGGATATTTCCTGTTCTTTCCTTGTGGCCATCAGAGCTCCCTGCCGCTGAAGTCCCAAGTGAAGTCCCAAGACCCCAAGCCAAAGCTGGACTGGATCCAGATGCATATCCAGAGGAGATCTGTGAGGTGTGATCCAAAGTGCGGTGACCACTGCCCAGCACCATCCAGCAGAAAGGCAGCTCATAAAACCATGGAGCTGTGTCCTCATTGATCAGATCCGGCACCCTGTGACTTCCAGCTGCAGGAAAGGAGAACGCTCTGAACCCAGGACACCGAGGCAGCCGGGACAGAGCAGCTGAAGACCTTCAGTAGAGAGCTCCCCAGAGTCGCTGCAGGACCTGGCCATGTCGGTGGGAGGAGTATGTTTGCAGTGACAATGCATCGTGACAATGCATCTTTTACTGTGGAACAGTTTTAAGAATCTCAACACACACCACGGTTTACTGGTGACACCACGCACAGCTGGTGCCCTGCCAACATGGGTCCTCTCAGCCTTGCCCATGGCACCTTGGAGGGGCTGCAGCTTGGGGCCAAGCTCAGCAGTGCCCGGGCACTGGCCAAGGGCTGGTGCTGTCTCCCACTCAGGTGAACTGGCCCCAAACTCCCTACCTCCGTCTCTTTCTGCCTTAGACCTTTTCCACCTCCCCTCCCTCCCCCCCTCTCTCTCCTCCCCCTCTAACACAGGGGACCTGCCCCCGAACAGGTTCAGGGCAGCACCCCAAGGTCCCCCCAGGGGTCTCTGGGCAGCTGTTCCCCAGGCAGATGGTCCCCTTCATGTTTCATCCCGCAGGGTAGAGCATGAGGCCCTGGTGGCAGCGTGGTGAAGGATACCTGCTTCCTTGGCTGCCGTGCCTCCCTGTGTCACCCAGGGTGCTGTCACCTCCCGCCCACCCTCCAGGTAAAGTGTAAATAGTTAAGAGCAGTGAACTTGAGATGGGGGTGGGTTTCTACCTGAGTTAAGTGCTGGGCCTCAGTCCTTCCTGTGTGACCCAGACGGCACCTTACACCTTCTTCAGGCCAGAGGTGCCGCATGAGGCTGCTAACCCAGAGCCTCGTATGAGACGATGTGGCAAGGATGCGAAAGGCGGTAAGGACACAAAACACGGCAAGGACACAAAACGCCGTGGCCCAGACCCTCCAGGTTCCTGCGGCCATGCGCAGCCTAGCAAGCAGATCTACCACCTGCCATACCTGCTGCAGGCAGGCAGAAGTGACCTGGAGGAGAGTGCTTGTCAGGGCTCCACACCAACACCAGGCACCCCGGGAAATGAACGAGGGACCACTCCTGGGTTCTGAAATCCAGAAGAAACTTCAGGAGTCCAAGGAAGTCACCACTGGCATTCTGAAGCCCCAGGGCCTTGGAGCTGGCAGCCAGAGGAGGCCCCGAGCCCTCCACCTGTAGTCCTTGGTCACACCAGTGCAGCCACACTGTGCCACCATGCGATGCCAGCAGAGTCACCGAGTCAGAACCATGTGGGGTGGGGCCGGGCTTGCGTAGTCCAGTGGTCAGGAAAACAGTGGGAGGACCTTCCCCCTGAGCTGCTGGAGACTGCTCAGGAGCCTCCACACCCGCCCACGGCCCCGCTGTTCATGGCTCTGGTTACTCTGGGTCAGCCACAGCCCTAACCACCGTAGATGCCTCTGCAGACAAGAGCCAGTCCTGAGTGCCATCCTGAGTAGTGCATGAAGCCCACTCCGTGTGGCTCAGTCCTCTGCCAGTGTCACCACACCATGTGTGCCACAGGCCTGTGAATCACCAAAGAGCCACTAACCCTAACCCTAGGCGAGTTTAGCTAACTTTCTGCCATATGAATGAGAGCTTATTTTTAAAAAGTGAAATAGCATAAAGAAAAATATATAAATGATTAGAACCTATGAGTAGTCCAGACTAGCATTTAGTAATATTTTCCAAGCACATGGCAGAGAATGTTCTTCAATTGTTTGAAATTGTCTACACCAATGGAATCACCCATGCCCCAGTGTTACCCTGGTTTGAGTAGCAGAGTGTAGACTGGGGTACAGGCAGCTTTGGACAAGGGGAAAGTAGGGAGTTTCTGGGTCCATTCCTGAGGTCCGGCTAACAGCATTCTTGGATGCAATGGACAGAAGAGACCCCCCAGGGCTTCTGCCTGAGGGTTATTGATGGGGGAAAGCTGGATGGACTGGGCTGTCTGGAGAAATAGACGTGCGTTCTGCCCGGCGAGAGGGAGGCTGATTTACTGCAAGGCATGGCCCAGGTAACTCTGGAAACTAAGCAGCCCAAGATCCACGGTCAGCAAGCAGGGGATTAAGGCCAGCGTATGAATGGACAGCACATGGTGAGTTCCGGCCAAGTCCTCGTAGGAAGGAGGAGAAGACCAATGGTCCAGCATACAGACAGACAGAAAAATTTTTTCTTGCTCAGTTTTTTGTTTTCATTTTTTCCACTACTAGCAATTGAACCCAGGGCTGAGTTACATTCCCAGAACTTCTTAACTTTTTTTTTTTTTTTTCCTTCCAATAGGGTTGTTGCTTTCAGGCTGTAACTTCAGGTAGTTACTTTTCTCATTGCTGAGACTAAAGACCAGCATACCCACAAACTAAGGGAGGAAAGGTTTATTTAGCTCACAGTTTGTTTTCAGTCCATAATCAGCTGATTCCAAGGAAGGGTGGCACATGGCAGGGGTAACAGTTTATGGCAGCAGAAGACAGCAAAAGCAACAAGGAAGAGAGAAGAGACAAACCTCTTTCTGTCCCTTATATTGTTTGCAGATAATCTTCCCTGGGGCAGATGCAGTTCTCACACCTTAATCCCAGCATTGGGCCATGAATCAGTCATAGGCCTCTGAAAAGACCCCCCACGACCACAGGTGGCTTTGGGGGACATCAAGACACAAACCATAACTCAGGAGTTTGCTGACTCTCTACACTGCTTCCTGCCTCAGCCTCCCAGAGCACAGGATGCCACGTCTGCACCATCACCATCAGCAGACTGGACAATACCCACTCATGTACAGAAGGGCAATTTTCTTTGCTCAGCTAGACTCTAAAGCTAGCCTCATGCAATCAGACTGCACACCCAAAATCACCTTCAGCCAAATGTCTTGGCATCTCATGACCCAGTCGAGTTGCCATAGTCAGCTGTTACCAAGGGAGAACGAGATGGTCACACAATACAGGGGCCAGGACCACTGCTTGACCCACATTTAAATGAAATGCTAAAAAGACATCTACGAATGACAAGTGGGCTGCAGGGTATAGAAGCCATGGCAGGAGACCGGGATGTGGAATTATTGCTGCAAAGATGCCTCAATGTCACCTTGTCATAGGAGAACAGGCTCATGACCGAACCCTGCAAATATCATGTGTATTAGGTCTGCGGCCTCTGTTAGGACTGACTTAAGAGTACCTGTCCCATGGCCACTTCGGGCAGAGACACGTCTGTCTCCTGGCTGTGGAGTCCAGGAGCCCAAGGCCAGAGCGCCGAGCAGCTGGCTCTCTTGAGGCCTGCGGGCACCAGCTGCAGCAGCCTCTCCTTGGGCCTGCTGGTCTGCCAGCCATCTTGGTGTTCCTGGCCTGCAGGTGCAATGTCTCTCTCTTCTCTCATGGAGAAGCTCACACGGAGCTGGGGGGTATACATTTTCCCCTTTTACGACGACATCGGCCACACAGGATCAGGGCCACCCTGACAAACTCACATTAACTTGATTACTTCTGGAGAGACCCTATTTCCAAATGAATCCGAGTTCTGAGGGTGTGGGTGTTAGGATGTCAGCATCTCTGGAGGGACACAATTCACCCCGCGACACCACACATATCCTGTGTCCTCTTCTTTCTGCTCTGGGTCTGCGCCCATCTCGTTCCGTTCCTCCTGGACCCTCACCCAGCTTCTCCTGTCATGTCTGCCTGTGAGACAGTTTCTGACTTTCAATCCTAGAATGACTCCAAGACCTCTGGTTCAGCCCTTTGTTCTGGCAATTTGTATCCTAGACCAGTGCCTAAGGCTAACTTCTGGGACCCAAACTTAGCATCAACCCACTTGGACTTTGCAAGGTGCCACTAAGAAGGGCACCAAATATACTTCATTGTTCTCAGCATTAGCTGTCTACCAGGGAGAGGAGACACAGCGACTCACAAAACAGGCTGCGGATGGGTGGTCAGCTTCCACCCCGAAACAAGGAGGAGTTAGCAAAGATCTGGACAAAATGGGTAAATCGAGGTGAGTGGCACAGAATAAAGAGCCATTCACGAGTCAAAAAAGGAGTCTAAGGGTGCTCTGCCACCAACCCCAAGTCTGCCCTAACCCACACCTTCTTCTTGCACTGTTCCTCCCTTATTTTGATAATACCTGCAAAGGTCCTTCTAGCTGCAGTCATCAGGAACAGTAGAATGCCCTGGAAGCTTCCACCTCCCATGACAGGATGAGGCCACAGAGCAACTTGCGGGGAGAAAGGAAGTGGTAGCCAAAGGAGTCCCCATACCCTTGGGTGTCCTGGTAGGGCCTGAGCTCTGTTCTCAAGGAGCCTTTGGGTCCCTGTGTATTGGGCTGTGATCAGTTAGGGTTCACTAGAGGAACAGATTCATACCACAGGTTTATGAGGTAGGCTTACAGAAGCTGCCTGCAGGGTCAGGATAGAAGGATCCAGAAGGGCCACGTGCCTGCTGAAACGTCTGCACCAAAATCCAGAGGGACTGGAGAAGAACAAGTATGCAGAGGTGACTGTGAAGACCGGAGCTCACTAAGGCAAAAGGACGGACTTCTTCCTTCCCTTTTTATTCTGCCTGGGCTACAACCTTATTGGTTGGTGACGCCTACATCTGGGGCAGGTCTTCCTGCCTCGCTTTGTGCCTGACATGTCCATCACCCAGAGGCACACCCAGAGCTTCATTAATCCACCAGGTGGCCTTCACTCAAATCCTACTGATGCTTGCATGGCCACACTGAATTCCTCTCTCCTCACCATGTCCTCAGTCTCCCTTTGTCCCCTGTGGGAGGAACCTATCCACACCCTCAGTCATCCAGACTTGACCTGGCATAGTCCCCAACAGGCTGCTTGCCTCTCCTGGCCACCATGCTGATGACATTTGTCTACTCGTCTGTCCTTAGGATCAGTTGGCTCCTCCAGCGTAGATGTCCGTGAGAATGAGAGGCTTCTGTTCTCTCTGCCGTGTTAAGCTCTAGCTGAGGGCCTGGGCTGTGCAAGTAGAGGAAAGGCTCTTTTCTTTTCATCTAGATCACTACGTGTGCAGCACTGCGTGGCTATCACTTGAAAGTGGGCGACTGAGTGGCCCCTGCCTGAGGGTGAGCACACTGGCCTCCTGCCCTTCCTTGCTTGTGCAGCAGCAGAGAGCCCAGCTTCTCGGTGGTAGGTGCCTCCAGTCACGTGCAGGTCCTGGAGGCCCTGGGGCCTGGGCTTCTGAACACTTCGGTGGGGCTCCAGCAGGCTGGCTGCTAAGGACTCAGGCCATGGGCACTTCTAGAAGTGACTTGGAAAATACCTGCATCCAATAATTTGGGGAAACACTGGGTCCAGCAGAGTTCAAATGATTGTTACCATTGCTATTATTATTTCTGCAGTCCTGGGGACAGAGCCAGGGCCTCCCTTCCCACTGGCTTCGAGGGTTCTTCACCTGAAGACCTCTCACCAGCTCTGATGCGCTGTCCCTGGGCCTCTAGTGCTGCCGCAGGTCTCAAATTTATTCAGCCACAGTATCTTCCTTCCCTCAAATCTCAGAGACAAAGGCTGTGTCTTTGTGACCTGTTCCTCAGCATGTGCTTTCCTGGGAACCCAGACCTCACCCTGCTCTCAGGCAAGGACTCCAGGGAGGGTTTTTAACCACAGGAGGAGCCAGGGCTGTGCCCTTCACCTCCAAGCTGGCCTCTGCCTTCACACAAAGACTCCATCCAAAAGATCCACAGCCCGAAGATGGAGGACAGCTAGGTGGCTCGGTCAGAGGAGCACAGACTTGGTCTGAGTCCTCACCCCATGACTGTCCCTCCCTGGTGTGCTGGAGTCTGCATTCTCCTCACACCTCAGCTTCTCAGACTGGGAATGGGCTGAGTGTGCAACTCGCCAGTGGCCGGGGACAGAGGTGTGCAGGGGATTCAGCTGGACCCCAAACATGGTCAATGCCACAAGAGTCTCTATTACAGTGACTCAGAGATGTCACAGCTTTCTGTGTGTGTCCTGCTTTTCACTCCAGTTTCTTACTCAGGAGGCAGCCGGAGGTGTGACGAGAAGGCACATGCGTTCTGGTGAGGAGGGCTTTGAAGCTGATGAGGATAATTTGCCTGGACCCTGCCCAGCTTGGGATTGAGCCCTCTTGTTGGAAGACAGATGGCGAGATTAGCCGAGGCCTCATTAGGGCTCCATCTGGCTGGGGTGGCCCAGCCCAGGCCCCCTGCAGACCGATCACCCTTCCAAGCCTCAGAAAAGAGCCTCTGATGGGTTCTGACATGGAGGGAACCAGACTGATGCAGACGGAGACGAGGTCCAGGCCCCCTAGACGGGATGCTCTATGGAGTCCAGAGGGGAGGGGCAGCAGCCAGTCCTGGGGTGCACAGATCTCAGGGTTCCCAGCAGTTCCTGGGCTCCGGGATGAGTCGGTGACACTGGTGTCCTCCCAGGACACCATCCAGTGTCCATAGGCACTTTACAGCTCCTCCTGGGAATAACAGGGCACTTGGGGGCTGGAGGGGATGGTGTGCTTAGGTGTCTGTGAGTAGCAACCCACCCAGGAGGCCCGCTCTGCTGCAGCACCTGGGGCTCACATCTGGGCACATGGGCCTGGGGCGGGAGCGTGGGCTGGTAAGTACCTAGCAGGAGCCAGGTGCCTCACTGGGAGGTCTCCATGCAGAGCAACACAGCTCAAGCCTGACAAGGGGACCTTGCTGCCACAGTACTGAGAGATGGGAAAGGGTTTACCCAGGTCCCAGGCAGAGGCCAGCAGGGAGTGAGGGAGACCTGCAGCCCAAGGCTCTGTGCAGGGGCTACAGTTTGCTGATACCACAGCAGCGGGCTCGGAGAAGTCAGGAGCAGGACAGCGTTTGTGTGCTTATTTTTATTAGTCCACATGTGCAGGGCATAATGGCTGTGCTCCCCATGTGGAGCTGGTGCATGAGCATAATACCTTCATTCTTTCTGCTTCCCCTTCCCATTTGAAAAAAAATCTACCTCCTGAGTCTGGGGATTTAGCTCCAGTGACACAAGCACCTGCCTGGAAAGCGTGAGGTCATGAGTTTTATCCCTGGCACCAAAGAAAGAAAGAAAAGAAAAATTTAAAAATCTATCTCCTTTCTTCCTGTAATTCACCTTTTATTTTATTTTTTGTTTGTTTGTTATTATTTACACTTTGGGCTTCTCCCGCACAGCCCCAGCAGGAGTTCTGGCTAGGGGTGAGGGTGGGGCACCGCTGAGCCATCCTGAGAAAACCGGGTTCCTGACCAGAAGTAGAAACCAGATGTACCCACCAGGAGTGGGCCTTAGGGGGGATGTGTCCTGGACAACACTGCATTTCCTTCCAGCTGTGGAGGCAGGTCCAGCCTGATTTCACGGCATTGGTAGCCAGAGAACATGCAACACTGCCACCTCCTGGGAGAAAGGGCCACTGCCGCCGGGGTAACAGAACTCCCCTGCCCGGAACTCGCTGCCTGCTTTCCCAGGGAGCTTCCTTTCGTGGTTGTGGCTCCAGAAAGGAACACTGTGGAAATCCAAAGCTCACAAGCCACAAGTCCATCTTCCCTTGTATCACCTGACAGATAACATGGGCCACACACGGTGTCACACACTCCATGCACAATAGTTATGGACACAGCTGGTCCCTACCCTGGGAAGCTGACACACGTCCAGTGGAGAAAATGCACTGAGGATAGGGCTTGTCTCACTGCAAGCGAGGGGCTTGTGACCCTGCTTACAAGGGAAAGCTGCGGGGCTGTGGAGATGAGGAGGAGGGGGCCCTGTCTCTGCCCCTCTAGTCCAATGGGGGAGAGGGTGAGGAAAGGAGAGGGCAGGACTGCGGCTGATGTCCTCAGGTTCCTAAGAAATAAGTGCGGAGCTCCTCCAGGAAGTGGATGCTGATTAGCACGGGAGAGAAATCAGTGTCTTCGTGAATAGAAGCTACTGGAAACCACCTAAGTGTTTTATGCAAGTGAAATCAAGGAGAGATTGACCTTTTTTTTTTGGTACAGGGGATCAAACTCATGATCTCACACCTCATGCTTGCCAGGAAGGTGCTTATGCACTGAGCTAAATCCCCGCTGAGACTGACTTTTGTTGTAAAGATCACACTGGGTTTGGGGAGACTGGAGGAGGGGTGAGAATAGGAGTGGGAAGGGCTTAGATTCTAGAGAACCCAGACCTCTCCCAGCTGCCGAGGAACTACCCAGAATGCTCAATTAACCGCGAAGCTCCTTCGGTGCAGGAAGGTCCTGAGAACCTTCCACAGGCAGCAGAAACAGGTGGCAGCCCAGCTCCTGGGAAGGTTCTCCGGGCCCCAGAGAGCAGGAGATTTGGGGCACAACAGTCACAAGGGGAATGTGACAGGCCCCCAACTCACACGCTCACTCCCCAGGTGGCTCCCACCTCACACGCTTACTCTCCAGGTGCCTTCTCCAGGTGCACCAGGAAGTCAGCTTCTCTCACCCAGGCCCAGGGTGAAGCCAGCCGGAGTCCTGAGACAGGAGCCCCCATCTTGCCACCTCAGAAACCAGTGCAGCACAGCTAGGTCTACCGGGAAAGGAAAGCTGTGGCCCTGAGACCCCCAGCCTGCCATCCCGGGAGACAGAGGAAGAGTCTCCAAGGGAGGACTCCAAAGGCCAGGAGGGAAACTGAGGCAAGACCCTTGCTGGGCCACCCCAGGGTGACGTGGAGAGCACACTGAGCCTGAGAGCACACAAGCGGGGATGGAAAGGTGGCTCTGCTGCCCGGCAGACCTGACCAGGGCCCACACAGTGAGGAAGCCTGTGCCTGGATCCCCCGCCAGGCTCTGTTGGGCCCGGGTGGTGCTCTCTGCAGCAGAGGAGGCTGCACCAACTGCTCAGTTACCTTCTCCGCAGCTCATAGCAAGAGAGGTTGTGGGGCTCACTCTAGGCCAGGGTTGCGGCTGGAAGGCAGAAAGGGCTCCGAGCAGGGAGCAGCACCAGTCAGGGCGGCTGCAAGCAAAGGGAAGGGAGGAGCCGGGAGGGGGATACCAGAAGGGAGATGCACCCCACAGATTGGCCCTGTGACCCCTCTGTCTATCTCCCCAGCTGGCCCTCGAGCACAGGCCTCCGGGGACATCTGGATCTAAATAGAACAGCGGCCACAGAGTGAGGTCGCTTAGCCAAGCTTAGCTACCAGCACCGAGCCGGCCTGCGGGGAACACAGGGTACACCTCAGCTCCAAGTGCACACTGCACCTGCCTCCTGGCTCTGTGCTGCAGGGCTTGGCATCTGGGGCTCTGGTACCAGCCAAGCCCAGGCTTCCTACTACATCAGAAACCTTATGTGTGTGTTGAGAGCAGTGACGCCTTCTCTCAGACACACATAGCTGGATTACAAGCACTGGCACCCCCCACATTTTGCTGGCCAGCTTGCACACCCGAGAGTCAGGCCTAACATGCATGGATTTTGACTAACCCTGGGTTCCACTCCCAGCACTGGAAAAAAGAGTGGCTTTTTCTCCCTGTTTGAACTTATTCATGACGCATCCTCGAGCACCAGGGTTGACCTGGACCCTCAGGATGTCATATGAGACACCATTTCTCCTCCCACGGCCATCCGTGAGAGGGGAGCATCCAGAGGAGACAGGCCGACTCTCAGAGGGGTAGATTAATCTAAATTGTCATCACCTTATTTTGAATTCTGGGAGAGAATCTGATAATTTTGGACCAAACCTTGGGTTTTGGGTCATCGAAGAGCTGGGAATTCAGTGCTTCCATAACCCTAAATGGCAGCGACCAGGAGATGATGTGATGGCTGTGGTCCCAGCACAAGCCTAGGTGACACCCAGGACATCATTGGAGCACAGCATGCAGCCAGGTGCAGCGGGGTGGGGGTGGGGGGAGGTGCAGGTCGGGTGTGACGGGGGCTGCCAGGCACCTCCTTCCTGGTCTGGAAGTCAGGGCAGGCTTTCCGTGCAGTGTAGGGATGACAATGACCACGTCATTGCTGAGATGCCCCGGGGCCTGTGCTGGCCCAGGGACTGTCTTGGCCAGCAGTATGGGTGTTCCTGGTCACTGTGTCAGGAGTCACCTCTTTCCCTATGAAGAGATCTGAAGGTAATCCTTCCTGCTCCTGCAGCCACCAGATGACAGCAAAGACAGTCTGCCTGGCAGGAGGGATGGGAACCTGAATCTAGGGACACTGGGGTGGGCGGGTCTTACGAGTAATATGGGGTGGACAAGGTCTGTCCTGTCCCCGCAAGAATCAGCTGCGTGGCAAGGGGTCACCAACTGAAGACACCTGGGCCTGAACTCGTGCTTCTGCTCAGAACTCGTCTTGACCTGTGCCCAGTACCAACACCCCCATCCCGTTTCCCCATCACTACTGCCCACACTCAAAAGCATGGGTGTCCAGTTATATGTTCAGTTTCTATCGGTAAAGTCATCACTGAAAAAAGATCTAATTCAAACTTTATTGCCCAAAGGAAGTAGCTGAAGTTTGGTTCTAGTTCTAGTTCTTGATTTTATCTAGACTACAGTCTGACTGAATCCTACCTCCACCACTGTCTAATTTCAACCGTGGGTAAACTGTATCTCACATAGACTCTCACCTCATCTACACCTTTAGGGTGGGAATAGGGTTAAACCATAGTGCTGCGTGGTTAGTGATATCCAGTACACAAAGACAATCAGTGCATACCATTATCATCAGTGACCCATGATTTGGGGAAAGCAGGCCCAACCCCCCTAACACTCACAAGGCTTGTTTGGGGTGCAGGGAGGAGGATGAGGTAGGCTTGGTTTCGGGTGCAGGAAGGGTGGAGTCAGGATGTCAGACACGGGTGTGTGCTGCAGTTCCAGCTGCAGAGTGGCTGGGAAAGAGCCATGCCCTTCAAACAACAAACTCTACTTTAGTTTAACTGGGGACTTTTGAAAAATCATGCACCTCAGGGCCTTTGCATGGGCAGAAAGCCAGGCACTGACTCTCTCAAGAGCTCCCACAGGGCAGATAGATGCGCGGACAGACAGACATGAACTGTATTCCAGCGACACCCACTACCCTTCTGTGTGGTGACATGCCTGCTTTGGGGACATGTCCTGATACACAGTAGGGATGAAGAGAAGCTCCAAGCTTTTGGGATCTATGTGCTTCCTGCCCTATAGCAGGGCAGGAGGTGCAGGGGGCAGGGCAGGAGATTCTGCAGGGGGTGAGGAAAGATAACCCGTTTCTGTATTCTGTAGATCGAGTCCTCAGCTGCACCCCCTAATTAATTTTGGCAGGAATGATAGATCAGATCTTTTAAAATTTAAAGATTTTTTTTTTTTTTGGAGATGGGATTAGTATGTTGCCCAAGCTGGCTTCAAACTTCTGGGCTTAAGACACCTTCCTGCCTCAGTCTCCCCTTATAGCTGGCACTATAGGCGGCTCCTCCTGAGTGCTGTCTCAGCCCGAACATCTTCACGAATTCCTGGGGAGCCTCCTCCAAGTCAGCTGTCACCTGTAAAATGGGGACTTGGTCCCCTGGTTAAGGTGCAAGCAGAACAAAGCCTCTGCCCTCTTCTGGGAGCCTGAAGGCTGCGTCCGCCGGGCCTGAGTTCTGCAGGTTTCTACTTGGTGACAGCCCGGTGCCTGGCTCCTGGTGGATGCTGGTGACAGAAGTGTCCCTGCCCATAGGAGCCCAGGCAGCAGGGGGAAGGGGACACTGAGGAGGGGACCAGAACAGCTCCCAGACCAGAGGGCACGGGAAGGCACGAGGGGCCAGCAGGGCCATGAGCATGGGGGGCACAGGTGGCTAGAGGAGGAGGCCCAGCAGGTGGGGCAGGGCGAAGACAGGCCTTCAGGCTGCAGCTGCCTCTGTGTTGCCAAGTGGAGGCAGCAGGACCAAGCCGGCTGGGAAGAAGCTGCCCCATCTGTGTGTGCCCTGCAGCCAGGGTCCCCGACACGGTGAGACCAAAGCGCAGCCCCCAGGACAGAGGGACGCGGTGTCCAAAGCAACCTGGCAGGACCAGGCTACGACATGTTCTGTGCTGCAGTGAGGTGGCAGCGATGGTGGCCTCTGATGTCCAGGCCCCTGCCCAGCCTGGGAGCTGGGCTCTCAGAGCAGACACCAGGACAGGGGTGGGAGGTGCAAGCAGGGAGGGGAAAAGAGGTTCCAGAGTCTCCCAGACAGCTCCAGCCCACTCTTCTCACCATCCTCCTCTCCACACCCCAAAACAAGCCTGCCTCATCCTTCTCCCCAACCCCAAAACAAGCCCACCTCCTCCTCATGGGCCCTGGTGGGGGTGCTGGGCTGCTCCACACCCCAGTCTCCAGGGCCCCCTTCCCACTGAGCCCCAAGTGCTCCACTGAGGCCAGGGCGTGACAGTGGCTGGGCTAGGTCTGGGCTGGGGAGGTGGGAAGACGCCACCTGCAGACCTCAGCTGCATCTGACACAGCAAGGAGTGGGAAGGGCAGACCC